>NW_028243596.1:0-600000 GCF_964263255.1 Lissotriton vulgaris | reverse complement strand
TGATCGCTGCTGGCAATTTTGCATGTGGTGGCCAATAATGTAATTTTGTCTGCTTTGGTCACTATTAGAACACTAATAATAATATTAGTAGCGCCAGATAATTTTCTTTTAACATAAGTAGCTCTTAATTCAGAAAAGGGTGAAGACCCCTACTCTACACCTTCCCCTGGAGTAGAAACTAAGTCCTGCCTTTCATAGAATCACATATTGTTATAACTGTACTTGAGCAAATACCTTCCCAGTGTCATGTTGAGCAATACCTATGTGAACCATGTGCTAAAACAGGCTTTTAAATACAACTGCAATGATAACAAAAACATTTTAATCATTTTTTAAACAAAGTAAATAAAATGCCTGCTGAAATACCAGAATTAAATCAGCCTGTGAGTTAGTCCAATTGTAGTGGATACCTGGGTTTCACTGGAGGTACCCTAATGTAGTTTTCACATTAACTGTTGGTTTGGCCTTGTGCTACGTCTTGTCTCACATGCAGGGCACGAGTCGGGGGTACACGCTGGTGGACGGCGTCCACCCACTTTTTTTATGGGATGGACGCTGTCCCCCCTGCCAAGAAGTTGGGCCCCACTGATAAAAGATGCTGAATTCGTCCCGGTGTAATTTCCAAACACCGGGGCACTTTCAGCACCGTCTGCAAGTTATCTGCTTTCGATCGGCAACATTATGCAGGCAGCGATGGGACTCTCTTATTTCTGACTCCTGCTGGCCCTTAACAAAGGCAGAGTCTGAGGGGTCATCAGGCCTCCCTTTGTTTGAGTCTCCTGGCTGGGAGCAGTCGTGTGCCTCACACCTAGAGGTTAAGGCAGCAGAGGGGAAACAAAGGCTCACACCTTGTTAGCACTTCACACATACTTAAGAGAGACAACTTTTCACTTTGTTCAGACTCTGTTTAAGAGATATGAATGCACTTTAAGAACGTCAGATGTGTTGATCTGTCCCAGTATTTGCAGAAAATAAATAGCATTTATATAGTGCTTAGTACTACTGAGGAGGCGTTGCAATAATCTAAATATCACTATTTTTTCTTTTAAAGCACTATGGCTAGAGGAAGCTTTACGCTGACAAAAGGCAACATTGCTTTATGTGTAGCGTACAAAAGTGTGAATCTTCTCTCTAAATCAGGAGGGTTTGCAAGTATACTTGAAATGTGCTCAAATGTGATCATGATAGACCTGCTAAACATATATGTGAGGGCTTAAGATTTGATATCACTTCTTGTGAGACCACTTCCTGTGATGTCACGCGCTGTGATGCCACTTGCTTACTGATTAACTAGGTTAGTCCCCCCACTTCTTTTTTAGGTCTCGCCTGGTGTTAGCAGCGCACTGCGCTGCTCTCGCTATGCCAGGGCTTTTTGTAATCAATTCAACATGTGCACGTGTACAGAGGGACAAAGATGGTGTGGGGCTGTCCACATACAGCTGCAAATGCACGTGCATGTGGACAGACTGATGCCATCTTTTTCCCTCCGTACCCGTGCACATGTAAAAAGTCCTTGCATGGCGAGAGCAGCGCTGTGCGCTGCTAATGTTTTCGACTGTACTTTTCAATTCTAGATGCTTCCTGCCAGACGCCACGTATACTTTTCAATTCTAGACGTGCGTAATTGGACCATAAAACAGAATGTCACATTAGCATTACATGGCAGCGAGCAGCAGAGCAAGACCGCACTTTGCACATCGCTGCTCGGGTCTGCACAAAATTCCACAAAACATGAGCGAGGTTTCTAGCAGGATGGGCATCCATCAGAGCGAAAGTGCGGGCTTGACTATTTAGTCACTCTGAATAAGGCTGCCCACACAGGCGTGCGATTCAAGGTCCCAGTGGCCGCTTCAGTAGCAACAGTTTATATGTTTAATTCAGCTGACTAAGGCATTCTTTTCTTTTTCCCGAAACTCCAGTCACTTACCACAAATGTAAGGCATCCACGGAGCCACCAAGACTGCCTTGTCCAATCGCGATCGCTTTCACTTTCATGCAACTTGTTTTATAAAAAGTAATATATTCCTACTATTTTATATCTTTTGCGGACACTGAAAACCCCAGCCTTTTGCACTCTGTTTTGTTCACAAGTGCCATGCTGTCTGTCTTAGGGGGCAGCATCGTGAATTGCAAAACTCACTCGCAGTAGAGGAGCCGGAAGCCGTGCGAATCTTCCCCTGTGGAAGGTTTGTGCAAAGCTCAGCCAGTCAGGCCCGCTCCACCTGCCCTGGATGTGGGGCTTGGGTTCAGGAAGCAGGGAGCGGTGCGCGTGAAGCTGAAGATCAAGGTGAGAGATCAGAGTCAGAGGGTTGTTGTTTTCATCAGTCCCAAGCTTTGTCATGATAAACAATAAATATTTTGCATGTGTGGTGTCTTCCAGTCCCTGGAGCAGGGTCGGCTTTTGTGATTTTGGGATGGGCGAGCGGTGCCCAGGGTGCCACAATTCAGAAGGGTGTACGTAACTGTCTGAATTAAAAACTTGCATACAGCAGAGCCCCTCTTACTTGACTCCCATTATTCACTCCAAGCTGTTTTTATTTTTTTAATTACTGCAGCTGCCGTTTTACACCCCATTCTTCCCCTTCCATCTCCCTCTCTCCCCCTGCCGACACACACCAACATTCACATCACCAACAACTCAGCATTAGCATACTCCAGCTATGCAAGAGTGAATCAGTATATTTAGAAGCGGTGCCGAGAAGTTTGTGTTTGGAGGTGAATTATTGCTTTAATGTTTCAATGACATGTGAACACAAAACGGACCCCCTACTACCCTATTTTATTCACCAGCTGCAGGAAGAGAACCAAATTTATTTCCACCCATGGCGCTATCCCAGCAAGGGCCGGCTCTGACCTGGAGCTTTAGAAAGTTATTTGAAACATGTGATCATGTTGGTCCAGAAGGGACACAGGGGCGCAGCATGGATGTGCGGGTGGTTCTTAGCCAGAGAAGGTGTGGGTACTCTGGTTGTAACAAATAAACCTGCCCACCTGGTTTGGTGCAGACCGAAGATTTTCCTGTGTATTTCTATACACACTGGTTAGTAAAGGACCCCAAGCTCATGAGATGCAGTGAACTGCCGGGGATCACACAGTGTGGCTGATTTGAGAAGCTGTGATTAGAAGCGCGTAGACAGATGTCATATCTAGCTGAGAAGCCACTACTACATTGCATCCTCTCTCGCGTAGTGTATAACAGCGCCTACTTGCTCATCCCTACAAGCGTTTGAATAAATATGTCTGTTTACTGAGCATTCACAAATTATTCTCCCTCCAGGTGACCAATTAACAGGTGCTGTAATTATCTAAGTTGATGGTATTCAACAGCGAGAGCTCAAGTTGCCACGTCAGGCTTGGGTATCTTGCCCATTTTTTTTTTTTTTAACTATGCACCCAGGGATTTGCAGGCTTCTAATTAACTCTAGGTAGATTTGCAAGAATGCTAAGAATACAACCAGGACTGGACGGGCTCCTTCACCTGACAAGCGATAACTTAACAGCATGGGTATTTTTTCTTTTTACTTTGGGTGGCTAAACGTTAAGTCAGTCTTGGGCTATACTGGTGTATTCTAGGAGTTGTAGTCTTGCTTCACTTCAACTGAACGAAATACTCATCCTTTACAATGGTTTGTATACATGAAGGTCAGGAGTGTGAAATGGTGTCCCCAGGTGACACAGAGGCTATGTTGTAAGGTTCTATCGGGCAAAGATACTTACTATTCTGGAGAAACATTTCCATTACTGTGCAGACTCTGTACGGAATTGTACACATTGGTTGAGCAATAAGCGTTACCAGTAATGTGCAAAGGATGTCAAGCTGTCCTGTAGTCTGTTCTAGCACTTGTGTCCCCGTACTTCTCGATATCCTGTACCTGCTGTACAAGGCTCATCCTGCCTTTAGGTGACTTTAAGCGATCCTAGACCAGGAGCCCACCAACTTTCCAAAAGCCCTTGTCCACTACGGAGAAAATGAACAACAGGCTTTGGGTTTTGGGTTACATAGGACAGGGAACATTTTGTACCACTGAGACAACACGATCTTCTAAAACCAAGGTCTCTCTCATCATCAGTGCAGACTCGTCTCGGGTGGGTGTGAAGAGAATAATAGCTTGGTTTAAAATGATAATAGTGTATAGATTAGAAGACAAACACATAGATAATCAGGACAGATAGACAGTCTCTATCAAGTCGCCAGCTCTGTCTTGGTTTCTAGTGCACCTTTCCTTGCTGGGCTGAGTGCAAGTCTGAATTTATTTAAAGGGACCGGCACATTACATCCCTTCTTTACTGCTCTCCCTAGGATATATTATTGGTGATGAAAGTCACAGCAAGTACAATGCACGTTCTTCAAGGGGTGGGTTAATGTGCACTCACACAGCCCTGATTGGTCGAACGTGAGAAGTTTGTGTTGACCTGCAGCACTGTGTCTACACCTGAAGGCGCAATGGAAATGAAGCCGGGCCTACATGCAGGCTTCCCGAAATGCATAGGGCGACGCTTCTTCGCATGTTTAGTTATTGAGAAATGAAATTATGCATAGTGTACTCATAATGATATGTATAGGTACACTACTAGTTGTTGTATCCATCTAAGAAATTTAATGTACAGTGAGATACAGACATTGATACTTTTGTTATTCAATTATATCAATTGAATATAATGGCATTACTTTCGAAAATATTCTAATGCAAATAAATTTGTTTTTCAAACAGTAACTAACTGATTATATATTATTTAGGATATGTGAACTGTATGAAATTGTTGAGAATTATTTTCTCTAGGAACAGTGCATCCTGCATGTAGGCCCGGCTTACATTTCCATTGAGCTTTTCACCCACTGTGTAGCCAACACAGTTAGCAGTGTGCACCCTTAGTTTATAAGTTAAATCAAGTTTAAAACAGTGTTGAATTTAGAGTGCTCCTCTTTTTCCTTCCTTGTTTAGTGTATACACCTGAAGGCCGTCATGTTGGACTGTGCTGTGTATCATTGTGCTTCCTGTCATTGCCGAAAGTAGCCTCCGGGCCAGGCTGTTCTAGTTTTTAGTTTCTCTTTGTGGTGCCCCTGGCGCTTGTCACTCTTCCTATTGTGAGTGGGCTCTTTGCAGAGTTTTGCTGCTGAAAGGCCTGCGGGGACCCACATATAAGCAGAGGGTTCCACTTCCTGCAGGCTGCTCACAGCCTGAGTCTCACTCACTGTTTCATGGATAGGCAGCTGGCACATTGCCAACCTCCCTGTGTGGAATGTCTGTGGTTATATGTTCCTGGACTATTGGTGGATGAAAGCAGACTATTCACCAATCAGAAGAACAGCAAGCTCACCATGGATGCTATTTAAATGCGACAAGAACGTCTGCTTATGGTGGCACAAGTCTTTCTAGTTGCCTGCCTGAGCAGCAGGGACATCGTAAGGTCCCATGGCATGGTATCCACAACCTGTCATGCTTGTTGGCGATTGAAGAAGTGCAAGACTCGCAAGGGTGTTAATATGTAGCCTAACCAAGTGCAAGAGCAGTCCCTTGGGGCAGCTGCTTGCTGTTTCAGCAACTTGGAATTGTTGTCTCTGTAGTGAAGACTACCTGTGTATTCACTGGGGTGAACCACTCAAGAACTCCATGTACCAGAGTCCCTAGGGACGATCCGGAGGAGGGGCTAGCGGTGTGCGGTCTATTGCGATTGTTTCCTGTGTATTCTTGACTTGTGTGATTGTGAAAACTCTCTGTGGACAGGGATGAGTAATCCCAATAAATTAGAGGCTTGTTGGAACTATTACCTTGTTAACCTTGTTTGTAAAAGCTTGTTCTACAGGCCTTCAGTGGGTCTCTATCTAAATTGAATGTAGCCCAATACTGGAAAATAGAACAAGCATTAAAAATACAATAGGTCTCGCCTTTCATTAAGTTAAAGTCATGTGCTTTGATATACATTAGCAAATCAAATGGCTTTAACTTAATAAAAGGCAAGACCTATTGCATTTTCAATGCTTCTTTAGGACTTGTGCCCTGCTCACGTGAGTGCACTCATCCTTATTATTTTGCCCCTAACTTAAAAAGAGAAACTGCAGGTCCAGTGGTACCAGAGGCAACAAACTCATATACAACCCGCTGCATCCTTTTATTAGGAGATTGCTACCACAATCAAGGCAATCCCTGAAAGTAAATTAGCAAAATAACACTACAGAATAACCATCTCTGACTTTAGAAATTCTATGCAAAACCTCAGAATCATGTCATACAATTGATATTTCACAGTACCAAATCGCCTAGAGGATGACCCCTGCAACGGTGCTGTATAAAAAGGAGGACCCCTACCCCAGAAGTGATCTCACTGAAGGGATTTGGCCTTCCTCTCCCAAAGTGACCCCTCCCCCTCTCCCACCCCCGACCATCCCATGGAAGGTATATAGTGGATCGAAAGATGTGCATTCTGTCAGGCGAATGCTGCATTACTCTTCTGCCTGCCCAAATAGGCACCCTGCGTGCGACGCTGGCAGCCACATGTATTGACCCCTTCCGTGTGGGGTTCATTCCCCCGCTGTGCTGGGGCGCACGCAGCGTCCCCATGTTCATGACCAGCTCAGCTCATCATGAGGCACGGCGCTCGTGTGCTCATGACAAGCTGAGCTCGTCATGACCACACCCGTTCCCGTGGAACGCTCAGCACAGCAGGGCAATTATCCCCCCGTGCGAGCGTTCCACGGCTCATGACGAGTTGAGCTCGTCCTGAGCACCGGAGCGCCGTGCCTCATGACGCCATGAGCATGGATGAGGTTAATTATACAGAACTATCCCCCAGGCTTTAGACTGAATGTGGAATTTTTGCAAGCAATTCACCCACCTATGACAAGTGGAGCAGGGCAGCTATTTCCAGAAGAATGTCACTCTCAAAAGTGGAATATCAGTTATACAAAGGTGCCGTCCGCGCCAATGAGATCAGGTTCTTTATTATCTACATGCCAGAGAGACCGAGATTAAGAGTTCACATATCCTTGTTCCAGTGCTTTTTCACTGCAAAATTGGACAATTTTGAATATTGTTCTTTCATTATGATACTACTGAATGTTCTTGTTCCAAGATGTAATCTAGGCTGGAGCCATGATGAAGCGGTGTGATATCTGCATCCAAAAGCAATTCAACTGAGTGACGCCAATTTATCTATGGCCTTTAATCACCTGGAGAATTTGAAAAAGTTGAAGACTCTAGATAGGGTCTGTCAAGTTGAAGTCCTCTAGACTAGCGAATCTTAACCTTTTTACCTCTGTGGGCTCAAACTTAACCTTTACTGGAATCCGGGGATCCCCACTGAATCATTATTGGAAACCGGGGACCCCCACTTAATCATCATCATCATCATCATCATCAGGCTATGAATAGCGATAAAAGAACATAGCAATTTTGAAATGCAACTAATACAGATCAATACAAAAAATAAAATAATTTAAGGGCATTAACCATCTCTTTACTTTGCTAAAACCCAAATAAACCAGAATCCACAAATAAAAATCCATATAATAAAATATTACAATAAGCAAACTGATATCCTGTACCTCCCTCTTGTGGCCAAGGGACTGGCACAGCGAATAAAATGAACGACAGTTATACAGGTGTGCAGGCTACTTATTCATTGAAAAAAGACTAGAGCTATCTTATGTTGCCTGATGTTAGCACCACACAAAATAAGGACTAGGAAACGTTGTTGATGAGAAGAATATAACGTGCAAAAGAGCATAACGTGCACTGTGCTTTGGTTGGAAACTTTATCAAAGAGACATTTAGGAAGAATTTGGAACCATGAACCTTGCTGTGTAAATGCAGTAAAACAGTGTGTAGCATCCTGCTACAATGAATACAGACACTTAGGATGACCATTAATTAGAGCTTTATTTAGCATGTCTTGTCGGTCCCCTGTCCCTACTCTAACTGCCCTGGTTCCTGTCACTGGCTCCTCCCGTTCCTGTTCCTCCCGTTCCTGTTCCTCCCTCTTAACTCCACCCCAACCACTAGACCACATTGTATAATCTGACATCTCCCCCCTTCTTAACAAAATGAACTTAATTTCCACAGTGTTCGCAATTCTTCAGTCCACCACACGGGTTGGCGGACAGCTTGTTCTTCAAGCATCAGTAGCGTCGAATCCGTGGTGGACTTGACGTTGATCAATCTTTCCGGCGTCTTAGCCAAAACATCTTTGACCACAGGATTGCACTTTTGAGAGTGTGACCCGTTATGTATGGGCGGCTTATTATCCAGTTCCGCAGTTGTCATGGTTCTTTCACGTTGTGTGACTGCTACTGGCTCAACTCGGCAGTGGCAGTCTGCTTGCCTTGGTGACTCTTGTTCTGTTGACGGTTGATCTCCTTTGGGAGTGGACAATGTTCCGGTCTTCTTCCAAACTCCCTCCTGTAAGGTTATTTCTCTTTGTCTCGTCCGGTTGGGAGCAACACTGTTCATCTGTGCACCGTCGGGCACGCCAGACGTCAATGTACTATCTGAGGTGGGTGTCCTGTCTTGATTCTTGGCCTCATTTGCTGCCACTGTTCGTTTCTTCCCTTCCCGCTCGTGGTTGAGGCTGGCGAGACCCTTGACCACCTGGTCATGTGTCTGTTTGTCTCTCATTCGGTGGCAGTTCGTTTCTGTCACCACGTTCGGTCCTCCCCGCAGGGTGACGGGATAGTCCTTTGCCACTAAATAGATATTGTCCCATCTCTTTGTTCTCCTTCCATCAGTTCTTTTAGTCAACCTCTCTGACCCCATCAGGGGTGACGGTATATTATTCATGTCTTGATGTGGCGATGACTGACGTGACGTGTTGTCCTTTGGTTCTGTTGTGTGTCCGGGTGATTGAGGCCATGGCTGTGGTCGGGACCATGATTTTGTTGACCCACATGATCGGACAGACATGTCTTCCGACTCGGAGGAGTCGGTTGCCGATTTCCTCTGAGAACGTTCTTTTGAGGGCGTCGTGGCTGATAGGTTTATCGAGTTGGTATTCTGGGATGACATGCTCCTGGAGTCGGAGCTGTTTACGGAGCATTTCCGTGGGTATGTTTCTTTTTGTGTCTTCTGTGTTGTTGCTGTGGGGGGATCGTTTACTTCATTAGTTTGGTCACGGAGCATTTGGTCTTCACCCTTTCCCCGGGACATCAATTGTCCCTTCTCCGCTTTCTCGTTGACACAACTGTCTGTAGTGCATATGCCTCTCCCTTTCCGGTGTCGGAGTGGCTCGCCACTCCTCATGTGGTTGGTTTCTTCTTCTTGCTTGTTGTTTGTGTTAACGTCCGTGCCATTGGGGTGATTTGTCTCACTGCTTGATGCTCCTCGGACTCGTCTGTAGACTTTGGTGCATAGCGGGAGGATGGCCGGGGTTGTCCGCGTGCTGGTTTCCGGCATTGACGGGATAGGTCCCTTCTTCCGTAGTTCATCTTTCTTGCCTTCTTGTTGAGCAATCTGCCATCTTGTCCATGGGTGTGATTTGTCCCGCTTGACACTTCATCTGTTTCATAATCGTTCTCATCATCGGTTGACTGACTCCTTGAGGTTGAATAACTTGGTGAGGTTGTATCAGTGTCATCATCTGTTGACTGACTCCTTGAGGTTGCATCCGTACCGCTTTTGCGATCCTGATTCATCCTGGTCTTTTGTGATGGTGACTTGGAGTGTTCCATGACGCTCTGTCTCTGGTTTCTTGACTCTGCTTCACCCTCCCTCTTTTCAGCTTTGTTTGTTTCCTGGGCCTCTCCCTTAGGCATGAGGGGTGCCTCTTTCCAAACATCCATGTGTCTTGCATTTGAGTGCACGTCTTTCGAGAAGTCTTTTGCTTTTATTCGCACCCCAGCCTCGGCCCCTCTGATGATTCTCTTTAGCGACCATTGCTCCTGAAGAATCTTGCGCTTCGTGTCTGCGCTTGAACAGCCTTCGATTATTCGGAGCCGAACTGCTTCTTCATTGGTAAATGTGTTGAAGTGGCAGCAGGGTACCAGACTTAGTAACCGGGTAATGAATCTCGGCACTGGTTCTCCTGGTTCCTGCCGCGCTGTATTGAAAGCGATGCGAGCATGATCCACTTCCACCAGTGCATGGAAATGGGCACGTAGCTTCACTTGGAGTCTTCCATAGCTCTCTGTGTCCCTTTTGGGAAATGATCTGATTAGGCGACGGCCCTCATGACCGACTAGCTGGAGGAGTAGTGCCAGACATTTTCCATCCCTTTGTTCATCGATTGCATCAAGAAAATCGTCCAGGGAATCCAGCCACCGGTTCCATTCGGGACCCAAGTTCTGACCGTCAGTCTGTGACACTGGGGGTGGTACTTCAATGCAAGGACTGGACCGGTGGGTTGCTTTTACCGCCGCCATGAGGGAGGTGTGTTTTGTCTGCTATAATCGTAGGATTGTTCGCTCTGTTTGCCGTCTTGTCTGCTGACTTTCTTCGGCCAGGATCCCGTGTCTAGCCGTCTCCTTTGATTTTGGGCAGGTTCGCCACTCCTGGGTGACTACTGTATTCTGTCCGCCTTTAGCACGACTGTTTCCGGAGGCTTCACTGAGTTAGGCTTGGATTTCCTGATTTCGGAAATGGCCACCACTCAGCTGGTCCGCACATGACACTTGGCTCAGCACCTTCCCCCTCTTATTGGGGTGGCCTGCTACCTGCAGGTGATTTGAGGTTCCCTTTGCTGTTGGTTATTTGTCTTTGCGTGACGCGGGAAGGTTGCTTCGGTGCTTGCTTTTGTTCGTTACGTTCCAGGTCTGTAGTTGCTTGGTGCATTTAGGATGTGCATTCGCCTGTGCTCGCTGACTTCGGGACTTGTATTTATCCGTGCTTGGTATGTCCAGGTCCGTATTGGCTCGTGCTCGTGGCGTTCTGGGTTTGCATTTGCTTGTTTTAGTACCATTCGATGTTTGTGCCAGCTTATGCTTGTTTGCAGCAAGGCTTGCTTTTGCTCATGTCTGTTTATACTTGAAGCATGTACTTGCTTGGGCTTGCTCTCAGGGTGTCTCTTGCACTTGCCAGTGCTTGTTGTGTTTACAGTTGTCTTTATTTGTATCTTGCGTTAATTGATGCTCGTTTTCATTATTGGTCTCGCATTCACCTTTGCGTGTCCTAATGCAACTCTTGCATTTACTTGTGCTTGTTTGTCTTTGTTATTGCTTTTGCCAATGCTTGCTTACTTGTATCTGTCAATGCGCGTTCATTGACATAGTCTGTCGCTGTCATTGGTCTCACATTCACCTTTGCGTGTCCTAATGCAGCTCTTGCAGTTACTTGTGCTTGTTTGTCTTTGTCATTGCTTTTGCCAATGCTTGCTTACTTGTATCTGTCAATGTGCGTTCATCGACATAGTCCGTCACTTGCCAGTGTTCATTCAATGTAGTCATTCCATTTGCCAATGCTTGTTCTTTTGGTTGTTCCCCTGTGTTTGTCAGTGCTTGTTGTATAATTTCTTTTCTTGTCTTTACCAGTGTTTGTTTTCTTTGCTCCTTTCCTATTTAACAATGTTTGTTTTCTTACATTTGTCAATGCTTGTTTCCTCAGATTGATTGCTGTTTGTCCTGTTGTATTTGCCAAGTCTTGTTCATTTGTCTTTATCAATGCTTGTTCCTTTCGCTGACTGACATTTATCCAGGCTTGTTCCTCTGACTCGGTTTGCCTGACTTCAATATGGCCGACTCCAATCCCTGACAGGGGATTGGAGGAGTCGCCTGACTCCAATATGGCCGCCGTTATGGGAATCCCGTTTCCCACGAGATTTCGATTTCTCCATTCATCCGGCTCTCTCTGCCACAACCGGCACTTACCGACAGCCGGTTTCTCCAGCGATGACACCTTCCCTGATCACCAGGCCAACAGCACGCCGGACCAGCAGGTAGGATCGGGGTGAGCTCCCGCAGCGCCTCACCAGGCTCTTCACTCGGCGTCTGCGTGCTAACACTCACGCATCAGGGGTGAGGTTTCCGGCGTCAGAGCCGTTCGAGCTCTGTTCCAGGCTCCGCTTTCGTCGCCCTTGTTGGCGCTTGGCCGCAGGTCCTCTGGGGCACTTTCCTTCTCTCTGGGCACTCTTCACTGGGTTGAGCAGAGTCGGGGTGGACACCCGACTTCTGTTCCGCTGAGGGCACGCTTATTGACACGCATCGAGCGTGAGTCGCATTTTGGCGCAATTGAGCGTTTCCTTTCTTCCGACGCTCGGGCGCTCGTTTCTTTGGTTCTTTCGGGCCCCCGTAATCCCCTGGCTTTGGGGAGCTAGTCGCTCGCTGCTGGCCTCTCTTCCTTAGGCGGCAGCACGGCTCTACACAGCAGCGTCTTGCTTCTTGGGACACTGCACTGGACAGGGTGTTTTCAACGGGGTTCTGTGGGCACAGGACATGCCTATCCCACTCTCGTCGCCAGCTGTAGCATCCTGCTACAATGAATACAGACACTTAGGATGACCATTAATTAGAGCTTTATTTAGCATGTCTTGTCGGTCCCCTGTCCCTACTCTAACTGCCCTGGTTCCTGTCACTGGCTCCTCCCGTTCCTGTTCCTCCCGTTCCTGTTCCTCCATCTTAACTCCACCCCAACCACTAGACCACATTGTATAATCTGACACAGTGAATGGTTTTTAAAAGGTAATCTGGCAAGATAAAATGTGTGTGCTTTTTAAAGGAACTAGGTCGGTTAACACAGTGTCCTGTTTAATAAGGCACATGTTGAGTTCTTTTTGTTCTGCGAGGTGGGAGGACCAAGGCATAACCCCTGGTAAGTCCTCGGCCTCCTGACATAGGGGTATCTTCTTCTGAGGAGTCCTTAGAATTTTCACAAAAAACTCACCGTAAAGCTAAAGTAGCTTCTTGCTTTTGTAATTTGGCCCCTGCATATTTACTTCTAAGATATGTAATAATACGCTCTACTTTTTTATCGTCAAAGGCCCCATTTCTTGGACAGAGATACGTGTGTTTCTGGGTTGCTTTAACCATTCTAAATATTATATTTGCAATTTTCTCTGATCATTTGTAAAAGGGTTTTGCATATACACTAAGGGAGTCACCATAATCACTCAAATCATAGAAAGTATTCGAAATACAACTTTATTTGCCTATCCGGGGCTGTATTATGGTAAAAGCACATTTGTACTGTTTGTGCCGGGTGCACCTTTAAAAAGGTGTGCCGGTGCAAACAGTGAAAATGCGCTCTATTACCATGAATGTGCTGCCCCCAGTGCAGCTGCAAACTCATGCTGCCCTGGGGGCTGATTTATTGCTGCTGCGTTTTTTCACCTTCAAAAGGCAGGTATCTTCCAAATTCCAAATTATCCGTATTTACCACTTCCAACCTTATATTGGGAGTAACTAGTTAACCAGTTATGTAGCGCCTTTCTGACTATTGTGGAACACATGTACACAATCTTGCATGTGGCACCCTTATGCCTCTTGTAAATATAAGAGATATAAGGTTATATCTGTGTTTACCATTGCCAAGGGAAACCAGCCATACAGTATATTTAAAAAAAATGGAAAGCATTTAGCATTGTCCTCACCTTTAAAAGACTGCAGTGCTTGGATCCTCTCCAACCCCCGTGTACAGGCAGAACATCAGAGAACACAGTTTCTGTTTACCTCATTAAAAGTGAACAATAATCCATGCAAAGGGGGTAGGCGGTCTTCCATTGTCAGCAGTCAGGTGGGGCCTCTTGGGCTGGCTCACCCATTGTTGAAGGGTGACTTGAAACTTAAAAAAAAATAAAAAGACACAGACTCCTCTATGGAAATGTAAAGATGAACAAGTTACTTACCTTCGGTAACGATATATATCTGTAAGAGACATATGTTAGTTACCTTAGAATTCCCCCCAGGCATCACACTGGATCCGGAGAATTTTTCTTAAGCAGTACCCCTGCGCCTTGGTAGGTGGTGTTGGTCGACTCCACGTTCGTCGATGGCGTCGTGATCGCAGGAATGACATTGCGGTATCTACTTAGACGCCGCCCCTGCGTGCTGACGCCAGTTCTTTACACAACATTCCACGTCAAAAGTGCAGAGCCATGCAAGACACTGGCCACTGGTGCACAAAACTAGGACCCTCGAAGGAAGCCCGTTACCCTAGAAGTTAGTTCGCAGAACTGGGAGGATGGGTGGGGCGGTAAGGAATCCATAACTAATATATGTCTCTTACAGATATAAATTTGCCGAAGGCAAGTAACTTGTTCATCTGAAAGAGACTATTAGTTATGGCTTCCTTACCTTAGAATAGATACCCCAGCAACAACAACCCCAGAGGTGGGTCTGCAAACTAAGGGCCATATTATCAAGAAAGGGCGATACATTATCGCCGCTTTTACCGGCAGGAAACTGCCACTAAAGCGGCGATAATGGGCTTGATAATATGCCCGTGTGAATTCCCATAGAAGCCCAGGTTAACACCAGAACCTGGGCTTCTATGGGAATTCACAAGGGCCTATTATCAAGCCCATTATTGCCGCTTTAGCCGCAGTTTCCTGCCGATAAAAGTGGTGATAATGTATTGCCCTTTCTTGATAATATGGCCCCAGGTTCACACCATAAAGTCCTGGTAACTGAACGGCCAAAGAAGCCATCTCTCCGGACTTGGCTGTCCAGGCAGTAATGTTTGGTGAACGTGTGCAATGAAGCCAACGAGGTTGCCTGGCAGATGTCATGAAGGGGAACTCCACGTCCCAAAGCAGTAGTGGCTGCCATCGCCCTGGTGGAATGGGCACGCAGCCCTACTGGAGGTTCCTTTTTCGCTACGCAATAACAAATTTTGATGCAAAGAATGACCCATCAAGAGATGCTCCGCTTTAGCATGGCCCGACCTTTCTTGGCACCCACATAGCCAATAGAGAGCTGATCATCCACCCAGACATATTTTTTATTTTATTATTTTATTGGTATTTTGTATAAATTACAACAACAACATATTGAGGCAGCAGTATATTGCTTGTTGACCAAAAGGTCAGTGAAACAGGGTTATCAGCATAGCAGGCATTCACGAGGTAATGTGATCCAGCACTGTTTAGGCATGATATTGTCTGACAGGTAACTCCCAAACCCATGTACGGATGTTAGTACCATAATGTGGGGCACTCTCCCTCGCATTCTAACATATTCCAGGCAGCTCTACACAGTAATGTTTCCATCAAGAATCATCAACATTCATCGTGCTCAACCAGCTCAGGTATGGGTTTCATATGTCTTGGGGGCAGGATTGTAAAGGCATTAACTACCAGAAACCTTCCAATTGGGTCTTGCAGTATGTAACATTCCACATCCACCCCCTCCTTGTCTGTGGGGTAGTGGCACCCCACTGCAGAGCCACCTGTCACTTGGCCATGGGTAGTAGCATAGCAGATAGCTTCCTCGGTTGTGACGGGACGTCTGTAATTACTTTTAGTTAGTGCCACCAGCCGAGTGCAGGGTAGTTCCTGACCTATAATGTTTTTAATGTGGTGCAATGTTTTTAGCCAAAAGTTAGCTATAGGTCGGCATTGCCATGCCAAGTGCAGGAACGTCACATGGGGGGCCCCGCATCGCCAGCAGCAGTCATCGGGTCTCAGTCCCAGCCCATGAAGTTGCACCGGAGTGCGGTATAGTCGGTGAATATATTTGAAGTGGATCCGTCTAAGGGGATAAGTGGGGGATCGGAGCTCTAGTTGACCGCAGCTGAAATCCCACTGCTCATCCGTGAGCCCCACCCCTAGATCCACTTCCCACGCAGTGTGGGTCACTGGGACAGCTACTGCAAAGTCGTCCTGTGCAATAGTGTATATTCGAGTGATCAGCTTGTGGCCCGACTCCACTGTGGGAACGTTTTCGAGTGCAGGTAGTGTAAGGGGTGGGTTTGGAAATGTGCAAAATGTGGTTCTGTAGGAGGCCCGCTATTGGTAATATAATAGTGTGTCAAGTGCCGAGGGAAGTGCAGGGTTGCACATTTGCTGCAACATTAGAAAATTGTCCCAGGGGAATAGATCCTTGCCCACCTGTATATGATGTATGTGTGCATGCTCCTGTGCCTTGCTGTCCATAAGTGGTGTTATCAATGGGTTATTTGCCAACAGCATGGAAGGGGCATAAAGCATGGTAGTGCTGGCGCGTTTGCACAGTCCCCCACAAGCCCAAGGTAGTGCTTTTACAGTGTCAACTTTATTTCGGGGGCGTTTGTACTGTTGATAGACGCCAAGGGTAAGGGGAAGTGGTGCTGCCCTATCTAGTTCAAAGGCCACATGGGGCTGAAAGGGCACTGGGTGTACCCAGTAGTGTAGGAACTGCGCCTGCGCGCTATAAGCGTAGAGAGCGAAGTCAGGAGCCGTCAGTCCACCCTGAGCTTGTGGCAGTGTGAGCACTTCCCAGGATATTCTAGGTTGTACCCCGGCCCATACTAGGTCTAGCATTAGGGACCTCAATTTTTTTTTAAACTGCATCGTGAGAAGAATCGGTATAGTGACAAATAGGTAAAGTAGCTTGGGTAGGATTACCATTTTGGCCACCGCTATGAAGCCAACCAGGGAAAGAGGGAGTGTTTTCCAGAGGCGCATCCGCTCCTCAATCCAGTCCATCGTCCTGCCGTAATTTGCCATCCAAATTTCTTGTTAGTGATTGCTGACCCATATCCCCAGATATCCTGTCGGTCCTGTCGCACAGTCAATAGGGTATTTAGTGTCAAAGGGTTGGGTCCCGGTTGTCCGGGGTTTAATGACTGATTTGTTCCATTTGACCCTCACTCCAGCTCGCGCATCATAGGTGCAAAATTATCCTTAGGGTCAATCATATATAGAGTGATATCGTCCCCATGCATAGACACGGTGAGACCCCTTGTGGTAAATCCGATACATCAATTTTGTTTGATGTTGCCTAATTCTGGCCGCCAGAGGTTCCATAGCTATGGCGAATAATAAAGGGGACAAGGGGCAGCCCTGTCTGGTGCCCCTCGTGATAGATGCTGGTTCTGAAATCAGGCCATTTACTCTGAGACGCGCAGTGGGCAAAGTATAGAGCAGCTGTATCTGTTGAATGAAGCGGAGGCTTAGTCCCAGCCGCTAAAGGAGTGGAAACAGAAATCCCCATTCTAAGGAGTTGAAAGCCTCAGTGGCGTCTAAAAGCGTGGTGATCGCGTGAACATGAGGGGCCAGGTAATGCATTAGTGCAAACAACTTCCTGAGGTTGTGGGAGGTGGACCTTCCCAGTATAAAAGCGGACTGGTCCTGTCGTACAATCAGGAGGAGCAGTGGTTGGAGTCAGTGGCCAGGAGATTGGCAAAGACTTTGGCGTCCAGGTTTATCAATGAGAGTGGACGGTACGAGCCACATTTTGAGGGGTCCTTAACAGGTTTTAAAATGGCAATGATGATTGTTTTGCGCATTAAACTAGGCAGGACTTCCAACAGCACGGCCTCCTGGTAGACGGCCAACATCTGCGGCACCAGTAGTTCAGAGTATTCTTTATAGATTTTTGCTGTTAGGCCATCCACCCCTGGAGTTTTGTCCACCGGCAGACTGCCAATCATACGTTTAATGTCCTCCACCGTAAATGGCACCTCCAGGTTAGGGGTGGGCGGAAAATCCGTTCCGCTCGCGGATTTTGCGGATTTTCGGGAAATCCGCAATCCGCGAGATTTGCGAATCTCCCGCAAAATCCGCAAATCCGCGAGCAGCGGATTTTGCTCGCACTGCTCGCACTGTTCGCGTGAGTTCGCGTGAGTTCGCGCCCCGCGAATAAGTGCAAAATTGCAGAAATACGATCTTAGCAAAACTGAAAGTAACTACTTACCAGGTTCAAAAGTTCAGGCTCATCATTAGTAGCCATTTCCTGTAGTGCTTCCTGAGGGGCCCCTCCAGAGTTCAGTTGCCAGTTGAAACTATTATGTGACCCTGCTCTGAACCTCAGAATAGTTACACATATGCCACAAAGGTCCTGAATTACAGCTAAGGGAGACAAGCAGGAGCCAGGCTGGAAGTTAAAATCCATTAATCAGCCCCTAATTCATTATTGTCAGTTGGGGCAGGGCAGGTGTTGTAACTAATTTTGCAACAATGAAAGCACTTAGCAAGTGCAAAACATCACTAATCAGGGCGCACTAAGGAAGCAGGTGCCAGCTAAAAAAATATTCTGTGACACATTAATCAGCCCCAAATTAATTCAGGTCACTTGAGGCAGGGAAGGTGTGCTTTGCTTTGCCGAAAATAATGTACACTGGACAACCAGAGGGTGTGGTGATGAAACAGAGGGTGGCATGGGTGGGCCAGAGGGTGGCATGAGTAGTCAGAGAGTGGCAGTGGTGACAGAGAGTGGCAGTGATGAAGAAGAGTGTCCCAAACAGGCTGGACACGTAGAAACAACAAGTTGGCGAAACTTGCGACCCGACAGGTAAGTTCGCAATTTGCGAAAGTGTACAAAACCCTCGCGAACTGGCAGAAACACGGGCGAACACAAAAAAAAAAAAAATCCCCAAATTCGCGGGAATTCGCGGATTTTGCGGATTGCGAATCCGCAAATCCGAAAAATTCGCGAACGCGAGATCCGCAAAATTCGCTCATGCCTACTCCAGGTACTCTTGGTGGGCCATGCCGAGCCACAAGAGCTTTATTGCATGAAAATACTCCTGCAGGACAGAGTCGGAGGGGCTGGATCGTGAGGTTTAGAGATGTGCATAAAAGTCTTTCATGGTAGCAAGAATGTCTGGCGGGGCACACACCATGACACCATCTGCGGCTGCGAGTTCGGTGATAAATGCAGACCCTCTAGGTGTCCGTAGGAGGTTAGCGAGCATTTTGCCTGGCCTATCTCCCTCTCCGTATCAGCGAGCTGTGGAATGCTTATGCAAAAATGTAGTTTCACACTCCACCTCAAAGGTAATTAATTTAGTGCGTATGTCTGTCAGCGACACGGGGGATGGCGTGTTATAGTATTGTGTCTTCAGGGCATGTAGCTGCATCTCCAGTCTGCCCAGACTGCCCCTAATGTCTTGAAGCACCCCGGACTGTCCTGCAATACGGTGCTCCCGTATCCCCACTTTGAACGCCTCCCACAAGGCACCCGCCGTATTAACCGACCCAGTGTTATGCTCAAAGTATTCAAGAATGTGTGTTCTAATATTCTCAGGAAATATTGCATCTAGTAGTGCATTGGGGGGCAGGCGCCACTTGAATGGCTGTTGGTAGGGTTGCAGTACCAAAAGAGTCAACGCCACCGGAGCATGATCTGGGAGTGTGCGTGCATGGTGGGAGACCTCCTGAGCCCAGTTATGTAAATCTCTGGTCAATAACTAAAAATCAAGCCTGGACCATGCCTGATGTTGTTGTGTGATGCACGTTCCCGGGCGGTCGGTGGGATGAAGCGCGCGCCACAAATCGACCAGGCAGTGGTCTGATATTATACCGTATAGGGCCGCTGCAGCCTGAGGGTGGTGTGTGCATGATGTACCTGCCTTGTCCATCGACAGTGACAACACAATGTGGAAATCGCCGCCACAGAGTATTGCAGCATCCCTAGGGACTGCACTTTATGCCAGACTTGTAGGAAGAATGTAGGATTTTCTACATTTGGGCCATATGTGATGTGTTTACAACAATGATTGGCTGGTGAAACAATAGGCCCCTTAGGATTATATAGCGGCCTTCTGTGTCATGAAGTGTCAGTTGTGGCTGGTGAAACAAAAGGCCCCTTAGGATTATATAGCGGCCTTCTGTGTCATAGAGTGTCAGTTGTATCTGCCAGGGCACTCCTCTCGTTATCAGGATTGCCACCCCATGGGAGTAGTTTGAATAGTTAGCTGTGTGGATCTCACTCCATCTATGGCTGGCTAATCAGGAGCGCGCAGAATCCCTTAGGTGGGTCTCCTGTAGGAGGCATATGTCCACTGCATGTCTAGCCAGATATGACTGTATCAAGCGTACATTTCGATGGTCATTCAGACTACGTATATTCCAGGTCAGGCAAGTGAGCTTGGACATTTAAAGGTCCTCTATAACAGTGCTGTGGGCACGTGAGGTCGCCCAGCCCCGAAGCGTCATACCACCCATCTCGGGTCTCAATATCTCTATCGGGAAGGCACTACAGTGTGTGCATCTCTGTTTTAGGGAATGTGCTATGCTACCCATGAAGTCCAGCCACAATAATAGGTCTAGCCCGTACTGCATCCAATAATAATAAACAATAGCATCCCAGTGACAAATCTAGTACGTACTGTGTTAAACAACAAATAACAAGAACAAACCATTCCCACCCCAACCCACACCAACCCCCCAATCAGGTTGTGCATCCCAAAATAAACAACTCACAGCAAACATAGGCCCTTGGAACTCAGGGCTAAAGGGAATCATCCCAGAGGGGCATGGGATCGCCAGAGTACTGCCCTGTCGCAGTAGCAACAGGGTGGGCAAGCATTTCTGACTCCCAAAATTGCATTATCTATCAAAACAGAACACTCAGTAGACAAGTTAAGAGAAGGCACTGCCGGTCATACGTCTGCGGGCTGTTTACCACACCTCGACGGAACAGCTACACCTATACAAAACATTAGTCATTATCACTTAGCTGGCTACTCAGAGACGCTGTAGCCGCCGCGTCTCTTCTGTGTTGCATTCTCACCATCTATTTGGCAAATTTCAGAGCAGCACTAGCTTCAGTGAAGATCACCGGTTTGCCCCCAGTCTGTACTCTGAGCTTTGCGGGGTACAGCATTGCGTACTTCGTCCCGGTTTTCTAGAATAGTTTTTTGGCTGGGTTAAACTCCTGTTGTGCGGCTTGGACTGCTTGTGTGAAGTCTGGATAAAACGCACTGTTGTTGCCCTGATGTTGTATGTCCCCTTACTATCTGGCCATCCTCAAGACAGTGTTTCTGTCCCTGTAATTTAGCAGGCAAGCCAGAATTATTCGCGTCTGAGTGCTGGGGGGGCCTAGGCCCCAGGGTTTGGTGTGCACGTTCCACCAAGAACATAGACAGGTCAAAGCCGAACAGATCTCTCAGGAGTCCCTCAATGTATTGCTCCATACTTGTTATATTAGTGGACTCTGGAATGCCCGTTATGCGGATATTATTCCTTCTCGACCTCGCTTCAAGGTCTTTGTTGCCTGCCTTTATTACTTTCAACACTTTGTCCATGCAAAGTAATGTTTCCTGTGTCTCCACTTGGCGGCCATCTGAATCCGAGACTCTTGTTTCTAAGGTGTCGATTCTGGTTTTATGTTTGTCCACTCTTTGTGAAACATGGTTCATCCTCAACGCTAGGGAGTCTAGTTTAGAGTCTATCGCCCTTAAGCTACCTTTCACCTCTCGTAGCATGGTTTTGATATCTTCTTCTTGTTCAGGTTCCAGCTGCGTTTTGGGCACCACAGTGAGAGGCGTTGAGTCGATGTCTTGCAACCTTGTGGCACGTTTCCCAAAATATATTTTGGCTTGCTTGTTGTCCGCTTTCCCCATGGTTGCTTTCTTCCTGCGACACCTTAGCACAGTGTATGAGGGCTTGAATCCATGCTCTGCCAGTCTGCCCAGCACCTAAGCCCGACAAGGGCATCTTTAAAAGTCCCAGAAGAGGAATGCAGGTCTTGCAGACACATTGACCCTATTCAAGATCACCACTGCCAGACGACAGAAAGCAGTGTCGCCAGAAGGGGAGATAGTTATTGGTTTGGCAACTAATCTGAACGGAAGCACGCCAGGTCTCTGAGGGTGTTGGCTAACATATGTCCTCACTCCCCAGAGGCTCCACAAGTTGCGTGTGAGTCAGGGCTGGTCATCTGAGGCTCAGTGTTTAATTGTGCAGGTGTTTTAGTGGATTCAACTGTGGTGCCACAAAGGTAGAAGGTGCATGGTTAAGCTGTGAATTAGCAAGTGCACCGCATGGCTTACTGATTCTGAAGGGCAATTATTTAGCTGTTAAAGTAGAGACCCTTCCCAGCTAAGCACTGTGATTTCAAAGGTCCTGGTATAGCACGAAACAGTGGTTCTTGTGGAAGCAATGAGATATAATATAGATGATAAGGATGCACAACGGCAGTGTACATGGGTTTAATGGACATCAGCCAAAAAGGTAGCTGAGTACACTGTGTTTGCGTATTGGCAGTTTATATAAATTATTCAGACAAAATTCAAATATACATAAACAATAGTGCTTAGTGTCCCCAGTGCAGATTTGGAACCAAAACAGGAAGATATAGTGACATCTAGTGACAGGTAAGGTATGGTTTCCAATATTTTCATGAAACAACCTTTTTATACATTCAACAATTATCTACAACACTATAAACGATAGTCCGTGTTGGTTTATTGATTCGTTTCTTTTAATGTCGACGGCGTTTTGACCCTTCCAAGCATAAAAGGTCTCTTCAGGGACTAATGATATAGAGACGTCTGCAATATTAAAAAGTGTGGTGTAAATTAAGGTCCAAAAGGATAACTATTGGTAGTTGATCAAATGCTTAGCCAAGGGAAAACTGATGTACCTGGAACAAAAGGTATGCACAGCCATGTGAAAAAAGTGCAAACACCGGTGGAGTGTAGAAGAATAAATGTAAAGATACTCACACTGGACCCATCCGGGCACTGCAAGACTGAGAAAGGAGTTTTTTTTAGAGATGCACAAGTAAACAGTGCTGTTGGTAATCACAGTTATAAGAGGTATAGGAGCTTACCTCAGTGTGAGGGAAGAGGGAGGAGAGCTGGCAGTGATGGATGAGGCAGGGCCGAAGCTCAAGCACAAGAATGATTTGGGTCCGGTCGCGCTTGATCTTCTTCAGCACTCTGGGCAGAAGTGGTATTGGCGGAAAGGCGTATAGTAGACCGCAACGCCACTCGCGATGAAAAGCGTCGCCTTGGAAATTCCAACTGCTGATATTGCACATTCTCTTTGGTGGCGAATAGATCTAAGCAAGGCTCTTTCCACTGCCAAAATAGACCTTACACCACCTCCGAGTGAAGATGCCATTCGTGATCCATCATGCACCGGCGGCTTACTTTGTCCGCCCTGGCGTTCAGAAAACCTGCCAGGTGTTGAACCACCAGGGACATGCCCCGACGTTCCAGCCACATCGGAAGGCAAAGAGCCTCTTGACATAGGTTCCACGACCCCACCCCGTCCGGTTTGTTGCAGTACCACATGGCAGTGGTGTTCTCCATGAACACCTGCACTACCCTTCCTATGACAGAAGGAAGGAATACCTTCAGTGCAAGACGGATCGCCTGAAGCTCCAGAAGGTTGATGTGGAGCCTGGACTCCGCAGGTGAACATAGGCCTCTGATCTCCGCCTCCCCATGTGGCCGTCTCACCCCAGAAGTGATGTATCTGTCACCACTGTGTATTCTGGTTGGGGAAGGGAGAGGGTTCTGCCGTTGACCCAATCCTGGTTCATTAGCCACCAGTGCAATCGATGTTCAGTGCCCACCGACATTTGACCACAGCCGGAAAGATTCCCCTGATGCTTTGCCCACTGGAACTTCAGGTCCCACTGCAGAGCCCGCATTTGTCAGCTGGCATAGTCCACCAACAGGATGCAGGAGGCCATGAGGCCCAGCAGCCTCAGGGTTATTCTGACTGAAACCCAGCATAGAGGCGGAAAGATCGGAATCATAGCCCGAATATCCCGGACTTGCTGCTCAGGAGGATAGACCTGAAACTGAGCTGTGTCCAGAACCACCCCGATGAAAAGGAGCTTCTGACAGTGAATCAGGTGTGACTTCAAAACGTTGATAGTGAACCCCAGCAAATGCATGAGGTCTGCTGTAGTCTGGAGGTGGGAGCTCACCTTCAAGAGCCAGTCGTCGAGTTAGGGGAAGACTGGAACCCCTGATCTGCGCAGATGAGCTGCGACCACCGCCATAACTTTCGTGAACACCCGAGGGGCGCTGGTATGGCCAAAGAGGAGCACAGTGAACTAAAAATGCCCGCGGCCTAACATGAACTATAGGTATCACCGGTGGGCAGGCAGGGCGGGGATGTGAAAATAGGTGTCCTGCAAGTCCAACGCTACCATCCAGTCTCCAGGGTCAAGGACAGACAAGAACTGAGCCAGTGTAAACATTTTGAACTTCCCCTTTTGGAGTAAGCTGTGGCCGATCCTGAGATCCAAGATAGGATGCAGGCCTTGGGCCTTCTTGTGTACCAGGAAGTAGTGGGAACAACAACCATGACCTACTTCTGGCAGAGGAACGTGCTCGATGGCACCCTTGGCCAAGAGAGCCGTAACTTCCTGACGGGCAAGGGCCAAGTGATCCTCCGACATGTGATGGGTTTGCAGTGGCGTGCATGGAGGGTAGTCTCGAAGGGGAGGGAGTAGCCCCTTTGGACTATCTGCAAACCCATCTGTCTGACATGATGGTTTGCCATTGGGGGAGGTTGTGGCGGATCCTGCTGCCCACTGGCAACTGGTGGCCCTGAAAAGTCAGACTAGGAGGGCTTGCAGGCTGCTGCAGAGGGGGCGCTACTGGACTGACCCACCTGCTGGGCCCCAGATCCACGACGCTGGATCCCACATCCCTGGCTGCACAAAGCCTTGACAGCTTGTGTTGGCCGGTGGCTCTGGGCGGGACATGGCGGGGCACCCCTCTGTAGCCACGAAAGGGGTGAAAAGCAGACTGCACGGGGTGAGAGGTAGTAGCAAGGCCCAAGGATCTGGCCGTAGCCTGGAATGTTTAAAGTGCCTGAGCGCGCTGTCCGCTTTTTTGCCAAACTAGCGACAGCCATCAAAGGGCATGTCCAAAAGTGTTGATTGAACATTATCCGGGTAGCCAGTGGAGTCCACATCGTATGGTGAACTTGGCGGCTTCTCTCTTTTCCACAACCGCACAGGAGAGTACGGCCTGGGCCTTCTCCGGGCACTGCGGCAGCACCTGTGCAACCATGTCCCACACCGAATGGGAGCAACGGCCCAAGACACATGCGGTGTTCACCGACTGCAGTCCTAAGCTGGCAGAAGAAAATAACTTCTTCCCAAAATGGTCCAGCTTCTTGGATTCTCTATCAGGTGGAGCAGTAGGGAATGCGCCCCTGGAAGTCGAAGCTTGGACCACCAAGCTCTCTGGGATAGGGTGTTGGGAGAGGAAAATAGGGCCGCCCGGGGACAAGCGGTGGCGTCGGGAAATCATCCTATCCACAGGAGCACCTGTGCTGGGCTTGGACCAAGTGCCCAGAAGGATGTCTGTGAGGGCCTTCTTGAACGGCAGCAGGGGCCACGAAGTGGCCGCTGCTGTTTGAAGCACCTCGGTCAGGAGGTTAGTCCTGACCGCCACCGTAGGAAGCTCAAGGTTCAAGGCCTCAGCAGCCCTACGCAACACCACAGCATAAGAGGCACTCTCCTCCATAGCCATGGTAAGAGGAGAAAGCAAGCCAAGGTCTGGAGAAGTAGCCAGACCACTAACCTCATCCAACTCCTCTTTATAGTCTGGTTCTTCCAATTGCTCTGCCAGTAGGTCCACAGACCCCTACCAGTCCTCCTCATCCTCCTCTGGTAGCCACTTAGGGTAATAGGGAACACCATGGGAGAACAGAGGTACAAAAGTACCGGTTGGCGCCGGTACCGACGTTGGTCGATGCCGGTCCAGCTCCATGTCCATGTCGAGGGGGAGGTTGGGGTCAACATCGGTTGGGGACACAACTGGCATCGGATCAGGCGGAGGTGTCGCCAATGGATTCGGTACCGGAGGAGGTGTCGTAAGGTCGACTGGCACCGATTCAGATCCAGGCCTGGATCACTGGGTGCCCTGTGGCACCAGGCTGAAGCTGCCGGCACTGCAGGCCTAGAACCCCCAGACGAGTCTATGGGGCCCGAAGGTGCACTGGCAGAGTTGCGCTGCCCAAAGATGGAGTGGAGGGCTTTGTAAAAACTACGAAGTTGGGCAGGGTTTGCTCTGGCTCCCAGGAAGGGAGGGAGGCTCGGAGTCGACCCAACAGGCTCCGCGGGCGGAGCCGGATGACTACCTTCCACCTCCCGCATCGGAGGACGGACGGGGAGAAAGCGAAGGGCGATGGTGCTTCTTCGCCTTCTTTTTGTGCTTCGACTTAACCGAAGACGAAGACTTCAACAAGGAGTAGTGGTTATGGCTCTGCGACCGGTCCCGGGACTCCCTCTTGACCGGGACAGACTGCCTGGCCTCTAGAAGCTTTCCGAACCACTCCCGCAAAGACTTCGGGCCATGGCCCGACAGTTGGAGTATGACTTCCGATTGTGGTCGTGCTTCAGACACCAGAGGCACACTAGATGTGGGTCCATCACCGAACATCAGCTTGTGGCAGGGACCACAAGGCTTGAAGCTGGTCCACCGATGTGACACCCCTGTGCACCAGGAGTCGAATAGCCCAAAATGATGTTGACAAAAGTTGAAAAAAGATAGTCAAAAAGTGACTTGAGGTACCGCTCTCTCCAGATCTGCGCTGGTGGGCGAGTAAAAAGAAAGAACTGATGTCAGCGCACAGGGCGGCTTCTAAGTAGATACCGCAACGTCATTCCGGTGATCACGACGTCAAAGACGTACGCGGAGTCGATCAACGCAACCTAACGATGCACAGGGGTACTGCTGAAGAAACATTATTCGGATCCAGTCTGACACCTGGGAGTAATTCTAAGGTAAGGAATCCATAACTAATAGTCTCTTTCAGATAGCTCTTTACTGTCGCAACAAGGAGATCGACCCTCCTCACACAGGCAGGCAGCCGGTCTCAATTTGCTGCTTTACAGGCAGCTTTTTTAATACAGAATTAGAGAATGCTATATTACAAAACATAAAAAATAATTGGCTTTATAGTTACAGATCGAAAGGAGAAAAACACTTAAAGGTATGTGACCCCGTAACCCCAACCTCCAACCTAATCCGTTTACACATTTTTAATTGCCGTTCTAACAATGCTTAACAAACGAAGCCTTCTTCTACTCGTAAATGCATGTATATTTGGGGTAAATACAATTTTAGTGGTTTGTGTGCTTAATCATTGTGCACCTATAACCTCCATGTGTTCTTGACTAATCATCTTTCTCATTCCACTGATAATGCAAGATACGTGCCAGTGTGCTAAAGCCATAAATATCTTCATGCTTGCTAAACTCAAGTTGGCCTTTAACTACAATCCTTTCAAGTTATTTATTCCACTATGTCCTCAAGTGAATTCTTCACCTTTATCTCGTGAGCACACGATTTTGGACTACACTGTTCTTTAACCAGATACCAGCAGAAAACGTTGCTCAGCTGTGTCTGTTGGTGCGTTACATTTTCATTTTTAAACTTTTTTTACCAAAAGTCACCAACATTTTCTCAGACTAATAATCTGGGGTGCTCTATGTAGCTATAACATTCTCATTATGGCTAATAAGCCAACACATTAATTCCTTCTTATCAACATTATCCCATTTAATCCAAATACCCGTGTTACATGTATAATCTGCTACCTGATTCACCTCATACTTACAATCATCACATAGATTTAGGTCAGTAGAAATAGCATGCAGGTTATGATCACTAATGTAAGTAACGGCTACATTGTACTCCATTAGCTGAGAAGTCCGGTCTGATGAAAGGATCATAAAATCAATGTTGCTACAATTCCCATTTCCTTTGATTGTCAGAAGGAGGGGTATACCTGAGGTCCTGTACTTACTGGCAAAACCCAGATTCCTAGAGATAATAATCCTGTTAAGTGTCTCTCCATAGGTGACATGCTCAACTGTGGTATATCCAAAACTTCGGTGTCCTTGAGGTCACTAAGTGAGGTACTGCTTTTGTTGCACAAACACAGATTAAAATCACCTGCCCATATAATTTGTATTAAAAAACAAACCTAGGCCATCGATCTTTTTAGCCTAATTGTTTTTGTTGTATGTGCAGTCAAGCTATTTTCTCGTGTGCAGGTAGAGCTAAAAAAGGTTTAGCCCACTTCAATCTCAATCAAACTGACAACCCCTTGCTATCAGATGCTGATGCTATTGTTACCTAATTAATCTGATGCTATATTGATTATTATAGCAATATTTTTGATTGGCATTTAACTAAGGTAAATAATGCGCTTGAAGCTAATTTAGTCAATTCAAGGAAAGCTTTATTCGACTGCATCTTTTAACAATCATAAAAGCATGAGACATTCATAAAAATACAAACGATACCTAATACTACACATGTACAGATGCCTAGGTATAAAAGTTAGTAAAAAAGTTTAAAAAACAACAATTATAGAAATTGATCTAAAGAGAGAGAACGGTGGATGCTCAATCAATTGTAATTAATCACCGTTTAAAAAAACATGTGGAATGGAAAATCATCACATATCATACTTTTTCTAAAGTGTAGTGCTTTCTTCAAGAACCTTGCTATGCGCCAAGCAACGTGTTCATTCTACAAAGACTGGAGTTTGACCAGAGCCGGACGACATTGCCTTAGCCCCTGTTGTTTTAAAAGTGGTAATATCCACACTTTCCTTAACGCGATATAAAATTTACAAAATAGGACTTAATGTTTTGTAGACTGTTCAGCCTGCTTGTCACATGGACATGGGCAGGGTTGCCATGTCTGTGACCAATCATTCATTTTTGGAAAAGTCACTAATCTATGGGCGGTATCCAGCCTGAACCAAGTTAAGAGCCGCCTGTCAAAACTGCCTGGTACAAATGTTAAATACGCTTCCATGTCAAAGGAGGTTAAAATTGACTGGTGTTGTCTCACAGTAGACTTTAGACACTCTTCCGACATTCGTATCATACCCAGAAGCTGGAGACCCTCCATTTTCAGTTTCTTTTTGGGAATTTCTTGCATTGTGTTGGGGTGGGTAAAATATTCTGCGTGCCCTTGGCCACTCATAAAATTTCGCACGTACCTGACCCAGGGAACTTTTAAAACCCCTTCTAGTTTAAGACAATCTTGGAGTATCTCTCTGTTTAACTTTGTTTGCTCTTTTGACCATATTCTATGCCATAACAAGATGGGTTCAAGTTTTATGAGGTCCGAAATATATGGAAGACCCAACTTGTCATGGCAGATAAAGGAAGAGGTGCTAGCTGGGACAGATAAAAGATATCTTAGAAATGAATTTTCCACTACTTGGATTGGCTGAACATCAACAAAACCCCACACTCCCGCCCCGTACATTGCCATTGAGGTACATTTGGCCTTATAGATCTGGATAAGCTCTACTGGTGGTTTCCTGCCTAGCTTCTTGGAGAAGGAGGTAAGGGCAGCTATTGTCTTTGCAAAGGCCATCTTTTTTGGCAATTTTGCTTGCGCTCATGAATCGCTTTGATTAAACGTAATACCAAAGTAGGAGAAGTTCTTGGTAGTACCCAGCTTCTGCCCGTCCACGTACATGCCCCTTGGCCTATTTCTTCTCCCACCACAATTTATAATGTATGTCTTTGACTTATTAATTGAGAGACCTAAGTTCTCCATAAACTCTGTAAAACTATCTATGGCCATCTGCAGGCCGATTTGAGTTCTGGACATCAGTACTGAGTCATCCGCATAAAGGAGAACAGGTACTGATTGGCCACCTGCTAAGGGGAAATCCTGATTATTGTCAAGGAGTGTTTGTTCCAGCCCATTAGAATACAAATTAAAAAGAATGGGGCCAGTACGCAACCTTGCCTTACACCCCTTTTAATGGGGGAAGGAGTCTGTGAGCTTACCCCCTGTGCCAAAGTGCACATCAGCTGATGCACCACTATACAAATACTGTAAAAAGCGGATAATGCGGGAATCCACCCCTAAGGCCTCAAGTATCTCCCATAATCTATTGTGTCTCGCCGAGTTGAAGACCACCGTGAGAGCCACAAATGCCAGAAACAGGGAGCCCTTCTTTACTCTGACGTATTTCCCCACCAGTAGAGCAAGGTTTACATCTGATAGCACCTGTCTATCTTCTGCCCACGACTGAAGGTGCTCTACAATACCTCTTCTGGCAACTTTTACCAAGGAGTCCAGTAGCGATATTGTTCAGTAGCATCCTGGGTCGTTACGATCCCCTTTTTAAATATCGGAACTTTTATAGATTCCCCCAAGGTCTTTGGGATTGCTTCCATGCAGCTGGCATTAAAAACCTGGGAGACTATAGGCCCCCAGAGATCGATGTTTGACTTAAATGAGTCCACTGGAACTCCATCGGGGACCGGAGCTTTACATCCCTTACTCGCTGCAATAGCTCTCTCCACCTCTTCCAGTGTGAACTTCAGGTCCACTTTTTCTCATTCTCTCTTGGGGTAACCGTGTGAGTTACATTAATGAGCTCCTGCTTGGCGTAAATATTTAAGTAATTTAGTCAATTTTCAAGACGGGCATAATACTGAGGCATAAGCATAATTAATATAAAAATCATTTAGAACTGATAACCAATCAGGGTGAAGTGGAGATGCCCCTGGTAGAAACTCCAATACCGCTCCTTAAAGGTTTTAGTTAATAATAACCCCCTTTGTGTTGCTCCATCTGCTTAAGTACCCCAAGAATCATGGCCATCATGGACATTAAGTCAGTCCAAACCTTCCAATAAGAATAAGAACTCAAACATGTTCCTAGTTACGGCATTATTGAATGGCCTGATGTTTGATGAAAATGTGTTAGCTGGTATTGGAGGATGTGCTGTTGGCAAAGCACTCAGGCTGTAGAAGTAACCTTGAGGCAAAGCTTTGATTGAACCTGGGACAAAGTTTCACTGATAGAGGCATTGTGCAAGAACTCTTACATTATGAGGGGATTTTAAATTAATAATCACACAGTTTCCTGTTGATTATTTTCCATGTATGTCAATCCAGGCAGCTCTTCTTATGAAAAGCACATCTCAAAGATCATTTGACCACCCTGAGTGGCATTTGAGCCTGTAAAATGTCTTATTTTTCAGCAGAGGATAGCCTCCCCTCTTAGAGGGTGATAGTGTTGAAATATCCTCAAAAACTATTGTATATGTAGTGCAGTCTGGGGAAAGTTGGGGATAGTAATGTCTACTCTTATTATATGCACTGAGGCAGGTATATTTGCCAGAATGATATATGTCCCTGTCATGACGGAAGAATTCATTACTTGAGAGACATGTTTGGAGGAGTTAGTATCTTGCTGTATCACAGAGCTGAGGTGTACTAAAGGAATTCTGGGTGCTTGTGGTGGTAGATATCTAGGTGACATTCCTGGGAAATTTCAGTCATGTTGAACTGTAACCTTTAGGTAATTTAGTTTGTTGTCAATTAGTTTTAGTTTCTCGTGGGTTGCTGAACAGAAATCTTTGAGCATACCCTCCAACTTGTCAAAGCATTTCGAACTACGACCTATTTTTTTTTTTTAAATCACATTTATACAAGTACACATACAGAATATGCATAGCGATAGAAATAAGTGTAGTATGAGGAAGACTCCAAGTTATGCAATGCAATACTAACAAAAGTAATTCACTGGTACTCCCAGGAGGGAAGGGAAAACCCCCTCTAATAAGTATCCCATCTGCATAAAGCTAGCCAACCCAGGGTGGGCCGAGGCCTCTATGTAGTCCCCCCACACATCAAATCACCAGAGTTTCCAACGGGATCCCAGGGAAACGTCTTGTGCCATGGCACCGGATGGGGGTCCGTGAGCCAGCCCATTTTCCTCACAACTGGAGCCCGCAAGTTTCACCCATTCGGTTAAAACCTCTCTCAACTGTACAGCAATGGGGCGCTTCCTTATTCCGCGAGGCTCTTCCCAACTCAGTATTCTGCCCTCCACCTGGCCCATGCAATCACATCTCTATTCCAAGTTGCAAATTATGGCTCCCTTGCAGACTTCCACTCCATCGCTATCCTACACTTAGCGAGACCCAATGCAAGATCAAGCAACCGATTCCCAACCATACGCTTAGGTGGCCTGGGGAAGAGGCCCAATAAGCATACCTGCATCGTGGGGGTCCAACGCCCTACCTAGCACAACCTTAATTTTGTCCAGCACAGCTTCCCAGAAAGGACGCAATCCTTGACATTCCCAGGTCATGTGACCGAAATTGGCATCTGGGTAAGCACACCTGGGGCACTGTTGCACCTCCCCACTATATGTCACGTTAAGTCTGTGGGGCGTCATATAAGTTATGTGCGTGTAATATAACTGAATATATTTTAGACCGGTATTCCGGGAAACCTTTTGGGATACCGCACCACCCTGCCCCACTCGGAATCAGTGAGGATTCTGCCCCTGATCCTATCCCAACTCGCCCGCAGCTCAACCAGAGGGATAATGGAAGCTTCTATTAGCGTGGGATATAGCCATTTCACGAAGTGTCCCACAGTGCCAAGCGTGAACAAAGCGTAAAGAACTGGATGTGTGTCGGACTCCTCCCTCTCACCGCCCAACAACTGCTCGAACGTGCGTACCAACACCTCGTAGCACAGGAACTGCCCTGGAGGGAGCCCGCAGTCATCCATCAGTTCTGTGAATGGGATCAGAGCTTTGTCTGAATAACAATCCCCTACATTGTCCAGTCCAGCCTCCGCCCATCGCGCTAGCTGGTCGCACGTAAATATAGATTGTCGATTGCCATGGGGCAACCCCACTAGGAGGAGCAAGGGTGAATATTTAGTGGGCTGCCGCCCCCCTCCCTGGCATCTTTCACATGTCTCAAAGGCTGTGCACTGTAATAGGGAGCAGTAAGGGGTAGGCATAGCTGGCAGCAGTAGTTTTGCCATCACCAGGTTAGGGCTAGACATTGGGTCTGATAGGCAAGTTCCATCTTCGTTCACACCCTCCACCCATTGTGCCAACCACTGCAGTTGGGCAGCCAATATATAGAATTCGAAGTGTGGGACCTCCAGTCCACCCTCCAACATAGGGCGCTGCAATATTTTCAAAGACACCCTCGGGTGCCCACCAGGTCCCTCAAGAGGGCATTCAGAGGGCGGAACCAGCTGCTTGGCATCAGGACTGAAAGTTTTTCAAAAAAGTACAACAGCCGGGGTAGCATAACCATTTTGGAGAGGGTGATCCGCGCCATGACAGGTAGCTGTTATGTGCACCATAAGCGCATGCAAGAGCTTTGAACTATGATCTATGATAGATTAGCACTCCTGGGACAGATTTGTCTGAGCTGAAATTATTTGTTTCTTACCAGACCCTTTGGCAACCCCCTTCTTAGTACCACAAGCTTTTTTAACTGCCCCTCTCCCCAATCTACATGCAGTATTATCCATTTTCCTCCTTTTCAATGGGGGAAAGCAGGAAATTGAGGAAATAGCTGAGAACAAATCAGCCCGAGAATCATGTCTTAAATATGAATTTTCAATTTGTCTAAGTCGATCCTATTCCTGGCTTTCTCTTTCTCTGGGGTTGTCAACAGCACCCTGTTGCACTGCGACACCTCCTAAAATCCCTGGAGTTTGAGCAGTACCTAAAGATTCTGACTCTCAGGTTAATGATTTCCTTCTAGCAGTGTCAATCCTACCCTCACCAGACTAATTTCAGAGTTAACTACCACCGTACATCTCAAAACCTACAGAGATAATCTGCAGAGTTCTCCAGGGCTCCTCCCTGAGCCCCACTCTCTTCAAAGTCTACATAGCCCCTCACACAACCATCATCAGAAACCAAAGACTCAACATCATCTCCTACACCGATGACACCCAGCTTATCCTCTCCCCCACCAACTAACCCACAGTTGCCAAGAACAATTTCCACGAAAGGATGAATGCTGTTGCAACCTGGATGAGAGACAGCTGCCTCAAGCTCAACTCAGACAAGACAGAAGACCTCACCCTGAGATCCACTCCCTCTGCTTGGAACAACTCCTGGTGACATACTGCACCGGGAACACCCCCACACCCGCAGACCACACACACAACCTCGGCATCATACTGGACTCCGTGCTCACTATAAACCATCAGATCAACGCTGTCTCCTCGTCATGATGATTCAACGCGCTCCGCCTGCTCCGAAAGACCTTCAGATGAATCCCTACTGAATCCAGAAAGACATTCACCCATGTCCTCAACAGCAGCAGACTAGATTACAGCAACGCACTCTAGGCTGGTGTCACCCAGGAACTCCTCCAGAACGTTCAAAACACCACAGCCAAACTGGTCCTTAACATCCCCCACCTGAGCCACATCACACAACACCTGTGTGAATTCCACTGGCTCCCACTTTACAAAAGAATAACCTTCAAGCTCTTCACCCATGCATACCAGGCCCTCCACAACGCCGGACCAGAATACCTGAACCACGGCCTCTCCTTCCTCCGCTCCACACAACTGTCACTGCCCACCATTCCAAGGATCTGCAGTACTAGAGCGGAGGAAGATCCTTTTCCTACCTCACCACTAAGACCTGGAACACCATGCCCCTCCAACTCAGGCAATCCCTAACTCTGTCCCAATTCACAAAGGACCTCAAGACCTGGCTCTACAAATGAACCCAATGCACAGACGATCTGTAGCCCCCCTCCCTCCAAGCACCTTGAGACCCTCATGGGTGAGTAGCCGTGCTTTACAAACACCTGATTGATAGGTTAGGGGTGTGGGTGGAAGTTGCCAATGGGTTACTATCCCCAATGGCTAATCAGCCCCTGAGGTGACCACGTGTGGGGGTGTGTGTCACTTTTCTACCAGGAACCCTCTATTCTACCACTTTATAACATTTTTTCTCTCTTTGGAACTCTCTGCCCCTCAAGATTCGCTCAGAGCCCAAGATCCTACCATTCAGGAAACTTCTTAAGACCCACTTGTTTCCATAGTAGTGATTAGCTGAGTCTCTCCTTCTGGTCTGTTGCGCCGGGATGCCCCCGGGTAAGCTGAGCGCATTATACATTTCATATTATTATTATTTAGAAGTTTTCCTCAACTGTACAGACCAGGTAGCCCACCCTAGAGTTGTGGCTAGCCTCCTGGGGGTGTAAACCTTTAGACTACATAACTTTCCATGGTCACCAGGGTATGCAGTTCCTAATAAGTGCTGTTTGTCTGTTCAGGTCTGTCAGGCATTGCAGTGCCGGCCCGACATGGAGAAAAGGCCCAATGATGAAACATCACACCTATCTAGGTGTGTGAGGCCATTTCTTCCTACAGAGTAATGCTCACTGCAGACTCTGTGGAACTCAAGGAACTCTGGATCTTGGAGAGGCTGGACTTGGCCACCACCTGCAAGGTGGCCCAAGTACACAACAGACCTCAGCCCTACCTGGCACTTCACTTGCTGGACTTTATAGGTAGGCCTGCCTTCTGCGGGGCCTGTAAAACTTCCCTCAGGTGGACCAGGCGTTCCTTACAGGTGGAAATAAAGAGAGCTACACATCTAGATATGCTGCACTAAAATTGCTCAGGCCTGAAAGAACTCTATTCACCAACCTTTGGAAAGTGGTAGGTGCATTTTTTAGACTAAAAGGCATCACCTTAAATTGAGAGTGACCTTCGGGGTCAAAAATAGTGGTCACTTCTTTGGTCCCTACATCAGTCCAATCTGCCAATAGTCTGATGATAAATCAAAAGTACTCAAGAATTTAGCTGCAACCAGCTTATCAAAAATCTGCTCAATGGGGTGAGCATCAGTTTTAATGACGGTATTTAAACCCCTGTAATCCACACAAAACATAATTTCTAGTTTTTTACCTTTTGAGTGGGATATGGGGGCCAGTACCACTGAGATACCCCAGGGATTTTCAGAGAGTTCAATCGCCCCTAGCTCTAGCATCTTGTTTACCTCAGTTTTTGACTTGGTCAGATAGTCTATATATTTTTTCTTTTACAGTGAGGCTGTCGCCAGTGTCCACACCATGGGTACACCATTTGTTCTGACCAGGAGTCAAAGGAAAAAGCTCAGCAAACTGGGATAGGACTTGCCTGCAGTCAGATTGCTGTAGCTCAGAAACAGAGTCTGATATAACAGCCCCCTGTACTGGACCATTGTGTGGGTTATTTGACAGTAGGTCAGGGAGGGGCTAACTTTCCTTCTTCTGGCCCCCATCAGTGACCATGAGCATGGTCATGTCAGCTCTGTCCTGGTGTGGCTTTAGGTGATTTACATGGGGAACTCTGTGAGGATTCCTAGGGGTGCCCAAGTCTACCAAGTAGTTGACTTCCTCTTTCTTCACAAAATGGGGTAGGGCCCAGTCCACTTGCCCAGGAGGGCCCTGGGAGGCACAGACTCCAACACTCACAGCAACTGACTTGGTTGGCACTCACCCAGTGCTGACTTCTGGTCATACCACTCCTTGAAAAGCTCCTGGCTGGCCTCCAAATTTTTGCTTGCTCTCTTTGTGTACTCAGTGAACTATGTACTGGGCCTGCATTCACATATGCCTATGTCCTACCTGGGCTCTTTGGTGAGGGAACGATGGAAAAAACCTCTCAAAGTTAGGGGACCCCTTCCAGGATGGCCAACCAAAAGTTCAAAAGGCCTGAATCCAACCCCTTTTTTAAGCACCTCTTAGTAGGCAAACCAGAGGCAAGGTAACAGGACATCCCATCTCATTCTGAGTTTTTCAAGGATATCCATTATCATGCGAGTCATGGTTTTGTTGAACCTTTCAACTAAACTATTTGCCTGAGGGTGATAGAGGGGCAGATTTCATATCTCCATACCTAAAAACTATGTGGGATGAATGTGGAGTGAGTTGCAAGTTTATCACCCCCTAACAGAGACCATTTCTTTAGGAAACCCCACTTTGGACTGCCACTGCCCCTGTAGTGGCAAAGGCTCTCCTTGGTATAATTTACAAGAGGGAAATTGCCTCTGGGTGCGTAATGCACTGTCCATTACCAAGCTCTTGGTCCCCTTGACCCTCAAACTGCACCCTGGAACAATGTCAATCCCTACCCTCTCAAAGAGAGCTCCAACCACTGGAAGTGGAATTAAGGAAGTCACTGGCTTGACAGGTGACACAGGAGTGACAATACTCCTTCACTTTTTCAGACACCTGGGGCCAATAAAAATGGGCAACCATTCTGTCCCAGATGTCCAGCTAGGGTGGCGTCACATGGTAAGGTCAGAATAAACTATCTGTAAACTTGAGGAACCACCACTCTTCTGTTTGCCCCTGATTTGGGGCTCCTGGTCTCAGTGTACAGAAGTCCATCTTCCCAGTAGTCTCTATGGTTTGCACTGACATTATCCTTTTCTTGCCTGGCAGCTTGCTACGTAAGGCCTTCAAAGGGGGCACGTCTTTTGCCCTTGGTCCTCTCTGGAGGGTCCCCCTTTACTTTAGTGCTTTGATCTTGCCACACATGGTGAGGGTAAAGTCAGGTTCGAGCAGTTTGCATTGCTCTTGCAGTCTGCATTGGCAGGACTGCTGTCATCAGTTTACATGTGTCACTCAGGATGGCACAAACATTGCTTCAGGCCATGGTGACCCCTTAAACACCCATGCCCTGGGTACCATTGGTTCCATTTACTAGGTAGTTATACATGAGTTAAAGTCCTTGTCAATTGGTATTGCCAATTCACATGTATTAGTTTTAGGGGGAGAACACTGCCACTGAGGTACGGACAGCAGACACCAGTGCACTATCTGAGTCATAACCATCGGCATTGGAGCAAAAAGTGAGAGGGTGACCATACTAATAGGGCTCTTTCATTCAAGGAGGTGCAGAACTCAAGAGATGTCAATGTACCCAATTCACGAAGATACATTTACAAGCGGAGATCTATGCATATGGAGATTTACACCTACACTGTGCTTAAATCTTAGTGATTTGCATATAGGTTAAATCCGGCTACAAATGTATGCTCAGAATTAGGAGTGCATGTCCCTTCTCACTTACATGAAGATTTGGTAATGTCACTGTGAGAAGGTGGCCTGGTATATGCTGTCCACTAATTAAAGTGGGCACCCTGTACCAGTCCACACGAACCTTATGATGTATGAGGTCAATGATAACCTTATTGAAAGCTATCCTAGTGGTAGCTGTGGAGAGCAGCCTTCAGGCTTAATCTTGAAGGAATGTAAAGCAGATTCTTTTACCAGAATATCACCTCCTAAATGACTAAATGAAAGGAGAACCAAACAGTGTTTATATAAAATGATGTATTTATTAATATAACACTCTCTACTAGTCTCTATACAAGACTTGGGCACAAAGTACACAATACTGAATCAATGAAACATTTGTAAATAGCAAAATACACAGCGGGCTCCAGGGGGAGACCGGACCATATACTAAAAATATGGAATAACAGCAACAACTTCACTAGACACAGTGCCTAGAGCACGTAGAATCGCTGGGACCCAGAGGAGTGACACTGGGAGCCCAAGGAGGACGGATGCAGTGAGGAAACACAGGTTCGTGCTCCGTACAACTCTATGGGAAGGTCGCGGTTGCAAATTTACAAGTTAAGGACACTTCTAAGAGGACTACGAGCAAACCCTTTGGAACTTAGGAGGTTCTAAGGCCAACCCACCAGTGAGTACCGAAGTACCCGTGTTACCTATCACAGAGGAGCCGGGCGCATAGGGGTCAATTGGTGTCACAAACCTTCGTTGTTTTCAATGGAGAGCTGCAAAGAAGTCCTGCTGCCAGGAGGGTGAAGAATGTCTGGTGGAATTCAAGCCTGGATTTGAGGTGAGAAGTACCTGAAAGCAGAGGGGACAGAGTCTGGGTCACTTCAGGTGACCAGGGGCTTGGTAGTCGAATGCCCACCGACGTCGAGTGCTTCAGGAGTGAACAAGAGTTGCTTGACTCTGCAGCCACGGGGACTAGAAGAAGTTGAGGACAACCAGAGTCTGGATGTGAGCTGTCCCACAAAGGATGTCGAGTGCTGAGGGGTCTATGTCTGGCTGGAGCACCAACAAGCCTTGGCAAATCCAACCCACAAGGTCAGAGGAAACAGGTTACGGTGTGGACCAGCAAGTTTCAGGGGACTCTCCAAGCAATGGAGAGTCAGGACACATCTAGAGCAACCAGGTAAGCCCAAGAACAAACAAGGTGACCCTCACCAGGACCCACAGGCCAACGGACGGGGGATCGCGAGGAGACCTCAAGCAAGTTTGCAAAGTACCAGCCCACAGGATACTCGAGGAGTGGAGGCCAGAAATCTTCAGTGCAAATACTGCTCGGGGTTAGGACTATGCGGAGTCCAATACACAAGCTCTGGAATTGTCACTAAGCACATACCACTGCAAAAGTACGCTGTGCACAGGGGGTTCAGGTTGCACGGTCCCCATGAGGGATACTGGTCTCCGATTAGCTGAGAAGGCAGATCGACCTCAGGGACCTTCGGGGACCCACCTCCTGTGTTGCTTCAGAGTCCTTAGGAGCTTGGGAGAAGCAAACTGGTCAAATGCGTTTAGGTGCCTGCTTTTGCAGGGGAGTAACTCCTTTACTCCATGGGAGATTCTTCAGTCGTCCAGCGTCGTGCAGGCAGTCGAAGTACTTGGTTTCTTCTTAGCAGAATCTTGTCCAGGTAAAATCTAAAGTATTGTAGTCAGGTAACCCACTTTTTACCCATGGGAAGGGGTCGTAAAGATTCTGTGGACCCTCCTAGGGGGAGAGCAGGGCAGAGGGGTGGCTACACCAATGTCCTTTGTCCAGTTTCGCACCAGAGCAGGAGCAAATGGCTCCCAGCACTGGTTTGAGCAGGACTATGCACAGGGACACCAAATGTGCCCCCAGTGCAGACTTTCTGGCACTCTCATAGTGCACCCACCCAGCCCAATACACTAAACCCTGTCTGTGAGGTGGTCACACCTCCCTGTGACAGGATGCCTATTGTTATGCCTTCCTCTGCTCGAGCTTGGCTCAGCAGCAGGAGAGCAGAATTGTGTCTGTGGCTGACAGCGTCCATTTTGTGCTGCCCAGGTCGAGAAAGCTGGTACCGGGTAGAATGGTGATACACATATGTCCCTTTGGAAGGGTGGAATCATTCCTCCCGTATGATTCCAAGGTGTTTGACACCAAACACTACATGTTTCTAAGCAGCCGTTTTAAAGTTAGCATTTACCGCGAGGTTATAATGCACTTAAACATATATGTCTGGCTGCATCACAGACAACCCTGGAGTATGGTCTCCGAAGGCTGCAGAGGGGCTCTGCCCATGCAGGGGCACCCTCTCACATAAAACCCAGCACCCTGCCTTCAGGATTGTTAAAGCCTGCCATAGGGGTGACTGATAGGTATTTAAGTGTAGTGATTTAGATAGATATCGTGCTCCTATATCTTAAATAAGTGGTGCAAACACCAGCTTACACAGTCTGCTGTAGCAGGCTTGTCGAGTCAATTCGAATGGCCTCTCAGAGGTGGCATAATGCATTCTTCAGCCAATGGGAGGCCTCTGGGGTACCTATGCCCTGGGTACAGGTTTACCATATATTAGGGACTGAAAAGGATACCCCAGATTCCAATCTGGAGTGTACCTAAAGTACATGCATATCAATTTGAGAGAGAAAGCAGGTAGACTGTGGTCCTGAATAGCAGGATCCCAGTCAGAGTAGTTCAAAAACAGTTTGACATCAGCAAAAAGTGGGGGTAACCATAAGAAGCAGATACTACTTTCTACAGTCACCATTCTCATGACACTGTGGATAGACGTGAGTTTTACTTCTACTAGCCCAATGATTTTAGTGAAATAAGGGAGACAGGAAACTAGGTGCTAAACAAATATTTATGTGTGGCGTTTCTTTCCTTTCCTACAGGGCTATGAAGCTCGTGGCCTAGGGGCTTAGTTCTGCTCAAGTTTTTTTCTCATGATCTGGGATTGCCCCAAAAGATTGGAGTTTTGGCAGTATGTTTACAAACAGGATTAGAGCAAGCACTAGCTAAGCAATCTCCTAACCCCGTCTTATTAGGTATAATGCCTTAAACCAAGGGGGAAAGTTAAGGGCATAAAGTGACTTTCCTGGTGAGGATATTTGCAAAATATTGCATAACAAAGCAATGGTTGGAGTATGAAGCTCAAAAGAAGGAAAGGTGGCTAAAAAAACGATGAAAAACAGGAGAAAGGCTTCATTGATTGGAGACGCTAAGTCAATCCATTTACTTTCCCATGGCCGTTCGCAGAGGGGGGCAAGGAGGGGCGCTTGCCCCCCCCCCCCCCTGGAGTGACCCTCCTTGCCCGCCCTGTGAACAACGCCCATGAAAACCGTGACTTCATGTCGGGGTTCTCACTCTCTTTCCTCTACTTTCTTTTATTTGCTTCCCTGTGAAATGGATCCAAAAAAGAAAGACGCTTTTGCTGGAATTGTCATATTTTTTCTGACATTTTAATTCCAAAGTGCAGCATTTGGAACAAAAGGCTAAAAATATGAAAAACAGATAAATAACTAAATAAAGTAAGACAGAGTGGTAGCAAACTGGCCAAACTGGGGGGGCGCTAGAGGGCGCACTGCAGCATGGCCGCACTGCCGTGAGGCTCCTGCAGCCCGGAGCTTTCATCCGGCAATTTATCCTTCTGATCATCATCATCTCCTGATCTGACCCTGGAATCTCCTTCGGACGGCTGTGGACTGCACTCAGTCCAACTCCCACCACGATCGGTGGTGCCTGTCCCGAGATAGGAGGTCCGGAAGTTTTACCGCCGGGTGCTCTGGAAGTCGGGAGCACTGTGGCCCGGCGTCACAGCTCACTATGGGCCGCTGCCTCACACGTGGGGTGAAGGCCGGATCCCCTCCCCCCTCAGGGACACTGCGAGATCGCCCGCTTCGGAGTGAATGGTGGCGGTAAGCGGGGCTCGCGACCGGTAGCAGAGACTGTGCAGAGTCACCACAGGCGCCACCCTGGACTACGATGGCGGGGCTGCGACGGGGACTCCAATCCACCCCCGGATTTGATGTACTGCCGGAACTCGGGCGGGAGTGGCGGGGCGTGCTTGCCTGCTCGTGCCCCCATCTGCGGGGGCCTCCTGGACGCTTGTGAGCTGCTGAGTACGGGCGAGGATGACCTGTGGCCGGCGACACGGTTTGTGACTGGACTTGCTGGGCGCGCTGCTGGGGCCCCGCCGTTTCCTTCGTTTGGCGCCATTGTCCCTGCAGCAGCCATTGTGTGCCGGTGCCTACCGGCTGGATTTCTTCGGCGGAGCGCTGAGATAGCCATTTGGTCCCAGGCCCCTCTGCCTGCATTGTATGCCGGTGCCTTCTACTTTGTGTTTACTATGCCACACTGTCCTGGATTGGACTGTCCTGCTTCATAAGAGGCGACATAGGAGCTGAGTCCTGCGCTGTGTCCCTGGTACATGGTGTAAGTGGCGCTGCCCTCACTTGTCTGTGTTGTACTTTGGTGGTCCGCTGCTGTGAGCTTTCGGCCCACTCTCACCTGCTATTGTTGTAACTACCCCTTTGCCTCCCGGTGGGCAGCGCCGTGCTTTGCCTGTTTGTGGGGACTGGCGATATTACGTGGCTACACGGCTACTGCGCCCTGCTCTTGGACTACCCTCACTTCTGCTTGCTGTGTGTGCGGGACCACGGGGAAGCCGGACAATAAGCAACCTAAACTCTCCTTTGACTCTGCGGCTTCTAGGAGGGGCACTCGCCTGGTGCAGGACGCTGGGAGCTCCCGTTCCCCCCCCGCCTGTCATTGATGCTACTCCGCCGCCCACTGCCCCGGATTTCCAACAGATGATGCTTGAGATGAGGCAAGGTATTGCTACCATTGTGGACAAAGTGGACAAACTATCCTCGCGCATGGACGCAGTGGTGCAAAAACTCGATGTCCATGAGGAGCGCCTGACTACGGCGGAACAGCGCATCTCGGATCACGATGACACTGCGGCTAACTCACACCACCCAATTGGCGAGGATGGACAATATATTGAGGGTAATAGCAGCCAAGAATGAGGAGTTGGAAGCGAGAAGTCGACGCAACAACATACGCGTTGTAGGTGTACCGGAGACGACGAATGTGGGAAAGATGGAGACGTACGTGGAAAGACTGTTGGTTGGTCCGGTTGGAGCTGACGCGTTCTCCACGCAGTTTATTGTGGAGCGAGCGCACAGGTCTCTTGGACCGCGTCCAGCCACAGGCGAGGCGCCGCGCCCTATCATTGCGCGCCTCCTGAACTACCGGGACCGGGATGCGGCTCTTCGTGCGGCTCGCACCACCCGCTCACTTTTGTTTGAGGGGGTCCATTTCACCATCTATCCGGACTTCACTCCGATGGTACAGGAGCAGCGTCGCAAGTTTCTTGCGGTCAAGAAAAAACTTAGGGACCTGCAAGTGGACTACGCCTTGCTATACCCTGCTAAGCTGAGGGTGACTCATCAGGCGAAACAGACCTTCTTCACGAATCCGCAGCATGCGGAAGACTTTGTGAAACGCCTAAAGAGGGAGCGTGCTGCTGCGGGCCGGCAAGACGAGGAGGAACAGGATGGCCACCGATCGGCGGGAGAGGAGGAGGACTCCTAACTGGGTTTCTAGTGACGAACAGGTTGAACTCTACACTTTGCACTGGCGGTTCTATAGCTCCCCTTGGAGTCTAGGGATTCGTAGATGTGACTGTTAAGAGCGGTTGTGTGGATCGCCGGTCCAATCCGGGATCCCGTCAGTTGAGACTGATGATACGGGGATGATTGATGTTAATACTTTGCTCCGGGCACCCTCTCCCACACTGTGCCTGGGTCAGGTCTTCGCCTTTCGGCTGAGGGTTCGGCGTGGTGTGGGAGGGTGGTAATGTGCACCTCTGGTGGGCACTCCCACGGGCATACCCCACCATTGTTAAGTACTTTTGTGCGCCTGAGTTTCTGGATGGTTGGATGGATGTATGGAGTGTGGGGAGGGGGGGTGGTGAAGGGTCCTGGCAGGTTGGGGTTGGTCAGGTGGGCGGAGGGAGGGGGGATTGCACTGGTAGGTCCTGTTTCACTTGACGTACATTTTAGGTGCGCAATGTTCTCTGGGTGTACTGCATTGCCGGCGTGCCTGTTGCACGGCTGTTGTTCTTTGGGATTGGGAGGGGGGGGTCTGGGTTTTTGGTTTGGAGATGGCTGGGATGAGTGTGGCATGAGGTTGTTGGAGAGGCTGTGGTGTGCGATTGTGACATCTCGCTGCTTTGCGCTGAGAGACTGGGACGGTGCACTGCTTCTGTGTGCCCCGTGGCGCCTTGATCACGGGTGATGGCGATTGATACTGTGGATAAGATAGCGATCTTGTCTTGGAATGTCCGTGGGCTTAATGATGCCAGGAAATGTCGTAATGTACTACAGTATTTGGATAGACATGCAATACAAGTGGCTCTCCTGCAGGAGACGCATCTGCGGCGTTTGCCTGCTTCTACGTTTGGTGGGAGGTGGGCTGCAGTAAGGACATTTGCTTCGTATTCCTCATATGCTCGTGGAACTGTTATACTTGTTAAGAAGTCGCTCTCCTTGCAGGAATTAGGGTCACGAGTGGATACCGAGGGGAGATATGTGTTATTGTGGGGGAGGCTTGGGCAGGACACTGTGCTCTTCGTGAACTGTTATGCTCCTAACATTGATACGCCTGCTTTTTTTCTCACCCTTTGGGGCCACATCCTTGCTGTAGAGGCCTCACATGTTGTGTGGGGGGGGGGGGGGGGGGGGGGGATTTCAATCTGGCGGTTCAGGCTCTAGAGGATAGATCGGAGGGAAGCCCTCAGTACAATACACAAGCCAGGGATGCTTTGCGGGGCATTGTGGAGGAGGCAGGGCTGATTGACAGTTGGAGGTATGCTCATCCGACTGATAGAGAGGGCACGCATTTCACTGCGCAGGCTCGCTCCTGGGCTCGTCTGGACTATATCTTCCTCTCCAGGGGGCTGGTGGGGGGATTGCGGGAGGCGGTACACTTGGCCAGGACGTACTCTGATCATTGCCCGGTCAGAGTTGTGTTTTCTGTACCAGGGCTGCACAGGCCGCGCCCACCCTGGCGGCTCTTTCCCTCTGCCCTGTTGGACCCCGTTTTTAAGGCTGAACTTGGCGAGGAGGTGGAAGCTTTCTTTCCGAGGAACAAGGGGTCTGTTGATAGTGTGGAGGTGATATGGGAGGCATTTAAGGTTACGATCCGGGGTGTCACTATTTCCAAGAGCTGTGGGATGCTTAAACTTATTGTTCGAACTCTCGAGGGCTTAGAGGCTGATTTACGACAATTGGAACGCAGGCTGCAGGCTGGTCCTGATCCCGACCTCTTAGGTCAGTTTAGGAGTAAGCTTTCGGAGTATGAGGAGGAAGCTGCCAGGGAGGCTAAACATAGGGGAAAATACTGGACGGCGAGGAGATATTGTGAGGGGGAGAGGCCTGGGAAGGTACTTGCTGCACTTACTAGGCATCAGAGGTATAGTTCGGACGTGTTGGAACTGGTCTCGCCGGATGGCACTCACTGTAGAGACACAAAGGAGATTCAGGAGACATTTATTCACCATTACACCCACTTGTACACTACACAGAAGTCGGGGGATGTACGTTCTGGCGGATTCCTTGATGATTTAGCGCTTTGCTGGTTGTCGGACGATCACAGGGCATTCCTGGGCAGGACTCTTGAGGAGGAGGAGATCAGGGGTGCCATCATGTCTCTGAACAATGGGAAGGCCACGGGGCTTGACGGCCTTCCCGCCGAATTCTATAAATGTTACGTGGATATTATGGCTCCTGTTCTTCGCGAGGTTTTTGAGGAGTCCCTTGAGGTGGGGAGGCTGCCGGGTTCTATGAGGGAAGTTGCTATCACCTCGTTGCTTAAACCGGGTAAAGACCCTCGAGACGTGGGTTCCTATAGGCCCCTTTCATTACTTAATTGTGATGTCAAGATTCTGGCGAAAGTGTTGGCGGTTCGGCTTTCTGAGCTCATGCCTGTTATTGTCTTGCCTGATCAGTCTGGATTCGTGCCTGGGCGGGCGACCTCCCATAATCTCCGTACATTGTTTTCTCTTATCCCGACCATTGCTCCGGAGCTCCCGGTGGCCGCCGTTTTCCTGGACGCCACTAAGGCGTTTGATTCGGTGGAGTGGGGTTACCTAATTGATGTTTTATGCAGAATGGGGTTTCCTCGGATCTTTATTTCCTGGGTCAAACTGCTGTACACTGACCCGGTGGCGAGAGTGGTAGTGAATGGTGTACTTTCCCCCCAGTTCCCTATTACAAGGGGGACCAGGCAAGGATGTCCCCTTTCTCCCCTCCTGTTTGCCATCACTATAGAGCCCCTTGCCTGCCGGATCCGCCAACTGCACCAACAGAGTGCGTTTAACTGTTTCCAACGTCAGGTGGGAATCTCTTTGTACGCGGATGATGTCACGCTTTATGTTAAGGATCCGCAGACGAACCTTAATGCGCTTTTGCGGGAGCTGGTTGCTTTTGGAGGGGTCTCTGGGATACATATCAATTGGCAGAAATCCCAATTCTTTCCGCTCACTGCGGCGGTTCGTCGATTTCCGTTGGACTACCCTTTGGAATGGTGTGACTCGGAGCTGCGATACCTTGGTATTGTGGTCTCTTTGGTCAGAGAGGAGACTATAAGGCTTAACTATGGCGTAGCTATCACTAAACTGGCGGATAACGTTACAAGATGGATGTTATTGCCTTTGTCCATGGCGGGTAGGGCTTCCTTGATTAAAATGGTGGTCTTGCCCCGTTTTCTGTATCCTTTTCAGAATATTCCGTATCACCCTGGCGCTTATTTTTTTAAACGTCTCCGTTCAGAGCTCCTTCGGTTGTTCTGGGGGGGTAAACAACCGAGAGTAGCGTGGGCTACTTTAACGTTGCCCTATGTCGATGGCGGATTTGATGTTCCTGACTTTGAACTTTACTATCTAAGTGCGCAGACACACTATGCATACCACTGGATGCGTCCCACGCCGTTTATGCCACAAATTGCGGCTGAACAATGGGTCGCCCATCCTCTCCCGTTAGAAGGTATGGTATTGGGCAATGTGGGCGATGTGGACACCCACCAGACCACGGTGACCTGCACGGTGGATGCTTGGCAACGTGTGGCGCGATTGCTGGATCTTTCGTTTCTCTACTCACCTGCACTACCCCTTGCGTATCATCCTACCCTGTCCCTGTTGCAGGAGACAGGATTTCAGCGTCTGTGCAAGCGTCTTGGGGTACTTACTTGGGGAGGCCTTTTTCACGAGGGCACCTTCCGTACCCGGGAACAGTTTTTTGGTGATGTGATCTGTTCCCCCTTGGAGCTGTTCTATTATGTTCGCCTGCGGCAGGGCCTGCGTACTTTATTGCCGGATTTCCCTAGGGAGCCGGATGTGGCCTTGCCACTTCACGTACTACTAATCTCTGATGGGCGACATTTGGTTTCGAAGCTGTATGGTGCCATTAGACGGCAGCGTGCTACCCCGGCTAGTCGGGTGCGGGAGCAATGGGACGCTGAACTGGGCATCACTATCTCTGACGAACAGTGGCAGTACTGTTGTGGTGTTACTGCTAATGTCTCCTCCAGTTGCCGTTTGAAAATTATTCATTACAAATTCATACAGAGGTTTTATTACACCCCAGCCAGGAAACTTCGGTTTCGATTGTCAGAGGACGATAGGTGAACCCGTTGCCGGGCAGTAGGTGCAGACTTCCTACACTTGGCATGGGAGTGTGCGGCTCTTCTGGAGTACTGGGTGCAGGTCCATGCTGCTTTGCAAATTATGACGGAGGATGGGGTGTTGTTCGACCCCGTGGTTCTCCTGTTAGGGTATACTAAGGGGGTACCTGCCCTCCACCGTAGATTTGTGGATGTGGCCTTATTATTGGCCAAACAGAGAGTGGCTTGCTGTTGGGGGCGAGGCAGGGTCCCGCAGTTCAAGGACTGGTTACGTGATATCATTTATTGTCAGGACCAATACAATGTGTATGCGGAGCTGATGCCCGTGCGATGTAGGCCTAAGGATTTTTGGAGCCCATTGCAGGTGTACCTCCTCACTAGGGCGGTGCAAGACTCTGATTCTGACAGTGAAGACCGGGTTGGGGTGGGTTGAATGGCGCGAGGTTTGCAGAGTTGCGCAGGCACCTGCCGGATTCCATGCCCCGGTGTGACTGGGGCCTTCTCGTTCTTCTGTTGCTGTGCTACTTCTGCTTGTTATGCTGTACTGGCATTGTGTAAGATGTGATGGGCCAGCAGCTGCTCTCCTATTGGTGGTTGGGGACGGGACCTCCTCTGACCACATGATATATGGTGGTTGATCATCCACTAGGCCGATGGTTGTCTCCCAGCCTTACGGTCTGTGTGCTACAGACTTATGCCCTTGCCATCACTTACTGCTTTGAGCAGATGCGAACCATGATGCAAGTTTACGGATGTTATGTGTCTTTTCCATTACTGTCTGCTTTGTATTGTGCCTTGACATGAAGCCCGGACATTTTGATCATATTGCCACATTGCACTGTCTCTCACTATTTGTATGGATTATGAATGTACCACTGCTGTCTTTTGCTTGTCTCCAAATAAAGGTTTAAAAATAAAAAACTGGCCAAACTGATTTTATTCACACTGAAACACATTAGCGCAACTTTTACAGAGTTTGCCAGTGAAGCGCTATTTTTATTTTCTTGTCTTTGTTTTCCCAGGACTTGGAACTAGTGCACCAATCCTGGAGGTACTACAATGTGTGGATTGGAAAACAAAATGTGTACTGCGGCTCTGCGTCCAGGGATGTGGTCTTTTTACCATACTTAACTTTTGTAAGGGTATAAGCAATGGATATTGAAAAGGGTCCATTCAGGGCCCTGTAGTCATGTCCTTAACTTATCAGGCAACAGCACTCACTGATTTCTGAATAGTGAGTGTAAAAGCATTAAGGTAACCATGTTGATCCTGCTTACATTTCCCATGGTTTGCTAAATTTTGCATTCCCTATAAGTGTTTGCTTTTTCCAGGATGTTGTAACTTTTTTTTTGTAGGCTGCATATTGCTCTAATTTAAATTGATTCGCATCCAGGTGTTTATAGCGGGCAACAATTGGGTTGTAGTTGAAGACAGTGGGAGAATTTCTCAGTGGGGCAGTACGGTGTTCAGTGGGAGAGAGGATGTGGCACTATGGTCAGAGCTGCTGAATTGGGAACCAGGTTCAGCCTTAATAATCAGTCCACCAGACCACTCTCCTGCGAGAGCACATCACATCCTAGACTTTAGAAGGCTTCGCAACACCTTAAAAGTCCCGGTATCTTCGCTGCAGCAGGTGGACCCTAGCATGACAATTGTAGGTTAAGCTTCAAGGCTTGTCCACCACTATCCATACTGAAGTTCACCTCCAGTCTTACGGGCAGGCCTATGAAGCAGCACGCCCTAGAACAGTCACTGAGGTCACAGGACCCTTGAGAAGGGCCAGCTTTAGGGCGGTGCAACCAATGTGACCAGACCGGGTGCTGACTTTAGGTGGAGGCATCATGTTTGCAAGTATATTATGGTTTTAAAAACTCTTGCTGCCTCCTTCCTGGTCTCCAGCAATTTTCGGCAACAATAAAAATGTCATGATGACTCTGGTGATTAATGTTCTTCCTAGAGAGAGATCAGAATGTTGTCTAGTGGAAGTTTTGACTCATGGGAAGGTAGCTCAGAGGGTTAATGTACCGGCTGCAAAGAACATGTGCCATGCGGATCACAAAGTGCACATAATGTAAATAGGTCAGTGGGCTACTGCTTCTGTCAGAGAGATCCTTTTGTTACTTGCAGTTTATAAGTTAAAATCCTAACTTAGAACAGTGAGCTATTAACTGTCATCTAAGAGCTGCATACAAACTGCAAGGAATAAATTAGAGCATTATGTTCTACTCCCCTCCTAGCCCCCCCCCCCACCCCAGTCTTTGATTCTCCTAATGTCCCAAAAAGTGTTAGTTTGGACAGAAATCAATTCTGATTATTAAGGAGAACCCCCAACCATGGTATTATGTTTTAAATTCCGGGTATTGTGTTTCTCCAGACCAATCACTATAAAACTATATGGGCTACTAGTATGGTTGTGATGCTTGTTGGGCAGATGCACAGCAGTTTTAGGAAAATGTTGTTGAGTTTTTAGGTGCCACACAAGTAACGTCAAGTGTCCCGCGACGTTAATATGTAAACATGGAAGTTGTGAGGTCAGTGGATCACTTATCCCATCCTTGTATGCACACAAGTATTCCTCTATGAAAACAAAGGTTTCGAACTATATTTATCGATTGTTGAATACATGTTTATTCAGCAGAACAGTTCATAAATCAATTTCATCTCAAATGTACAATGTTCATTAATTACTTCTTTCTCAGCGTTTGGCACTGTCCTTTAAATACATCCAATGCATTTCGGGGCTATTATCTGCCCCTTCATCAAGGAAAGGATACTGTAATAAAATAAAAAAGGTAAAATGAACATGGAGTAATGTGGTCGATGTAGGGTAGTTTTTAAACTAGGTGGGGGAGAAGAGGCTGAGGGGAGGTGTTTACGGAAGGTTGGGTGCCGAGTTACGTGGTCACCTTAACAAATCCAAAACCCGTGAGGAGAACGAGAAAGTACTCAATATCATTCTTACGTGTGCCGGAGTTCTAATGGTGCATGGTTCTGAAAACGAAAAAGTAATGTGCAAAAGTAATCGCAGTTTTGCGTAGCTCGCTCGATTCAAAGATCCATGGTAGAGCCACATTGGATGTATTTAAAGGACAGTGCCAAACGCTGAGAAAGAATTAATTAATGAACATTGTACATTTGAGATGAAATTGATTTATGAACTGTTCTGCTGAATAAACATGTATTCAACAATCGATAAATATAGTTCGAAACCTCTGTTTTTATAGAGGAATACTTGTGTGCATACAAGGATGGGATCAGTGATCCACTGACCTCACAACTACTAGTATGGTTGTCATGTGACTCCTACACCTTGTAGTCCTTAGTCTTATGTAACATTTTCTATACAGTGATTTACACACATATTGATGGTCTCTGTGTAATGTGTGTGCTCTGACACCCAACAATGGTATGAGTGGCGCTGTAAACAAAATTAAATGCATCTGAGAGAGAGTGGTTTTGGAAACTTGGGGGGCAAAGTTAAAGGGTAGTAGTGAGGTAATCCATGGAAGAGGTGGTCATTGGGGGGCACTAAAAAACATTAATGCACAGGACACCACCAGTGCTATGGCTGGCCCTGCCCTTGAGACCAGTCTGCCTCACCCAAGGGTATCTCCATTGGCCTTGTTTCAGCAGTAGTAGCTGCAACTCACCAGGGATTGGCAATGCAGGACTTACACGCACACCAAACTAAGTTTGCAAACTTAGTCACCCGGCTTCATTCACAAGCACTTTTAACATGTGCTGCCTGCTGTGGGACACTGGAATTAATTATGCAGCAAAGGATGACAACATTATGCCGTAGTGTTGACTAATTTATGCATTTTAAAAAAGGGTGCCGCGGAATGCAGTATATTTTCTGATATTTTATTATTTTGACGTGTGTACACATGCTAACAGTCTCTGGAAAGATTTTGCCTTATTAGTACCAGTGTAACATACAAACGCAGCAGTGAGAAAGGTGACCAGTCAACCCTTACAATAGGCCATCCACTCCGCAGCAACACAAGTCACATTTTATTTTAACTTTTGATATGTTTGAGTTATCATGAATTCAAGCACCAAGAAGCCAATATTGGTAAATGTGTGCTACAAATAATCCCTAACATACACTGTGCATACAGTATATTCCATCTGGTGCTTTATCATAGGCTGTTTGTATTCTGATGAAAATCGAATCGTGCTGAAGACAGCCTTAATTGGTGTTGGATCGAGGACCCGGAAGTCTGCACACCTAGCAGACAGAGATAAAGCACCTTGTCAGAAAGTTTAGCGTTTTCCCTACAGGTGGTGTTTGCTGGCCTGTGGCAGGGTCAGTCACATGTCCTGGATTCCTGGCATTTAATTGAGTCTATCACAGTTCTGCGCCCCAGGGTTTCTTGTGCCCCACCTAGCACACATCATGTCGGAGGATGGTGATGATGTTAACATTTTGCCCCCCCCTGGAAAAATGTCTGCGGACGCCCATGTACTTTCCCTCTTAACCCCTTAAGTGCTGCGCCCGTTCAGCGGCCGACGGCACCACTACCTCGGGAGTGCTGCCGTCGGCCGTTGAACGTTCCAACTGCACCTGCGCAATGGAACGTCCAGCACTGGAGCTGGACGTTCCATAGCTGCTAAGGTGTTAATTCTCAACAATTCTGATTGAAGTACCATCAGTAAGTAAAGGAGAGGAACCAATATTGCTATTGGTAATAGGGACCGTAGTCAAATATTTCCTGAAAAGAGTGTGAGATAGATTGAAAGTGTAGGCATCAAACACTAATGGAAATGCAAAAACATTCATTTGTGCTGTGTGAGACGTCTGAGGTTCATCGCTCTCAGATTTAATGTCCTACACTGAAAGACAGTTGCCTATTATGTCTGATATAGGGATGGCAGACGCAACATACAGACTTGGACAATTTTGTCTATACTTCAGAGAATGTGTAGCGCTAATGTAGCGCCTCTAGTGATAAGTCATAAAAGAGAATACTTTCTGATGGGAGACAATTTTCTGGATCAAAATGTTGACGGACTGTTAGCTGGCACATTCTGTAAGCTGTTATTTGTCTGAAGAACAAGGATGGGCAATGTAGCTCAGGCAGGTGTACTAGTTAGAGCTATTTACTCCTTGCTTAGTGACTAAAGTGACAACTGTGATCTTCTAACTGCCCATCCGCATTTGCCTCAAAACACAATGAACAAATGTTGTCTGACAGCCAAATCTGAGCTGTTTCAACCACTGCGGACCCTCCCACAATGAGAATTGCCTGCTGTGTTGGACTTGTTATATCTGGGGCCCATGTGTTATTCACCATTCTGGGGCCAAACTCTTGAAATACCTAATAACCGGTGGGGAGAAAATGGCCTGCACTGTTAAAAGTGGGCCTGGCATCTCCCCTCCTGTTTACCAGACATCTCATAATGAGGCTCAGTGAGTGACTCCTGCACCGCTTCCCATTGAAGGACTATGGTTAGACTCTGTAGTAGTAGTAAGCTTTATTCGATAAAAAATCATATCATAAAAGCATTTCATACATTTTAAAAACAGCAATCATCAGCATAAGAACATTTCATAGCAGTATATTAAATGTGAAGGCTCGGTCACTGGATTAACAGTTTCCTTGCAACCCTAAGACGCCAGGCCCAGCCCAAGAATTTTGCCATGCAGGTAGAAAAAAAGGGTCTAGCATCTGAACGTAAAATGCGCAGTGCTTCTAGATGAGAACGAGTTCCCAAAGACCTGCAGAGGGGCTTCAACCACCTACGTCTCGGGGCTGCATAGACACTGCACTCAAACAACATGTGGGACACAGACTCTATCCTAAGGTCACAAAAAGGGCAGTAAGGTACGGTTTGGGCCGGCGGTCTCCAAGTGGACGTAAACTCACATAATGGAAGCACCCCCACCCTGAACTTGATGTACAATGATCTGTCCCATGAGCTCTGGATAATATCCAAATAAGGTTCCTTTAATGGTAACTCTTTAATCGACAAGAACAGTAATACTGATTTGCAATGGTTTGCACTGCGAACCCTCTCACTGTCTACCCACGCCCAATAGACCTTCTTGAGCTGTTGTTTCGGGGGTGCGGATTTGTTGGCCCAAGCCTCTCCTAATCCTAGTTTATACAACAACTTTTTCACTTCTCTGAGCCAGATGATTTTATGCGAGCCCGATAGTGACATAATGTCATTCAGGGCTTCTGCATAACTTCGAAGCTCCTGCACGTTCCAGATTCTGGACCATAACAGGAGTGGGCGAAGTTTCGCTTGATCGCAGATAGCCCGGGTGCCTGCATCTAGCAGCAGTGGGATGGTTGGTGTGCTGTGGGGCAAACCCATTAGATCTTTGTGAAAGTTATTCTCAAGGTGAGCCAGGGTGTCAACTTTATGAGTGCCCCACAGTTCGGCACCATAAAGTGCCGCGCTCACAACCCTTGCCCTGTAGATGTCCAGGGGCGCCCCAATAGGTTTTAATGATGAGGCTCGCTGCTCCTTGAGCAAGGCACCTGCCACCCTTTTGTGTGTCAAGAATACTTTATGGTGATGTGCCTTCCAACTCATGGTGTCACTGATGCGTATTCCCAGGTAATCAAATTCTTTAACGCGATCAAGTGGAACAGAATCTAAGACCGGGGGAAAGACAGACTTTTTGGGCGGATTGAGAACCAAAAACTTGGTTTTCCCTATATTTATTGCCAAACCCCTTTCATCGCAAAAGGCCTTAAAGCTGGAGAGCAGCGATTGGATGCCCATTGGGGATTTCGAAATAAGGAGGGTATCGTCCGCGAACAGGAGCGTCGGAATTTTCCTTCCAGCAAGGGTGGGTGCGTCTGATGGATGCTGAAGTAAGTGCTCCACCACTCCGTTGATATAAAGAGAAAACAGAGTGGGGGCAAGCACACACCCTTGCCGAACGCCCCTGTCCACGGGTATACGAGATGTTTTCTCTCCCTGTGTACCCCATCTGATTTGGGCAAAATTCCTGTCATGAAATTTTACAAGGAGCGAGAGCAGGTAGGGCGGGAGGCCTAACCCATCGAGGACGTTCCATAAAAGTGCTCGTGGTACTAGGTCGAACGCAGTCTGCAAGTCAATGAAGACCAAGTACAGACTGCCCCCTCCCAGCACCACCACTTTCCAATAGATCATCAGAAGGCGGAACGTCTGCTCGATTGTGCCTGTTCCTGCTCTGAAACCCGCTTGAAGATCTGACAGGATATTATTTTCATCGGCCCACTGAATAATTCTGCCCAATACCACCTTTCCTGCCACCTTTTGGGAAGAGTCCAGTAAGCTAATTGGCCGGTAGTTCGCTGGGTCGTCCCTAGAACCTTTTTTAAAAATAGGTACAACTTCAGCGCCCCTCCAGGAGTCTGGGAAAACACCACCCAGTAATACCTCATTCAAGAGGGAGGCAATTAATTTGCTCCAGGAAGATGGATAATTCTTGATTAGGTCTCCTGGGATCCCATCAGGACCTGCCGCTTTGTTTGGGACGATGCATTGGATTGCTCTTTCAACATCCAAGCTGGTAAATAGCTCGTCCTGACACTTGGGAGCAGAAATAGAATTAGGCAGTAAGACCATGGGTGGGTCCCCCGACTGGAATGCACCTGAAGGGGCAGAATATAATTTCAGAAAATGGTCAAACCATACGCCCCCTGGGATGTTACAAGTAAGCTGCTGGTCAACCGGCTTTTCCCTAGATCTTAATAGGTCCCAGAACCCCTTAGCGTCTTTCCTGCTGCTTGCCTCAACTAGATCTCCCCAACACAGCCAAGCACAGTGTGCTAGTGTGATGAATTTTTGGCGAGCACCCTCAAGAAATCCTTCATTTCAATATCAAAAAAGTAAATCAAGACTCGCTTGTCGTTAGTGGCATAGACATTTTAAACCAGCTCTTAATTCAATGACTGAATTCGAATCATTGAGAAAAGTACACAAAATGATATGAAAGATGATTGCCTACATCACACCTTACATGAGATACAGACTTAAGTCTGGTTCCAAGAAACAATGTCTCATCTGCGGTTGTACTGTTGTGGCAAGAATTTTCCCAGGGCCACAAAGCATGCAAAATGTAACAACTGCATAATCAGTTTCACTGATACACAAAGAGATTTTTAAAAAAACATGCTTATATGTTTTAATTATTCACTACAGATTCGGGGGCTTAATTGCAGTGGTTCAACTGCTGCTCCAGGGCCCTGTATATTTCAAGTGATGATAATGTGGTCATTATTTCTGGCTGAGCACTTATGTGTATTACGGGGCAGTGGTTTGGGTTTCTTCAGTTACATTTTTCCACCTAGGAAGCCGCAGCACCCTATGAACGCTACCACTATCACAATCTCAAATGTACTCCTGTCCAGCCTTGGAGTTTGTCAAGCACCACACATGACCAACCACTGGTAAAGCAACACACTCCTACGGAAAATAATGGAGGCAGGGAAATAAAATAATACCCATCTTGTTCTAACAGATCTAATGTTAAAATAATTATTATTTTGACATTTAAAATGTCATATATTTAACATTATAAAAGATATACATCTAATTATTAAATAATGATTGTATTTTAAAATGAAACAAATTTTAAAATTAAAAATAATTGGTATTAATTCAACAGACTGTTGCATTATTTTAGTACGTATTAAATAAAAACAAAACTGTTAGTGAGGGTGGGCATTTTTTAAACTAATGTCCAAAAAACAATGTAAGTATTAAATTAATATATTTAAATGACTTAATTATTTAATATACCTTTGATTTGATGAGTTAATGGGCTGCAACATTTTATCTGGGTCGATAATAGTATTAAATACATTTTCAATTATAGCACACATTAAAATATATATATATATATGTTTTTAAAGTACAATGAACTTTAATCCTTTCCATGATACTTTTTAATAGGGAGATCTCCGCCTTGGTATTTGACATCCCCAGCTACAAGTGAACAGTTACTAGCATTAACTTTACACTTGTAAATCACATTGTAGGAGGCTCCTCCCCCTGACTTGAGGGGCTGGAGACAAGTCTGCAACTAGGTGAAAATGTACACTCAAATATGGTGAATAGCAATAAATTGTAGATGTAAACCCTGGTGCGGGAGTAGCTTTACGTGTGAATAAATCTACATCATTCTACATGTTTAAATGTATCTTTGTGACTCAGGCCCTATGCTGTCTGGATATTTGAAACGTTTTTGTTTACCTGTTTCTCCGATGTTGTGGGGAACATAATGATGTTTTCCTAAGCCATTTCATTTCAGCATGTGATTTTTTTTTATTAAGGTCTCAGTGAGCATTTCAGTAAAAAATGTGTGTAGTTCCATTTGGATTTTTCTGTGTTCAGCTTTACACTGTTCAGCCTCTGGTTTTCTCTGATTGCTAGCGATCTGATTATGTATGATTTGATTGATTGGCTTGTGGCGCGCTCTGCCATAGCCACAACTGCCCTGTGGAGAACATGGCATGCATTGTAACCATCGCAATCCCATCCACAAAAGCCAGTAAGGGGTATAGAGCAAATTTCTAGGTGACACTTTCCCAGCTCTAGTGGCTACTCAGAGGACATCTCTGATTATTAACAAGCTCTGTCCAAACACTAGTGGCTTATTTTCAATTACACTTACCCAGTCTTTTTGGATTTTCCGTGGTTCAGTGCCGACTTGTGATTCATCCTTCCCCAGCTCCACTGACCTTTCAGAAGCAGAGGCCTGATTGAGATTTCAGAGGCACGGTCCTGACTTCTGACAGCCCATTAGACTTTTAGATATTACAATGAACAATTGGTCCTCGACAAAAATTCAACATGTAAAATAATTACTGTATTTGGTTAGATCAATTTTTCAACTCGTTCCTGAATAAATCTGTACAGTTGATTAGATAGGTATACTAGTCCACATTGTCAAATTACTACAATAGACGCACCAAAAAACTGGAAATTCCACAAAAATCCAATCGGATTATCATATTTAATAAACAGTTCAAAGGGAGAAAAGAGTTTAGCAAATCTTTTTACAAATATTTACATTAACAATAAACGAAAAATCGTTTCTAAGGTAAAAAAGAGGCATGCACAGAGAAAGGTCAAAGTGTGTGCTCAGGTGATTGATCAAAGAGATCAGAAAAACAGAGTGTGAATTATTTATATACAACATGAGCCTGCCCTAGAGAAAGCTTGCAAAAAAAAAATGTTTTCTTTTTTACTAGCTAGTACTTTTTAAAGCACCACATCCATTGTCCTGAGTTTGCACAATTGGCAATGGGACTTGGGAGGGAGGGAGGTGGGGGGGGGGGGAAAGGGGGCACGGACTGATAGGTGCAGGCTCCCACAGGAAAATGTCGACGTTTCGACCCAACCATAAACCGGGTGGTTCAATTCCTCAACACAGGGTCTTCATCAGGACGGGAACTGGGGGGGGGGGGGGACGCACGCAAAAAGTCTTTCAAAGTGCACGCAGGTTAAAAACCATTCACATTGGGCACCCTTATGCGGTGTATCATCAGAAATGCGAAGTTTGTCCGCACCCCAATTATTTTTGTATTCACAATTATCACCACCAATCGCTTTCGGGACGCTCATCAATGGATAATCAAATTGAATTGCTAAATGCCCTGTCCAAGGTGTGTTAGATTCAATCCTCTCAGAAAAACGCTAACCGACTCTGCGGTCCGGCTTCGCGTTATGGAATAACGCGAAGCCGGACCGGCGAGTCGGTTAGCGTTTTGAGAGGATTGAATCTAACACACCTTGGACAGGACATTTAGCAATTCAATTTGATTATCCATTGATGAGCATCCCGAAAGCGATTGGTGGTGATAATTGTGAATACAAAAATAATTGGGGTGCGGACAAACGTCGCATTTCTGATGATACACCGCATAAGGGTGCCCAATGTGAATGTTTTTTAACCTGCGTGCACTTTGAAAGACTTTTTGCGTCCCCCCCCCCAGTTTCCGTCCTGATGAAGACCCTGTGTTGAGGAATTGAACCACCCGGTTTATGGTTGGGTCGAAACGTCGACATTTTCCTGTGGGAGCCTGCACCTATCAGTCCGTGCCCCCTTAACCCCCCCCCCCCCCACCTCCCTCCCTCCCAAGTCCCATTGCCAATTGTGCAAACTCAGGACAATGGAGGTGGTGCTTTAAAAAGTACTAGCTAGTAAAAAAAAAAACATTTTTGCAAGCTTTCACTAGGGCAGGCTCATGTTTGAATATAAATAATTCACACTCTGTTTTTCTGATCTCTTTGATCAATCACCTGAGCACACACTTTGACCTTTCGCTGTGCACGCCTCTTTTTTACCTTAGAAACGATTTTTCGTTTATTGTTAATGTAAATATTTGTAAAAAGATTTGCTAAACTCTTTTCTCCCTTTGAACTGTTTATTAAATATGATAATCCGATTGGATTTTTGTGGAATTTCCAGTTTTTTGGTGCGTCTATTGTAGTAATTTGACAATGTGGGCTAGTATACCTATCTAATCAACTGTACAGATTTATTCAGGAACGAGTTGAAAAATTGATCTAACCAAATACAGTAATTATTTTACATGTTGAATTTTTGTCGAGGACCAATTGTTCATTGTAATATCAGATACCCAGGTCCTTTGACTTCATTGGGTCAACCCCGTCCTTATAACATTAGACTTTTAGAGGCATATGACTGACTTGTACATAAGAAAAATTTATTCTCGCTCGCACACCATATCCTATTGTGATTTCGAATGTTGTAGCGTGCCCCAGGGTGTATCCTCCTTCAGGATACTCTTTAAACAAACTGATAGCGTGGCCCTTAGCATGAGCAACGTCCCCTGGTCACAGCATAAAACCCAATCCTTGGGCTATACAGGTTAAGTCATTAATCAAAAAAAATGTTCGTGTTCTTTGAAGAAATCTGAGTTTTTATTTTTTCTCTTTCATGAAAGTTGTATCATCACATTCATATTCAACAATCCAGCCTTGTGAATTTCTAAATTATAATGTTCATGTCCAATGCATTTCGGCTAGGGACTAGCCTTCATCAGGGACTGGGATCTATAAACAAACAGATATGGGGACATATCAGGGACCTAGGTCATAATACAACAGTATTTCCCAACTTGACATAGTGCAAGCCAGGTGTAGTCAAAAATCAGAGTCAAAAAAGGTAGCGTATATAAGCTGGTAGAATATGAAGGGAGAAAGAAATGGAAAAGCTTCCACCAAAAAATACTCCTGTGAAAACGAGAAATGAGTGCGTCATGCTTAAATAAAACAACGTTCCAAAGTGTCCATCCGGGAAGATTGTCACACGTAGAAGAGAGTAATCAGTTAACCTCCACCAATTCCTTTGAAAACCTAGTGAGAGCGGAATTATCCAAACTAAACTTTAAAGGGAAGACCAGACAACACAATTTGACACAGAAACAGATTCAAACACTTCGAAGAATTGCGAGCAATCCACTCATCACTTGTCAGAAAGCGGACAAGGGGGGAGCTATCGTGGTGATGAACACTACTCATTATGAGCAAGAGGTGGAGAAACATTTGGGGGACACACATACCTATGTGCTTTTGGGATACAATCCAACCGACCAATTTGCCAAGATCATAAATAACATTGTCAATAAAGCTTTTGATGACGGAATTATAAATGAAAGAACTAAGAAGTTTCTGATCACTGAACACCCAAGGAGTCTGGCAATACATATGTTGCCTAAAATACATAAAGATTTGACTCAACCTCCCTTTCGACCCATCGTATCCACTGTTGGGAGCATTCATCAACCTATCGGCCAACTATTGGATAGACACTTGCAGGCAAATGAAATGAGGATGAGAACATTTGTGAAGGACACGACCCATTTTTTGGAAAGGTTAGGCACAGTACCACTAGTAGAGAACGAAGAAGTTATACTTTGTAGCATGGACGTCAGGTCCTTGTATACTTCTATTCCTCACCAGGATGGAATTGAGGCAATAGAACAGACATTGCTCAACACAGAAATGGATTCAGACTTTAAAGTGTTCCTTATGGAGCTCCTTCATTTCACTCTCTTCCACAGTTATTTTGAATGGCAAGGTAAATATTATTTGCAGTTGACCGGGACGGCCATGGGAAACTCGGCGGCTCCGGTCTACGCGAATCTATTTATGGAATACTTCGAGAACAAATACATTCTCAATAGAGAACCATGGAAATCCCGCGCTAAAATAATACTGAGGTATATAGATGACATGTTTGTGATCTGGTCCGGTTCTATACCGGATTTAAGGAACGCCATTGCTGAACTCAACTCACGTGACGAACGCATCCAATTTACTTCTGAAATGAGTGCACATAAAATCACGTTTCTAGATGTAGAAATACGTAGAAATGGGCCACTTTTTGAAACTGACATTTACAGGAAACAGACTGACCGCAACAATCTGTTGCATTACAACAGCTTTCACAACAATCCTCTGAAAACGCACTTGCCCTACTCGCAAATGTTGCGAGTGAAACGGATTGTCTCTTCCCCAGTAACATCAGACATTAGAATCCAGGAAATGGAAGAGAGATTTAAAAAAAGAGGATACCCCCAGAAAATATTGGATGAAGCAAAAGAGAGATGTGCTCAAAAAGATAGGAATAGTTTGTTGATTCAAACTCCAAAGAAAGAGAACACAAGAACTGTGGTGGTTTCTAAATACTCTACCAAGAGCAAAGTCTTCAAAAACATCATCATAAAACATTGGGCGATATTAGCTCAAGAAGTTGACTTCAATAACATATTTAATGAATTGCCTCTTTTTGCATATCAGAGAGGCACGAATTTGGGGAACATGATTAAATCCTGCACCAAGAACTCAGAGGAAGTTTTCAATGGCACCCTGCCTTGCCATAACTGCAGTCACTGCAACAACATCATCAGAGGGAATGTAATCACACATCCCAGTAAAGGCCACAATATCAAGCTACGTGTTTCAGCAACATGTGATTCAGCGAATGTTATATACCTATTGAAATGTCCCTGTGGACAAGGTTACGTGGGCAAAACGGAGAGAAAAATGAAAGTAAGGCTGAATGAGCACAAATCAAACATTCGGAATAAACAGACAAAATCTTCAGTTGCAACACATTTTTGTGAAGCTTCACATAATGTAAGCCAACTTAGATTCACCATTCTTGAGATTGTCCGAAAATGTGAAGGTGTTGACAACCATAACAACATGCTTCGGAGAGAAAACTTCTGGATTTTCAAACTTGAAACACTGAAACCGACCGGAATGAATGAAAGAACTGAATTTAGATGTTACCTTTAGTGAGAGTTGCATACCTTGCTACCAGCATGGTCTCTGCATGTTGTCTTATAATTGCCTGTTTTGCTTTTCCAAGAGTCTAATCATGTGGTGTGGGTATTTATTTGATACTGTTTATTTGATTCTGTTTATAATTTTTTTCAGCACTATTACAGCTACCTTTATTTTGTATGATTTGCCTTCAATTCCAAATTACTGTCGATTTCATGGTTTTCCTGGTTTCCTCCCCGTTTTAATTCATTCTATATACCTTTCCATCATGGCACCGCTTTTCTTCCACTGTCCACACTTCCGTTTTCCATTCCCATGATTCACATTGGAACTTGGTCCTTTGTTTATGTTTTGATTTCGAAGCACCCGACAAAACGAGAGCTTTGCATACGAGCTAACAAACACTTTGTGAAGCGGCTCACGGGCACGCTAATTAACTTCATTGGTAAGCGGCTTAAACTTTTCTTCCTCTCGTTCTATATTCCTTTACCTTGTTATTAACGGGCACTTTAAGAATCTTAACGCTAGGTTTTCTTGCACATTGGTTTGGTTGTGATTTCGAGCATGTTTGGTGAAGGTTTCTTGCGCATCGGTTTTGTTGTGATTTCGAGCATGTTTGGTGGAGGTTAACTGATTACTCTCTTCTACGTGTGACAATCTTCCCGGATGGACACTTTGGAACGTTGTTTTATTTAAGCATGACGCACTCATTTCTCGTTTTCACAGGAGTATTTTTTGGTGGAAGCTTTTCCATTTCTTTCTCCCTTCATATTCTACCAGCTTATATACGCTACCTTTTTTGACTCTGATTTTTGACTACACCTGGCTTGCACTATGTCAAGTTGGGAAATACTGTTGTATTATGACCTAGGTCCCTGATATGTCCCCATATCTGTTTGTTTATAGATCCCAGTCCCTGATGAAGGCTAGTCCCTAGCCGAAATGCATTGGACATGAACATTATAATTTAGAAATTCACAAGGCTGGATTGTTGAATATGAATGTGATGATACAACTTTCATGAAAGAGAAAAAATAAAAACTCAGATTTCTTCAAAGAACACGAACATTTTTTTTGATTAATGACTTAACCTGTATAGCCCAAGGATTGGGTTTTATGCTGTGACCAGGGGACGTTGCTCATGCTAAGGGCCACGCTATCAGTTTGACTTGTACATAACACAGCAACACCAGACTTTCAGCTACACAGACCAGACTACTGATTTACTTTGCAACAGTCCTGCCTTTTTCAGTGGTCCAAACACGTTTGTGACTGATAAGCAGGGTTCGAGTCGGGGTACCACGCGGGTGGACGGCGTCCCCCCACTTATTTTACCGGGGGGACGCCATCCCCTCTGCCAAACAGCTGGACCTCACTCTTTGGCCTCTCTGCGGTTAGCACTGTTAACATATTTCTGTTTCCCTGCTTTGGAAGAAGCCCCGCTCGCGCGGACCCCTCGGCTGACTGTGATGTATGTGCTGTTGTGTTTGGAACAGGCCCCTGTTTAGAGGCGGTGGTCCTGTTTCTTGCCTGCGAAAACGCGGCAGCCCTGTTAAAATCAGGCTCAGCGGGAGCGCGCCGGCCAGATGCGAACGCCGAAGCCACAGAGGTATTAGCTAAAAATTAGGCAGCGCTTTACATGCTGGTCTTCTGGATTTCATTTAAAAGCCCGGCAGCTCAAGCCAGTCATACTTTGCCACAAAGGTAGAGCCCAAGAAGTGACAGCAAGTTCTGTGTAATTTATTTCTGCATTAAAGCGTGTAGTTCCAGCTGAACCGGGGCACGGGAACCTTGCATTTGTCACATGGGCACGCTCGCCTCGTCCCTGTCCCCATTATGCGGCTTATATGGGGTGAGTGAGGGGAGGTAATGAGCCCGATGTTGCAAGCAATCTTTTGTGACATCACTTCCTGTTGTGACGTCACTTCCGGTGACCACGTCCCCCACTTCTTTTTCTAGGACTTGAGCCCTGCTGAAAGGAAAGCATGTACGGCAGGGTTAATCAGGTCAGGTCTGTGATACTGGAACTCCACTAACTTTTAGGTAGACTCAGTCATAAGCCAGGCCTAGAACTAAAAGGCTGGTGCAGCCGCAGGAGAGTTGGAGTAATAGTCCTGACTTGTGACTGACTACCCACAAAAATCTGACAGGTTTACGCTGGGACCATCAGTGGCCTGTTGTTAAGGGCGGAGGGGACCCATCCCTTGACTTTTTACCGGGGCATGAAGAATTTCTGTCAGGCTCAGCAAAGGTGAGCTTGAAAGACACTCTTCATGTGTGGGTAAGGCAGCCAGGTGCCACACAAGTGCTAAATGTGCAGGTGCCTAGCTAACAGAGCCAAGTTAGCCAGGCTGAAGATTTCACATCCGAGTGGGCGTGACCTCCACAGCCTGACAAAATCTACTGTAAGCTTCCCTCTCATGACAAGAAGGAACGTCACTGATAGACTAGGACTTGGGGGCTTCCGTTTTAAGCCCTGAAGTACTCCAGGCCCAGTGTCCATCGGTGTGTCCATCAGTGATGCAGATTACTGACTGGGTGGGGTCAGCAATTCTCACTAACGCCATCCCCCGCTGTGACAAGGTAAGGAAGGTCCTTCTATCATTGGCTGACCTTTCACAAGGTTTTCCAATAAGAGGAGGTGGCAAGATCATTCTTCCCTCACTTCCTTCAGAACAGAGGCTTCACTCCAGCCACTCAAGATGTGGTCTCGTACGTTTTTCTTTCTTTCAATGTTGGGAGCGTGTTTGTATGCATGAATGTTTCTGCACTCATGCATGCTGTGAATGGGTGTGTGCATGTTTATGTGCTGGTTGTATATCTGTGGGTGGGTGAAAGGGGAATGTGTGTGTGGGCCTGCCCCGCCCCTGCTGCACATTACGGGCTGCCACTAGTTGGGACTGATGCTGTTCTGCTTTTCCAGACATTTAATTTTACATGGTTGTCATAGGACCGAGTCTGCCATAGCTTTAAGCATCTATCAGATAACCTAGCCTGATTTCACCACAGGCTGTCCCTATTCTTTCCTGAAATGCCATTTTAAATCAGGTATTGGAAGCCGCGATCCCTCTCATGCTCCCATCAGCATCAGGCCTAGTTGTAAAATTAGGAGTTTGATAGCAGAGGTGACGAACACCCACCGCAGTTTCTAGTGCCACCAAGATCCAATCACATAGAAACACAACCCTTGGATACGTTTACTGTGTTTCAGACTGGAATGTAAAAAGGACTCATCGTTCATTTCCATTATGGTTAAGGCGGGTGTAACACTGAGCAGAAGGTCAAAGCAAGATACATTTACAAAATGTATGAATACTGCCTTACATAAAATTTTCCAAATTTTCCATCAAGCAAGTTTACTTAATTTTTAGCTAACAGAACATTGTCTCAGGCGGTAAATGTTTTGTAGAGAGATAGTTCAGTCTGTAAACAGTATAGACTATTTTAAAGTAGACAATAAAATACTGTTGAACCACTTTCACGCCATTAGCATAATTCTTGTTAATTTCCACAAATTTCCTCAAACAAAATTGGGCGATTAGTGCAAATAGAGTGAATAGCAAAAGACACTGTACAGCAAGAATGTAAATAGCCCTGTCCAGTGAAGGGGAAGGAACTCTGGGGAGTCAGTGAGTAAGAAGTGCTGTGAAGGCAGAGTGGGCGACTGAGGGAGAGACACTGTGCAAACCGAGTAGAGCTAAAGCACTGAGAAAGAGTGCACCTTTCTTGTTTCAGTAGCTTCCATATTTCATTGGGATTTGGCCTATACAGAAGGTCGACAAAACAATACATTTCAATGTCCAAAACTAGTAATTCTTCGTATGTCCTTAATATACATTCAGAATGCAAATAAAAATGCAAACAACCTTATACACATTGTAGGCAAGCAGCAGAGAATACACAAGTTTGAACAATAACGAAAGATGGAATGAATTTCATAATCCAGGGACAACTTTCGTGACAAATTTCACTTATATCCTATGAACTTCGGACAAACAAGATATGTTTCGAATACCACTTTATCAAGCAACATAAATTACTATACGTACAGATTTAGGCACATTAAGCCAATTCTAAAATGCACTTCAAGAGGAGGAAGAAACTTTAGACATGAAGATCAACTAATAAATATAACATTATTGATATACATTCATTTGAACTCCTAGACAAAGAGGAAGTAGGTATGAGGTGATGATACAATACAGCATGTTATTTGTTTAAACTATATCGCTGAACAGCTTTTCACTATACAAAAACGACGTTCATACCTTTAACTTCCCATTGGGACCCGCTTTTCAAGTTTTCAAGTGTTCACCGTCATAAATTGTGTTTGGCGTTAAAAACACTGACGCGTCTTTTTGTGGACTTTTTAGAGTCCAGCCCCTTTCAACTGTTTCGCCTAATCTGTCAATATTGCCATGGTGGTCTTTTTACTACCAGGTCTGGTTAAGACCTGCCTTTAAAAAACCCTACAATATGAAAAATAAAAACTGCTCTCACTTTTCGGTGGGGCAAGTAAGTATTGGAAGAGAGAAGGACAGAAAACTCAGACCAAGGTCTTGACCCAAAGAATTATGTATTTGTTGTTTTAGAAGTCGGACTCCACCCAAACATGTCTGAGAGCGCTGTACATGACAGTCATCCAGGCATTGTCTGTGATAACAGAATCCTATTTTTACAAAAAGTGTATTGCTCATAATACGTACATTAGTATGAAGATTAAAATAAGGAAGGTGCATAAAAAGTGAATAAAACAGGCCACCGACAAGTGATAAATGCAGCCGCACAAATGGTCTTCTGCAGAGGATGCAAAGTGATATATTAATTATCATGGGGTAACACAACTAGCGCTGTGACAGAGGGGATGTCACGGTGTCCTTGAGACAGAAAAAAATGCAGGGCTGCAGCAAGAAAGGGGCGTCGTGAATCATGACAAAGTTTACAGCACGTAACATACGTTTGTCTTTCTACCATCCCCAAAGAAGTTCCCTTGTTACTCACCCCTACTCGAATATGTCCGTCGCACTGAAAACAGTGCAGGTGCGCGCCTGCGTCCAACTTTTGGGAATCACCGCGCAGTGCGGAACATTGCGGCCTGCGCCAGTTAGGCCCATCAGTATGCGCGGCCGGATGTGAGGCGGCGAAGCTTCGAGTCGCTCCGAGCTGTGGAGCTATTCCACTCAGCTGGCTCCCTCCGCCGCGCATTCATCGCCTTGGAAACTAATGGCTCTCCGACATGTTCCTTCCCCAAGTGAGCGAACAAACAAGAACGATGGCAAAGCACGGCTGGGCAGGGAGTGCATCAAAATGCAAGAAGCTAACGTGGGAACCAAGTGCCGCACGTGTTCTGAGAGAGGTGTGCGCTCCTTTCCACATCCGGACAAATCCTCAAGACCAAAATGGTACTCACGTCTTAGCGGGTGTTTGCTTTGTTCAATGTTGAGTAAACAGGCATGTACTGGCTGCACCAAGTCCTGGTTTGCAGAAGGATTTTAAGCAAATACAATACTCTGACCTTCACAATGCCTTGCTAGAATCAATGCTTAATTTGTTTAAAAGCAAACACTTTCGTTGGCGCTCACAGCTGTTGTAGTCGCCTCTTATTTCACCCACTCTACACTTACGGTATCTTTACCTCACTTTTGCACTAACTTTGCACCTACTTTTTCAACCCATCTGCGTTCTCACAGTTTCCGGTCACTCTCTTCCCCATTCATGCTCTCTTTTCTGGCTTTCTCTCTCATGCTCCATGTCAAAACCTGGTTACTTTTAATTTTAAGTGTAAATTGTATTTATATAGCACTTACTACCCCTGATGAGGCATTGAAGCACTTTGCAGCAGGTTGCAACTCCAGAACCCAAGATTAAGTTTAATAGTTAGTAGATTTATAATCAACGGTGGCTCCTCTGCTAAGTCGGAATAGCGTCGCCCCACTGCTTTTCGCAGTGTAAATCAAGGAAAAATAAAATGATAACTTGTTTTCAGTTTATTTTTGAGGGGCGGGGCTGTTCAGAGCAGGGGAAGGAGTGGTGGAACTCTAAGTGCACACAAATGGTTGCCTGGCCATCTTGGGCCGGCCGAACAATCATGCGCACTTTGCACGTTCTCCACCCATACAGCCTAAACACAAAAATGAGAGTTAATACTAGGCCTGGGCGAAGCACTATGCTACGCTCGTGTAGTTTGCGCTACTTCGCACTACGCAAACTGTACGTAGCACAGTGCAAACACGCGTAGCGTAGTGCAGCGGTCATTTTTTGCTTGCTTGCGGTCCTCAACGTCAAGTTAGCGAGTGCGAGCAAGCAAAATGACATCCTGGCGAGACTTTTTCCTCGTTCGCGATCAGCAACATCAAGTTGCTGATCGCGAGCATGGAAAATAAACCTCCCGGCGAGATTCTCAATGCAGGGAGGTCAGGTTTCTCATTGCGAGTGGTCGCATATGCTCGCGACCGCTCGCGTTGAGAAACTACCAGACCGCGATGAGAAAGCTGCCGCTTGAGTAAAAATCTACTCGAGCGGCAGAAAATTACAGCTCGCACTGTGCGAGATGCCGTTTTCAATGATTGCACAGTGCCGGATGCTTGTCCGCACTGTGCAATCATTGAAAACGGCATCTTGCACAGTGCGAACAGGCTACTACGCAGTTCGCGTAGTGCTACGCGTAGCTCGCGAAGTACACTTTGCGTAGGTTCGCAAAGCACTACTTCGCAAACTACGCCCAGCCCTAGTTAATACACACCGCCTGCAACAACGGCCAGAAATTAACTACTGTCTAGAACTGCCACCTTTTCTTGAAGCTAGGGTCAAAAAGTTGCTACATACATTTCTTCACACCAAAATACACTATATGGAACCATAATGTTCATTCTGACCCAGATTCAGCATTCGCCTATAAGGAGCGGGTAGGTAGATACCCACAACCAACAGTTCAGGGTGAAACCCAGACATACAGCATGTTTGTCCGTTCCCTGCATTTCATATAGTTGAAAGCATGGTGGTGGAGTCTTAGGGAGGTCTGTCTTGCCACAGACAAGAGCTCTGCTTTAGAAATGAGCACACCTGTGAAAGCCTGCCTTTATGTATTCTGAATTAGTATGGGGTTCCTTTATCTATACCTTCCTTGATGCTGGTTGTTAAATTATTTTAATATAGAACTTTTCAAACCCCTTGCATGACCTAACATGCCTTTTTTATTTTCAGAGTAGGTACCACCACCACATATTCCCTTTATATAGCACTTCGTAGTCCTGATGAGGTCACAGAGTGCTTCCAATTATCATGGGAACCCTGGTCACCCTTCAAGAGTATGGTTGAAAGTGTCTTGGTTATAGTTTGGCCTATAAGGGAAAAGTTGGGTGTAGTGTGTCGGGGTTTCATAGCAGGATTGAATAAGTACACAGTTCCACAAAATAAACTCTGCATGATAAATCCGGGAAATCAAAACCGTATAAGGCTGATAGTCCTACATCATGCCTCTTTAATCCACTACCAGACACTCCCTGTCCCCTTATCTCACTCTTGCAGGTTCCTGTGTTCTCCCTTTGTGGCAGTTTTGCGGTCTTACTTTTCCTGGCAGACTCTCAGCTTTAGAGCCCAACAAAGCTCTTACACATTTTTCTGTAAATATTGGTTCTCTGAGAATGAACTGATTTTTTGGGATGAATGGCAGGCCTGAATTATTTGTGCTCTCACATCTTTCTTAGCTTTGGCCACAGCACACATGTTTATGAGAACTCATTAGCATATGGGAATTCTGTAAATTCCCAACCCTTATTCTTGTTCAAAATCCCTGTTGATGTGCTAAGCAAAATTTGATTTAATCACTGTTACCGTTGTTGCAGAATCATCACCGGTCCAAGTGATGACAGCGTAAAGAACATTTTATGCGCTTTCTCCATCAGGTAGTGAAGTAGAATGCAGAACTTTGAAACAATCACATGACTGCAATGATGACAATGGATGGATACCATAGTGTCCTAGTCAAGCTTCTGTTTGGGAGCATTTATTGAGGGAGACATAAGGCCTGAAGGACAGGATCGCTTTGACATCGTGACCAATGTGGGCTTGATGTCCGCAGTGCCATCCGTAGAATACATACTTCCATACTGGGAGGATGGGCCTTTACACAAGGCTGGTGTGTTACACAGTGGTGTGACACAAAATGATGCTCTCCTCTCCCCCCCCCCCGCACTGCCCCATCGGAGAATGTGATGATGGACCCCAAGTTTCCAATATCTATCAGATATTCACTGGCTTAGTCGGAATGGGGTCTCTTGGAAGGATTGGTTGGAGGAGCATGAAGAGTTTGGGTGGGCACTGAAGGGTTTGGGTCCCTTTACACTGCAAGGGCTGCAGGGGCCTATGTTGCACACCTGCATGTGCATCTGCTGCTTGATTTCACGGTAGAAGAAGTCAGCGCCAGTATAAATGCAAGCTTGGGGGGCAAAGCACCTGGCCCTGACGGGGTACCGGTGGACCTCTATTGGACCTGCGATGGGCAAGCCCAGCACAAAGGGGGTAGCTTGGCTCAAGTGTCAAGGCAAGTGAAGGCTATCGTGTTAAGCCAGCTTTGACCCAATAATATCTCCTTGTACAACCACCGAAAAGAAGGACACCACACCACTGTTGTAGAAAAATACGATTCCTTTATGTAAAAATTCTCTGTTATGAATGGGGATCAATTAGGAAAGCACCTTTACATTTCTTTTGGCCACAATTTGCTGGGTTTCGATTTTGGGAATAAATACAATAAATAAGCTCAGGATTACATATCATCAATAAATAGAATAAATATCAGGAATAAATATCATCAATAAATAAGATAAATATCGGGAATAAGTATCTTCGATAAATAGAGTTAATATAACTTTCTGTTTAGCAGAATAAATACTGGTTCGGTTAAATAAACAACCACAGGTTCATTCTGGTATCGCTGCAACCAATTAAATACTTCAGGAACACTACAATTGCAAATACGTTTCAGGTTGGAAAGATAACTCTTACAGTTTATGACGATTTCACCAATAATGTACACAGGCTTCTCTGGGCACACAAGGAGTGTTGGGACTCTTTAAGAATCACACAGGGGTTATGCGCGTGTATCTAAAAGGCAAGGAAAGACAGTGAACACTTCATTTACACTCGGCTGCCACCGGGTTGAGATCTCTGTTTGCCGGTGGGGTCTAAGCGCGCCTAGGGGCTTTACCACTGCTAGCACTCAGTTCAAAGTCTTTAGACTGACGTACGGGGCTGCCGAAGAGGTCACACAATCTTCGCGCTCAGTCAAATAAATGCCGGTTCACAGTTCCTTTATATCACCGCTTCCCACCTGAAGAAACGGGCCCACCTCACATCGGCTGCAATCGAAAAGCGATTCAGTCGGGCTCAGCACTTCTCTCGCCAGCGACGGATTCTCAGGGGCTCCACGGACCTCCCTCTGACTTCCTCAAACAGGGATGGCTCCCGCCCACAGCTACAGCAGCCGATTCACTGGGGAGGGGCAGAGACAGTAGTCCCGCCCAACGAAGGCCGGCCTTTCCCCGCCCCGGCGCACCACGTCACCTCAGTCTGCACAGGAAGCACTCTACGCCGGTGGAGCTCGGAGACGTCCGAGCTCCTCGCTGGAGTTGCCTGTCACAAAGGGGCACAGAAGACGCTCGCGGTCGCGGCGAACTTGCTCTCGCCTCGCGACCCTAGTCTGTCGTAATTCACCACCGGGGGGGGGCGGGGAAGGCACACGAAAACGGCCACAGTCTCTTGGGGGTGACGAGGCACTCGCTGGGCAGGCGCTGTAGGCGCGAGGTCACCGCACACACAGCTGACTGGAACGCCAGTCAGGATCCACGCCAGTGACCTTTGCTTGCTCTACTGCCCGCGCTACCAGCCGCCTCAGGGGTCAACAGGGCAGGTGTCAATCTGGTGTCAAGTCTGGAATCTTCTTCTTCACCTGGATCTGGAACATCATTATCCTATCTAGTCTTCTGGTCATCTAAAATGGCCGCCAGGGACTGGACCTTATATAGCCAGTGCCCTGAGGTGCTGGCACGTGCCAGTAGGTTTTAGAACATTCTTTGGGCTAGGACAATGACATGGCACTTCTGAGAGGTATTTGGGACCCTAACAGCCACCATACTGGGGTTCTAGAGCAGCCATTTTGTGTACCTGAGGAAAATAAAGAAATTCCTGTCAGGAATGCGCGCCAAGCAAAAGGGCGCCAAAACCCTGAAAGATCAAGGTTCATGGAGGCTCCAAGGGGAGTCACTCACATGAGGAAAAGGGATGGCCACCATTTTGAGGCCATTCATACAGGTTGCCAATCCCAGTCTATAATGTCACAGGTTTCGCCAGATGCCTTGTAAATAGGTGCCAAAAACCTTGTGAACAACTGGGCGTCAAGGAACATCCAGCCGCATGAAACAGCACACAAAAGGTCCTGGTAGACAAAGAAAAGCGACAAATTTTGGGAGGTACAGGGGAACAAAAGAAATCATAGTGGTGAGGGGACTCTCAGAAGCAGACGGGTCTAACAACCTCTAACATTGAGCTATGGGCCCGATTCTCGTAAGGGTTTTTAACTTTACGTTCCAGTATGCTTCTTTTTCATCTTGGCAGGAATCATTGATAGTCCCTATTTTTAAAAAAGGTGACAGACTCAGCTGTCAATGTTATCGTCCGATTTCGCTCTTGGACTCCACCATCAAAGTTTTTGGTAGAGTCATTTTAAATAGGCTACAACTATGGGCAGATGAAAACAGGATAATAAGTGATCTGCAATATGGATTCAGGAAGGGGCTCGGGACAATTGAGCAGTGCCTGAATTTATATATTTTAAAAGAGAAGTACACAAAGGTTAAGGGGGGTTGTCTGTTTTTAACTTTTGTAGATTTAACCTCCGCATTTGATTGCGTATCACATAGTAAGCTCTGGATGTTTATAAAAAAGATGGGGGTGGACACAACAATTATTAATTTTTTTTAAGGGAACTATATCAGGGCGCATCTGCAAGAGTTAGATTTGGAATAGGGGGGGAATGTACTGCACCCTTTGCTATTTCTAGAGGTGTGCGACAAGGCTGTGTGATGGCCCCATTCCTTTTTACACTTTACTTAAATAACCTTGAGGAAATTTTGATAAAGGAATGTAGGGATTTGCCGATGGTGAGGGAAAGACCAGTGCCTGCATTGTTGTATGCTGACGATGCGGTTTTAATGGCCCGAACCCCACGGGCCCTGCAAGCCCTGGTTTCCTCTTTCGCAGACTTTATGAACGGCTTAAATTTAAAGATAAATTGCGCAAAAACTTTTACTATGACTTGCGGTGCAGGCGCAACTAAGAAGAAAAAAAACTGTTCTAATTGGCCAGACCCCAGTTGAGTTTACCCCAACTTTCTCCTATCTAGGAGTTTTATTTGATTATACTGGAAACTGGAATAATACTATTAAGACTAGAAAGTTGCTATTTTGTAAATCTATAGCGGCGCTTAAAAATTTCAGTCATAAATTGGGCAAAAATCCCATGGGGGAAATGTTAAATGTGTATAGGACTACTTGCGTAGTTATAGTGATCTATAGACGGGTCTATGGGGGTATGCCAATGTGACATTGCTGCAGGTGGTGGAGAATCTTTTTATGAAACAACTTTTGGCTCTCCCTAAAAGTGCCTCCACGTATGCTTGCCATACAGAACTTGGGGAGCCATACTTAGAAGATATTATAAAGACAGCCCCAATACTGTTATGGCATAGAGTTCGGACAACTGATGAATGCCGGCTTAACCATCTTATTTTGAATAATGTGTTAGGCTTGGAGAAGAAAGACCACATTTCCTGGTTGTCGTATGTGAAGCAATTGTTTGTGGATTTAGAAATGGTACATTATTTTAATGACCCATTATCTTTATTTAACATTTCAAGAAAATCTTTGCAGAAAATGTGTATGGTATTCCTCCAGGACCAGAGAGCATTAAAAGAGCTAGAAAAGATAACTGTGGCTGCTCATCAACAAACAGTGATCTCAAGTAAAATGCAGCCATATCTAAAGTTGACATTGAACGAACATGAGAGGTTTTTATTACCAAGTCTTAGATTTAATTTACTGTTTCGCTTATTTAGTTACCCAAAATGAATGATTGGTCGAAACAGCTGTCAAAATGCCCTTGTGATGATGTATCAAAGCAATCAGATATGCATATTCTTTTCTTTTGTAAATTTTATATGGATCTTAGACGCAGATTAGTTATTCCCCTACTGAAGATCATGTGTGTTAATCGTTGTCGCCCTGCCTTTTTAGCTGTACAGCAATTGGATAATATTTTAACTGTTGTATTTATTTCCTCATTTTTAAAAAGTGCTCTTAAACTACGGAAATTAATGGTGTTATGAACTTTGATGAATTATTTATTGTGGAGCGGAAAAAGAAAATAATGAATTGTATATGGACTTATGATAACAGGTGTATGAACTACCATTATTATTGTATTTTTGAGAAGGTGTGTATTTGCTAAATTGTTCATTCTGGATTGTGATTTTATCTGTACTTTCATGGTTATTAAGTTTTTAATAGCCGAATAAAGAAATTTTGATTTGAGTTTTAAGGGCACCTTTTTTGGTTATGATGCCATCAGATGCCATCATTAACATGTGGATTGGTAGTGCACCATGCCATTTCTGTGGTCATGCAGGAACATAACAGGGTGCTCAGACCATGCCTGAGAGCATGCTTTATTATTTCCATGTGTTGTGGTGCAACACTCAGGCACAGATAAGTGGAAGGATGCTTTCCTTACCCCGGACTCTGGCAACCCACGCTACGCCGCTGCTGCCACCCTCCACTTTATATCACTCCTACAGGTTCTATTTTATCCCTACTTTTTCCTTTGTTACTGTTTTTCTTGATTTCTATTCATTCTTATAACTGACTTTTCTCCCTTTATCTCTCTTCCTCTGGGTCAAACACTAATGATAAAAAGGAAATGCTAGTGTAGGGTTTATTAATTTTTTAAGCCATTTTACACTTGGCCCAGATGCAACCTATCCACATTGCTTGCTAGAATAACCAACATACTGCAATGTGCCGCAGAAAATTAATATTTATCATAGGCTGAGACTCAGCGCTCATACTCAGACATACAATGACCAGCTAAGGTACAGTGCAACATTGCCTCCTTGTGTCTCAGAAGAGTGAATTCATAATTTATTTAGTGACAAATATGGAAGCTGAATCAGAAAAGATTTATGAGCACGGATAGGAGTACTACAGAAGTTCCCTGATATGCTTTCGTCAACCGGCCCCCGAACATCCAATTTCCTATAAGTAAAACTGCTTAGAGGAAACATTCCTTTCTGTTTGACTCACTATAAATGAATATTGCTTGAGTATTCCCATTTTATATGTTTTGGGGCAAATTCAATAAGGCATGTGAAAGTAGGTAAAAGAGTACTACCTTACATATCCACACAATGTCTTTGTAAACTGGCCCTGTTATGTTTTCATGTAAGGGCTCTATAGATTGTTTTACTCCAGCATGCACCGCGCCACAGTATTTTCCAATTTTATGCATCTTTGAGGCTGGTGGAATTACCTCGTTAGGTATGAGAATTGCCACTCAAATTTTGAATATCAAAATTTCATGCGAGTGCAGCCAGATTGCCTAGCTTTATAAGGAACTGTGTGGCATCTGTGCAAGCTGCCCACATGACTCCAACGCTTAATCGCAATAGCATGTCCCAAACTGGCACATATATCTCATGGTCCTCTTTCTTTTTAAGTGGAGCCTGGGCAGCGCATGCACTGTTCTGTGAGGCATGCTGTATTGAGGTAAGAACTTGAAGCTAAGCTCACTCTCGGCCCATATTTTTCATTGGCGTGTGTCATTGTCCACTGTAAACTGTGGCTGTTCATTGGTCAAACGGCTTAGTAGTCCAGCGTTAGTACTGTCTTGTCTCATTTTGTAACCTTCCATAGCAACAACCCTTGTTACATGTATTGTTACTCGGTAGGCTTTAATTACAGCATCTGAGCACTATTTTTTCAAATAGCAGGACAAGCTTTCTCCTAATGCTTTTTTTACAATTTTTATAGCACGGGGGCCGAACACATTTGCAATGCAATAGATCTCACATGTGTGAGAGTTTAAGCAATTGGCACTGTAAATGACAATGCCTTTTGTTTATCTGTTTTAAAAGCAACACATTAACAAAAGGCCTTGTCATTTACAATGCCAATAGCTCAAACTCTCGTAACTGCGAGACCTATTGCATTGCAAATGCTTGTTTACTTCATGAGCAGTGGCAACATGTCCAACAGATACAACAGAAATGTAAAGAATTGATTTGTTCTAAGCAGCCTGTTCGACAACCAAGCACCATGCTCGTTAAATATTCAAAAAGGGTTTTCTCATTAATGAGCCGAGGTAGAACTTGAAAATTCACTATAAATCTAATTTCATAGCCTGAGGAATTGAAGACAGAAAATGCATCTACTCTGTACCGACATAAATTGCCAAATGTTGAACTTTTTAAAATCCCACCACCTCAATTGGGGATCTAACATTCTATTCCCATTCGCAAACCATGGATGTGCCATTTACACACCGACTGGTATTCCAATCTGAATGCAATTTACAATATGACTATGTAGAAAAAGGTTGCATCTCAAATTGACCATTCGCAGTGGGTTGCAAAACGACTTTCTTAAGTAATATTTAATTGGACAGTGTTTTGTGATCAATGTAATCGACTTTGCATGCAAGACGGAGGCCAGAAGACTTCTATCCCTGCAGTTCGATCCAAAACAGAAAACATTTGTTTAAAAAACAACAAAAAACTTTAAAGGCGCAGGTGCTACTTAAAAAAAAAAAATCCCATTTGGAGGCACTTCAGGTGGATCACTTGGAAGGTTGCTGACACGATTCCTAAAGGGGAATCTGTCGAAGGGGCCAGATTCTCCTTTGTAGGTTAGTTACTTCCCAAACTAAGAGGTTGGTAACTTTGCAACTGCTGTTGCCAACCATTGATGTCACAAACCGCTGATGCATTCCACTGTTAATTCCTAATAGGAAACTGCCACCTCCTTCGTTGCCTTTGGCGCACAAGAGCTTTTACGTGTCAGAAACAATTTCCTAATTCATACAAAGGCTTTGATACTTTTTAAATAGATGTGTTGCAATCGTAAACCCTGTTTTTGCACACAGCGCGGTTTGCAACCGCATAATGCCTTTGTACAGGAAGCTTTTAGCTAAAGCTTTCTCTAAAAAAAAAAAAAAGTATGGTTTTAACAAACATAAACATACCAAATATTTCCTTCTACTATTCAAGTGGTAAAATACAAACACCTGCTGGGCAGCACCCAGCTTTCTCAGTTGTGCTACGTTGTAGCACTGTAAATGGCATGGGAAATCTACCCAAGTGTTTCTTCACCTCTGGTCTTCAAACCCCAGGGGGCCTGGAACGCTTATGGGGTCTACGATTGGTTTGGCAATTACCTAAAATTGTCTGATTAATTACGTATACGTACATAAAAAAGCAAAACGAAAAATCAAAATGGGGACGCCATCCAGGAGCACGGACGCACTTACAGGCAGGCTGAACTGCCCTTAGCGCCTCACCAAAGGATTTTCGCCACTTCTTGCCGCACCCGCTCCGCGGGTGCCGCTTCGTGTAATTTCCATCTGGGACACAGGGGAAGGTCTACGGAGCCAACGGGTGAGTGCGGTCAGCGGGGCTGCGAGCGTGCAGGGGACTCCATTGCCCAGGAGTCCCTGCAAGACCACACACCAACTTCCGGTCCGCTCTCCCCGCTGCCGCCCCCCGCCCTCTGCAGCTGTGGTGCATAAAGACCCTCACCTCTACTCCTCCTGTGGGACGCCATCCAGGAGCACGGACGCACTTACAGGCAGGCTGAACTGCCCTTAGCGCCTCACCAAAGGATTTTCGCCGCTTCGTGTAATTTCCATCTGGGACACAGGGGAAGGTCTGCGGAGCCAACGGGTGAGTGCGGTCAGCGGGGCTGCGAGCGTGCAGGGGACTCCATTGCCCAGGAGTCCCTGCAAGACCACACACCAACTTCCGGTCCGCTCTCCCCACTGCCGCCCCCCGCCCTCTGCAGCTGTGGTGCATAAAGACCCTCACCTCTACTCCTCCTGTGGGACGCCATCCAGGAGCACGGACGCACTTACAGGCAGGCTGAACTGCCCTTAGCGCCTCACCAAAGGATTTTCGCCACTTCTTGCCGCACCCGCTCCGCGGGTGCCGCTTCGTGTAATTTCCATCTGGGACACAGGGGAAGGTCTGCGGAGCCAACGGGTGAGTGCGGTCAGCGGGGCTGCGAGCGTGCAGGGGACTCCATTGCCCAGGAGTCCCTGCAAGACCACACACCAACTTCCGGTCCGCTCTCCCCGCTGCCGCCCCCCGCCCTCTGCAGCTGTGGTGCATAAAGACCCTCACCTCTACTCCTCCTGTGGGACGCCATCCAGGAGCACGGACGCACTTACAGGCAGGCTGAACTGCCCTTAGCGCCTCACCAAAGGATTTTCGCCACTTCTTGCCGCACCCGCTCCGCGGGTGCCGCTTCGTGTAATTTCCATCTGGGACACAGGGGAAGGTCTGCGGAGCCAACGGGTGAGTGCGGTCAGCGGGGCTGCGAGCGTGCAGGGGACTCCATTGCCCAGGAGTCCCTGCAAGACCACACACCAACTTCCGGTCCGCTCTCCCCGCTGCCGCCCCCCGCCCTCTGCAGCTGTGGTGCATAAAGACCCTCACCTCTACTCCTCCTGTGGGACGCCATCCAGGAGCACGGACGCACTTACAGGCAGGCTGAACTGCCCTTAGCGCCTCACCAAAGGATTTTCGCCACTTCTTGCCGCACCCGCTCCGCGGGTGCCGCTTCGTGTAATTTCCATCTGGGACACAGGGGAAGGTCTGCGGAGCCAACGGGTGAGTGCGGTCAGCGGGGCTGCGAGCGTGCAGGGGACTCCATTGCCCAGGAGTCCCTGCAAGACCACACACCAACTTCCGGTCCGCTCTCCCCGCTGCCACGCCCCCTTGTCTACCTGTTCCCTTATTTATTGACCTAGTTCTCCCGCAGCGCGGGACGCAGCGTGGGCGAAGACGGGGCAAAGACTGGGCCGTTTCAGGCCGTTCCAGACCGAATAAGACCGGACCGGGCCATCCCCCTTGGCTGTGGTTGTTCCAACACGTAGCAAAACTTGTCTATATTTTAATTTCCTAAGGACAGCATTAGAATCCTTCAACATGTCCGTTCGAGCCACACGAAGCAAAACTACAAAAAACGGTAAAAAGGTTACTGGGACACTTGATGATTTCATTACACGGACAAGCCTATCTATAGATAACGAGATCACTAAACTCCAGCACAGAGTTTCCTTAGAGCTGGAGTCTGCTAGGAAGTTGTCAATAGAACTGGCACTGAAAAAGAAATCATCCTTGGGTCATATTGCAACCTCTAAAACGCCAGAGCGCGTTACTGGCCCTGTCCCTATAATCGCCTTGGCTGAAATACACTCTATTAATAAGGGGGCAGCTTCTGCTGACATCCTAGAAGTAAGCAGTAATGATGCAACTGATATCATAGCTCCAGAAAACATCTTACCCCCTGAACCCTCTATTGAATCCAACCAGGGGGTCATAGTACTGGAGGGAACTGGTTCAAATGTTACTTGTGATAATGCTAAACCGCCACCTAAACGCAAACACAAAAACCTTTCAGTCTATGCTAGAAAGAAGGCCAAGGTAGCATCAAATCAAACTTTTTCGGGGGGTCTTGAACAGCCGACCACTAGTACAACTGTAGGGACTGATCCTACTGCCCCTATCAACCAATGTAGCACGGACAATACAGGGCTGTCCAACCCGGTACAAAGCATGGATACCCAAATAGAAGAGGGTGAGAATATCTCTACATCTAGGTATTCGACACAAGGGGACAGGGAAGAATTTTTGAAAATAGTGTGGGAAACGCTTAAAGTATTGTTGAGGCCATTAGAAGTCAGGTTAGCTAGTATTGAAAATCAATTACTTGAGGTGGAGAAGAGGGTTATTACACTAGCAAGTATAAGCCTTAATGGCAATGATAATGACGGGCCCATACATGTCCAAACTTTACCAGTGGCTGCCACCCCAAATACTAATCCATTTAGTGTTCTAAAACATAAAGAAGGGGTAGCCAAAAATAAAAAATCTAACTTGAAAGCCACCACCCAAGCAGCACCGACTTCTATAGTTTTGAATGGGCCACTGGCAAACAACACTGCATCTCAGCCTTCTGGGACTGCTCAAAGTAATAAACCGCTGCCAGCAAATGACTCCACAAATAATCCTCCGGCCATTAAATCTTCTGCCCCCCAGAGGCCAGTGGAGATAACCAAACCCCACCAGGGCTCTAAGAAACCCACGCACGATAGGTCCCAAGCACATAGAACTGACTCATACAACCATCAGACAGCGTACCCCAAAAATAACTTCAGGGGAGGATATATTGACTTACCACCAGATGCCAGTCCATTTGTTGTAGTCCTCACTGGTGTCCCCGAATTACAAAATCACAATGAAGAGAACTTTGCTTCATTAAAAAATAAGGTGATTTATTGGTTAAATTCAAATAAACCGATTCCAAATCACATGAGAAGCAAAATTCTGATGGTACGCAGGGTACCATGGGTTGGGCAAACGACTAAGTCAGTTCCGGGGGACTGTATAGTTGTCTCGTTTGAGGAACCGCATAGTGCGGAACAAATCTGTGCATGGAAATCTTATGGAGACACATTCCCTATTACAGCTAGACCCCTTTCTTTCTTTTACCCTCCTCCCAGAATCCAAAAGCAAGGCCCTGGTTGGAACACCCCTAATCTGTTTCATGGTTATGCACCAAACATAGCCAGACAAGCAGAGCTCAATGCGTGGTCTGGGGTCCCTACCTTCAACAGGTTTAGCTGTTTGGACGCAGTGGACTGACTCAAAACCATGCCTAATTGTATTCCTATGCTGTATGACCTGTTCTGCACCTTGGGAGTGGGGCCAAATCCCCAAAGATCAGGAATAACTAATTCACATAACCTAAACAGCTCTGAAGGTAATTCAGTATGTACTAGCATGCTAAAAGAACGTCATGTTGAAATTCTTAATAGTACAACAGGGGCAGTGGTATACAATACTGAGAACCAAACAGATAGCATATATTCTTCTTTATCGGCCCCAGTAGTGCCTACTACTAACTGTAATTACTCCGATAAAGCACTAATTCCTAAACTAAAGTTTTTATCTTGGAATATTGCTGGGGTTGGAAAAAATTTGATGGACCCTGATTGGGCGGATTATATTGATTCTGGTGAAATTTGCCTCCTGCAGGAAACATGGGCTATGGACACCCCACATAGGATGGGTTTTAAAACATTTGACAAAATGGCAACACAATCAGTGAGGGGAAGACCAGCCGGGGGTTTAATTATTTGGATTAAAATTACATTACCTGTAAAGGCCGAAAGTATAGATATAGGATCTCCTGATATCTTAGCTTTAAGGATCACCACTGCAATGGGGCACCAATATTACATTATTAATATCTACAATAGGCCTATAGGTCGCTCCAGAGTTTCACCCACGCTGGAAATTTTGGATTCCTTTCTAAAAACAGTAGTTGGTGATGTCCCAGTAATTTTGGGGGGTGACCTAAATTGTAATTTCGAGACGATTCTTGGCATTACCGAAGCCCTCGAGGATGAAGACTATGCCTATAATATCCCCCAGCTCGAGACTGCTAACCACGTTAAGTGCACTACCCTAGCAGTCCAACTTCTAAGGATAACAGTCGACCACGGTATGCGAGCCTGCAATGGTCGCTTTCCTTCTGACCTATCCAAACAGCCAACCTTTGTAAAGTCTGAAAGTAGGCTTGACTTTATTGTTGTATCATTGAGCATCTGGCACTTTATGGTGGACTTTAGTGTATCTAACAGGGTTGAGAGTGATCATTTCCCCCTGGAACTCCATATTGAAGCACACATGTTCAATGATTCCATGCCCAATGAAGCTGTAGCTGAATTATGTGAAAATGTACACATCAGTAACAACAGACGTGCTCTAAAATGGCCGCACTTGCTATCAGATGGCAAAACCCTTGCAACTGTTTATTCTCTCTTTGACTCGATCTTTGGACCCATAGCTGGCTATCCTCTCCTAATTGAGAACTATGCGCACTTTGCTGAATTGCACAAAATCTTCTTTGACACACTCAAGATCCATATGTCCAAAATGCCAAAGAAGCATCAGCAAAATATAAGGATGGGTTGCCATGGGAAGCTTTGGTTTGATCGTTCGTGTAAGATGGCCAAAAGGAAACTCTTGACTGCAATCAAAGAGGGCTCTAAACTGGACGTTAAACTTGCAAGAGAAGAATATAAGCACGTCTTACAGGTTTCCAAAAAAGCCTGGGAAGAGCTCCTGTGGGCAGATATGTTGGATGCTGCTAAAATAAACGATAATGTTGCTTTCTGGAGGTTGGTTGCCAATGGGGGGCATGCAGAAAGAGCAGTTAAGGATACTTTCTTGGATGAATTAACTTGGGTAAACCACTTCACATCCTTGTATAAACAATATGACAGCGTTGTTGATGAGGACTCATGGTCACCCCCACCTCCCGAATGCCTTGACTTCACACTGGAGGAAACAATGAAGGCAATTAACGAACTAAAAAGCAGCAAAGCCCCTGGTCCGGACAAGATACCTGGTGATCTTTATAAGCATGCAATCGATGTCTGGGCTCCTTATATTAATTGTTTATTTAATGTTTTATCTGTTGATTGTTCGTTCCCTGAAAGCTGGCGTGCGGCAGAAGTGGTACTAATTTTTAAAAAGGGTAATAAGTCTGATCCCTCTAATTATAGGCCCATTAGCTTAATGGACACCCTGCAGAAACTCTACGCCAAGCATCTGTTATTTAGAATGAATGATTGGCTGGAGGAGTCACAGATTTTCACTAAATTTCAGGCAGGCTTTAGGTCTAAGACCAGTACATTAGACCAGGTCTTCAGATTTTGTTGTATATACTGGAAGTATGTACAAATTAGGAAAGGTCATTTGTATGTGGCATTTGTCGACCTTAGAGCTGCATTTGATCTTGTTCCTAGAAATCTGCTCTGGGGTTCCTTGAAAAAAGCCGGGATGCCAGGGTGTCTATTGAGCCAAATAATTGAATTACATGCTAGGAACCATGCCAATATTAGATGGGGACCAAATGGCGAATTGTCTCGCGACATTCCAATCGAGCGCGGCGTTCGTCAGGGTTGTGTCCTGGCCCCCACTCTATTTTCTATCTTTGTTAATGATATTCCCGAACATCTAAATGCCTGTACCAACGATTCACCCCAGCTAAACGGAGAGAGAGTACCTGCGTTGCTCTTCGCAGATGATACCATCCTTATATCCCAGACTAAGAGGGGCCTCCAGATACTCTTAAACTCATTTAGTGGATATTGTGAAAAAAAAGGCTTGGAAATAAACACTAGCAAAACTAAATGCACGGCATTAAATCCTAGCAGACCAGATAGAGGGATCTTGACTCTAAATGGACAAACTCTGGGAGTCGTTGACAATTTTTCTTACTTGGGGGTGGCAATCGACTCAAAGTTAAAATGGAAGGCCCAAATTGAGAAGAGTAGGGTGGTATATGCTCAAAATGCCAAACCTATAATGAGCAAATTGAATGCTAGTATGAGTAAGAGTGCAACACCTGCTCTTGAACTCTTTAAATTTAAAATCCAATCTGCCTCTTTATATGGGGCCGAAATTTGGGGTCCGTGGGCCAAAGAGTGCTTTCAAGGATTGGACAACAAATTTATGAGATCCGTTGTAAGGGTTCCTACTAGCACCCCCCTAATCCCTCTCCAACTAGACCTAAATTTTAAACGTACTGATCACCTTACAATTTTAAGACCCTTGATGTTCTGGATTAGAGTTTGGTCCACCCCAGAACTGTTGGATTATAGGAATTGTCTTCAAGAGGTATTAAACCTCGACACTTTTAACTCCATTCTATGGTTTGGGCATATACAAAAATGGTTTAAATTGCTGGGGTTGTACTCTTTTTGGGAACACCCCGAGAACCTGCCACCATTTGCAAAAACCATGGTGAAGAGAGTTTTTTGGTCCTATATGAATAACAAGGTTGTACACGAGAGCAGTATTGGGACCTTAACTAAAGAATTCCTATTGTTTAAAGATGAACCTTGCTTTGAAACATTTCTGGATGAGGTCGAGCCTCCCTTGGCCAAGACCCTCTTTCTGAAATTCAGATACGGGAATCTTATGTTATCTTCCAATCTAGAACGATGGTCAAAGAAAAATTTGGCATGTACAATTGATAATAACAGAAAATGTCCTATGTGCTCTGCCTCCTGTCTGGAGAATGAAATTCACATGCTTTTTGTATGCAAAGCTTACATAAAAGCACGGAAAAAATGGCTAAAACCGATGAGTGCTCTCCTAGGAACTAGAAGTTGTCATACTGCATATAGGATTGTTAAAACGAATACTGCCCAGTTCATTGTGTTCAGTATTAGCAGATTTTTAACATCAGTCTTCTTTAGTCGGAAAAAATTGGGTCTAATGCTTTGAGTAAATGGGTCAGATTCTCCAAGGAGGAAAACCTGTCGTGCACTTCTGTTGCTAAATTGAATCACGCTAAAATGAATTTTTTATTGTTAAAATGTTTTTAAAGAAATTGTTGATTGGTGACCCTTTTTAGTAAAAAACGCTTATGTACGTCTCATTTTATGAATTGAAAACTGGAAACTAATTCATTCTGAATTATGTATGTATATATATGTGTCTTTTATGGCTATTTCGCCGAAATAAAGATTTATAAATAAAAAAAATAAAAATAAAAATGTGGAAATTGTGACTTCTGTATATTTTTTCTTTGTGAATTAAGTTACATGCTTCATCATTTGCTAATTTGTTTGATGTATACTTGTTTCTGTATCTTTGAGTATTATTTCGAGGTTTGAATCATAGCAATTGCTTGGACTGGGATCCATGATTCCTATGGAAAATCAATGGAGGGTCCAAGGAGGTCAAAAAGTAAAGAATCGCTGCTCTAAACTATTTCGATTGTGTTGCATCAGTGAAAATTCGAACCTGTGACCGGATGTTTGCAGCAACTCTCAATAATGAACTTGGTTATTATCTGTGCTAGATAGGGACATGTGATTGAAACCAAGTACTTCCTGATTATAACTAAAACGATAAACATAGACTGATCACATAGTTCCGCTATTGTCTGCGAATCACAGACCTCGGTTGCTCTTAACAATGTGGCTGTAGTCTTCATATGCACATTTTATAAGTAGGCAAGTATGGTGGCCCATAGCATGGCCTATTTGAGGCGACAGGAATGCTCATTCAAATCCCCTCAGTCCATTCTGTGAAATCAGTGCTTAATTTGTGCAAGCAGGCACTAGCACTCATTTTTGTGGACCGTGATTTATTTTTCATCATTAGACATTGACTCCGAGCACACAGTAGAAAAGGGAGAAAGGAAAAGGAAGAGAAAGAGAGGACAACTGTAACAATATGTAACTCAGGGATGAAAAAGAATCCGCAAGAGTGAATTAAAGAGTCAGGAAGTGTAGTTCTGGGAGAAAGAAGCATGAGGTGGGATCAAATCAAGAAAGTCTTCATAGTCAGCAGCCCCAGCAGTTGACAAAGCTGGCATTCAGCAACGCCGGCCTTTGACTTCTAAGAAAACCTTTGGCTCCCTAAACTCTTTACTTTTTTTTCGGTTTATTTATTTTACAAACTAAGCTCTGAGTAAAACACTTACTGCATACATGTGTTTACAAAGTATGTGACGGGACAAAGACATTTCATGTATCTCTTATGTATTATATATTTTATTTTTATAGGTCTGTAACAAAAACTGCATTTCTTTCTATTAACAGTTGCAGTGCAATTATTTAATAATGATTTTTTTTTACATTGTGCCACTGATCACTTTTCACCAGGCACGTCTAATGCCTTCCTACGTGTGTCATGGTTTCGTAGGGTGGTATAGTATAATCAACAGGATTATGGCCCAGAGTAATTACCAGTGGATGTGATTAGTTCAAGCAATCCACCTTTCACTACTAGTTTTTTTTATCAGATTGTAACTCCTTAAAAGAGAGAAGTACAACGCAGGGATGTAGGCTAACATGGCTGAAACTTACCTACAATTGTTTTCTTGTACAGAGACTGGACTGACACAACTAGTCCGGAATCAAGACGAATTTGCATGATGAAGGCCATTGTTCATAGCTGCTAATAAAGCCAAAAATGATGGAATGGAATGTAGCCCAGGGAAATGACCTGCCCTCTTGTTGTCTTCTTGCACCGTTCGCTTATCATCTCTGTCTAGCTGAGTGTAATTCAGGTAGTACAGAGAATGTCCTCATCACCATATTTGAACATTTTACCCCATCACTTCTCTATGATGTATAAATATATATAAAAGCTTGGGTATGCACAAACCCTTGACATTGAAACGGCTACAGTACCAAACCCCTCTGCATGGGCGCCTTTCTTCCATGCAAACCCTGCTGCCAGGTACACAAGAGAGCACAATGAGAACACAAAAAAGGGATGGATGGAATGCTTGAATTAATCTGTCATGGCAATAAACTGGGATGCAGCCCTCAGTAATCATTTCTGAGCTCCTCCATGTCCTTCAGATTAGATGCAGCTATATGCAAATCAGCCTTGGTCCTACTCCGATAGAAACAATCCCTCTCTGGAAGTGCCAAGCCAGATCCTCTCTGAAACTGAACACAAGTAACTCAAGATCAGCTTCTGCCTATTGGGGCCTCTTTAGGTTAATATAACTTGGTTCAGTGGCACAGTAAGTATGTGTGTTCCATTATATTTTTTTACATACTAGATAAAACATTGAGAACGTAAGTAAGTACTGTATTTAATTTCAACAAGGATATCAGAAATGAGTGTGATAATTCGAGAGATTAATCTGCATGTGGGTTAAAATCTGTTTAGATTCATCCCCTAAACTCCATTTCTCTTTCCATACCATTTTTATGGTCCTTCCATCGGTAATTACTCTTCATAATTCAGTTTTCTCCCCTACTGGGTTAGGTATGTTTTTAATAACGAGTCAGTACATTGAGTACAAATGAAATACCTAAATTGCAAATAATTTTGTAACTTATTTATTACAATCTTTATTGATTTGGAGTTCAACAATTTATTGAAGAGGTTTAAAAAAAAATAGCATAGGAAATAGACACAAAGTTATAAGTGAAGTCATTTTTCTATTATTTGCAAAAAAACTGCATGACATTTTAGTTTATTTAAATTCGAAGACCCAAAACACACTTACTTAAAAAAGGTACAAATAAAATAAAACAATCGCCACAGAAGCAGTATCACAGTTCTGAGTTGGAGAAACCAAAAACAAACTATTAATAACTGTTAGTTTATAAATCTTATTTTAGATTTATAACTCTATTTCCCACTTCCGCTATCTTAACAGTGGGAACTAGACAATCGAAACTCAAAACATGTAATCACTGTGAGCTGTGGGTATTGCACAAAAAGAATTTCCAATCTAGAGCAACTAACCTTAGCTCACAGATTAAATACTTTTCAAACGCCTGGTTGTTAAAATCAACAAACGTAGAAGGCACTCAAACAACTTCTATTTTCACCAATTATTATCATTCTCATAAAACTGAAACATCACGGAAAAGGTTCTAATTATATTTATTTGAGTCAGTTTCAAATATCGTAATTGTTAATCCACCAACCCTGAAGAAATACATAGTACATTAATGAAACTGCAAATCCATACTGTGTGCCACATGTGAAACCCTCAGGCCTACCTATGGAACAATACTGTAAGAAAAGTAAATGGAATACAGTTCATCCGTACAATAAGACATTTAAGACCACAGCTAGTGTGGATTTTAAAGAGATAAAAAGGCCAAAAATGGCAAGGAAAGGGGGCGGAGCTTGATTGCCAGTCAAGATGGCCGCCTGAGCTGGGATTTCCTAGCGTCGTCGGACGCCTTCACTGACACCTGAACCCTCCCTCGCTGTGCTGCTACTCATGAGCTAATGAATTTGGTGCAGTTGTGCTGGATGAACGTGGGCATATCTTTGGCTAATTTTTTTGCCTCCTCTAGCCTCCGTTCTTATGCCTGCTTGTTTCTGCCTCACAACGGCCCCCATTTAATATTGAGCGTGCACTTCAGCTGGTGTTCTCCCTCTCTAGGTACAATGTGAACATTGACTCTTAAAGAGGCTTTTTTTCATGTATTTCTTTCACAATTATCCCATGTAGGATTTTAATGTCCATTTATGCCTTTCTCTTGGATATTGACTTGGCTGCATTTTCTAACGACATTAAATGCAGTACTCCATGCCTGAAGAAAACATTAATGTTAATTCCTACAGGAATTGCTCCTTTCACCTATTTTATATTTTGTGTTTGGATTGCTGTTCATGGTGGTATTTTTTCTTTTTCTAAATCCTTACTTGTGCAAATTGATTACTCCTTCGGGTTTTATTCATACCTTTGCTCTCTGCATCGAGGTGTTTGGTCAATTTTTTATACTGTAGTGAAAAATTATGTTTTCAACGTCATTTGACATTTGGGGCTCTTCAGAAAATATTGAGAACTGTATGGGAAGATTAAAGAAATATAAACCGCTGCTTTAAACTGTGCCATCTGTTAACAAGTTATCACTCTGTTCAAAGTCTCACAAATTCTCTTTTGTGAGTATACCTGCTGCACCAAAATGGCTTCCTCAATCTCACCTGCCTCAAAACCGTCATACTGCGCCTTTGTCTACACAAACAAGTCAAGCAGGACCCGCCATCTCCTGTTAAACCATCTTCGCCTATATCTCTTGACTCGTGTTAGATGAGAAACAGCCATTTATTGAAGAAACCAACCTGCGTATGCAAAGTCTTGACAACAAATTGTCTCAGAGGGAAACTAGAGTTTCAGCTCTGAAGCAGTATGTAAGTGATGTTCAAGATGAGCTAAGTAAAATCTCAACTCTGGGAAAGGAAGTTGCTCTTTGAAGGCACATGCTGAAGACTAAGAAAAGAGAAATAGGCGAATAACCTTAGTCTTTATGGCCTTCCTGAAGGTCTTGAAGGTAATGACCGTTTTATTTTTTGCTTCTTTTTGCCCCAGTTAATGGGATTGTCTGCCTCCACAGTGTTGAATGTTCAGATAGCACATCGATTGGGTCAACGTCTTCCACTCCATTCTTCCTCACCTAAATCAAAAGGTGTCATTCTTTACTTTCTTGAATTTACTGATTTACTGAAGTTGCTCAATGCAAAAAAGACTAAAAAAAAATACTCTGGCAGGGAAGTAAAATTTATATTTTGCAACATGTCTGAAAAGCTGTGACAGCCAAACTGAAAGAGTTTCTGGATCTTCGACCACAACTTTGCTCTTTAGGAGCCCAATTTGGACTATTCCATCTCGGTCTTATCAAGGTGACTTTCATAAATAAAACATCTTCTTACACATCTCCCAGGGATCTTAGAGACTTTCTTCACCTTCATAACACCAGCTCCATGGATACCTCTGGACCTACTGCAAGATGATTGCCGCTAATGTTGTCTTTTAAAATGTTTATTTCAGACTCTTGTTTTTGTTCATGCCATATCATAATGTTACTTCCTGTGAGTATTGCATATTTGGATTTTACTGATTAACATTCCTTCTTTTTTACAGGTTTCTTGTCATTTAGTGTATTGTTCCTTGTTTCGTTCCATCCATTCCTCGATATCATTTGATACCTTGCTATGCTGTCTTTACCCTGTGCTGTCCTTGACTCCATACTATTGTTCATCCTTATCAGGAATGTTTTTACAGTCATCACTGTTTTGACATGTACTGCTCATTTTTCCTGATTTTCATGTCTCTTCTTTCCTTTGATCTATATTTTGTCTTTTTCCCCCTATTCTCCTTGTGCCCCTTTCTCATTTTTTCCTTGTTAGACTTTTTATCTTAGAAGACCATATCTTTGTACATATTGTTGTGTGTTTTACCATTCAGAGTTGTCTCTTGGAATGTCAAAAGGATGTATTAATCAAATTAAAAGCGACAGAATTTTGTTGCACTTCGCTAAATATAATCCTGACCTTGTCTCTTCTAGGAGATCCACCTTTCTGAGGCTTTGAAACTTAAGTATGGTTGGGTGGGTTCTGTTTTTGTTTCTCCCGCCTTTGCAAAAAAGAATGGTGTCATAATCCTTTGTCATAAGAAATTATAGTTGGTAACTATTTCACAGGAATCCAATAATGAAGGAGATGGCTAATTGTTAAAATATTAATAATTATATCAAATTATCCATTGGTAACATTTATGGCCCTACTCAGTAGGCCAAAAAGTATAATCATTCTACTACTACTGAGTGTTTGCAGTTTGAGGATTTATTTATTTTGGGTGGTGACTGCAATCAAATGATGGATTGCTTTATTGATCGTCAACCTCCTGTTAAATTTATACCCCATAAGATGCATAAGCAATTCCGTTCTCCTGGTGGAATCTTGAATACTGTGTAACCCTTCTAGTAGAGAACATTATTTTCCTCTCCACCTTATGGTTCCCTTTCTAAACATATTTGTATTTCTAAACTGCTCTATCAGAACCTTATCAGTTCCAATATTGAACCAATAGTGATTTCTGATCATGTACCAGTTAGTACAGATTTAGACTTTGTCCCTGTACATTTAAAATCTAATAGATGGAGGTTTAATAACTCACTTTTACTAGTTCACAATGTTTTTGTCTTCTTTCATTAATTTTACGGAGGAATTTTTCAACATTAATGAACTCTCGGATATCTCCTGTCAATTACTATGAGATACCTTTAAAGTGCCTGCCCGCGGTCACATTATTGATTCTGTGTCCATGAAGGAAAAATTGCTACTTACACGGCAAAGATCCCCGTTGTCAAATAATAAATGCCTAAAACATAAATATTATTCCTCCTCTTCTACCCCTCATTTGCACCAAAGTGTTCGTGCAAATTTGAAATTAAATAAAATCTCTACAGACAAAGTCACTTCTATTTTACTTTACAGTAGCGCCTGCTACTATGGTGGTTGCAATAAAATAGGAAAACTTTTAGCCAATTATTTAAATAGTTAAACATAGGGAAACAATGCCACATCCTTGATTCCATAACAACTATCAAATATAATGATATTTTAGCTGAGTTTCTGAAGTACTACAAATCTTTATACTCTTCTAAATCTCTGCCCCATTTATCTCAGATTGATGCTTATCTCCAAGAAGTTACAAATCCCAATGGTGGTATTGTTGATTTTTCTCCCCTAGAATCTAATATATCTGTTTCAGAAGTTCTTCGGGCTTTCCAATCTCTTAAAAAAGGTAAAACTCCAGGAACAGGCTGGATTTATTAAAGGCATGCTTGCATCCAATAATTCTAGGTTATTCTTTGATGTACTAAATCATGCTCTCTATTAAATTCCTTGGTGGCCATTTCTATAGATGCAGAGAAAGCGTTTGACCATATAGATTGGTCTTTTTTACTAAATCTTTTTCTTGGCAAGGAGTAGGTCCTAATTTCAGCTCCCTTGTTTCTTTACTTAATCAATCCCTACCTTTCCCTGAATAGGGGGGTTTGCCAAGTTTGTCTATTGTCTCCCCTTTTATTTATATTAGCTCTGGAACCCTTTTTGTCTCACATTAGAAGTTGCACAACAATTGTTGGTTTCCATTATGAGCTATTCACTTGAAATTCTCTGCATATGTGGATGATTTACTTCTTTTTCTTTCTAACTCCGATTTTTCAATGCCTTCCTTACTTCAAGAAATAGCTCAGGTTCTTTGGTCTGTGTTTACAATATAAATTTAGGAAAAAACGAAATCCTTCTACTTACAAAATTTTGTTTCAAACAACAGTTTTTATCCACGAGTTTTCACTGGAATAAAACTAAAAAAATAATACTTAGGCATTAGGTTTACTTTTTCCTCAATTTTCAAGATTTCCGCTTGTAGCGCAAAGCTTTCTGTTTACAACAAGCACCTACATGGGTTTCTTCATTGTTTTCCCCATTCTCTCCCTTGTGTCTAGACATTGAGTGCTACTTCCTATCCTGCTTCTCCCATAGAAGCCTTATCATCCTCCTCTAACACATCTATCATAGCTTCTCCACTTTTTAAACATACTTTTAATTTACTAAAACCTTTTTGTCATTCTCCATCTATTACTCATGACTCTTTCCTACAATCCTTTCTTCGGCATAGTTAATAAATCATTATTCTGGAAGTCCTGGTTATAAAAAGGCATAACAAGGGTTAAGGATTTATTTACTGATGATGCTCCACTTTCGTTTCCTGAATTTCAACAAATGTTTATTTGCTCTTTTTTGTCTGTGTACCTGCTCCCCATCAATATTCTTTTCAATGTGCTTAATTTGTTACCAAATTGTTAGTCATCATCATCTTTTCAACCCTACTATTGCTCTATTCTGTCATCTATTTCTAAGCCATCACTTATTTACAAACTTTTGCATTCTACACTTTCTAGACCTAAAACTAAAAGTAAAAAATCAATGGGAAATGTATTTGGGTTGTACCTGAACTATCCCTTTCGGGAACTAGATAAGAGATAGAATACACAAAACTTCCAGAATGGCTTCAGCATCACAATCCTTGTTTTTTTATATCATCCATTTTACCTTACCCCCTCCATCACCGCTAAATAGTCCAAAATGCATATCCCACATGGTGGTCATGTGACTATTCGAATGGAGATCTTGTAGACCTCGTATTCCACTGCCCTTCTACTGCTTCTTTCTAGTGAAAAATTTGGTCACAGCTTTCTTTAATTTTTTATTTCAAGTCTCCCCTATCTCCTTTAATCCGTTTTCTTGGTAGTTTATCCGAGGTATTCTCATCGTATCTTGATAATTTGAAGCTATTCGATCTCATGTTGGCTTTAGCATTTCAACAAATTGCACTCTATAAGAACTTTTTTATGAACATTTCCAATTAATCTTGGTGGTAAAATGTTTGTCATTATAATTTAGATACTGCTTTTTCTTCATTGTATTGTCCCTCTGGTAACAGGGAATTATACTGGCTACCTTTAACTTCATTTGTAGATTTTGCTGTTTTAATTATACTAATTACATTTTGTCAGAAAACCATAAACAGTCATGAGATGTTTATATTTCTGCAATGCTTTATCAATATTATTGTTTAACATTTTTGTATGGTTCTTTTTAATTTTTCTGTTTATATTACATAAAGTGTTTACAAATTGGTCTTCTCCTAAATATCCTTTCCTTTTCTTCCCCTCCAGCTCTTTTTTCCTCACATTCCTAAGAAAATGTTCAACCGCTTCTGTTCATATGCAAAATGTTTGTATTCCTAAAACTTATGTTTGACCTATTTTTTAATGGTTGATATTGTATTATTTATTTTTCTGAATAAAGCTGTTTTACGTTTAACAAAAGCAAGGATAAAACAAACATATAAGTGCTATATAAATTTAAAAATAGTTAACTTCTTTGTTGGTGCTAATGATTGGTCCATATTTAAAACCGGGCAAGGTGCACACAAAAACAGCTTTAGAGGTGGCATACAAGGGGTAAAAACAATTCCCTTAGGTTGGGAGGGTAGGGGTGTCAAGTAAAGTACTTTTCAGTCGACATCTCCACATTGAGTGTAAGAAGCGGGAGGCAGCAAAAGCAATACAGTTGGGAGGGATTGGACTTAAGTATCCTTGCAGCAGTTCTGAAATTCCTAATGCCCAGGTTGCTGCACAATGGCAAGATCCATGCCCTCCTACAGGCATGATATTGCAGACAGAAGATGATCAATACATTCCCTGAACTAAGGGCAAATGGGTAATTCAGATCAGCTTCGGAAAAGGGGCGACACCACTTTAGAGTAACAGTGCGGACCGGCAACGTCCCAATCTGAAATTTAATTAACAGAGATCTGAAGAGAGAGGGCTCAATGAGGTCAATGTAGACCTCCAAGCAGTAAGCATCCATGGATTCCAAAAAAACTGCAGTCAAGGTACGCATCTTCCCAGATCTGTGGCGCCCTCCATCCACAGAGTTCCAGTACATCCTCTTGAGTGTGAGCTTGGAGACACTGCATGCAGACTCAGGATGCTTCCAAAGGTTCACACACCCAATTTCTGTTAGACAGCATTAGATATAGCCCTAACATGGAATCTCACTGTCCCCCGGGCTCTTGAGGATTTCCTAAAAGCCCAAAAGAAAGGACACTAATGCCTCAGGGGATCCTCCAGTACAACAGGGGGCTGAGTCTAACTCTGTGAGTGAGTGATCTGGGACAAAGGTCTGACAGAGGGGGACTAGTGGAGTACTAGAAGGGAGATTGGTGAGGACTCGCAGGAAACGATTCTCCACCAGCTCCAGACTGCAAACGTTCTCATGCCCCAGAGTTCTCCCTCCAAGAGCTTGTAAGCTATATACTTGTAGTGCAGGGAATATGGAACAAAAGCTGGAGCACTAGCGGTTCCTTAAGATACCACCTTAAGTGATTTGCCCAGAATGTTGAGCCAAGGCCGGGACCGAACTTAGGGTCCCCAGTTTCAAGGTCAGTAGGTCGTCTTTAGTCTACATTCCCTCCCATCTCCAGAAGCGACTAAGTCCAGTATCTCTAAATGTGATTAAATACTGGAATTCTATTGTGTAATTTATGCTAATAACCATTGTTTCTTAATCACTCGTTCTATATGTCTCCTTATGTTGTCAAAAGCAGCATCTAAATTGTCTTGCGTAACCATAATAACTGTTTTATTTTGATTTATCACTAGGGTATTCGGCTACTTTAAGAACTGACACCTTACCCATAGAGAAGTTCAGCGTAAAAAGTTATTGTCCTGGATGATGTGAACATTCTATATATATCCGTAATACTTGAGATAAAGAGACTTGGTCTGCTGGTTAAAACTCCCAATTCAAAGAATTTTGTTTACAGTTTTGAGGGACATTCACTTCTTAGCTACTCACCTCACCAGGTTTGGGCTGATTTTAAATTACATAACAAGGAGCAAGTGATCCAGCTGTCACCTACACCAAGTAAGAACACTTAGGGCCTGATTAGGATCGCGGTTTTCCCGCATCCTCCGGGCCGGCGGAAGCCACCTCCGGCCTGGAGGATGCAGGAAAACCTCTGCGGAGGCACAGAAGACCCACCGCCAAAGTAGGATGTCGGTGGGTCTCAAAATCCGTCCGCTGCTTTTCCGCCGCTGTCGCCTTCCGACCGCTGCGGAAAAGCTCTAACATGGCTGGCGGTGTCTGTCAGACACCGCCAGCCATATTAGGATAGCGGAAAACATATGCTTTTCCACAGCGGCTTTTCTGCCGTGGAAAAGCATACAGAGATTGCCTTCGGGGGCCCGTTGCGGGCCCCCTTGGTGACGGGGGGGATGGGGGGTGCACATGGGGGGTACCTATGGTACCCCCCTGCATTTGCATGGACAAAGCGGCGGGCACCGCGAGTTGCCTGCTGCTTTGTGCACGCAAATGCTGTGCATGCTTTTTTAACATTGCGGCGGGTGCAGCTTGAAGCTGCACCCGCCGCAATGTTAAAGATTGAGATGTGACCGCTACCCTGGCGGTCACATCCTAATCTGCACGGAGGGACCTCCGCAGCCCCTGCAGACGGTCCCTCCTACTCTATGGTGGCGGACGGACTCAGGTCCGTCCGCCATCATAATCGGCCCCTAAATCTGTAACTTGGAGAAACTCGGAGGGATGTTATATTTGCTTTAAACCTCAAACTCAGAACCTGTTTCAGTGGCAAAACCTCTACTGTCTTCTGCACTCAATGATTTGGTGGGTTTCCTAAGGGTTTCTGTCATTTTCCTATGAGTTACTAACCCTCCCAAGTCCTCCTTCTGGAACAGGATAATATTACGTCACCTAGAGGACAATGTTACTTCACTAATAATTCCTACTGACATACACACTGTCCTACCAGACCTACATATGGCCTGGAAGCTTGTTTGTTTCACTATGGCCACATCTCAGCATTTGTGAGATCCTGGGTCTAACACATAGACTAAAATATAAGCATCTGCTTCACACCATGCTTCCTTTGTGGTATGGGAAAGGGTCTCTAGAAACCAAGACATTACATAAGTGGAAACCCCCTTGAAGCAACATTTTCATCTCTGCAGCACTGTCTAGATCATGGGTCTTCAAACAGGGCCTCCCCTAGGGTGGACCCTCAGGTGATCCCAGGTAGGGCACCGGCTCTGGCCAAAAGAAGCATTATGCTGAATACTGGGCTTTGTTTTCAGCTAAAAACAAATGCTCGGCAGCAAGTGATGGCCAATTACAGAGCAGGTAAATCTTTTGTAGTTTACATCCTGGTTGGGAGAAGGTATCAAAAAGAAAGGGACTCCAAATATTCTTCTTTACCCCCACTTCTAATAATCACACTGATAACTGGTAATTACACGTTAGAAAGGCCTGTCTGACCAGAATAGTATGTTTGGCAATCATGTATTTGATTGAAGTTTTACAATGGATACAGAACCAAACTGCAGTTATTAAATAAGTCTAGACATATTTAAACATTGCCAGTTCATTAGATTAATTGCAATTTGTTTTAGAGTGGGGGCCCGATTGTTTTTTTCCACATGGGGGCGTGGCATTAAAACATTTGTAAGGATCTAGACAAGTGGTCTTCAGAGTCTGTGCATCGCTGTATCCTCTTAGCACTTCATCCTTTTCCACAGTGACACTTCAAACACGTACTCTGAACATTCAAAACGGTTCTGGGTGGCCGTCTAATCAGCTTGCAGCAATTTAGAATCATGGGAATAATATAGCAGAGTAATATTGCCTTTAAAAAGTATGTCTAAGGCTTAACTGTAAAATTCAGCACAATTTTCACCCCTAAAACAAGCACAGCCGAATCAGGCAATCCAACGCTAAGCAGTATAGAGAACCCCATTGACTAAAAAGCCTCTTCCCATGTACAGCACTCTAACTGGCACACACTTACTATATGAAATGTTCATACTCGCTGTTGACATGTTTAAACACGGAGCACTTTTAATTACAAGCACAGCAGCCGTTTTTCCATTAGCACTTGTTCCGGGAAATTATTCCTCCAGGGACAGACATCATCTAGACAAACAGAACTGTTACAGGGTTTTTGATCCAGCTGTGAAATAGGAAATGTAAGTGCGGGCTAATTTTAGTACAGTGGGTACAAAGGCGTTGTTAACTCACTTGGTAAGACAAAGATTTCAAAAGGTCAATTGAGGAATGTCTTACAATTTATTGTGGTATACTATAAAGGGCTTATGAGCTTGGGTAACTTTTATTCTGTGAAAGGGTTGCTCTTCGTGCGAACTGCGTTTGCAGCAATATACAATGTTTTACAAGTATACTCTATTCCCACCGAATTTCCCTCAATACCACAGATTCACACACCCCCTGTTTCAGTGGCCTTTTTAGAGTTTCCCCAGTCACGAGATTGTTCTTCCTGTTTTCTTCACAGCCCAGAGTAAGTCACACAGTGCTAAGGACGTGTTTCAAAGCGCATTATTTATTGTTTGCCGAATGGGATACTCAGTCGCAAACACAGTGGATGTACCGACTATCCTATTCCATGCGCATTATAGCCTATGGCACTTGTAATATGGTCGGTGGGATATTGGCCAAATTTTGACAGAGTATAGCATCCATCAAACTCTAAATAAAGCCCACAGTCTGTTCATGAGATGAGTCAACAAGCTGGTGAGGCGAAGCCTTGCTGGAGAGAATGGCTGTGCAAGAAACTCTCCTTGAGGTTAGAGCAAGCCACCCCTCTTCATCACAGGTTGTGGGCAAATAAGTGGTTCCACTCAGGGGAGCAGAAGGACCTTGACACAAAGAGCTGTGCACATTCAGTGTGCGATCAAGCACAAGCGGAGTGTGGCAGGTCCAGTGAGTGGGTGGGGTTGTGGCAACTGATAAGAAGCAGCAGAAGGAAACCCAAGAGTCTGGAAAAAGACACTATGGCACAACAGGTGACAAGTGCTGAAAGGGTGGTCCCAGGGACCAAGCAGGCAGTGGAAGTGTTCATTTTATACACACAAACCTGGTCCTACTGTACTACAGGCAATTATATTCACCGTACCTCATGTTGGCTCGCTGGTGCGGCTATTCTTAACCTCACACCCAGTCAAAGAGTCTACAACAGGGTATGCCTGTATTTAAAATGTCCTCGTAAAATCTCTGCGTGTCATTCACTATATGTCTACACTCCCTCTATTCAAGCTATGCTTGTGCAATCCCGTGTGTGGATGCTGGAAGGGAAAGATCCAGTTAAATCAAATTAGAACAAGATCAAGGAAAAAATGTGTGGTAGATTGGAAGGTACCTCACGGGAGCAACCACCAGGGAACTACTGACAGGTTCTCGTCAGTGTGTTCCACTTCTCATCATTGGCTCCTTCCCATCATAAATAAACAAAATGAAAAGTAGGAAAAAAGGAAATTCAGTTTGCTCAACAGTGTATTTCCCTACCCTAACCATGTGCCTATACCCCCATAGATATCAACACCGCTACTCAGTGTGATCCTACTTTAAAAATGGAGTTAGAAATCCCTAGCTTTTTGAACACCTTTATTCTGCGCTGAGTTTCTACTCCCACTAAAACCAACACTCTACCGTTGTGCTTCGTTTTATATTATATGAAGGCTTCATATAATAGAGGGAGTGTAGACATATAGTGAATGACATGCAGAGATTTTACGAGGACATTTTAAATACAGGCATACCCTGTTGTAGACTCTTTGACTGGGTGTGAGGTTAAGAATAGCCGCACCAGCGAGCCAACATGAGGTACGGTGAATATAATTGCCTGTAGGACCAGGTTTGTGTGTATAAAATGTTGTGAGTGGAGGGTACCTGAGTCTGGATATATCCCTCTGTGCTCCTTTTGTGTATGGACCAGTGGAAGTGTTCACCCAGCCAAAGAGATATTATGAAGCATCCAGTGGCAAATCAGGTTCCAGCTACACAGCGGAATCAGCTCGCATGCAGGAAGGGTGGCATCAGGTAGCACCGGGCTATGACAGATCAGGGATCCCCAACACAGGAAGATGACTGGGTTGCACCTAACTTTGGAACCGCAGAATATTTACCAAGGTGGCCTGTGAAAAGTTGACTACGCACCAAGATCCAATGTTTGCAGGAGTGAGGCAAGCAGACTCAGTGGAGATCAGCCAGCTGAGAAAGGGCAACAGCTAAGCACACCCTGAAGGGAGGCCACTACGCAGTGCACATGAGTGGCTAGGCACGTGGAACAAAGAGCCAGACACAAACTTCTGGATGAACTATGGGAAGCCAGCAGCAGGGAACAGCTCAAGATATGGTGGTTAATGTGAACATGGTCACCACATAGTGAAGTGTTGCAAGACTGTGCGCTAGGACCATTGCAGTTCTGGGCGGACTGAACAGAGGAATTACGTGACTTGCTGGGAGGTGTTAAGGTGTGGTTATTAATGGTTATGATGCAATGAGTGTGCAGTGTGTGATTGTATACTGAGTAATAAAGAAGTCTGTTACTGAGCTCCGTGTGTGGAGTATTCATTTGCATTCTCCCGGGCTGGGGAGGACGCTACACAGAGTAACAACGGAAACATGGCAAGCAAGGAGAGCGCCATGAAAGGGAAAACATTGGATGAGAAACAAATTATTGAAATGGCCAAAGCAGCTGCGAGCACACACATCAGGAAATTGTTGATCAAACACATGGCTGGAACACTGAAGCACCCGAAAGGCAACATGAACCTGAGGCAAGGTGAAGATATCGCCACTGGTGCAGCATGGCGCGAATGCAGAAAAGCAAAGTATGAACAGCCACAGCAGGCGGGGGAACAAAATAGAAAATAAGTAACCTCATAGCGGCAAGAGACAATGAGTGGAGAAGGACACTACGGATATAAGCACTTCAATAGGCGGGACACCAAGCACTGCACAATTAATGGTGAGCAGATGAATGCTTTTATGTTAGAATCTATGAGATCTTGGGGTAATATCGTGTTTTAGTTAAAGACGCGTGTTGTGACAAACCAGAGGCCAACCCAGTCAGTGTTCAGCACTACATTTGGATGACAGATGGCAGTCGCAGCTACAGTGTCGTTCCCAAGTTCAGCCTTCCCTACAGGCAGCTCTTAAGCCATCCCCACCAATGGGGCCCCTATGGAGGCTTTTAAGCCCCCACCAACTTCACAGTGTACCACCATGGTCACACTTACACACAATGGGTCCTTAGTAAAAGCAGCAATGTTTGACCTTGTTCTTTTCATGTAAGCACCCGACAGCAATGGCCACACCATCACCTAAAACAACTACATCAACCCTGAACTCTCTTCTGATGACACAAACAGCAGACAGTTCTTGCAATATGTCAGTAGAGGTCAGAGTGTTAGAGAAACACATCCAGCAGCTTTCTTATGCACTAGCAATCCGTTTTTATAATAGTGGGTGGTGAGCCCCACAGGCAGAATGGATAATCTGGTTGGTTGGGCAGTCCACACTTTTAGAAGCAACATCAACAAGGGGGAGACCATGGTGCTAAACGAGTATCTGAGACAGGAGGAAAACTCTCAAGGGGTCTTCGTTATGCACTGGAACCCATGGGAAGAAGTGGGGTGGCACCTGAAGAAGTGATGTCATGGCCCTTGAGAGAGGGGAAGCCCAGCGACATTCACCACAGACATTCACCAAGCCACCCACCACTCGCCTCTGCAGGATCTGAATCCAGAAAAGTTATTCAACAAACACACATATTCACTTATTTTTCAAGGGAAAAATTGCTGTATTTCTCTATGGTTCATGCATTCTTCAACATAAATGTATGTTTATCAGATTTCCGGCATTATCTAACAACACCAGGAGTAAAAAGACCGTAAAATCCTAGCCATCACATTGAGGAATACCGTTTGTCTTCATCACAGTGAACCATAATCTAATGGCAGGGCTTTTCATTCATTTTGAATGGGATGACCAGTAGACATTTCATACGGTACAGTAGTCCATATTGGAGGCTCCCTGGTTCTCCGAGACATTAAGACTTGAAAAACAAGCCTGCAGGAGGCAAGAGAGGATCTGGCATTAACATTATGAGAAACCCAAAAAACAACGATATAAAGCTGCCCTTGCTAAATATAAAAAGATGGTCATCCACAAAAAAAGTCTTCATTACACCCAATTAATTGAAAATGCCAGCAACTCTAATAAAAAACTGTTCCAGGTTATAACAAAGCTTACTTCAGTTACAAAAAACTCAACCGCGCACAATCAGGGATTCTGGGACACCCTTGCCGGACTTTTAGAAATAAGGTTGACAAAATGTTTGACCTATTTGATAAATCTAATGACATCAACGACCAGGAAGTGACTGACTTCTTTCTGCTCACAGACTTTACCCTGACTTCCCTGAACCAAGTAGCCTCTCTTCGCTTAACTGCCAAATCTGGCCCTCCAGACGGTCCATGCCCCTCTAAGATTTTAAAGATTGCAACTCAGCCTATTGCCTCTTATCTGTTCTCAGTGTTTAATCATATGTTTCTGCAAGGGACATTTCCTACACTTTGGAAACAAGCTTGCATTCTTCCTCTTATCAAAAAAACAACTCTTGATACTAACGATACTGCCAACTATCGTCCCATCTCGAGAGTTCCCCTGCCAGTAAAAATTGTTGAAAAAATAATCAATGCAGAGCTATCCAACTTTATTTTCGAGAATCCGCTTTTAGACTCAAGTGAATTTGGGTTTGGAGCAAACCATAGTATGGAGAAAGCAGTGAAAAAAACAAGAGAAATAAGAATGGCACCAGATAGCGAAGGGTCAGCAGCACTTATTCTATTGGACCCATCTGCAGCGTTTGACACCGTGGACCCCAGGTTATTGGTCCACCGAGTACCATAGGAGTCAAAGATAAAGCTCTTACCTTATTAAATTCTTTCCTATCAGCGAAATCCCAAACTCTGAATCTTGGTCAGTTTAAATCTTCACCATTCACTCTACCAGGCAGGGCTCCTCATTAGGCCCAACGCTATTTAATATCTATGTCTTGGAACTCGCCTCTTTAGTTTAAAGTTTTAATCTAAATCTAACATCGTATGCTGATGACACTCAATTGGTTGTATCAGCCATGGACAATGATGTCAACTACTCTAAGATTACATGACTGTATGACTGCCCTGAGCAGCTGGATGAGCAGACACTGCCTAAAGTTGAACTCAAGTAAAACTGAGGTTATATTATTTGGCAATCTCTCTCCAGCGTCGTCTCCTGCCTGGTGGCCCAACAGTCAGGGGTCACCTCCCTTCTCGGTGACCAAAGCTAAAAATCTAGGCTTTATCATGGATCATAAGCTCAGATATGAGGCCCAGGTGAGTTAGGAAGTGTCCTCCTCATTTTATACCATCAAAACCTTTAGGAAAATGGTCTCTTTTATCTCCAGAAACACCAGGAAGACTGTGGTTTCTGCACTAATCATGTCAAAGCTAGACTATTGTAACAACTTGTATATGAACCTCCAGGAAAAACCACTTAGGAAGCTCCAGGTGGTGCAAAATGCAGCAGCCAGACTGACACTAGACATTCCCAAATATCAGTCGGTGTCCTCAAGCATCCGGGTACTACACTGGCTCCCGGTGCATCAGCGAATTAAATTTAAAGCACTCTGTGCGGACCATTAGACCTTGCATAGAGAAGGACTGGTTTTTTATGGAAGGCTTTTCATTTGCATACTCAAAACACACATCTTTGATCAGCATGTGCTAGATGGATTACCACCAGAATAGTCAGAAAATTGAACTGGGGAGGAAGGAGCTTCACTAACAGCACAGCCAGGCTGTGTAACTCTCTTTCACTACATCTTAGGGCCATACCCATCCTCCTTGCCTTCAGAAAATAACTTATGACTTGGCTATTTAACAACTAGTTAAACCCGGCTCAGCATACTTATGTTCAGCAAGAGCCAAGACACCTATGGGTAGACGTACACTATATAAGTCTGTATAACATAACATGAACCCATATTATTCTATCTTGCAGCCGGATAAGCAACCAGACTCCCCCCTCCCCAAGAAAATGGTAATGGGTTTACCCTTAGACAGGTGTAGCAAAGTAGTCATCATGCAATATATTTGTGGTTCAGATTCGGGTTGTGGATCAAATCAGATATAAAAATCAGCATAGGAATAATACAATAATATAACAAAGAATGAAGAGATACTTGACGTATATAACTGTTCAGGACTTTCAGCCTCTGACCCAAATTCTGCATTGATTTTCTATAGACTCTAATCCTTGCTTTATGCAGTTGCTGTATGCTGGGAATAAGCTGCAAAAAAAGGGATTCAAGCACTATTTTTGAATAATATTTTGTAACTAAATGTCAATATTGTTTCTTAATTGGCTTATAGATGTGTACAGTATTGACCAATTCAACTGAATTTTGAACCTTCTTGGCGCATGCTCCGCCTCAACTGCTTAGTGTACCCTGTACCTTGTCCCCAAAACCTGCAATGATCTCCCCTTTCATATCTGAGCCATCAGCTCTATCTCAGGGTTCTGCATGAAACTGATAACCTGGCTCTTCCAATATGCACCCGACTGACCTGCACACCCTGCTTAGGTGCCAGGATATCTTTGCGGGTGACATGCACATCATACAACTGTTATGTTATGTTATGGTATGTTATGTTATGTTATTATGGTCTTTTATAGCGCGCGGCTACTCCATGGAGTGTCCCGGCGCTTTTATTAACGAACCAGTAACAAAGAAAAACACAATACAACAAAATGACAAACCAGGCAGAAAGAAGAAAGAACAACCTAAAGGGCGAAAAGCCAAGTTTTAAGGCCCTTCCTGAAGTTCAGCAGATTAGAGGTACTGCGTAATGCTAGGGGCAGAGTATTCCAAAGCTGTGGCGCCAACAGCTTAAAAGAGCGACCTCCAATACGAGCCCTTTTTACTCGTGGGACCACAGCGAGGAACAGTGATTCAGACCTCAAAGATCTGGCCGGATGGTAAAAGGCAAGCCTCTTCTGGAGATATTTGGCTCCCGAGGCGTAAAGCGCCTTATGGGCCAGGGTCAAAGCCTTAAAAACTATCCGCTTACGGATAGGCAGCCAATTCAGTGACTGCAGAAGACCAGAGTCTCTGGATTGTCTGTGCAGACCGAAAATGGCCCTTGCGGCCGAGTTCTGGACCACCTGCAGCCGTTGCAGGAGATATTACGGCAGGCCAAGATATAGGACGTTGGAATAATCCAGTCTTGAGCCTATTAAGGCCTGCACCGTCGTCTTTCTATGTTCCTCAGAATTCAGCGGAAGGAACTTACGGAGCATCCTGAGGAGGCCAAAGCATGTTCCCGTAAGACCAAGGATCTGAGATCTTAACGCCAGACCATTGTCAATCTTGAACCCCAAGTTCTTTGCCAGCTGGGACGAGCCTGCTGGAGGGAACATGTTAACCGGCCACCATTCCTGCCAATCTGGATTGAACCGAAGAAGAGTACCTCAGATTTATCTGAGTTACATTTGAGGCAGTTAAGCTGGAACCATTTGAAAACAGCCCCAAGGCATTCACGGATACTCTCTCCATCAAAATCTTCTCCTTTCCTGCACATAAAGAGGAGCCGGGTATCGTCGGTGTAGGAAACGATCTGGGCCCCAAGAGACTCAGCCAGTGCCGCCAGAGGGGTCATAAAGATGTTAAAAAGAGTCGGGCTCAACACAGAACCCTGCGGAACTCCGACTCCCAAAGGCGGCATCATGGCAGAGCTAGGTGGGACCCAGACTGTTTGTCGACGGCCAGCCAAAAATGATTTAAACCAGCTGAGCACCGTCCCCCTCAGACCGATCTCATGAAGTCTGGCAAGGAGACCCTCATGGGGGACGGTGTCAAAGGCCGCCGACAGGTCTAGCATTACAAGCATAGCCTTGCCTCCCGAATCCAGTGCCTCTTAAATGGCTTCAGACACCTCCAAGAGCGCCGTCTCAGTGCTTAAATTGGGGCGGAAGCCAGATTGAGTGGGGTGCAGCAGATTGTACGATTCCAGAAAATTGGAGAGCACGGTGTGCACATGCTTCTCCAAGATCTTGACCAGCGCCGGAAGAAGAGAGATCGGCCTGTAGTTGGCCAGAACCTCAGGGTCAAGACCAGGTTTCTTGAGGAGGGGAATAACATTCGCCTGTTTCCAGGCCTGTGGTACCACCCCCCGTCTCAAGGAGAGATTCAAGAGTGGGTTTGCCAGCGGATTCACCACTTCAGCCATTTTAGCCTGAAATTTGGCCGGACAAGGGTCAAGAGGCGATCCAGATTTAAGATTGGCCATAAGTGCCAGTGAAGATACAGCTGAAATAGGCGGAAAATCTGCCAGAACTGGACCCACCGGGGCCGCCAAAACAGAGCCGTCCTCCAAACTGGGGGGTACTTCAACCACCTTCAAGGGAAAAGAATCCTGAATCAGTTTAATCTTGGTGGTAAAGAAATGGGCGAGGGCAGAGACCCACGGCTCAGAGGGAGTAGCCTGGGTCAAATTGGATCGAGGGGCAGTAAACTCCCTGACGATCGTAAAAAAAATCTCTTTGCAGGAATTTGAAGCGGCCTCTATCCTCCTTGCCAAGTAATCTTTCTTTCCAAGGAGAATATCTCGATGGTATGCTTTAACCGCTGTCCTATAGGCAAGCCTGGCCACGGGATCATATTGAGACCGCCATGCCCTTTCCGCCACCTTGCACTGTCATGCAACTAAACGTAATGTAACATATAAGTGAACAGTATTTAGGTAGTACAGAAAAGAAAACTTATATTTCACAAGTTTGTACCAGTTTTCAATAACCATGAAGGAAGATTAGTAACAAAAAAGAAAACAGGAAGGAAGAAAATAGAACTGTGATACACTATAATGAGATTACACCTTGGTTCACAGCTGCATCTCACCTCCAGTTCAGTTCCCATTTTTACACATGTACGATTATGCAGGAGCATGTGCAGTTTTGAAAATCTATTTTGGAAATACAGATTAACTAATTTTAGCCATTATCATAACTCCACATCCAATAAACCCATAGAAGCAGCATGAAATAATCAAATCTCAGTATTTTTCTTAAATATTTCTAAAATGTATTTGTTATATTACTACTTGCTTTAGGACTCACCTCATTTTATCACTGCTAACCAGTGCTAAAGTGCTTGTGGACTCTCCTTAAAACATGGTAGAGTTGGCTTATACACAATTGGCATATTTAATTTATTTGCAAGTCCCTAGTAAAGTAGCACTACCTTTGCCCAGGGCCTGTAAATTCAATGCTACTTGTTGGCCTGGAGCACGGGTTGTGCCACCCACTTAAGTAGCTATTTAAACATGTCTTAGGTGTGCCATTGCAGCCCATGTGAGCAGTTTTTAAACTGTCTTGTCGACCTGGCATAATAAACCTTTTGCCAGACCCAAAGCTTTCTTTTTAACACATGTAAGTCACACCTAAGGTATACCGTACCCTGCCCTCTGAGCTGTCTAGGGTCTATCTAAAATGCTGGAGACATCCTTTTTACTTTTACATGTCCTGGTAGTGAAAAACTCTTAGATTTGTTTTTCCACTAGTGCAAGGCCTACCTATTCCACAGACTAACATTGGAGTTCCCTTGTTACAAGTGATGATTTCCAAATAGGAGCAGGTAATCATTTCATGTTTGGTGTCTTTGAAAGTGTAATGAAAAATCATCTCTCATGGTTGAGCCAGATTTAAAATTACAATTTTGAAAATGGCACTTTCATAAAGCTGGCATTTTCTTGCCTTAGCCATTTAGTGCCTGCAGTCTGTCTCTGAGTCAAATGACTTGGTATTGCTGGCGGTTGGTATATTCCTCCTTGACAGCCACACACAATAAGGAGCTTATGTTTGCTAGGATGAGCAATCAATGGCAGGATGAGAGGGTAGAGCTGGGTGCAGAGCTGGACATCTGGACTTACACTTGAATAGACTGTGTCCTGACTCTGCACAAAGTAGGAAGGTATACCCACTGGAATTAGTCTGGAGCCACGACAGGGATGACAGGATGCCTGAGGACTTCAAAGTGAAACCTCTAGAAGCTTCTCCTACTTCAAAGGAAGGCCCATGTAAAGATTGGAACCATGACACCAACTCTTCATACACTTCTGAACCTGTGGATACTCTGCCCAGAAGAAAGACTGTTGTGCTGCTGAAAGGACTAGCACTCTTCTGGACTACTGCTCTGAAGAAACTGCTATGCTGACCTGCTGCCCTTTTGCCTGGGTGAGAAAGACTTGTCCTGCATCTGCTGAAACCAAGGACCCAAAAGTGACTTAAAGAGCTAGTTGGCTGGCCTCCTGACTAGTGCCGGGACAGGAACAGAAGGCTCTAACAACCTTGGACCCTGCCATCAGTGAATCCTACCCTGCCATGTGGTACCACCATAGACCTGGACCATTCGAAGTGGGCATTAAAATTGCGATGCTGGCCCATCAGTGTATCCAGCAGAACCATTGCATCTCCTCTGCTGTGGGTCTCAACCCTGAGCAGAACAGACACATCTCCTCTGCTGTGTGGTACAATTCCGAGCAGTACTGACACATCACCTCTGCTGCGAGGGTTCTCCCAGCACAAGGACTCCTCATCAGTGCATCAGATGCAGGCTGCAATGTCGATGTGCAGATCTTCCCAGACTCAGGCCATCACATCACAAACCTCTTGTCGACGGCAGCCTCTGGGACAGTGCAGGTTCTTGCTTCACAGCTCTTCAGAACCAACGCATCGCCTAGACCCTGCACAGCATCCTCGACAAAGGACTTCGGATAGCAAGCCCTCATCAATGGGGTCCTTGATGATGACTTGGGACCCAGCATCAAAGCTCCATAGCTCCACAGGACTGACCCTGCATGATGTATCCTTAGCATGGGACATCGCGACACTCCACAACCTGGCCAGCTACCTCAAGCCTCACAGGGCCTTCACTCCATTGCAGTCAGCCTGAACTTGTGACTTAGTCCCAGTTTGGCGCAACCACATATCCACAGTTGGTTCTTTGTGGATTTTGGTGCTATTTTCACTTACATTTTTTAAATTGCATATCTCCATTTCTACTAATTGGATATTTGTCATTTTGGTCTAGTTTTATTCATTAAAATGTATTCTATCTTTCCAAATTGGTGTGGTATTTTTACTGTGTTATATTGTCACTTTATCACTGTTTGAAGTGCTGCATAATTACTTTACACATTGCCTCCAAGTTAAGCCTGACTGCTCTGGGCCAGGCTACTACAGGGTTCAGCTCAGGTTAATTTGTGGTTTGTTTCTGCCACACTGTGACAAAGGTTGTGGTTGCTACTTCAGTAGGGTTTCACCCCCTTCAACCAGTAACTCAGTTCATGAAACTGCTTATTGTAAGAAACAAAGGACTATTTTTTACCTGAAATTCCATTGTTATATTTTAAGTAAATAAACGTTTGATGCCCAAATATCAGTCTATCATTTTCATCAAGTATTCTTGTTTATTACTGAATCCTATAGACAGAATGTGGCTTTTTTGCCCAATTATAATCCTCAAATATCACAGACGTTCAACATAAAAACATAATTCCACAAACACTATGCTTGAGAGAGTTTGTGCACATCCTTCGCATAATTCTATTTGTTAGCAATGTGACCAACATACCAAAAGCTTGAATTACATCCTGGAAAGGCACAATTATGTTATATATGCTTGCAATACATACAGGATGGTCACCTTTTACCAACGCCATTATGCCATACAACCACAATTAAGTCAAGAGGGTCCACAATGTGACATGGATAGGAACCACACGGTGACAACTGCTATTATACCAGGAATACCATAAATATTTTAGGTGTGCCCAGAATATATGAAAAGGGTCACCAGAATGTGAGTGTTACCTTATGGCATGGCAAAAAAACAAATATGTGCATTCTACACCCAATATGTAAAAAATCTGTCCCCATTAGTCCAGTTCTACAGCGATGCCAGAGATAGCTAAAAATATGCCCAGGGTCTCTACGGTATAGCAACGAGTTGACTATTATGCCAACAATACCAATATACCACAGCCAGATACAATTATGTTCATAATGTTTTCAACATGGACTAATGGTGCCCATCCTTTATAAGTATGCTAGCTATAGGCTGGTTGCCCATAATATACCAAAGACGGCATCAATATGCCAGGGCTACCATAGCCACAGATTTTTGTGGGCATTGTCTACGATTATGACAATCACTATCATATGGCACCAATAGGCCACCATGATGCCAGGCATAGCCAGAATGTTGTGCATGAGGCCCATGATATTGACTAGACAGGCCACTCTTATGCCAGGGATAGCCGTAAAGTTGTCAAAAATGCCCGCAGCTTATAAAGGAAGGGCTCCGACAGGCACATGGCGACAATATGCCAAAGCCACCATAAAGTTTCCTCACCACAGCTAGTGCCTTTTGTAATAACATACCACCACACACACAATCACACAAACAGGGGCACAATCACACAGACATGCTCAATCACACAGCAGTGAGGCGGGGACAGATATATGGTTGCAGAGGAAAGGCTAGCGACTGCATTGGTGGATCAACAGAGAAAGACTGTCTTGATGAGAGAGAGGAGTGCACAAAGCAATGGTTGCTGCACACTTAGCACTGTCGCACTCCAGAGCCTATCTACTCCTCCCATGGGTTGATCCAATGAAGGCTTTGCAAATAAGAGGAGGAGGTGATGCCTTGGAATCTGAGCTCAGACACTGTCTGTTTGCCCTAAGCCCAGGAGTAGCTGCTGCATTTGGGCACACAAACAGCATGAAAGATAAAGATGACTAGGTAGAGAAGGAGAATTTCTCTCTCTCTGAACTGATCAGTGGGAGAAGAACGAATAGCTCTACAAATCTCCTCACCCACTAGGTACACTGCAAGTTGGGTACAAATTCTTAAAATATAAGTTGGTGAACTAAACGGCGTACCCCTAACTTTGTAAATAGTGGATCTATTTTTCTGGATGGTGCTGTGTTCTCTGGATTCAGGTAGGAAGAGTTATGACTGGTCTCTTATTTGGGATAACTAAACTAAGCACATTCCTATCTATCTGCTGAATATGATATACATTACTATAAAACTATACATTTCATGTAACTTCATACCACACTCTTTCTCTGATCTATGGAAATAACGGATTATCCTCTTACCTACTTTAATAGTACTCAATATATCGGCCTGCAACAGATGGAAGGTGGGGTTTCGAATTAGTGACATTCAAATCACTGCTGGGGTTGAAGATGCTAGGATTACTTACTGCTAATCTTCACTACTCCCAGTCCCAGTCTTCCTCGTCACAGTCCTCACAGTTTCAGCAGATGATCTGCGTGCACAGATCTCATCCAAATGTAAAAACAAATGCTATTGGCCCCTCCCTGCCCACTGTCATGATGACAGTTTCACATGACCAATACTGTATACAGGAGGGTCCATAGCAGAATACTTCCTGATATAACAAGGCATCAGGCTTAATAAATCCTTTACAATGTTGTACCACTTACAAGCATTTCACCAAGGGGAGGGGGGGGGGTGGGGGGTGAGAAGTAGGACTGTGACGAATAAGACTATCACTCTTTCTGGTAAGTAACCAGAGCATTACTTTCCTCACCTCTCTTCCTCGTCCCAGTACTCACAGACTGAGTGTATACCCAAGCCATGTAAAAAAATTGCCGACACACAACCAATTTCAGCCATAAAAAGGTTTATTAAACATTAAGACACCATTAACGTGCTGCTGTACCGAAAGTAGAAGAAACCACTTCCCCTATTCGTATCATGGAGTGTGAAATGAAACTGTGTTGCAGCAGCTTGGGTTCCCCCAAATAGCTATCCTTCAGGGAAACTCTCTTAAATGCTGCCCTTGAAGAGGAAATTCTTCTGGTTTAACAACCCTGGATGAAGGAAGGAAGGGATGGGAAAATTCATTTTCTGGTAGCCTAAAGACATGGCCATTCTGACCCATCCACTAAGAGTAGGAGGCCGGTGGCCCTTCTTTACTAGTCAAAACGTCACTAATAGAAGATCTACTGGACGAACTGAAGCAGTCCTCCGTTGATCAATGGTAAAAACTCTATGAACACCCAACAGATGCCAAAGAGATTCTTGGCCATTATAGGGAGGAGGAAGTGGTTGTCTACGCCCCTGCATCATTGGTCATGTGACACTGTCGTCATGACAGTGGGTAAGAAGCAGGCAATCGTGTTTAAATGTAGGTGAGATCTGTGTAAGAGGCGCGGCTGCTCAATCCCTGAGGACTGGGATGAGGAAGACGGGCAAGGAAGGTAATGAGCATTAAGTCACAGATCCATCCTAAAAAAGTAATGTTCAATGGCTCCTAAGATTGAAAACCTGCATATCCGTTTTCCTGAAGAGTAGTGCGTTGAGCATTTCTACTGAGATCTGTTTGTGCCCGCGCGTAACAAGGACAGATTTCTCCATGTGTCAACTCAGTGCCGCATCCCTCCATAGTAACTCAAATGAGAACTGGAGGTTTGACTGGGTAATAATAATTGCATACAAACATCACCCATGCAAATGGTATTGATTGAAAATACTGGGTGTAAACTACAACTTAGTGGTATGTTTCATAGCTAGGCAGGAGATGTGGCTTAGTGGCTACAGCTGCCAACTTTAGAAACGGGTGACCTAGGTTCGAATCACGGCCTTGCCAATGTTGTTGTGTGAGGCTCTGCAAATCACGTGTTCTCCCTGTGCCTACAAATTATGAAATGTAATGTGTGAAATGTATTTGTGTAATCCTCCCTTGATGTACAAGATGATCTCCCAGCGCCCCCATGGAAGGTAGTGCTCCATTGCGTCCTAGCCAACTTTGTGCTGTTTGAACACCCACACATGCATACAAACCACCAGGCCTATGCAAGTGCATCGTACTACAAGGATGACAAGAAAGATGATGGGCAGTTTCCTCTACATTCGATTAAGAAAGTCAAAGATTTACCCTATCAATGCCCTCCACAGAGATAAAGCTAAGACTCTGCCAGGGTTAAAAACACACAGTGAGGCCAGATTCTAAGTGTGTGCAACAGTATACAACTGTTAGAGCAAAACCTCGAGACAACCGCATCTGCATATTCGTATATATTCCTAGATATACTTACATTTCATGCAACGCAATGCATCATCCAAATTTGCTGGGTTGCACAAACTAGTCCGCAACCTCCCTTGAACCAAGAAACTCCATTTAAATTCCATCTCTTCCCTAAGCTAAATACTGCCCAACTAATCATCCTTAAACCGCAATTAATCACCCTTCAACCTAAATTCACCATTAAGTACTTTTCTGTCCTATGATTGGCCTCCTATCTCCCAATAGCTTCATACGTACCTCTAATTCAGGGCATTTTAGCTCACAGTACACCTGCTTTGCAACCTTTCTGAGCTGGTCTACTCATACACGAATCAAAACAACAAATGCAACACTCCTGTAAAACCTAAGCTGACTATTCCGCCAAACAAAACGAATGCTCCCGTGCACCTTTGGCACACACCCTGGCTAACCTAACATTAACAGAGCCGAATAGTCACACACTGCAGAAAACCGCGCATCATACCTTCCCTGCCTGCACCTCACTCCCAGTCCCATCATTTCCCCACCCCACGGGCAGTTTGGTAGTGGCCGTAAATGCCCCATTCCGTAAATGAGCCCTGCCTCTATGAAGGGAACGTTTGAGAACATAGTGAATAGGTCCTATTGTGCATTGTTTCGGCTGCCCTGTCTGAAGAGGGGCGCAGAAAATGTAATTGCAGGTTCCAAATATTAGGAAATTCCAATCTGAGGTTCAAATAACTGTTAGTGTTCTCTGAACTCATTGTATAGATACAGCTGTGTAATTAAGCTGTATTGTTAACCTTTCCTTCATTTGGTATCTGACTGGATTTTAATTACAAACTTGCCAAATTCGTGCTGCTCATTACACTGCAAGTAGAACTGTTCTCTGTTCTAACATGAACATGGCTGCTAAGGGGTCCCATGTCACTCACGAAACCAAGGGCCAGTCCTACCTTTTTAGCCAGCAGTCAAGCGCTCTGTAAAATGAAAACGTTTTGGTGGAGATATTACAAGCATGCATGCATGCATGAATAAATAAATGTGTGCATAGCGCGCTATTACGGGGGTGGGGGGTGCTGGTGCTGGAAGCATGTTTTCGAAAATCTCCTCAGTTTGCAAAGTGCCTTTTGCAATACTAGGAACGGCGAAGGCGTCACGCGCGCACAAGGGAAAGGTGAAGGCGTCACGCGTGCACACGTCACACTTGTCAGTTTAAAAAAAAAACACAATTTTATCGAGCGGCTTCGAGCGTCAAGCATCAAAATCACTTATTTATCAAACATGAAAAACAATACAAGACCTCCTAAAGCTATAACTATTTATAATCTACAGTTGTTACACTATATGTTAGTCCTCTTGCCCAAACGCAGTTTTTTTTACCGACACGTTATTTCATTTAGAAAACCAGAACAGACAAGTATAACAAGAGCCAACTTGACAATGGTAATAAATATATACGCTTGTCTTTGCTACTGAATAGCAGCTGTCAGAACATTTTGAAACATATGGTTATAGCGCCACCATTTGGCCTGTTTGTGAAATAGCACCAATAAGCGACTGTTGACAGTTTTTTACGCCGGATCGTAGCAAAGAGGGCATCTGCCAATACCTGTAAACCTGTTGTCACGGGTGATGAAGCGGTCACTGGAGCTCAGAGTGGTAGTGGTCCCTGTTCAGCGCTCTCTGTCCACACGAGCACCGCAGGACAAGGAGCCAAAAGACGTAGCAGACCAGCCCAACCCTTGGAGACAGCCGGGAGGCGAAGGCACTGGTCAGAGATGAGGTAGTGTTGAAACAGCTGCCCTACGTCATGCTGCCCTGAGCTCCAGAGTGGATTTGGGAGGGAGGTCTCGAAGAAGTATCATTTGAACACCGAGGAGCAGAAGAATGCGGGGTTGAGGGGGACAACAAAATACGCTCATCTTTAGTGAGAACCTAGCCCCGGGCCCCTGAGGCCAGGGACATCTTAAGGGTTTTTGGGGGCCCAGTTGAGACCAGCTTTGAGTTCATGATATCATTTAAGCTATTTCATGCCTTCTTTGGCTAGGTCCCTGACAGAAACACTCGTCCAAATTCTAAATGTGTTTACATCTCTTTTTGAGGGATAGTGATGTGAGTTTTCAGTATTCTAACACAGCAGCAGCTCACCAATATTAATGAAGATAATCTCTATGACGCCCTCCTATTTCTCATATGTGATGCACTTTTTTGATTCACAGGAAACTTTTTTATGAATGTTGCATGAAACAAACACTTTTCTCAGCAGAATGCCTGCATTGGACTCTTAGACATCACCCACATTAAAAGTAAATGAAAGGAAAACAGTATTTAAAACAATCTGTTTAAGAAATATCAAGGTCAATAAGGCAATACTCTGTAGGACAGAGTTGACTATCAGGGGGTCCCCTAAAAAACTGGGGCCCTGGGCCACAGCCCAATTTGCCCATGCATTAAAACATCTCTCCCCGAGGCAGGAGCAGGGCCAGCTTTAGCGCTGTTGGCGCCAGAGGCGGAACTAAAGCCACATTTCGGGAGGGGCGACAAAAGGTTTCAGGGGGGCTATGAAAGATTTCAGAGGGACTCCGAAAAATTTCGTGGGGGGCTGACTCTTCCAGTGATATGCAGAGTGGAGATGCCGGGGATCTACGAAGGGGTGAAAAGTAACAAAGCCTCAATAACATGTAAATGGTCTTTTAAAGACCTGTGCAGTACTCGGGTGCGGATGTGTGTGCGCCCCGGAAGGTGTCTCAGCCCAGGCTGCCACACACGACGGGAAGGGCTGAAGCCCTTTGAGCCCAATGGGTGTTGCGCGGCTGGTTGTCGCCTGGTTCGACAATCATTTTTGGCTCCTCCACACCATACGACCGCCTTCTCGGATTCTCTTCCTACCTCAGGGCAAAAGTGCCCCTCATCTCTCCAATCATAAGTTATTGTTAAACACAGCACCCCTACGTCCGCCCAAGTCAGCGCCCAGTGCGGCCACACTGCCAAAGCCAACCTCCGCAGAGGAATGAAGGCCGTAGCCGACTGGATGAAGGACAGCAGACTGAAGCTGAATTCAGACAAGACGGAGGTCCTCATTCTCGGACCCACCCCATCAGCCTGGGACGACTCTTGGTGGCCCACATCGCTAGGCACAGCCCCGAAACCCACAGACCACGCACGCAACCTGGGGGTCATCCTCGACTCCACCCACTCCATGACCTGGCAAGTCAACGCCGTCTCCGCGTCCTGCTTCAACACCCTCCGAATGCTCCGCAGAATCTTCAAATGGATCCCTCCCGACACAAGAAAAACCGTCACCCAGGCCCTCATCACCAGCAGACTCGATTACGGGAACGCCCTCTACTCAGGAACAACAACCAAGCTCCTGAGACGACAACAAATCCAGAACGCCTCGGCACGACTGATCCTCGACATCCCCCAACGCAGCCACATCACACCCCACCTGAGAGGCCTGCACTGGCTCCCCATCAACAAGAGGATCACCTTCAAACTCCTCATCCACGCACACAAAGCACTACACAACACCGGACCTACCTACCTCAACAACCGACTCAGCTTCCACAACCCCACCCGAAGACTACGCTCAGCCAACCTCACCCTCGCCACAGTTCCTCGTATCCGTAAAACCACAGGCGGCGGCAGATCCTTCTCCTACCTCGCCGCCAAGACCTGGAACGCCCTCCCTACCAGCCTACGACAGACTCAGGACCTGCTGGCCTTCAGAAGACTTCTCAAGACCTGGCTCTTCGATCAGTAGCCCCCCCCCCCCCAACGCCGTGAGACCCTCACGGGTAAGTAGCGCGCTTTAGAAATGCAGTGATTGATTGATTGATTTGTCGCACTGCCCTAAAACCAGCCCTGGGCAGGAGGGCCAACAATAAACCCTTCACATGCAAAATCTTGATCTGGAAAGATGTAATTAGCGCACGCTTATAACAAACATTTCGTTCATGAAAGAGTTCCTGCGGATTTGAGATAGCTCCCCTCTCTCTACTCCACTTCCTGTTTTACATTTAATCAAGTAAAGGCTGGGGAATGTAGACTCCGATGGGATTGGGGGCGGGGGAGAACTCTTTCCTCACTTGAAAAGCTCTGCAGCGGCCTGTGTGTATGTGTTCAACAATCTCAATGCATTCCATGACTACTTGCATTTATGGCTATTTTAATCATATCTTTTCAAGTGTGCTTGTGGTCCGAGGCATATTTTATGAGTGGTAACACTTATGGTTTCAAGTGATTCGAGGTACCTTGAAAATCGCCAATTTAAAAGGAAAAAGTGAAAATTGAGTAATCTTGTCATATAAAGTTTGCCATATTTATTACTCGCGAGTATGACGCCCAAATGCCTTCAGGACACCATAGCATATCGTAATGCTGTATACAGCACTTTGTAGGCAATGTATTGTGAAGATGGGCTACACACCAAATTAACAGGGAGAGCCTAGCCGAGGATCTTGTTGGGCTCAGAGAGATTGTTACACAGTTTACATGTCAAACATTTTCAGGACTTGACTTGTGTATAAACACCCGGTTACACCAGCCAAGCTTGGCTAGTACCTTGTAACAGTAAAGCGAATATACCTGTATGTAAAACTCAATAAAAATACTTTGGAATCCAAAAGTTACTTTTTTTAAACATAATCTTAAAAGTGTTAATGCCCCCCACCCCCCTTCCCCCCGCCATGCCATTAGTGAACTACGAGGCTAGTCAGTTGTCATGCGCTTAGATTTTTACATGGAGCAACTTTGCAATTAGGTAAAAGGAAGCACAATCAAATCAAATATTTGCCTTGGATCACACCGCGTACTCAAGTGGGAAAGCCAGGAAAATTCCTAGGTTTTCTGATTTCACATAGAGCCAATCAGTCACTAGGTAGTTATCTATTGACTCTTCTGTTTTACATCAAAGGTTAATGTGTTTTCCTTCATTTTTGGCACGTTAGGTTAGAGCGTGTGTTGCAGGCAGAAGCCACACCAAAGCTCGGACTGTTTTGGGCTCAAGAGCCCAAGAGGAGCTCGAGCCGAGCAACAATCAGGCTCGGGCCTGCCTCGAGCTTTTCGTGGCTTACCACTTCTAATGTATTGTGACTGAAGGTATCGCCGCCTTTTACTAAGGGGTCCCTCTAAGCAAACCACAAAATATAAAAATGAGAACTGCAATGCAAGAATGGCGAGACACTCGTCCCCCCCCCCCCCCCACCCCCACCCTCCACACACACACAGCCAGGCCTTCCTCACATACAGAGTCTGACAAATACGTTACTGCCCCGCACTGCATGGGTTGAAGGCCCTGCGTTTCACTCTGGTTGTTTTCTTGATTTTTAGTTGTGTAAATCCAAAATGCACATGACGCATTTGTAAACTCGAGCATGAGTTACGCAATGAGTAACAGCAAAATCATATTCCTGCAAAATGCAGCTCAAAATATCTCCCCGCTTCGGACTGTTGTGTAACACGCAGGGGCGGGTGTCGGTGTTTGGCACATCTGCTCAGCTCGGTGTGGTGCAATAGAACCAGAGGTCAAGGGGATTTATCGACTGGAAAGTAAGTTTGCGTAACCGGGGTGGAGGCTGAATGTTTTTGGGATCTTCTACTGCAACACTCCAGTCTCTGAACTGCGCATTTAAGTGTGTACTTATAGTTTAATTTGACAACATTTCCAGAAAGAAATCAATGTCATTAATTGTGCTCTTTGTGGGTTACCCACCCATAGGGAAACAGTGTGCAGTGGAAATATTTACATTAATGCAGTAAACTGATCTAAGGAGTGGAGTGTGACTGGCAGTGGTAGACCCCCATCCCCACTGCTCAATTTGAACTGGTGGTTGGAAGTGGGGCGCACCAGCACCCTTTTTTGGAGACTGCCCCTTAATTTTCCTCAACAGAATTTGATCCAGAGAAAGACAGAGAGAAACATAAAAAGCATTGAAAATGCAACAGGTCGCGCCTTTTATTAAGTTAAAGCCATTCGCTTTACTATACAATACCATTAGCAAACATTAGCAAAGCAAATGGCTTTAACTTGAACAAAGGCGAGACCTGTTGCATTTTAAGTGCTTGTTGCGCTTTGCTTTTATTAGTGTTTTTCAAACTTTCACGTACATAACATGCATATGTATGCATATATGTATATGTATGCATGTATTTATATAGATATGCAGATGTATATATATGTTTATATATGTATGTATACATATATACGCATACATATATAAATGCATATGCATATATATATATACATATATATAGGTGCATATGTGTGGGCGTAGAGAGAGGTGTAGAGAGTAGTAGAGTGAGTAGCAGAGAGTGAGTAGTAGAGAGTGTGTAGTAGAGAGTGTGTAGTAGATAGTGAGTAGTAGAGAGTGAGTAGTAGAGAGTAGTAGTGTGTAGTAGAGTATGTAGGAGAGAGTGTGTAGGAGAGTAGTAGACCACAGGGTGACTCGCATTACAGAGGTCCCGCCCCAAATTTTGAAGGGGTGGGAGAGAGGACTCCCTACTACATCCACATGGCGCTATACTGCTTTCATGCGTCACAAAGGGTGGTCTCTTGAAAGAGGGTGGGGGTCTGAGAAAACAAAGAGGTGTAGAGGTCGAGGGCTGGGAGACAGTAGAGTAGATGGGAGTGAAGACAGGACCACCTGTGAAGCTTCCCGTGCTGGTTGCTGATCGGCTCCGTGCCACCCACCCCCTGGCACTACGGAGGATAGTGCTTTAGGGCCATTCACTCACCCCGATGTTGGGTCCGTAGGCAACTAACTAGAGGGGCTCTGTAATGCCTGACCTTTGTCATGGGGTACCCGGTGGTGGAAACACATTAATCTGAAGCTATATGGAAAAAGGACCCATATGTACTCATGTGGGTGCACAAAGCTGTTTCACGTGGTGTTCGTACACTCTAGGACAGTGGTGTAAGTACGGATGAGACTCAAGTTCACTGGCATAAACATGAATATATTTAGAGCGAAAACAGGAAATTGTGCATAAGCTAGCTATGTCCCCCCAATGTTGCAAATGTGATTCTCAGTATTGTTGAAGGCCTAACTAGGAATGCGAATTTCAGCTGTGACAGCCAAAAATGACCTGGATGTAAAATCTCACCAATCCGTTTTCAGCACTGATTGATCTGGGTGATATTCCATTCCGTCTCTTTTAAAACAATTCATAAAATGCCTGAGCTTTTCCCCCCTAACACTCCGATTTCATATCTTATCACTTTACGATTTACTCTCGGTCCACACTTTTCTAAGTTCTTTCTGTGAGATCTACGTTCACGGTAATATTGCACAGCATGTTGCTTAAGTCCCAGTGTTTAGTTGCCCATTGCAGAAGCCTTGGCTACACCCAACTGTGCGGAGTCTGTCGCTTATTATTTCCTGTATCGCTTCTTTTAAGGGTCTAAATATGTTTTGTCATTTTGCAACGAAGTTGATAAAAAAAAATGTCACTCTTCTTGGCTGTCACGTCTTCATTATCCAGTGCTTATTTATATTCACAACAGACAATGATTTGCATGTAATAAACCTTCGCAATGGTACTTGAGGGATAGCAGAACATTTTTAAATGCACGACTGGTGAACACATTTCTTGCCCTCGAATCCGGTCAAAATTGCATTTGGTTTCTAGCAGTTTCTGACAAACGAGAATAAGGGACGTAATATAAAAATATGTCGCAGGGGCTAAACTTCTTTCATGATAGATACTTGCATGCCTTTCTCACTCCACCAATCAGTGTCAGCAAAAGTATTTGGCATGCCGCCTTCTATATTGACATCAATATGATATGGCATATCAACGGCGAAAGTAGCAGTTATAAAGCTGAACCAAAAATGACTGAAAAGAGAAGACTGGAGGTGAGGAGGGAAGTGGGCAGGGTAGCATTCCCTAAAACATGTGTTTTTATTTATATTTGGAAGCCACTTAGAGCTGCAGTTATTAATACACTTGCCAGTTATGCAGGAAGGGCAAAACAGTGCATGTTTGTTTATAAGACTGGAATTTTAACTGATTAAAGCTCAGATCTTACAGTCCTGGATCTTGTAAGCTTTGACTATAAACATCAGACCTATCTCCTCAAGTTATACATGTCTTAAAGTCTCGAGGATTAGCCAGCAGAGCGACCCCTTAGCATATTCACATCTTAAAGGTGTGTGTGTGTGGGGGGGGGGGGGAGGGGGGTGAGAGAAGGGGAACACTATCCCTCATGTTACACAGCATTTAGTCTTACAGGCTAAACCCATAAATAGCAGGGTTGCCACTTAGGCTATGCTCATTTTACAGCTAAAGCACACAGGCAGCAGAGCTATCCCTCATCTTCCTAGAGCCTATACAGGCTCAGAATATTTACTTGTAACAGGTAGAGCCAAAGACAGGAGTATAACTCCCACAGAATACACAGATACCACCTGCTAAGACTGTAAACAGAAGCATCATGGCTCAGGCGCTACCAGACCACGCAGACTAAGGACTGATACCTTACAGGTATCGCATGTCATCACTAGGCGCTACAGACCATACAGGCTCGGGACAGATACCAACCACTTCCACACAGGTATCGCAAGTAATCACTCAGGCGATACAGACCATATATGCCCAGGACTCACACCATACAGTCTTTGCACAGGTCAAATAGGCCAAAGCTATAGGCAGAAGAGGTACGATTCACGTGGCACGGTCCAGTGGCGTAATGAAAAATGTGTGACCCCTTGCTAAAGTACGTAGAGGGAGGGTCCGCACTCCGGACCCAGTCAGGAGCTCTTAGCCTCTTAGGCCTGATGCTCGCTACCGGTACTCAGTGCCAGGGGTCCCCCTGGAGCTCGACCCCCCCCTTTCCATGCGAGGGTTATTGTTATGCCCCTGGCACGGTCCTCACTAATTCTATTTAAATTGTTTTCCTTGGAAACATATGTTTTCAAAGACGTGCAGCACCAATCTTGATTTTTACCATTATCTCAATTCGCTCACTGAGTTTTCACATTTGTGCTTCAAAGGCTGATAATATCTGCGTCAGAAAAAAATATATATACATATATATATATATATATATAACACGTTCTCTCGACGTGCAGTCTGTTCATCAAGAGGACTGTCTGGAACTAAACGTCTGTCAGCCCTTGGTCTTGGCGCGCATGCAGATACATCAGAGTGGAATCTACAGGGTCATTCAGTGCACACACAGCTCTGCCTGTGCACCTCAATCCCTGACTGTAGCGCATTCATTTACTCCAATAACACAACATGCGCGCAGCTCTGCCAGCGCAGCTCTATCAAGTTTATAGCTCTCTCATTAGTGAACTGTACAAACAGCTCTGCCAGTGCATCTCAATCATTATCCGCAAGTGCTGACAGCTCTTTTATCGCTAGATCACCCAAACAGCATTCATCAGTGCACATCATCCCACGTCTGGAGTGCACCCCATTCTTTTATTGCTAGATCGCCCGAACTACTAAATCAGTTCACCTCTTCCAGCGTCTGGGGCGCACCTCGTTCTTTCATTGCTTAGCATGCATACAGCTCCGCCAGTGCATCTCAATCTTAGTATGTAAGGCACCTGTTCATCCATTACTGGGTCATGGAACAGCCCTGCTAATGTATCTCAATCAAGGTCCACGATGCACCCTGCTCTTTCTTTGCTTGAATATGCAAATGACGCTGACAGTGCATCTCAGTCCTCATTTGCATGCCAGAGGTCCCACATTCAATAGCTCTCCCAGGTCGCCTCACTCAGAGCTCTGTAACCCTGAACCTCAAATCGTCTCTTACCATCTCCTTATAACAGCACCCGGATGCACGCACAGCTCTGCCAATGCACATCAATAGGGCAGTGGCGCAGCAAGGGTGCATGGCATGGGCCCTAATGCAATCATAAAAGAATACCCCCTCCCCTCCCTGCCTTGCAGCGGAAAGTTAAAGAAGGCCATAACTGGAAGGCAGCGGAGCTCTCACAACCCCGAGCCATAGCGCTACGACCTCCAGATACAATTGTACACTGCAGCCTCGCTTGCAGGTTTGGCCCGTGGACCTTAACCCTATTCCGCAGCGATCCCTCGCTATTCAATTGCTAGCACACACTCAGAGCTCCGACGGTGCACCCCAGTCCTGACCTGTATAAATAAACAATACGCACTTTTACCATTTCTCCTCAGTAATGTACTGAAACACCCTTGCTATTTAAGAAACAAGCCCTACACAACTGTGCAATCATGTTCAGTCCCTTGCCCTGCTCTTCTATCACAGGGGCACGTGCAGCGCTCTGCCAATACACCTCAAACCTCTAAAACTCTCTTATTCCACTACTGAGACCCACACAGCTCTTAGTGGTACCTCAGTCGGGCGCTCCGTCCCTCCTCGCTCTGGCCCCCGCTTCCTAACACATTGCTGCCTCTCTGCTGCTCTGACTTCCCCCCCACCCTCTCCCCTCCGCGCCCCCTACCTTCACTAAGTGCCTCTCCAGCACAATAGCGCCTTCCGCTGATTGCATTAATTACCCGCCTCATTGTTTGCTGTCGCTGGATCCGCGGCTGGTGCGGCACATTCCTGGAGCTGACAAAGGTGCCTGCTTCCCGCTGCCCCCTGTTCAGGGTGTTGGAACCGAACAGTTGTATTTTTTCCTTGAGAAGAAAAGACCGCAGAGAGTTTGAAAACAGTGAAGCCCTTTGTTTGACTATCCCAGCCTGGAGAGCATATCCAGCGTAACAAGCGATCGCCACGACGCCGAGTTTTCTCTCCTTGAGCCATCCCACTTGGACGGACTTGGCCTGACTTCCTGCTGGCGTAAAAGGTTTATTATCGTCTTTATGTGGCCATCTGTTTCGCCCCATAAAGAAGATAAGAAACCTTTTAGGCCAGCAGTATGTCTGGCGAGCCTGTCCAAGTGGGACGGCTCAAATAGAGAAAAGAATAGGTCACTGGAAGCTCTTTTCCAATGGCTGGCCACCGTTTCGCCTAAACGGTGACGCCGGCCAATGGAAAAGATGGGCGGGGCTTAAAGCCCGCTAGTGAAATCTACCCAAAAACATAAGATCACGCAAGCGAGACTGCGCATGTGCAGCCTACGCTAGCCGAGACCTAAAAAGGGGGAAGAAGGTGGACGAGAAAGATGGGAAAACAATGTCACAGGGAGAAAACAGTAACCTGCAAGAGTGAGATAAAGAGGTAGGGAGTGTCTGGTGGTGGATGAAATATGCATTTTGGTGTCAGCAGCACCATGAACTTTAAAGTCGGCTATGGGCTTCTGTGCAAAACTCTGGGCCATGGAACCTATGCTTTTAAATATTAAGCACTACCCCGCCCCTTTCATCGCCTCTGTGGTTAGGATTGTTGGAGGTCAGAACTGAAGTTTATGAGCCGGTCAGTCTTCAGTTCATCATCTCAGGATTACAGTAATCAAGGGTTGTCTATGTCTAGAGAAGAAAGTCCCTAAAACTCCTGGTACAGCATAAAAATGCAAAGTTCTGGGGCCACCCTTCTGATGCTGAGAAAGCCAACAACAACCGCAGTGTTTAGAAACTCAGGCAGTCAGAGCAACTAGAGTTTGCAACGTTGCGTACGCTATACCTGCATGTCAGTGTATCTAACATATTCTAATAAACAAGCACTGGCAAAACCTAAAACCTATGCAATATCTATTGGGTTTGTCAATGTTTTCATGCCATGTAGTACACCAGGCGCTACTGTGCAGCATGGTTGAAAGTAAACTAAAAAAAGCAATTTGATGAGATCAATGCTGGCTGTGTCTTAGAGCTTTGTTGGATTTTCCAGTGCTTGTTGCCTGATGCAGGCATGCTCAGGGAATGCTGGATTCTTTATATTTGGTATAAGCAGCAAAGCACAAACCACAGAATTAACAGGAATATGGCATTAAAATGATCTTCACATTAAAAAGAGATGTTAAAAAGCTCTGGTGACTTTAAAATGGAACCCTTTGGGAAACACACTGCAGACATGAAAGCCCCCTCACATGATGCATTGCCCGTCACGCAAGCTCTAAAGCACTCTCTGACAAAGCAAACAACATACTTCCCCGGGAGTCAGTGTGAAATGGGCTGCAGAGATCAGGCACACTAAAGCCAGTGTGGTGGAGACTGGGTCACCCAAGAGAATGCAAACAAGAAGCAGCATACATGTTGTGCTTATAAGAAAGTGGAGTGCAGCTAAGAGTAACAATGCAATTTTAATTAAAAGATGCACTAGTCGTAGTAATGGGCTGCGCTAGAAACAATGCTTTTTTTGGTGGGGAGGAGTTTTATATAGCGCAAACTTGACCCGTAGGTACCAGAGCGCCTTTACCTGAGCACCATTTGTGTTACAAGAGGACACATTCATTTTTTCTTTTTAGGCATGGTATGGGAAGATTAAGTGATTTCCGCAGAATCACAGGATGTTAAGCGTCCCTGTAGGGACTTGAACCTGGTTCCCCATCTTCGAAGTCGACCGCTCTAGCCGTTAGGCCACATCCTCTCCATAAAAGCCCGCTGGTAAATGCCACGATCAAGCCAACTGAATCTACTCATCATACATGGCAACATTTTTTAATAGGAAAGTGGGTGATTTGGGGAAAAAAATCGTGAGAATTCATTCCCCCCCCCTGAATTCTCTTGAAGCAGAGGCAAATAAAGTAATTTTCCTGCTTTAAATAAAACCTTAAGTCTTCTTTCTGAATTGGGTCACAAAACCACCCGGCAGCAACATAGCAAAGTCAGGGAAGCTGTACACATTTACCCATTACAGCGCAGCACATTATAATACTAGACAGGAAGAGCATCGTTGTCCTTAGCATTTTTGAGCAAATTAACTGAGGGGAGATACAAATTTCGCCTCTGGATATATACCACTTTGCTCATTTGAGATCCCACTTCGCAGGATACCCTCTATTCTTAAACACATCCTTTTCTGCAATCATGGCATTTTCCATATCATTGCCCATTTTGAATATTTCGGCAGGACACCCGTTCCCCCACCCCTGAGCTATATTTCTTTTAGCCAGAGCAAACCATAGAGATGCCCATATACATTCAATATGAGTCATGTCTATTGGCATTTCTGACTAATATACAGTTATGGGACTGGGGCCAGACAACAATCTGACAGCCTCACGAGTTGAAGTTTGTGATTGAACGGGAGCAGATCCTCTGAAGAGTCAGCATTGAAGCTTAAAGCTATGAGGGTAAAAAATGTCTCCCCACTCCCTCCCCCGTGGTGCTCGTCATTGGACACAGTTGCCAATGTCCTAGAATTATTATTATTATTATTTTCAAACTTTTCTTTGTTGAGTTGAATAGAATAGGTACAGCATATGTTGCTACATCAGGAAAATATAAGCAGTAATACTATGTAAGGAAAACCCCTCAGTCCTAGTCCCAGTTCAGCTGATGATCACACTAGCCCAGAAACAGCATAACACAGGACAGTACAATACAATAACCTTGAAATTCTGATGCTTTTTTTCCACATTGCCTGCATTTGCGTCATCATCATCATCATTTTGTACCCCCCCCCCCCCGCCACCTGAAACATACTTTTTCTGGTTGCAGTTTTGTATGCTGTGCTGGTTGGGATTGGAAAAATATGCTCTAAGACTTTTAAACATGCGAAGGAGACTGGAGCATTGAAAACTCAAACACCACAGCGCCCCTCCCCAGTCACTAGGAACAAGAGTGCTGTATCCCTAGGGCAGCACCTGGCATTACTAGAGCCGAGCCACTATCTGATCATGGGTGACAAGAGTGCTTAAGGTAACACCACCTGGCATGCTTCTTCATACATTACAGCTTGCAGGAAAGAAAATTTTCACTGCCGCAGAACGTGCCCTATCAGGAGGCCCCCTACCGTCTTAGAAGTGGAAGGAAGATAACATGTATCTAAGAAAAAATAATAGTCTCCAAACTAAAAAGTTTCATTCTCTCACGTCTAAATAGGAGGTACAGCAAAACAACGGGAGGGCTGAGTTTCATTCTAAAGAAAGTGTAAGCACAAACCTCCCAGGGTCATCTGATGCAAGACCAGCACAATGAAGTCAGCTGCCAGTGACCAATGAAAACAAAAGAAATGAGAGTGATGAGGAAGCCAACCAATGCTAAGTAATGGTGGGCTCTAATCCCATTTTAGTTTTTTTGTGTGGGGTTTTCTTCTTTTAAAAAGAACAATCGATCTCACAGTGACAGAGCATGGGTTGTCTCACATGAGACCTAATAAAAGTCCTAAGCTAAAAAAGTCAGCTCGCTTCATAAATGCTGATATGGATTATTATTTGAAACCAAAATTATTGACAATAGCTAAAAAAACTGATACAAGTCCTTGTATGAGGCACGTCCAGGTTACCTACTTCAATAAGCTGAACTGCAGACCCAGTAGAGGCCCACTCTTCAAGTCCATGCAATGCTTAGTGTAAAGCAGTGGTCTTTAAATGCCGCCTCTACTACGTAACACAATTTCATCAGGTCCCCCGAGAATGACAATCATATTATCTTACAATTCAATTCAATGATAACTTTATTTTGGTCGGAGACCATAAAAGTGCAGATAACAAACATACAGAGCACAGTTGGTAAAAACAATAAATAGTGAGCAAATGATGTTGGTCATAAAAATTAATTAAACTGAGAGGTTATCATGAACCAAACAGCATGAGATTTTAAAAATTGATCAGAGATGTTAACAATTGGTATAAGACAAAGCCTTTCCTTTCTTACAATAATTCTATAAAATCAGCAACTCTGAACATGATTAACAAATAATACATTTCAGTTATATTTACTTCTCCTTTATAACCATGTAATTAAATATGTTTGCCAACATGTTATTGGTGTGAGCACCACAGCTTGAGGGACTTGGAGTGTTATTTGAATCTTTCCACTTATTTTAACACCTACAGTGAGTGACAAATACATTAACAGCTCATTACAGAGTGGCTCACTTCCACGCTGTTTTCTTCCACTAAAAACATGACACGGTTTTCAGCGTGATGGATTACCTAGTTCCTCAGGGGCATAGTAAACACTCCTTTTAGCCAGTCTGGCAGCCTCCCCTGAGAGCAATTCTGGCCCCCATTGGGTGCCTGCCCCTCAGTTTGGAGACCTCTTATCCTCCACAGGAGTGTTGTGAAGTGAGATCCCCCATATTGTGCCTTTTGCAACATAATTGACTCAAAATACATGCGTTCCACAAGTAGTTCAAAATAATCTGAGTTTAATTTTTGACATAGCAAGCTATAATTTTCAAAAATGTATAAAGCATCTTCCCTTGCATAAACCTTCCTATTACTTTTATTTTTTCATCCTGTGACGTTGTTCCTAGGTCTTGTAGTAGAATTGTGAATTTAACTGGGCATTACATTGTGGGAAAGTAAAAAGTAGCTCAGCTCCAAAATTTCAGGCCTTAGACATCATAACTATCGCTCAGTTTAAACGAATCTCACAGGGTCAGCCTGCAGAGCTACTGTGTGGCCAAAGATTAGAGAGCAGAAATATCTTCAACATTATGCCAATCTCATGGGCGCAGGATGATTGGAGAAACCACCAAAATTAATATAATGATAATAAAATGAAAACAAAAAATCAAACAGATATATCAGGGTTCTCTTAACACTTTAAAAAAAAAAAAAGCAACATGGTTTCTTATCAATGAAAATCATCCTGAGCTTTCCACAAATACCACCACCTTCAGAACATCAGACAAGATTACAATTATGACCGGCCCACTCAGTATTACCTGTATTAACATCTGCAGTGCACCAGTTAGTGTTACCAACACTTACGTTATAAAAAAGTAAAATTTTCTGAAAACATAAACATATCACTATTAAATACAAACTTTATTTTTAGGTGAACAAACTTAAATAAATGATTGTTATTGATCCAGTGGAAGCTGCACACTAAAAAAAACATTTATAATAACACTAGATTTAATATGCTGGATCCGTTTTTAACCAGGAGTTCGGGCCCATGAGAACTCAGTAATCACTTGCAATACCAGGGCCTCCTATGGACCTTTTTGTAGAGTTAATAGGGACTCGATAATGTAAAGATGGATGCAATTACCTCACGAGGACCTATAATGAGGAAATGCCTAACTAACAAACAGTCATACTATTGCAATTAGCCAATTACTGCCAATAACTCATTAAAAAAACAAAGTCTATGTACTTAACAAGTGACTTTTATCTAATATTTCAGAATATGAATGGTCAATACAGGAATACAATAAGAAACACCGTTAGAATCAATCATTAGTTCGATGGTTCAGGTAAATCACAAACAAGAGAAATACCGTTTATAATCACTCCATTTCAATAACAGGCATGAGTGGAAAGAAGAAGAGACAAAATGAAAGGTTCATTGCAATATCTATAAGCAATTCAAATTTCATACAAACCTAGATCAAATGAACTAATCCATAACATGTAATAGTTTAGAAGTGCTAACCCTTCAGCCAAAAAGGTGTAGCTTAAGGCAATATCACCAGCTGGTGAAGTGCAAAGTAATCAGGACAGTCTCAGTCAGACATCGTAAAGAAGGCAGTATCCAGCCAGAGTAGCATGGAGGAAACAGCAGCAAAACTCTCCTCTCATAGAAACCGCTACTACCCATTATTTTCACACAGTAGTAATTATACTCTAAAATGTTAAAGTCCAACCTCCCAATGTATTTCTTTTACCAAAACTCTCAATTCCCATTGGTTAAACATATGTGGTGATCACTCTATCCCCTAGGTACTCAAAGTACGGCCCGCAGGCCATTTGCGGCCCGGCAGACCTTTAGATGCGGCCCGCGTGTGGAAAACAACGGCAGACGCACGTAGTCAGCAGCCTTTGTTCTGCCTGTTGTTCATTCCTCGGGACCACATTCATAGTAAAAAAACAACAAAAAGGCAATCAAAGAAGCATGCTCAAGAAATTAGTGATTCGCCTCCTCACATGTGCCCCCTCCCCTTCTTGCTCAGTGACGTGAGATGCAGGGGCTCTAAGAAGGGGTGAAAATGCAATAAAGCCTTGTTAACAAGTGCATGGTTTTTTAGCAACGTGTGAAGTACTTGGTGTGGCTGACAGCTCAAAAACTGTCTGTGTGTTTGCCCCGGGAAGCTGTCTCAGCCCGGGCTGGCACACATGGGGGGGAGGGCGGGGCTGTAGCGAAGCCCTTTGAGCCATTTGGGCGTTGCGCGTCTGGCATGCAGGTTGCTGGCTTTCCTTTCCAGTCCAGCATAGACATCAGCACCAGCCACTGGGAGGGGGGGGGAGTGGACTACTGCTGTGATGCAGATCTTAAACCCCACTAACCAAACATCTATAGTCACAGCCATGAATGCGCGGTCCGTCATAAACATAAGTCAGTCATATCCGATCAACTACTGTAGAGAGTTTTCTAATTTTATGTGAGTTTAAAATTACTTCTACTGAAGGTATCAATTCGCCAAAAATATCTCCCACTATTTCTGCAGCACTTATTCCATGTTAGTTTCTTTTCATTGGTTCCATGGTTTTCACTCATGTGATACATTTTTGGAAACACTATACCCATGTAACAGCACCCATACCAGTGTTGTGGCAATCTATAATAAGTATTTTACCACACATAAAATAAACTCCATGATAAACAGGACCGGTACTACCTCTTAATCCCCAACTCCCTGTAATTAGGAAGGTATGTTCACATTCACTAGAAGCAATGAAATTCCTATATTCAGTCTTTTGTCTTAGTAAGCAAAGCTTCCCTTTATGATGCCATTCTAGAGTCATTGACGCATATGTCTCACCTATCTTGGAATCACCCTCCCTGTGAGCCCAAAGAGGTATATTAGTCTGTTGTTCTGCAGCCTCTCTCTTAAAATACTGTATCCTATCTTCTACAGTATTTATAAATTCTATTTCTAAACTATGTAAGCTACAGGGCAAATTATTTCTTTAAACAAATATATTTGTATTAATCCATGAAGCCACATCAAAGAGCAATAAATACATTTCAATTATACAATCAATGGTTAAAAAAACCCCACTCAGATGGTCCTACACAAGAAAGAGAAAAAGAAGAACCAGCAGTGCTAGCATAAAACATACATTTAGTAAAAGCCGGGGAAAAGAGTCATACATATATGTCCAACTCCCGCTTTTTATCCCCTCTTTACAAAAGTACTAAAGTACTTGGTGCAGTGTACAAAATATTCAAATATTGCTTTTGATCCAAGGAGAAGAGGAGACGGGAAAAGTGTAAGGTGCAATATAAACTATCATAATTCCATAAAATACATAGTTTATTTCTTAGAATTTCATTCACCCAAATAGGAGACCAAAAGGCCCTCAAATGTCTCTACCTAGCTTCCTCTTCCAAGCCCCCTTTAATGCATATAAGCTGTATTTAAGATTAAAGATGCAAAAAAATCTTGTCCTCCATAGCTCAAACATTGGGGCATCCTTATGCAGCCATATTGATGCCACGCACAGCCGGGCTATAGCTGTAACTACAAAAATCATATATTGATGTCTATATACCAGCTGGTTACATCCATCTACCCCGTTACCCCTAACAACACATGGGATGCAGTCAATTTAATCGGGCCCCCGAGCAGTTCGCCAATAATTTTTCTATGTCCCTACAGAAGTTACTTAAGTGCCCACATATAAAAAATATATGGACAATTCCTGCATCATCTGCTCCACACCTGAAACACTTGCCATCATTAACACTACCCTATTTTAATAACCTAGCTGTAGTGTAATAAAGGTTAAAAATGATCTAATTGTGCTGTGCACGAAGGGTGGCGGACATCAATAATCTCCCTGCCAAATCAATGGAATTTTCCACCGGTGTCCCTTGACACCCAAGTCTGTTATCCCAATTCGTATTTTGCATATCCAAATCCCCTTACTTAGTTTTGAATAATAAGTTATATAACAAGCCAATGCGTGCCGCTTTCCTTACACCTTCAATTACGGGGTTTATATCAATCTTCCAGTGGCTCTTAAGTAGGTAATCATGGATTTGCAGGTATTAAAAAAATTCTGTTCTGGAAAGGTGATACTTCTCAACCAACATCTCAAACAACATCATATCCCCATTCTCATAAAGGTCCCCAATGTATTGAAAACCTTTTGTCCGCCATTTATCTATAATCCGGTCACAAAATATCGGGTGCAAAAGCATGGTGGCAGAGAACAGGGTATGGAGAGAGAGACCCTCTCAAATCTGTACCACTTTCGCACCACTGTCCACACCTTATACGCAGCATTTAGAACCTTGAATCTGTTTTTTTTTTAACTAGCTGGGTTCCACGTTGACAAATTATTTCAATGTGTATATACATTATCTATAGCTTTTGTATTATGGAAAAATTCCCCTATATACTCTGCATTTCTTGCACTACTCTCTATATTCATGTTCTTCATAATAGGAACTTCTGAGAATACTAAATCATAATTTGAATATAAATATTGAAACTGTTCCTTGCCATAGAATAAGCAAGTTAGTACACTACACGAAATACCATATGGCTCATCTCCTCCAACAAACTGTTTAAGAAAGAAGTAAAAGCGATCCTCATGGCTAAATACACATGATCTATTATCCTGTAGCTCTCATGAATCCGCTCCGTAATACCTGCCTGACCCCTTGGTCTAACTGTACTACTTGTATCATTACTTATTTGATTGTATATGTTCCCTCTTTGTATTTTGATGTATTGTTAATTCACCTGTCTGACTTTGCACACTGTACCTACACCACCTCAACCATCCCTATTTTTGTACTACTGATGCACCTCAACCATCCCTACTTTTGTACTACTGATGCACCTGTGTGACTATACATCCTGCACGCATCTACCTCAACTATGCCCACCTTGATGTTTTCTCCAAAAACACTTGTAGCACGCTTAAACAAGTATATGCTTATTTTTGTACTTTTATATTATTGGCGCAACTGTTTGACTATGCACCCTGTACTACCTCACCTATTATCTACCTCCTGTTTTTTGACCTACCTATGTAACTATGCACCTTGTACCTAACTACCTCAACTATTACATGCTATTACTCCATACCCCCCGAGCCCTTGTAAAGCGCTCTGATATCTGCAAAGATCTTGTTCGCGCTATATAAAACTTTCAAAATAAATAAATAAATGTTAATGGAAGGTGGTGATAAGTCACTCCTTCTCACAAAGACGAGGGTAACCACATGCATACATAACAATCTCCTGCATCCAAAGTATCTACATATTCATACAATAATTTTGTAAAGACATTTAACAAAAAGTCATTAATAGAATTCTCCTGATGTAAGCCATTATCTGTTAGTTATTTAATGTTAGTTTCTGGATCTTCTTTAATATCTTTCTTTTCATTATTTTTTGTATCAACATATTCATTATTAGTATCAACTTTAGTATGATACATAAAATAAGGCACTACCAAAGTTAGTATTAACCAGACAAACAATATTAAAATAACACATATAAAGCAGACATTAGGCCATCTTCGCCTAGTTAAACCCTGATTTTGATTACCAGTCCCATCTCTAGCCATTTTGTAAGGAAAAAATGAACATCAAAAAGTTATAGAATCTATAACAATCAAAACTAGTCAGAACTTTTCGTTTGATAAAACTTGTGCATCCCACACTTTGAGCCTGAGATTACGATTCCATTTATTCTCAAATCGCCTCTCTCTTTTTTCTGCACCCTTTTCCTTTAGCACAGTTCATTTAGGGTGACTCATATGATGAGTTGTTTCTGGAACATAATTTGATGTTTTTTTCCTAAACATTTGTTGCAGCAGCCAAATATGTCCATTCAGGTGCCGAATGCTTTTTGTTTGGTGTTTTTGCTCTTTTTTATCTGCATACTGTATTTTGTTCTTCGGTATCACCTTGTTCAGATTGGCTAGATATTTCACATTTTGTTCTTGGATCGTTTTTATTCAATGTATATTTCACTTTCTTGACTCCGTTAGGCCATTTGTCACCTTTTCTTGTTATTTCCCTAGAAACACTTTCTATTTCATCTGATTCGTAACCTCTCTTAAGTGATTCCCTTTTTTCTTTTTCTTTATTTCTTTCAGGGACCTGCTCTCTTCCAGCCTCAGCAATGACTGTGTTACGAGACCCAGTAGCTTGTGCCCACTTCACTTGATTCTCAGTCTGTTCAGGTTTCTTCTTTTCTCCTTGTTCACCTTCAACTGACTCTGTGCTGTCAAGTGGACATGGGACTTGAAGTGTATGGCTTGCGTGAATCCAATTGGGCAAGTCACCACATTTAACTGCTGTTGTTGTCACAGGAATCACTTGATATGGCCCATGCCAACGAGGTTCCAAACACGTCTTCCTCATGTGTTTCCTGATGAGGACCCACTCTCTAGGGCGTAAATCCTGTACTTATTCTTGTTGTACTGTAGCTGCAACTTCTCCAACCTGATGAGACACAGAACGCACCTCATCAGCCAATCATTTGCAATAATCGAGCACTAAAGCACAAGTTACTACTTGTGTAACGATATATCTGTAAGAGACATTAGTTAGTGATAGATTCCTTACCTTAGAATATCCCTAGGCATCAGACTGGATCCGGAAGGTTTTGCTTAGCAGTACCCTTTGCGTGTCAGTAGGTGGCGTCCTGCGTCTCCGCTTCCGTCACTGGCGTAGTCAGCGCTGAGATGACATCACGGGGAGTACTTAGCGCCACCCATGCGTGCTGACGTCAGTTCTGTACACGACTTTCCTTGCCAGGAACGCAGAGCCATACAAGACACTGACCATTGGTGCATAAAACTAGGGCACTAAATGGGGGTAACCTTAACCCTAGCAATCAGTTCGCAGAACGGGGAGGATGGGCGGGATGGTAAGGAATCTATCACTAACTAATGTCTCTTATAGATATCGTTACACAAGTAGTAACTTGTGCATCTGAAAGAGCCACGTTAGTGATAGATTCCTTACCTTAGAATAGATACCCCAGCAATACCAACCTGCGAACAGAATTACACCAGAAAGTCACGGAGCACAGAACGGCCAAAGAAGCCGTCTCTCCGGACCTGATTGTCAAGGCAGTAGTGCTTTGTTAATGTCTGCAGCGAGGCTCACGTAGCTGCCTGACAAATGTCCTACAAAGGAACACCGCGTCTCAAGGCAGTAGTGGCTGCACTTGCCCAGGTGGAATGGGCATGCAGCCCCACAGAAGGCTCCTTCTTGGCCAAGGAGTAACATGCTTTGATGCACAGAACGACCCACCGGGAAATGGTTCAATTGTGCACAGCCTGACCTTTTTGGGCGCCCACATAGCCAACAAAGAGTTGATCATCCACCCGGAACTGTTGTGTACGCTGCAGATAGAAAGCAAGCGTACGTTTTGGGTCCAGACGTTTGAGCCTATCCTCCTCCCTGGAAGGATGCAGAGGCGGAAAGAAGGTGGGCAAAGTGATGGTCTGCCCGATGTGGAAGGGTGTGACAACCTTTGGCAAGAAAGAAGGACAGGTCCTTAAAACCACCTTGTCCGAATGAACAGAAACGAAAGGAGGTTTAGAAGAAAGAGCCTGGAGCTCACTCACTCTTCTGGCAGAGGTGATCGCAACCAGGAAAGCAGTATTTAAGGTAGGAAGACGTAAAGGACAGTTGTGAAGTGGCTCAAAGGGAGTGGACATCAGGTAAGTCAAGACACGATTCAAGGCCGACTGAGGCATTATGAAAGGCACAGGAGGGATCTTGTGTGTAATGCCTTTGAGAAAACGGTTAACAACCGGGGACTTAAAGAGAGAAGGCTGATCTGTAAGCCTCAGAAAGGCGGAGATGGCAGAAAGATAACCTTTGATAGTGCCCAGAGCAGGACCCGGCTGGGCCAAAGATAGGAGAAACAGAAGAACCTCAGAAAAAGGGGAAGATGGAGATCCACAGCCTTCGCTGTGCACCATGCCACAAATTTGTTCCATCGACCGGCGTATTCTGTTTTAGTTGAGGGACGCCTGGCTGCCAGAATGACATCACAGACTTCGGGAGGAAGGTCGAAAGCCATCAACTGTCGCCGCTCAATCTCCACGCATGGAGGTGGAGGCTGGACAGGTTGGGATGGAGAACCGTCCCCTGCTGCTGCGACAGAAGATCCTCCCGAAGAGGCAGACGGATCGGGAGATCGATGCTCATAGTGAGTAGCTCGGGGTACCATACTCTTCGAGCTCAGTCCAGAACCACAAGAATAACTTGGGCCCGGACACGTCTGATCTTCTTCAGCACTCTGGGCAGAAGTGGTATAGGCGGAAAGGCGTACAACAGACCGCAACTCCACTCGCGACAAAAAGCGTTGACGAGCGAGTGCCGCCTTGGAATTTCCAACGCGCAGAACTGATGACATTGGGCGTTCTCTTCGGTGGGGAATAGATCTAACTAAGGCTCTCCCCACTGCTGAAAGAGACTTCACACCACGTCCGAGAACAGATGCAATTCGTGATCCATCAGGCACCAACGGCTTGGTTTGTCCGCCCTGGCGTTCAGAGAACCTGCCAGGTGTTGAACCACCAAGGTAATGTCTTGATGTTCCAGGCATGTCCAGAGGCGCAGAGCCTCCTGACATAGGGTCCAGGACCCCACCCGCCCTGTTTGTTGCAATACCACATGGCAGTGGTGTTGTCTGTGAACACCTGCACTACACTTCCCCGGACAGAGGGAAGGAATGCCTTCAGTGCAAGTCAGATTGCCCGCAGCTTCAGAAGGTTAATATGGAGACTGGACTCCGCCTGAGACCAGAGGCCTCTGATCTCCGCCTCTCCCAAGTGGCCTCCACATCCCAGGAGGGACGCATCCATCACCACTGTGTACTCCGGTTGGGGAAGGGAGAGGGATCTGCCACAGACCCAATCGCGATTCGTGAGCCACCACTGCAGCTGCATGAATTGCCCTCCGAGATCTTGACAGGATCGGACAGGTTGCCCTGATGCTGTACCCACTGGAACTTTAGGTCCCACTGCAGAGCCCGCATATGCCATCTGGCATGTCGCACTAGCAGAATGCAGGAGGCCATCAGGCCCAGGAGCCAGAGGGTCATCCTGACTGAAACCCGGTATAGAGGCTGAAAGATTGGAATCAGAGCCTGAATATCCCGGACTCGCTGCTCAGGAGGATAAACCCGAAACTGCGCTGAATCCAGAACCGCTCCGATGAAGGGGAGCTTTTGAGAGGGACTCAGGTGCGACTTTGGCACGTTGAGAGAGAACACCAGCAAATGCAGGAGGTCGCCGTAGTCTGAAGGTGGGTGACAACTGCCTGGGGCGATCCCGCCTTCAACAACTAGTCATCGAGGTAGGGGAAAAGACTGACATCCCTGACCTGGGCAGATGAGCTGTGACCACCGCCATCACTTTCGTGAACACCTGAGGGGCGCTGGTAAGGCCGAAAAGGAACAGGGTAAACTGAAAATGCTCCTGGCCTACCGTGATCCGCAGATAACTCCAGTGGGCCGGCAGGACGGGGATGTGAAAATATGCATTCTGCAAGTCCAACACTACCATCCAGTCTCTAGGGTCGAGAGCAGTCAAGACCTGAGCCAGAGTTAGCATCTTGAACCTCTCCTTCCGGAGGATGCGATTCACAGCCCAGAGGTCTAAGATAGGACGCAGACCCCCTTTGCCCTTCTTGGGGACCAGAAATTAGTGGGAATAGCAACTACTCCCTACTTCTGGCGCTTGATGCCCCCCTTGGCCAAGAGGTCCGCAACTTCCTGTTGGAGAAGAGCCAAATCATCCCTCGACATGCGGTGGCACTGAGGTGGCATGGTTGGGGGTGGGGACTGAAAGGGAAGGGAGTAACCCTTGCAGATTATCTGCAGCACCCATTTGTCTGACGTAATCTCGCGCCAGCAGGGAGGTGGTGGTGGATCCTGCCACCCACCGGCATGGGTGCTCCCTGAAACTCAGATTAGGAGGGTTTAGAGGTGAAAACAGCGGGGGTGGAGGTGGATGGACCCGAATGCTGGTTCCCCGCCACTGCAGAAACCGCTGCCTCGCTGTGGCTGGTTCTGCACAGGCCTGGTGGAAGGGCGTGCCTGGGCGCCTCGACCCTGGTTACAAAAGGAACAAAAACCAGGAGTGGCCGGGGCCTTAGTAGAAAGACTTGGCCATAGCCCACAAGTCTTTAAAGCGCTCCAGTGCACTGTCAGCCTTGTCACCAAACAGACGGGTGGCATCAAAGGGCATGTCCATGAGCGAACTCTGGACATCGGGCGAGAACCCGGTCGAACGCAAGCAGGCGTGGTGCCGCAATGCCATGGTCGTAGAGATCGCCCTGCCCAGGGAGTCGGGGGTGTCTAACCCACACCGGATGGAAAACTTAGCTGCATCTTTGCCCTCAGCAATCGCCTGAGAAAGGGTAGCCTGCCCCTCCTCAGGACACTGAGGCAACACATGAGCAACGGCGTCCCAAACCGTGTGAGAGTAGCAGCCCAACAAGCAGGTGGTGTCCACCGACCGCAGCCCAAGGCAGGCCGAGGAGAACAACCGCTTCCCAAACTGGTCCAGCCTTTTAGAGTCCTAATCCGGCGGGGCTGTGGGAAAGGCACTCGAGGACTGAATGACCAGGCTCTCAGGCGTAGGGTGAGTGGTCAAGAAAGCCGGGTCACCGGGTGCCGGTCGGTGGCGTCTGGCAATGTTTTTATCCACCGGGGCCCCCGTGGCCGGCCTTGACCAAGTGCCCAAGAGAATCTCTGTAAGAGCATCATTAAAGGGAAGCAGTGGCTCCGCCGAAGTATACGCTGTCTGGAGCACCTCATGAAGAGGTTCGTCTTGAGGGCCACCGTGGGGAGGTCAAGATTGAGGGCCTCAGCAGCCCGACGGAGGACCATCATATAGGAGGCACCCTCCTCCATAGTAGGCGGGGAGAGGCAAACCCTGGGTCAGAAGAGACATCAAGGTCACCTGCATCCTTCAAGTCATCCACCCAATCGAGCTCGGAGTCACATTGCTGAGCAAGCGGGTACTCTGACCCTTCCCAGTTGTCGTCCGCTTCTGGCGTAGAGGGAGCCGGATGTGGCGGCAGAGCCGGAGATGGAACGAATGGCATCGGGAACAGCGCCATGAACGGTGCCATCCGGGGTCCCACCGGCGCCGGCTCCCAATGCGGATCCCAAGCCAGAACAAAATGGTCTGAGAACCGGGGCAGGGGTGGAATAAACGGCACCCAGTGTGGCGCCTGGGGTGGAGCCGAGGGTGGAGCCGGGGTTGGAGCCGATGGTGGCGCCGGGGCTGGACCCGAGGGTAGCACCATGGCTGGAGCCGGAAACGCCACACCTCGTGGCACCAGAGCCACAACGCAGGATCCTGTGGTACCGGGGCTGAATCCTATGGCAGAGCCGCCAGGCCAGCAGGATCTGGACACGGGTCCGCTGGGCCCTGAAAGCACGCCGGCGGGAGCCCGAGGTCTGTAAAGGCAGTCCAAAGCAGCAAGGAATTCCAACATCTGTTCGGGAGTCACCGACGGACCCGGGTATGGCGGGTAGGCCGCGGAACTCTCTGGCTCCAGAGGAGCTGCAGGGGCGAGGCCCCTTTCCCAATCTTCCACCTCTGAGAAGCGACGGGGGACGTCGGAGAGCGAACACGCCTCTTCGATTTCTTTTATGGCGACGCTTACCGGAATCCGAAGGTAAAGACTTGGAGTCCAAGGAGCGATGTCTCTGGTCCCGTGAGTGGTGACGTGAAGATTGCTGGACCTCCAGCAACTTCCAACACAGCTCACGCAAGCCCTTGGGGGCGATGGCACGGCACTCCCGGGAGTCGTGGTCGGCCTCCAGGCAGTAGAGGCAAACATCGTGGGGGTTCGCTACCAACATGTTACGGCGACAGGTCCCAAAGGACTTAAAACCGGGCATCCCTACGTGCACCAAGAGAAAAGGGGGGAGAAAAAAAAGTCTCAAAATAGTGGTCAAAAAGAGACTAAGGTATGTGCTCAATCCGGATCTGCGCTTACTGGCGTGGAAAAAGAAAGAACTGACATCAGAGTGCATGGGTGATGCCTAAGTACTCTCCGTGATGTCATTTCGGCGCTGACAACGCCAGTGACCGACATGGAGCCGTGGAACGCCACCTACTGACGCGCAAGGGTATTGCTAAGCCAAACTTTCCGGATCCAGTCTGACGCCTGGGGATATTCTAAGGTAAGGAATCTATCACTAACGTGTCTCTTTCAGATTCATCAGTTATATTCATCAGTTGATTCACTGCGATGGTCGGCTGTCTCATAGCCCTTCCCAACACAATTTCATGAGGTGACAGTCTTGTTCATTTGTCAGGGATACTACTCAGGCTCTTCAAAACCAATGGTAATGCATCAGGCCATTTTAGTATTGTGGATGCACAAACTTTAGCAAGTCTAGACTTTATTGTGCCATTTACTTGTTTAGCCATGCCTGATGCTTCGGTCGATAAGCACAATGTAATGTTTGTTCAATTTCCAATGCTATACAAATCATTCCAATTATTTCATTATTACAGTGTGTTCCTCTATCAGATTCTAATGAGACTGGAAATCCAAATCTAGGAATTATCTCACTAAGAAGCAGTTTAGCAACAGTTAGGCTGTCATTTCATCTTGTTGGATAAGCTCCAACACAACGAGAAAACAGACACACAATCACCAGAACATATTTTAGACCATGGGTAAGACGAAGATCAATGAAAACTACTTGCATGCGCGCGAATGGACCTGCTGCTTTTCCAATTCGGCCCAATGGACAACTGTTTTCCTTCCTGCATTTTGTTGCTGACAAGTTACACACCTTTGACAGAGCCTTTCTGCAATGACTCTAAACTTGGGATGAAAACAAGTTTGTTTAAATAGTCTAATCATAGCATCTCTACCCACACGTGTAGGCAAATGGCAAACTTGTGCCATCTGGGACAATAGACTATCTGGCAATATTGGTCTTCCATCATTGTAAATCCACACTTCATCATCTATTCTGCGTGTGCAACCTGCTTAGATCCATCCTTCTCTTTATTTATCTCTAGCTGCATCTCGTAATTGTCTAATTTCTTCACATGTTTTAACAGATGAAAACAATAGACTACATTCTGCTTGATCAGATCGTTCCTTCAACTGTTCCCCATTGATTGTGATTGAATTTTGAGCCCAATAACGTGCAAGTTGGTCAGCATATCTATTGTCAACTGTAACAATCACAGCCAGATTTATGTGCTGGTCATTTCTCCAATCCAATTTGTTTTTTTTTTTCGTTTTTATTTTTTTTATTGAGTTTTCAATATACAGCACAGCATATGTCAATTACGATAAGAAATGAGGAATAATTGAACCAAAGTTTGCAAAACATTACATTTTAGAACTTTTAGCAAGGGTAAACCACACAAAAAATTTCCTTTAGTGGGAGAGAGGAAACGAGAATAAAAAAAAATTTAAAAATGAAAAACGAAATTTCCATTATATAACCAATAGGGATGACAATTCAGGTGAACAAAATTGTTGACAAAATTATGACAAACTACGGGATACCTGCCTTTTTGATACATAGATCTATGCCCCAGTATGAGTCAGCGCTTCCTTCCTGCTGTAAATGGGAGCCCATATTCGTCTACCAAGTGATTTCCCTCTTTTGCCTTTTCTTTCATATATTCCCCTCTCAAGATTGAATACTGAGAGGAGCCGAGCAAGCCATACCTGAAATGTTGGGGCGGCTTGGTCAAGCCAGCCTGCGGCAACACAGATTCGTAACACTGCCATAGCAAGAAAAAGAAAACAAGAAGACAAGATTTGCCACTCGCTGTTATCGACCCCAAGAAGCATTAAAGCTGGAGTTAACTTAACTTTTAAACCCAGGGTAGATTCAAAGAAAACCGTTAAAGAGGATTTTAACTGATCAAGGCGAGGGCAAGTGGAAAACATATGGGCAAGATCTGCAGTAGCAAAATTGCACCGTGGGCACCTAGTACCCTCCTGCCCACCATTATGCGATTTTTGCCGGGATATAGTATAGACAATATACAGTTTTACAGTGCTGGGCCTGAAGCCCAGCGGAGCATAAAATGGTCTGCTACAATTCTAAAGACTAGGTAAAATTATCTGAGTTGATACTCAGTCTATCTTCCCATTTTTTACTGTACTTTTTTTAGATCCTTTGGTTTAGTTGCCATTAATTTGGCATAAATTCCTTTAATAGAACAACCATCCCCACTTGTTATTAAATCAATGGCTTTTACTTTACCAAATCCATTAACCCCACCCACTTTTTTACTCAAAAAGCTTCGGAGTTGGAGATATTTAAAAAAATACCTAGTATCAATGCCAAATTTGTCCTGAATACCTTAAATTAGCAAAAGCCGCCTGAGCCCAATATATTCCCAACTTTCGAGAGGCCACGCTCTGCCCACTCTGCCATATTTGATCCGAAACAATTTCTGGCAACGTAGGGTTACCATACAGTTGAGTATAGAAATTCAACCTCCCATGACCTGTCTTCTTCTTAAAGGCAGCCCAGATTTTAAAAGCTGCCTGCATAGTTTTACATTTTTTTCTCTTGTAATAGCTGGGCTCACTAAATTTAAAAAAAAGCAATTTGCTGCATCCTCCCCCACCAATAGGCTATATACATCAAGAGGCTTAACTTCGGTGGCCGGGTCTTCAAGTCTGCCACCAAGTATCCCGCACATATATTGGAAGGCCGCAGCCCAGTAATAAGATTTAAAATCTGGGACTGCCCAGCCCCCTCTGTCCGGGAGCAGAGTCATATATTGTAAGACCCGCCTTGTTTTTCCATGTGCCCAGATAAATTGGTTAACTGTATTGTCCAGCACGGTAAACCACTTCTTCCCAAATTCTAAAGGTATTGCCCTGAACAATTACAATATTTTCGGTAAAAATACCATTTTAATCATGTTGCACCGGCCAGCCAACGATAAGTGCAAGCTATGGAATTTATCAAAGTCGATTTTGGCCCTCCGAATCACAGGGTCGATATTTACATCCACTAGATTATTCAGATCTTGAGTCATAGTGATCCCGAGGTATATCGTTGAGTCTACCATTCGCGGATCGGAGCGGCTGGACTCACCGTTGGCTACTATGTGACTCTTCTGATTATTCAAAGCATAACCAGAGATCACACCAAAAGCTAAGGCTATCTCCTCAACTGCCGTTATTGCTGCTAAAGGGTTAGGGTTACCAAAGCAACGTCATCCGCGTATGCGAGAACCTGATAAATAATAGGCTCAATTTCCTGGCAGGACTCAAATTGCCGAATTAAGGGGTCTATGTAAATAGGAGGAGTGAACAGGGACACCCCTGCCTAGTACCCCGTTTAATCCCGAGAGGTGCAGCATGATTCCTGTTAATTCTGAGACGAGCAGTAGGTGCTTTATACAGACTACCGATGGCTTTAATAAACCCTTCCCCGAGACCAAACCATCTCATTGCCTCCCATAGGTAGTCACAGGAGACCCTTTCAAAGGCTTTTTCTGCGTCCAAAAGCAGCTAAGCCATAGGGTCTCCTGAGACTTCTGCTACATCGAATAAGGTTATTGTGTGACAAACATGTTGAGTGGTCTCTCTCCACGGCATAAACCCATGTTGGTACGGATGAATCACCTTCCCTATAATGATATTTAGTCTAGTTGCCAGGGCTTTGGACATGATCTTTACGTCACAATTTGTGAGAGTAATTGGCCGGTATGGCCGTGGTTCCTGAGATGGTTTACCCTTTTTTAAGATTATTATAATATCTGCTCCTGACCAGGAATCGGGGACCAAGCCCCCGGATTGTGCAAGGCATGATCGAGTCCAACTTCTTCCCCAAAAATTTTATAAAATTCCAAAGGGATCTGGTCAGGACCAGCTGCCTTTCCCGAGGGGAGGTTCTTCAGGGCACAATAGATCTCGTCATGCGTCAAGGTAGCCCCAATTTTTATGCTATCCTCTGACTCGATACTTTGCAATGGTATACTGTTAAGATAGCCCTGAGTTAGAATCTGCTGTGCTTGGGGACCCGCATCATTTAATCGTTGATAAAATTGATGAAACACATCCTGAATCCTGAGTGGATCGGTGACTAACTTTTCACATTCGTCCTTGATCTCATTTATCTCGCTCGCAACACTCCTTTGTCTGAGTCTAACTGCCAACATATGGCCCACCCGTTCACTAAATTCATGGCAGTGTTCTCTTTTTGCTAGAAAAAGCTCAGCTGCTTTTGTGGCAGCGCGATCTCCGATTTCTGCCTTGGCCCAAGCAAGCCTAAGCAAGATATTCTCCGTTACTACACCTGAATTTACAGCTGTTGCCAGCTCCTCCTCGACTCTAGCTACATTTTTTTATAGTACTTGCACCCGATGTACTTCCCTCTTCTGTCGGGACAGACTAAAACCTAGTGTCTCCCCTCTGACCCCGGCTTTAAAGGCGTCCCATACAACCCTGGCACTAGCACTAGATCTGTTCATATCCCAGTAAGTTTTAATCCAGCCTTTCATATGGGAGAAGTAATCGGGATCTGTTAAAATCCCTCTTTCAAAAGTCCAAGTCCGCTCTCCCCGCAGACCATTTGCATATATCAAAGTGAGGGCAAGAGGGTTGTGATCAGATAATATCCTTGGATATTTCTCTATTTTAGCCCGATGTGCTAGAGAATGCGAAACAAAGAAATAATCAAGTCTATAGACTGCCTTATGTGGGTCGGAAAAAAAAGTACTGCCAGGGTCATGACTATTTAAATAATACCATAGGTCTATAAGTCCATGATTTCTGACTATATTGGTAAGGACCTTGAAAACCTTCTTTTTACGACCAGAATATATGTCTCACCTACAGCCCCACAGCCCGCCGAGCCCATTGATATTAAAATTGCCACACATTAATAGTGGGGCAGGCCAGTTGACTAACTCGAGGAATTATTTCATATTCTTCAATTAGTTTATATTATGTCTTCTATAAGTACATCAATTGAAAAAGGAACATAAGAAACGTGATATCTTTGTTCAACTTTATATCATATTTGAAACAAATAAATCTTGTGGCTCATTACAAAAATAGTTACAAATGCTAGGCAACAGAAAACACTACAATATTCAATACATCTTATCCGTAGCGTATTACACCGTTGGTACCATATGTATTATACACATATATACATAAAGTGCTTCTGTAATATCAGTAAGCTAATTCATCGGCTCTTTATACAAATCCTTTCATTGGTGAATGTAAGCCAAGTGGTATAAGGGCGTCGACGTTTCGGTCTCTAACGTACAATTTTCACCAAGACCATCCTCAGGACTATGTGTTGCACAAGATATTGAGCAGGTCTAGCTCACTCGAGTTTTCAAAACAACCAAGGCTTTGCAACGAAGACCAAATGTACTCCTCCACAGTGATTTCACGAGAGTATCAATCATAACAGGTTAGGCTCCGCGTTAGAAATTCGCACGCATACCATTTAATTCGTATGCTCCGCCAGCGACGGGAAACATTCCTCGTCAGTCCTCGTCAGTCTCAGTAGGCACCTAGCAGTTTTTAGGTAGGTTTCCTTAGGCATACATTTCTTTCATCTCCTTTCACTTGATACCACCCTGAGCACCTCTTCCTTACAAAACAAAACCCTCCTGTACACTTCCCAGAAACTTTATTACCAGATTTCCTCATATATAGTACTGTGCTGTGCTATAGCCGACCCCACCAGCCCCCTACCCTCCCCTGAACCAAGCCCCCCTCCACCCCTCCACCCCACCCCCCTACTTCCCACAAAGGCAAACAGGTGAGTCATGACCTATGTGTGGCAGCTGATCATGCAACTCGAACTACTGCATACACCTCCACCTCCGCGCCCATGTATACTGCCACGAAAAAAAAAAACACCAGCAGAAGCCCCCCGTGCGTAACTAATAGCACTATATAAGGATGTACATAATATTGGTTAATAATCAATAACTCTGCTGTTTCCCCACCCAATATTGCCCCAGGACGATCTTGTTGTCTAGCTGGATAATTCCTCTTCTGTACCATTGGAAAACATTGGGCACGCTGGACTTCCATGTCCCAATTCTAGTGTGCAAGTTCCGGAAATGCCCCTATTAACAAGGATACAACAAAGGGCATTATATTTCCTCCTTCTGCGTTTTCGGCAATCTCAAGTAATCGGCCGTTATTTCTTCATTGCCGATTCTTGAAATCCTCAAGTTTGTGCCAGCAATTGGAGTGCCATAAATAGATCTCTCACACACTCCGTTTCGTATTGGCAAACCCGAAGAAGGTTAAAAATCCACATTGGAACCACAATTGCCCAAAATCATGTACAACTCCGAAACCATATTGACTATCCATAAATATGGTTATTCTCATGTGCTTTCCAAGACAACATGCCCTTGTTAAAGCAATCAGTTCAGCCACGTTTGCTGAACTCAGTTCTTTCAACCATGATGCTTCAATGACCCTCGCCACTGTACAAATCACATATGCAGCTCGCAAGGTACCTTCTTGATCTCTCAAACATGATCCGTCCACAAACAGTACAAAATCTGATTCAGGCAAAGGAGTATCCGGTATGTCAGGTCTCGGTTTTGTACACAAATCAGTAACATCCAAACAATCATGACCTGCCTTATCTACCAACACTTCACAAATTTGATTTGGCAACAAGGTAGCTGGATTTAAATTTGTAAATCTTGTCACAGTCACATTTTCAGCTCCCAAAATCAATCTTTCATAATTTGTTAATCAACTGTTTGTTAGATGCTGTGTGCGGTTTGTGGTAACAAAATCTCAACTGAATGTGGCACATACACTTTTAATGGATGTCCTATTACAATTGTCTCACTCTGCTCCAAACTCATTCAAGTATCAGCAACTGCTTTTAAGCAACCAGGTAAAGCTGTGGCTACGGGATCAACTGTGGCAGAGAAATATGCCACTGGTCGGCATGCTGTTCCATGCATTCACGTTAGAACTGAGAGTTCAGATCCGTCATGCTCACTGCAGAATAATGACAAATCTTTAGTTTGTGTCAAGCACCCGCATTGGGAATGCCAGATTTTAATGTCTCGCAACTCAATAAATGCTTTCATGTGTTCATCATCAAGATGCATTGCATCTGACATGTCTTTGTACATCAGTTTTTGTAATGGCTTGGCCATCAAGGAGAAACTGTTAATCCAGTCTGCAATATCTAACCATTCCTAAAAACATGCAAGTTTTTGATGGATTCATTTGCAAAATTGAATTAATCCGATCTTGAGAAACTTTCCTGATTCCTTTCTCAATTTTGTGACCCTAGTAAAGAACTTCTTTTTGACAAAATTTTAATTTTGCTGCTAATACTTATGCCCACCTACTACCAAGTGGTTTGGTAGAGCAATTGTATCTGTCACACAAGCCTCTTTTGTTTTTGATGCAATTGATAGGTAATCAACGTACTGCACCAGGACTGAATCATTAGACATTACTAGTGATTCCAAACATTTCTTCATAATCTGATTGAAGATTGAGGGGATTTCGGTATACCCTTGAGGATCTCGGCACAATGCCAAAACATGGTTTCAGAACCCAAACTCAAATAAATATTGTCTATTGGATGCAAAGGTATCGAGAAAAATGTTTGACATAGATAAATCAATGTAAACCATTCTGCTTCGCAGGGAATTTGATAAAGATTCACAGCTGGATTCGTTACTATTGGACAACAAGGTATTACTATCTGATTAATTTTGTGAAAATTCTGTACAATCCTGTACTTTCCATTCGGTTTGCGAATTCCCATAATAGGTGAATTGTATGGACTCCCTTACAACTCTTTTAGGTTACCTTGTTCAATCAACATTTCAATCACAGGTTTTACTCCTGCAATCTTCTTAGGACTCATTTTGTAAGGTGGTGCTCTTTGAAATTCTACATTTGGTCTGACTGTAATTTGAATTGGTGCTGCTCCTTTCATCAATCCAATGTCTTTACCTGAAAAGTCCCACATTTCAGTCAACACCGTATCTCTCAACTCAAGAGGCAAATCTTTCTATGTAAATAAAGGATATTATTCATTCACTTCTGTTCCCTGACTTGCCATTTTAAAAACAACATCTTCATCTTTTGTATGAAATGCTATTCCATCTGGTGTACAATAGATGGAGCAAATCCTTTTACAAAACAAGTCCCGTCCCAAAAGGTTAAGTGGACTTGTGTCCCACACCACAAATCGATATAAATCCTGAAACCCTCCAATCTGCACTTTCATTTTGTCCCTGGGGTCTTAATAACTTTGTTTGTAGCTCCTACAACTTGAATACTTTCTCCCGAGAAGGGCAGTTTGAGAATTTTCACAGTGGAACGGGTAGCACCAATATCTATGAGGAACGTAATTGAATTTCCGTCAACCTCGCCATCCACATAGGGACCACATTGATCTACCTCTAAGGATGCTCCAAGCACAAACTCCTCCTCCCCCTCAGGCATCGACATTGATATGTATCTAAATCATTTTCTTGCCACTGTACCAACTATTGTGAAGCCACCTACACATTTGAATCTACTTGATCATTTGTATGGAAACCCATATTTGCATTGTTTTTCTGTACTTGATCATTCACATTTTGATTTTGCATAGGAGCTTGAGGTATCTGCTGACCTTGTCCTCCCCACAGCTGACATTTGCTGATTCTGATTCTATTGTTTCATCTGTATCTGATTCATTTAATTTACTCCTAAAACAGCATTATTTACCGATAGACTTCTACACACGCGCTTCCAATCTCCAAATTTGCCACATGCATGACAAGGAAACTTATTTTCCATTTCATCTCTTTTAACTCTACCTCTCCCTTGTGGAATTGGTACATTTATGTCACAGTATTTCCATCCGGTACTACACCTCTCATACCAGTAGTAATCTGACCAATTCCTTGGTAACCTTCTACACAATCTGTATTCACAAATCCTCCTTTCTTTGCTGCTTTCATTTGTGGTAACATTCGTTTTTCTTTCAACTTTTTGTGTCTTGTATCAATTTCAACACTACAATACTTTGCATAACGAAGAATTTGATCAAAAGTCTTACTTTGCCAACAAATCAAATGCTGCTGAATGATAACACTAATTTCTGGTCTCAATCCTTAAACAAACCTATATACAAAATGTCCCATGTCTTTTTCAGAAATGTTTTCAATGCCACTGTACTGTTTAAACACATGTAAAACCCTTTTGCAATAAGTATGCAGTGTCTCTTTGAATTCTTGAGTAGCTCTGTCTATTCTCGTTAAATCTGTTTCTTTTGGTGAAATCTTCCCTTTCAAATAGGTAATAACTTGATTATATTTTTTCATAACCTCTTCAGATGGTGCTCCTGTTTTCTAATTTCTTCGATATTCTTCTTTTGGTCAATCTACAGCAACTTTACACTCAACCCACAAATCAGCTGGAACTACAATATCAAACAACCCATCCAAATCCTTCCACAAAACATTTGAAACCTTCACTAACCTTTCTACTTGTTTGTACCATTCCACTGGTTTTTCTCTCAATCTTGGAAAATCATTCTTAAATGATAATATATCCTGCCTTGACCATGGGACATGAATATACCCGAAAAACACAACGTTGGGGAGGGTCAAGGGGAATATATTTATAGACTATCCAAACTCAATACCCCTATTCAAACTGCAGTAAACAAAAAGAGTTGGAGGGTCTGTATGCTAGGTCGCTGAGTCTCAAAGGTCCTTAATTAAGCACCCCTTTTGGATTGCACTAAATCAGACCTAGTGGTCACATGACACGGGTATGTAGTAGATATCCTATCAGCCCACCCATTTGGCGGAGCATCGTCATGTAGGACGTCTGACCAGGGTGGTAAATCTAGGCCCAGATGAATCGGCCAGATAATACACACTACTGGTTATGTTTGTACAGTGTCCATGCCACAGAGTGGTACTGAAAAATTGCAGTGCAAAAATAGGGAGTGAGGTAGAGTGAAGCTAAAATGACGGTCAAGGCAAAGAAAAATAATTTTATTGGAGATATTCACCAGGACGTCAGGTTAAAAAGAAGTGTAGAACAGTGTTGACAAAATCACTGTGATACTTTGCTGTACTATGGATTTGGCCAACATGTTTCTGCCTGAGGTGAACTACACCGGCATTCTTCAGGGCCAGCTACAAAGAGATCTTGCTACTGCAAAGATACACTCAAACACGATGTGCAATGTGAAAACGTGAAACGGACAAACAAAAAGAGTTAAAGAGTTGTCCAGATTACTGGAGAGGTCACGTAGACCATCCTACCATAACCTCCTGATCAGTAGTAGTTGGAGGAGGAAATCCTGTGAATGAAAAAAACAACAAATACTGTATGTTCTTACAACGTAACAAACTCATTACATAAAAAAGGACCATTGTATAGACTCAGCTAGGCTGGTCCCTATTAGGACAGCCACAATGCTATGTGGTAAGGTTTCATTAAGAAGTAAACCATCAGTCATTGCTGAACATTATTTCTAAACACTTTGTAAAAGACTTACCCAGCCATGTGTGGGGGTCAAGCCTCACCTCACCCGGCAACGGCTCGGAGATTGAGGCCCCGCTCTGTACACAGAACATAAAAGGAGTATTTAGAGTTCAATCCTGAGTTGACTCAGAAATCTGTGGTCAAAATCAGGTAGAACAATCTGTGCAAAATAAAACTGGTTGTCTGACTGCCCCATCCGGTCACTAACCCATGGAGATCTAAAGGAAGGTGTAGCTCCAGGCATAGAAAATAATAAATCACTAGCTCTTTAGGTCTAACCGTAGAGAGTGCCTCTTTTACTTAAGTGAAGAATGTGTGACTGACAGATCAAAGCAAAATCCTATTGATGACTGTCTGACTGCCAGATAAGATGACAGTCCCAACAATATATTGGTCGAGGGAAAATAGACAATTTTTAAGAAATGGTTACTCAGTCCCCATGAGTTTGAGGGGGGAACCTAAAGCCTGTGCTCTTCTGAGAGGACACATAGGCACAGCTAGAGAAATGCCCCAACCCCTAGTTTATTAAAAAAGAGTGGTTGCCCAAGTTGAGTTGAAATAGGTATGCTGGGCAATTCTGACTCTGAGGTTCATGTGTCTATATGGGAAAACACCGTTTATCCCTGGAAAGTGAAGAAAACCATCCCTCTACTCACCTCTCCGTCGGTACCTCTCGGCTGAAACCTAAGCCGAAGGGGAGGCGACGAGGAGAGGTGAGCTTCGTACTTATACCCTGTCTAATTGGACAACCGTCAACAGCTGGCATCCTATCGCTGTTGGCGGTTTCGCGCGGGCCTCTGTACTGCGCATGCGTGGTGGCAGTACACATCAAAAGAAGCAGCTCACTCAGTATTGAGTGTGCGCGGTGATGTGCAGCCAAAACACGCATGCGAGGAACACTGCTCAAAAGTAAGTGCCCACGGCGCATGCTCAACGCACTGGGACATGAATGTGGCAGTGTCCCTAGTGCGCGCATGCGTATTTGGTCAAGCTGGGACCGGTCCTCGGGGACGATATAATTAGCGCTACTAAAGCCTCTATTGCCCACTAGGAAAACCCATATAAAGGTGATAACGCCGTTAGTAGCGGACCAAAAGCGGATATTAAGCCTAAACAATGTGCAAGGAGTGCCCTGTCAACAGGCTAGTTTTAAGTTCCGTATGTTATGCAAATGTGTTAGAGGGAGAGAAGAGAGGAACCCATTAGTCAATGTAACGGAGGCTCACACATAATGAGCTAACCCTCCCTATCCCTCGGATAGGTCTTGGTCCTGTAAACACTGGTTGGCCACAAGTGAGGGAGATGCTAACCTGTTGCATTAAACTCCCATGGACCCCAAATCTTAGTACTGCCAGGGACTACAGAGCAAGGTGACACGAGTCTAGACTAGTACTGTTAATACCTTCGAAATTGAACTGGCAGGATCATGACCCATGCTACACTGTATGTCATCACTTAAAGTGAATGTGTTTCATATGAAGTGTAACCAGGTGGTGGTGAGCTAGGTCATCCAATGACCAGCAGGGGTGTCCTTATTAGCTACAAGATGTTCAAATGGACACCCATGGTATGTTGTCATTCAGCCCCGTTGTATCCGTTTTCAATTTAAAAATCCAGCGTTGTTCCTTAATGAAAAGAAACCTGGAGACATCTGATATATGAGGTGGGATAAAAGGTTGCTCCAGAACAACCCATCTGAGATCATCAGCTTTATGTTTTTTGATCAGAAAATGGTTCGTTAGACATGTGGACTGTTTATTGCACCGTATTGTGCTCTTATGTTCGCTGATGCGAAGCTTGACTTTCCGGGTCGTGTGACCAATGTATGCCAGACCACATGGACATGTGATCTTGTAGATCACTCTCTCCGAGTTGCAGTTGGTGTGGTTCAGCAACTTCCATGGTCTGTCAGTTCCAATATCAATGGAGAGAGTTTTGCAGGTCTGTGGACACGACGTACAATTACCACAAGGGTAATGCCCTTGAACCGGGGTGGTATTCCAAATGGTGTCAAGGGTGGTGGTACCTTCTTTCCTTTGTGTACGAGGTCTTGTATGGACCAATGTATCCCTGATGCTGGACCCTCTTTTGAAGGCAAACAGGGGTCTCGGTATTGCCCCAGAAGCCGTGTTCAAGATTTTCCAATGCTTCAGAACAATTTTCTTTACCGTGTTCGATCTGGTGCTGAAAGTGTGTACCATCGTGATCCTATCGGAGGGTGCCTTCGTATGTCGATGCTCAATCAGTGCCTCTCGGTTATTATTGAAGGCCCTCTTATTGGCCCGACGTATCAGTTGGTTGGGGTAGTGCCGCTCCTTCAAGTTACATGACAATTCTCTTGCATGTTGTTCATACAGCTGATTCGTTGAGCAATTGCGTCGGACCCTCAAAAATTGGCCCACAGGCAGGTTGTCACGTAGTGACTGCGGATGGAAGCTACGGTAAGACAAAAGGGAATTCCGAGCCATGGGTTTCTTATACAGCCGGCTCTGCAACACTCCCCCTTCTGGAAAAATCAAAAGATCCAGGAATGGTAACTGCTCTTTGCTGTATTCCACAGTAAAGCGGAGGTGTTGATTCCTGGTATTCAGCCACGTGTGAAAATCAATAATCTCTGCACTGGTGCCCCTCCAGATGACGATGATATCATCTATATAGCGGCGCCAAAGCAACACCTTACAAAAGTAAGGGTTGCTATTGTTCAGGATGTGGTCTTGCTCAAACTGATGCATATATAGATTCGCCAGACTGGGGGCGAAGACACTCCCCATTGACGTCCCCGAGACTTGGAGATACAGAGCATCTTGATATTGGAAGTAATTCTCCATCATAGCCAGTCTGGCACACTCCATGATAAAAGGAATCGGAGTGATGGTTTCCGGTGGTCTGGATTCAAGTTGATGTCTTATGCAGTCCAGGGTCTCTTGTTGCGGAATGCATGTATAGAGGGATTCAACGTCGAAACTTACCAATAGGTCAGTCTCGACATTGAACTCGGTCGCTGCAAGGAGGCGAAGGACGTCCCCAGTATCTTGAAGGTACGTAGGTGTCTCTCTGACCAGTGGTTTTAGGTAGAAATCAACAAAAGTGGACAGCGGTTCGAGAAGAGACCCAATGCCTGAGATTATGGGGCGACCGGGAGGTGGTCTCTTCTCCTTGTGTATTTTTGGGAGGCAATAAAAGTAGGGGACCACTGGGTGGGCCGTGATCAAGAACCTTGCTTCCTGAGATGTAATCCATCCCTCGCAGGATGCCTCTTCAATGAGACTTTTGATGTCATTAGAAAGTCTTATGGTTGGGTCTTCGGTGAGTCGACGGTAGGCATTGGCATCATTCAGTTGTCGTTGGCACTCCCTATGATAGACCTCTGTATCCTGTATGACAATCGCACCGCCTTTGTCGGCGGGCTTGATGGTAATACTGGTGTCTTTGGCCAAGGTTACAAGTGCTAGCTTTTCCGTCCTGGTCATATTGAAGAAAGACTTCTTTTCTGTGCGGTCTGCATTCATGATGTCATGAGTAACCGCCTGCTCAAATGCAAGGACCCTTGCTGGCACCTGATGATTGAGCGGTGTGAATGTAGATTTTGGTCTCAGGCCGGTGTTCTGGTCCGTCAAGTCCATCAAATCGTTGTTGTCACTGGTGAGTTTGAAGAAAAAATGTAAACGGACCTTCCTGTAAAAGGATTCCAATTCACATCTTAGATTGAAAGGATCTCCTTCATTGGTAGGGACAAATCCAAGTCCTTTATTAAGGACTGAGGTCTCAATGGCTGTAAGTGTACGGCTGCTAAGATTTACTACCAAGTTGCTACCGTCTACTAGGCCTGTTCCCCTCTGTTGCTCGTGGGGTCTGGTGCCCAGTTCACTGACTGTTGACCTCTCTTTCTCCCTCGACTCCTGCCTCGGCCCTGCCATAAAAAAGACTGGTCGTAGTAGAAGTTGGGGTTAGGTGGGTAATTAGGCATTGGATGGCCCATAGGGGGACCCATAGGGGGTTGGTGATAACCCCATGGTGTGGGGGGCCACCAAGGTCCTGGATTCTGATAGTATTGGGCTCCACGACCCCTATTAGGTCTTCTCTGGGGACCACGACCTCGCCCTCTGTTAGATGAACCTCTGCTTTGCTCCCCTAGGTCACTAGATCCTGATTCAGAGCCTGAGGAAGAGTAGTTGGATCCGTATCTCTTACCTCTTGAATTGTACACAGGGGCCACATAGGAGTCACTCATGTAGGGGTATGTAGTCTCCATCGAGAAGCGTGCAAGATCTTTCTTGAACTTCTCAACTTTAGTGGCGAGGATGTTATCGTAATACTCTTTGTTTGTTTTATTGGTCTCATCCAAGGTCTTTTTGAATGGTACTGACCTGATTGCTGCGTTGATTTGGCCCTCGAGAACCTGAATCTCAACTAGAAGGGCGTCAGCTGTCTTTTTAGCAGTCTTAATGATCAGGATCAGCCAGTCTCGTGTACATCGCCACGCTATAAGTGCCCAATCCCTCAGGAAACCCTTGTCCGTTAGAAAGAGCCGCGGTGTGTTGGTCACTATTAGGCCAGAGGGTGCACACTTGCCATGTAAGTATTCATTCATGATTATCCCATGTATGGTGGTGCGGGAATGGTTTTTCTTCATATTCAATAGGGTTACCCAATCGTCCTCTGTTGTTGGGGTGGTGGTAGATGTCGAGGCTAAACTATCCAGGATACTCGGGTTATCAGTGAGGAGTGTGTTAAGATCCTCATCGTCAAAAGCCAACCCTCCAAAGTCAGCCATGGTATACGATCAATATGGGACAGAGCAATCAACCAGTGAGCAAAAACTGACCACACAAATATCGTGTCGTCAAAGACTAAAATAGACCCGCAGTGGAAGCTGCTCAGAACTGAAAAACACAACGTTGGGGAGGGTCAAGGGGAATATATTTATAGACTATCCAAACTCAATACCCCTATTCAAACTGCAGTAAACAAAAAGAGTTGGAGGGTCTGTATGCTAGGTCGCTGAGTCTCAAAGGTCCTTAATTAAGCACCCCTTTTGGATTGCACTAAATCAGACCTAGTGGTCACATGACACGGGTATGTAGTAGATATCCTATCAGCCCACCCATTTGGCGGAGCATCGTCATGTAGGACGTCTGACCAGGGTGGTAAATCTAGGCCCAGATGAATCGGCCAGATAATACACACTACTGGTTATGTTTGTACAGTGTCCATGCCACAGAGTGGTACTGAAAAATTGCAGTGCAAAAATAGGGAGTGAGGTAGAGTGAAGCTAAAATGACGGTCAAGGCAAAGAAAAATAATTTTATTGGAGATATTCACCAGGACGTCAGGTTAAAAAGAAGTGTAGAACAGTGTTGACAAAATCACTGTGATACTTTGCTGTACTATGGATTTGGCCAACATGTTTCTGCCTGAGGTGAACTACACCGGCATTCTTCAGGGCCAGCTACAAAGAGATCTTGCTACTGCAAAGATACACTCAAACACGATGTGCAATGTGAAAACGTGAAACGGACAAACAAAAAGAGTTAAAGAGTTGTCCAGATTACTGGAGAGGTCACGTAGACCATCCTACCATAACCTCCTGATCAGTAGTAGTTGGAGGAGGAAATCCTGTGAATGAAAAAAACAACAAATACTGTATGTTCTTACAACGTAACAAACTCATTACATAAAAAAGGACCATTGTATAGACTCAGCTAGGCTGGTCCCTATTAGGACAGCCACAATGCTATGTGGTAAGGTTTCATTAAGAAGTAAACCATCAGTCATTGCTGAACATTATTTCTAAACACTTTGTAAAAGACTTACCCAGCCATGTGTGGGGGTCAAGCCTCACCTCACCCGGCAACGGCTCGGAGATTGAGGCCCCGCTCTGTACACAGAACATAAAAGGAGTATTTAGAGTTCAATCCTGAGTTGACTCAGAAATCTGTGGTCAAAATCAGGTAGAACAATCTGTGCAAAATAAAACTGGTTGTCTGACTGCCCCATCCGGTCACTAACCCATGGAGATCTAAAGGAAGGTGTAGCTCCAGGCATAGAAAATAATAAATCACTAGCTCTTTAGGTCTAACCGTAGAGAGTGCCTCTTTTACTTAAGTGAAGAATGTGTGACTGACAGATCAAAGCAAAATCCTATTGATGACTGTCTGACTGCCAGATAAGATGACAGTCCCAACAATATATTGGTCGAGGGAAAATAGACAATTTTTAAGAAATGGTTACTCAGTCCCCATGAGTTTGAGGGGGGAACCTAAAGCCTGTGCTCTTCTGAGAGGACACATAGGCACAGCTAGAGAAATGCCCCAACCCCTAGTTTATTAAAAAAGAGTGGTTGCCCAAGTTGAGTTGAAATAGGTATGCTGGGCAATTCTGACTCTGAGGTTCATGTGTCTATATGGGAAAACACCGTTTATCCCTGGAAAGTGAAGAAAACCATCCCTCTACTCACCTCTCCGTCGGTACCTCTCGGCTGAAACCTAAGCCGAAGGGGAGGCGACGAGGAGAGGTGAGCTTCGTACTTATACCCTGTCTAATTGGACAACCGTCAACAGCTGGCATCCTATCGCTGTTGGCGGTTTCGCGCGGGCCTCTGTACTGCGCATGCGTGGTGGCAGTACACATCAAAAGAAGCAGCTCACTCAGTATTGAGTGTGCGCGGTGATGTGCAGCCAAAACACGCATGCGAGGAACACTGCTCAAAAGTAAGTGCCCACGGCGCATGCTCAACGCACTGGGACATGAATGTGGCAGTGTCCCTAGTGCGCGCATGCGTATTTGGTCAAGCTGGGACCGGTCCTCGGGGACGATATAATTAGCGCTACTAAAGCCTCTATTGCCCACTAGGAAAACCCATATAAAGGTGATAACGCCGTTAGTAGCGGACCAAAAGCGGATATTAAGCCTAAACAATGTGCAAGGAGTGCCCTGTCAACAGGCTAGTTTTAAGTTCCGTATGTTATGCAAATGTGTTAGAGGGAGAGAAGAGAGGAACCCATTAGTCAATGTAACGGAGGCTCACACATAATGAGCTAACCCTCCCTATCCCTCGGATAGGTCTTGGTCCTGTAAACACTGGTTGGCCACAAGTGAGGGAGATGCTAACCTGTTGCATTAAACTCCCATGGACCCCAAATCTTAGTACTGCCAGGGACTACAGAGCAAGGTGACACGAGTCTAGACTAGTACTGTTAATACCTTCGAAATTGAACTGGCAGGATCATGACCCATGCTACACTGTATGTCATCACTTAAAGTGAATGTGTTTCATATGAAGTGTAACCAGGTGGTGGTGAGCTAGGTCATCCAATGACCAGCAGGGGTGTCCTTATTAGCTACAAGATGTTCAAATGGACACCCATGGTATGTTGTCATTCAGCCCCGTTGTATCCGTTTTCAATTTAAAAATCCAGCGTTGTTCCTTAATGAAAAGAAACCTGGAGACATCTGATATATGAGGTGGGATAAAAGGTTGCTCCAGAACAACCCATCTGAGATCATCAGCTTTATGTTTTTTGATCAGAAAATGGTTCGTTAGACATGTGGACTGTTTATTGCACCGTATTGTGCTCTTATGTTCGCTGATGCGAAGCTTGACTTTCCGGGTCGTGTGACCAATGTATGCCAGACCACATGGACATGTGATCTTGTAGATCACTCTCTCCGAGTTGCAGTTGGTGTGGTTCAGCAACTTCCATGGTCTGTCAGTTCCAATATCAATGGAGAGAGTTTTGCAGGTCTGTGGACACGACGTACAATTACCACAAGGGTAATGCCCTTGAACCGGGGTGGTATTCCAAATGGTGTCAAGGGTGGTGGTACCTTCTTTCCTTTGTGTACGAGGTCTTGTATGGACCAATGTATCCCTGATGCTGGACCCTCTTTTGAAGGCAAACAGGGGTCTCGGTATTGCCCCAGAAGCCGTGTTCAAGATTTTCCAATGCTTCAGAACAATTTTCTTTACCGTGTTCGATCTGGTGCTGAAAGTGTGTACCATCGTGATCCTATCGGAGGGTGCCTTCGTATGTCGATGCTCAATCAGTGCCTCTCGGTTATTATTGAAGGCCCTCTTATTGGCCCGACGTATCAGTTGGTTGGGGTAGTGCCGCTCCTTCAAGTTACATGACAATTCTCTTGCATGTTGTTCATACAGCTGATTCGTTGAGCAATTGCGTCGGACCCTCAAAAATTGGCCCACAGGCAGGTTGTCACGTAGTGACTGCGGATGGAAGCTACGGTAAGACAAAAGGGAATTCCGAGCCATGGGTTTCTTATACAGCCGGCTCTGCAACACTCCCCCTTCTGGAAAAATCAAAAGATCCAGAAATGGTAACTGCTCTTTGCTGTATTCCACAGTAAAGCGGAGGTGTTGATTCCTGGTATTCAGCCACGTGTGAAAATCAATAATCTCTGCACTGGTGCCCCTCCAGATGACGATGATATCATCTATATAGCGGCGCCAAAGCAACACCTTACAAAAGTAAGGGTTGCTATTGTTCAGGATGTGGTCTTGCTCAAACTGATGCATATATAGATTCGCCAGACTGGGGGCGAAGACACTCCCCATTGACGTCCCCGAGACTTGGAGATACAGAGCATCTTGATATTGGAAGTAATTCTCCATCATAGCCAGTCTGGCACACTCCATGATAAAAGGAATCGGAGTGATGGTTTCCGGTGGTCTGGATTCAAGTTGATGTCTTATGCAGTCCAGGGTCTCTTGTTGCGGAATGCATGTATAGAGGGATTCAACGTCGAAACTTACCAATAGGTCAGTCTCGACATTGAACTCGGTCGCTGCAAGGAGGCGAAGGACGTCCCCAGTATCTTGAAGGTACGTAGGTGTCTCTCTGACCAGTGGTTTTAGGTAGAAATCAACAAAAGTGGACAGCGGTTCGAGAAGAGACCCAATGCCTGAGATTATGGGGCGACCGGGAGGTGGTCTCTTCTCCTTGTGTATTTTTGGGAGGCAATAAAAGTAGGGGACCACTGGGTGGGCCGTGATCAAGAACCTTGCTTCCTGAGATGTAATCCATCCCTCGCAGGATGCCTCTTCAATGAGACTTTTGATGTCATTAGAAAGTCTTATGGTTGGGTCTTCGGTGAGTCGACGGTAGGCATTGGCATCATTCAGTTGTCGTTGGCACTCCCTATGATAGACCTCTGTATCCTGTATGACAATCGCACCGCCTTTGTCGGCGGGCTTGATGGTAATACTGGTGTCTTTGGCCAAGGTTACAAGTGCTAGCTTTTCCGTCCTGGTCATATTGAAGAAAGACTTCTTTTCTGTGCGGTCTGCATTCATGATGTCATGAGTAACCGCCTGCTCAAATGCAAGGACCCTTGCTGGCACCTGATGATTGAGCGGTGTGAATGTAGATTTTGGTCTCAGGCCGGTGTTCTGGTCCGTCAAGTCCATCAAATCGTTGTTGTCACTGGTGAGTTTGAAGAAAAAATGTAAACGGACCTTCCTGTAAAAGGATTCCAATTCACATCTTAGATTGAAAGGATCTCCTTCATTGGTAGGGACAAATCCAAGTCCTTTATTAAGGACTGAGGTCTCAATGGCTGTAAGTGTACGGCTGCTAAGATTTACTACCAAGTTGCTACCGTCTACTAGGCCTGTTCCCCTCTGTTGCTCGTGGGGTCTGGTGCCCAGTTCACTGACTGTTGACCTCTCTTTCTCCCTCGACTCCTGCCTCGGCCCTGCCATAAAAAAGACTGGTCGTAGTAGAAGTTGGGGTTAGGTGGGTAATTAGGCATTGGATGGCCCATAGGGGGACCCATAGGGGGTTGGTGATAACCCCATGGTGTGGGGGGCCACCAAGGTCCTGGATTCTGATAGTATTGGGCTCCACGACCCCTATTAGGTCTTCTCTGGGGACCACGACCTCGCCCTCTGTTAGATGAACCTCTGCTTTGCTCCCCTAGGTCACTAGATCCTGATTCAGAGCCTGAGGAAGAGTAGTTGGATCCGTATCTCTTACCTCTTGAATTGTACACAGGGGCCACATAGGAGTCACTCATGTAGGGGTATGTAGTCTCCATCGAGAAGCGTGCAAGATCTTTCTTGAACTTCTCAACTTTAGTGGCGAGGATGTTATCGTAATACTCTTTGTTTGTTTTATTGGTCTCATCCAAGGTCTTTTTGAATGGTACTGACCTGATTGCTGCGTTGATTTGGCCCTCGAGAACCTGAATCTCAACTAGAAGGGCGTCAGCTGTCTTTTTAGCAGTCTTAATGATCAGGATCAGCCAGTCTCGTGTACATCGCCACGCTATAAGTGCCCAATCCCTCAGGAAACCCTTGTCCGTTAGAAAGAGCCGCGGTGTGTTGGTCACTATTAGGCCAGAGGGTGCACACTTGCCATGTAAGTATTCATTCATGATTATCCCATGTATGGTGGTGCGGGAATGGTTTTTCTTCATATTCAATAGGGTTACCCAATCGTCCTCTGTTGTTGGGGTGGTGGTAGATGTCGAGGCTAAACTATCCAGGATACTCGGGTTATCAGTGAGGAGTGTGTTAAGATCCTCATCGTCAAAAGCCAACCCTCCAAAGTCAGCCATGGTATACGATCAATATGGGACAGAGCAATCAACCAGTGAGCAAAAACTGACCACACAAATATCGTGTCGTCAAAGACTAAAATAGACCCGCAGTGGAAGCTGCTCAGAACTGAAAAACACAACGTTGGGGAGGGTCAAGGGGAATATATTTATAGACTATCCAAACTCAATACCCCTATTCAAACTGCAGTAAACAAAAAGAGTTGGAGGGTCTGTATGCTAGGTCGCTGAGTCTCAAAGGTCCTTAATTAAGCACCCCTTTTGGATTGCACTAAATCAGACCTAGTGGTCACATGACACGGGTATGTAGTAGATATCCTATCAGCCCACCCATTTGGCGGAGCATCGTCATGTAGGACGTCTGACCAGGGTGGTAAATCTAGGCCCAGATGAATCGGCCAGATAATACACACTACTGGTTATGTTTGTACAGTGTCCATGCCACAGAGTGGTACTGAAAAATTGCAGTGCAAAAATAGGGAGTGAGGTAGAGTGAAGCTAAAATGACGGTCAAGGCAAAGAAAAATAATTTTATTGGAGATATTCACCAGGACGTCAGGTTAAAAAGAAGTGTAGAACAGTGTTGACAAAATCACTGTGATACTTTGCTGTACTATGGATTTGGCCAACATGTTTCTGCCTGAGGTGAACTACACCGGCATTCTTCAGGGCCAGCTACAAAGAGATCTTGCTACTGCAAAGATACACTCAAACACGATGTGCAATGTGAAAACGTGAAACGGACAAACAAAAAGAGTTAAAGAGTTGTCCAGATTACTGGAGAGGTCACGTAGACCATCCTACCATAACCTCCTGATCAGTAGTAGTTGGAGGAGGAAATCCTGTGAATGAAAAAAACAACAAATACTGTATGTTCTTACAACGTAACAAACTCATTACATAAAAAAGGACCATTGTATAGACTCAGCTAGGCTGGTCCCTATTAGGACAGCCACAATGCTATGTGGTAAGGTTTCATTAAGAAGTAAACCATCAGTCATTGCTGAACATTATTTCTAAACACTTTGTAAAAGACTTACCCAGCCATGTGTGGGGGTCAAGCCTCACCTCACCCGGCAACGGCTCGGAGATTGAGGCCCCGCTCTGTACACAGAACATAAAAGGAGTATTTAGAGTTCAATCCTGAGTTGACTCAGAAATCTGTGGTCAAAATCAGGTAGAACAATCTGTGCAAAATAAAACTGGTTGTCTGACTGCCCCATCCGGTCACTAACCCATGGAGATCTAAAGGAAGGTGTAGCTCCAGGCATAGAAAATAATAAATCACTAGCTCTTTAGGTCTAACCGTAGAGAGTGCCTCTTTTACTTAAGTGAAGAATGTGTGACTGACAGATCAAAGCAAAATCCTATTGATGACTGTCTGACTGCCAGATAAGATGACAGTCCCAACAATATATTGGTCGAGGGAAAATAGACAATTTTTAAGAAATGGTTACTCAGTCCCCATGAGTTTGAGGGGGGAACCTAAAGCCTGTGCTCTTCTGAGAGGACACATAGGCACAGCTAGAGAAATGCCCCAACCCCTAGTTTATTAAAAAAGAGTGGTTGCCCAAGTTGAGTTGAAATAGGTATGCTGGGCAATTCTGACTCTGAGGTTCATGTGTCTATATGGGAAAACACCGTTTATCCCTGGAAAGTGAAGAAAACCATCCCTCTACTCACCTCTCCGTCGGTACCTCTCGGCTGAAACCTAAGCCGAAGGGGAGGCGACGAGGAGAGGTGAGCTTCGTACTTATACCCTGTCTAATTGGACAACCGTCAACAGCTGGCATCCTATCGCTGTTGGCGGTTTCGCGCGGGCCTCTGTACTGCGCATGCGTGGTGGCAGTACACATCAAAAGAAGCAGCTCACTCAGTATTGAGTGTGCGCGGTGATGTGCAGCCAAAACACGCATGCGAGGAACACTGCTCAAAAGTAAGTGCCCACGGCGCATGCTCAACGCACTGGGACATGAATGTGGCAGTGTCCCTAGTGCGCGCATGCGTATTTGGTCAAGCTGGGACCGGTCCTCGGGGACGATATAATTAGCGCTACTAAAGCCTCTATTGCCCACTAGGAAAACCCATATAAAGGTGATAACGCCGTTAGTAGCGGACCAAAAGCGGATATTAAGCCTAAACAATGTGCAAGGAGTGCCCTGTCAACAGGCTAGTTTTAAGTTCCGTATGTTATGCAAATGTGTTAGAGGGAGAGAAGAGAGGAACCCATTAGTCAATGTAACGGAGGCTCACACATAATGAGCTAACCCTCCCTATCCCTCGGATAGGTCTTGGTCCTGTAAACACTGGTTGGCCACAAGTGAGGGAGATGCTAACCTGTTGCATTAAACTCCCATGGACCCCAAATCTTAGTACTGCCAGGGACTACAGAGCAAGGTGACACGAGTCTAGACTAGTACTGTTAATACCTTCGAAATTGAACTGGCAGGATCATGACCCATGCTACACTGTATGTCATCACTTAAAGTGAATGTGTTTCATATGAAGTGTAACCAGGTGGTGGTGAGCTAGGTCATCCAATGACCAGCAGGGGTGTCCTTATTAGCTACAAGATGTTCAAATGGACACCCATGGTATGTTGTCATTCAGCCCCGTTGTATCCGTTTTCAATTTAAAAATCCAGCGTTGTTCCTTAATGAAAAGAAACCTGGAGACATCTGATATATGAGGTGGGATAAAAGGTTGCTCCAGAACAACCCATCTGAGATCATCAGCTTTATGTTTTTTGATCAGAAAATGGTTCGTTAGACATGTGGACTGTTTATTGCACCGTATTGTGGGTTTCCAGGGATAAACGGTGTTTTCCCATATAGACACATGAACCTCAGAGTCAGAATTGCCCAGCATACCTATTTCAACTCAACTTGGGCAACCACTCTTTTTTAATAAACTAGGGGTTGGGGCATTTCTCTAGCTGTGCCTATGTGTCCTCTCAGAAGAGCACAGGCTTTAGGTTCCCCCCTCAAACTCATGGGGACTGAGTAACCATTTCTTAAAAATTGTCTATTTTCCCTCGACCAATATATTGTTGGGACTGTCATCTTATCTGGCAGTCAGACAGTCATCAATAGGATTTTGCTTTGATCTGTCAGTCACACATTCTTCACTTAAGTAAAAGAGGCACTCTCTACGGTTAGACCTAAAGAGCTAGTGATTTATTATTTTCTATGCCTGGAGCTACACCTTCCTTTAGATCTCCATGGGTTAGTGACCGGATGGGGCAGTCAGACAACCAGTTTTATTTTGCACAGATTGTTCTACCTGATTTTGACCACAGATTTCTGAGTCAACTCAGGATTGAACTCTAAATACTCCTTTTATGTTCTGTGTACAGAGCGGGGCCTCAATCTCCGAGCCGTTGCCGGGTGAGGTGAGGCTTGACCCCCACACATGGCTGGGTAAGTCTTTTACAAAGTGTTTAGAAATAATGTTCAGCAATGACTGATGGTTTACTTCTTAATGAAACCTTACCACATAGCATTGTGGCTGTCCTAATAGGGACCAGCCTAGCTGAGTCTATACAATGGTCCTTTTTTATGTAATGAGTTTGTTACGTTGTAAGAACATACAGTATTTGTTGTTTTTTTCATTCACAGGATTTCCTCCTCCAACTACTACTGATCAGGAGGTTATGGTAGGATGGTCTACGTGACCTCTCCAGTAATCTGGACAACTCTTTAACTCTTTTTGTTTGTCCGTTTCACGTTTTCACATTGCACATCGTGTTTGAGTGTATCTTTGCAGTAGCAAGATCTCTTTGTAGCTGGCCCTGAAGAATGCCGGTGTAGTTCACCTCAGGCAGAAACATGTTGGCCAAATCCATAGTACAGCAAAGTATCACAGTGATTTTGTCAACACTGTTCTACACTTCTTTTTAACCTGACGTCCTGGTGAATATCTCCAATAAAATTATTTTTCTTTGCCTTGACCGTCATTTTAGCTTCACTCTACCTCACTCCCTATTTTTGCACTGCAATTTTTCAGTACCACTCTGTGGCATGGACACTGTACAAACATAACCAGTAGTGTGTATTATCTGGCCGATTCATCTGGGCCTAGATTTACCACCCTGGTCAGACGTCCTACATGACGATGCTCCGCCAAATGGGTGGGCTGATAGGATATCTACTACATACCCGTGTCATGTGACCACTAGGTCTGATTTAGTGCAATCCAAAAGGGGTGCTTAATTAAGGACCTTTGAGACTCAGCGACCTAGCATACAGACCCTCCAACTCTTTTTGTTTACTACATGAATATACCCACCTCCTGGTACTATTCTCATAGGAAATATTGATGCATCCACTGTTTCTGTTCCTGTTTCCCTCACTGGATACAATGGTAAAGCCACTGAAGTCACTGTTTTATCTTCCTTCTTTTTAGCCCATCTTCCTTTCCAACCATCTAACACCCCCTTTTTTTAGAGGGCTAATTAACTCTTATTTGTAAACGTTTTCTTGAAGCATTCAAACTCTCCAAATCTTTATCACTGAAATCTAACATATATGTCTTTTGTAGGGTTTCAGACTTCTCTATGCAACCTCCACAAATTTTTGATGTAGGTTTCTCACTTTCTTTGTAATATTTTTACACATAAACAGTAATTCTTCTTCCTGATATTTACTTAATCTGTCTTGACTGATCGTACCAAGGATAATTTCTTCCAAATCTGCGTTCAATTTATTCACATCTACTCCTACATCATTATTATTCTGCATGCTACAACCAGGTGCTGATTTTCTTATCCAGTCATCTAATTCTTCTGGCAAAGGACCTAAGGATTTCTGCGTAATTTCACTTGACTCACTTTTTGACCCTCCTGATGTAGGTATCACTCTTTTTCCACTCTGCAATAATCTTTTTGGTCTAGATATATACCTCATTTTGAAGTTTCCACCGATCTTTCAGAAATTTTAATTAATGATCCTGATTCTCCCGTAACCACACTTACATTTGCTCTGCTATTCTCATTTAATCCTTGATTAGTCTAATTTACCTTTCTGCAAACTGTAGTAACCCCATTCATGCTCCTTTCAGGTATTGTCAAAGAATGCACTTGAGAAATACCTTGTCCATCATTATATAATGGAACAATTGGACCGATAGTTACTGGTACTGACAAAACATAGGGATTCAAACTTTTTGTGTTTTTCCTTACCAAATCTTTTCTAACTAGATTTTGATTTTCTCTTGAGGAGCTCTATCTGAATTCGTGGAGCACTTGGGAAAGAACGTGTCTTTATCCTGTCCTGTTCTTCTTGATATGGCGAAAGTCTATTCATTAATGATTTGTTTAAGAATTCATTATCTATGTCATCAATACCTTCAACAAATTCAGTATTTTTAGATTTTTGTTCCTTAACATTCTTCCTTTTCGCCTTACATTTTTCTCCTTCTTTAGTCTCTGCTACCATAACTGGAAACATTCCTGTTCCTTTGGATATGTCTCTTTTCTCTTGCTCGTTGTATTTCATCCAATTTTCTAACCAAGTACACGTCTGATAACCTCATTAAAATGACATAAAAGAAATGAATGGTCCTTCAGAAGCTTTACTAAATAAGGTCTTCATCAGTTTTAGTAACTTTGTGATTATTCTACACTAACTCTAAACTATATAAATAATTCTACAAATATTCTTCTTCCATATTCTGATTCCCTGCTACCAACCAGAATTAATCACACTGTCCAGTCCCAGCGCGATTCACACTAACCAACCTATACCAGCATGGCACTTTGTGATGATTTCACATCAACTGACCAATACCAGTGCAGCCCTTTTGTGACGTCAGTACAACTCCTGCCACTGACCCTCCCTTTACAAAATCAGCACCAGCATATTTTCAAAGTCTTTAACAATTCTGACTACATAAAAAACAGCTTGTCTGCTCCACTAATAGAAATAAATCGATCGTAACATACTCTGAGAATTTTCTTTTACTTCCAGTAAACCTCACCCAGCGTGATTTTACCCTCACTCAAGTGAAAACTTTTGGGACTTCTCCAGATGCGCTTTCCAAAGGTACCCAAATAAATCTACACTATTCTTACTTCAAGATTCCCTGTGCAATACCTGAAATACAACCATTGCTCAGAACTGCATCAACAGCAGACAAAACATATTAGTGTATGCCACATACAGATGCCCTAAGACTTATCCTGGGATCTTAGGCCAACGACGGACCCGTTACTTCCATTAAGGTCAACAATGAACCACAAGATATAACAAAGGTATGTAGTCAATAAACGTCTGTCCCTACAAATTCAGTCTTGTTTTCTTTACCCAGCATGATTAGTCTAAACTAACCATACGATGACACTACCAGAAACTGATCCAGGGGAAGCAGTGAACATTTTTTATAATCATTTATAATAACACTAAATTTAATATGCTGAATCCTTTAATAACCGGGAGTTCTGGCCTGGGAAAACTCAATAATTAATTACAGTACCAGGTCCTCCGATGGACCTTTTTGTAGAGCTAATAGGGACTCAATAATGAAAAGACGGATGCAATTCCATCATGAGGACCTATAACGAGAAAATCCCTAACTAACAAACATAGTCATAATATTGCAATTTGTCAATGACTGTCAATAACTCATCAAGAAAGACAAAGTCTGAGTACTTATCAAGTTACTCTTATCTAATATTTCAGAATATGAATGGTCAATACATGAATACAATAAGAAACACCATAAGAATCAATCATTAGTTCAATGTTTCGGGTAAATCACAAATAAGAGAAATACAGTTTATAACTCCATTTCAATAGCAGACATGAGTGGAAAGCAGAAGAGACAAAGGGAAAGGTTCATTGCAATATCAATATGCAATTCGAATTTCATACGAACCTAGACCAAATGAGAACTAATGCATAACATGCAATAGTTTAGAAGAGCTAACCTTTTGGCCGAAAAGGTGTAGCTTAAGGCAACATCACCAGCCGATGAAGTGCAAAGTAATTAGGACAGTCTCAGTCAGATATCACAAAGACAGCAGTAGCCAGCCACAGTAGCATGGAGAAAACAGCAGCAAAGCTCTCCTCTCACAGAAGCAGCTACTGCCCTTTCTTGTCACAAGGTAGTAGTTATACTCTAAAATGTTAAAGTCCAACCTCCCAATCTATCTCTATAACCAAAATTCTCAACTCCCTTTGGTTAGATATTACTGGGGGTCATCAATATTCCGTTCATCCGCGTCTTTTCAATGTATCTTTGTTAAAATAATTGGTGTCCTCATTCTTCGGAAGCAGTAGGAGATCATTGTATTTCTTTCCGATGCTTTTGTGCAATTCCATATCAACTTACAACATTTGTCGACACAGTTTCTCCACCGAGGTGAATACATTACTCGTACAGAAAGGATGCCCTAAAACACTTTATAAAACTAAACAAATAAATCGGATTTTAGAGATAATGAAGGACAAATGCATTCTTCTGAGACCTACGTTAGGGAAAAGAAATAACTTTAGCAGCGGCTTTTGAGGCCTTTTTGGAAGAAACTTTAAAATCATAATTTTCTCTTCTAAATAAAATAAAACATACTTTAATTCAATGATCACAAAGGTATAAATAAGAAATCATAATTTTAGTTTTCATTATTCTAATTAAACCCACGTATATGTTATTTTTATTTATGATGATTATTGCTTCCTTAGAATGATAAAAAAGAGTAAACATTCACACGAACATTTTTCTGAAATAACTTTGTTGTTTTACTCGTGAAAATGCTAGTACACGTAAAGTCTCTCTCTTTATTAGATAAAAACTTATGTTTTCACATTTATTTCTGCATATAAATTATTGCAGCTTTTGATTACTGAATGTGCTGTGTCTCTCTTGCACATTTCCCATGTTCTTCTTTTTAAGTCCCCAGGTTGTTAATTTCACGCTATTAGTCATTTGTTTTGTTAATAACACACATATGAGCAGATTTGATCAAGCAAGATTAATTTTGCAAAAATCATGCTCCATCATTATTTTCCCAAAGGATAAAACTTGTTGCAAATTGTGAGATTTACTTTACCTTCCTTTTAAATACACGTTCAGACTTAGTAAACCGTGCAAGTTTGTGGACAAAATTAAAACATTTGAAAAACCCAGAAGACCTATGGAGAATCCTGAGAGAATGCCACTTTAATAACTGGGCCAGGGTGATAGTTGATAAAGGGGAAAAGCCTCTCAAGAAAAATAAACATGGAGAATGGTTTCCACCAGGGATGTGTGATAACACCGATGCTCTTTGCACTATATTTAGCTGATCCATCCAAAACACTACAGTCTACCCTGTCGTTTTCACCACAAAAGACGGCTCTCCTATTCCCTGTCTCCTTTATGCCAATGATTTGATAAATCTAGATAACACTCCAATTGTCCTTAGATGGGAATTAGAGGAACTTATGAGGTTCTGAGGAATTAATGATCTAATATTACATTTTGATTAGACTAAAATCATGACATTTGGCAAATGGAAAGTGGGGAGTGGATGAGCTACTGGAAGTACTCCAGTTATAAACATACCAGAATACAAGTATTTGGAGATGATTTTTTCTGAATTTCTCGCCTGGAGTCAGCACATTAATATGCTGAGATATAAAGCAGTCCTAACCATCGGTGGATTGTAAACATTTAAAAGTGATTCTGGTGGTCCATCATTTCCCCCAGTCCTAGCTGCATTTAGAGCTATGGTTGTCCCTCAATTTTTGTATGCAGTGGAGGTTCTAGAGCTGAGTGGGTATTGAGGATGGATTAATACAGAGGGTTTCTTTGTAAAGCGTCTGCACTCCCTACCAAAAATGTGCTGTGGCCCAGGCAGTAAGTCCCGAATTAGCTTAATAGCCTGCTGTAGTGGGCTATACTGACCATTTAAGGCCCGCTCCAGCATTAAAGGCCAAAGGCCTTTAACAAGGGAGTCAGCTTTATAGCCCACCTTAGCTGGTTATACCGGACATTAAAGGCTATTGGAACATTCCACCCCATGATTGCAGAATATTCTAATTAGAAAAAAAGGCCGCCCGAGGGAGATTTCAAATCCCTCTCAGCTCCCAAGCATTTGTTCACAGATCTTGCTGTCAATGTTCTACAGATAACAGCCACGCACAGGGCTGATCGATTCAGATGCTCTGTCCATCACCACCCCCTTTTGTACCGCTTTTGGCCGCCATAAGTGTGGCAGGGTATGCTCAGACGTGAGTCCCTTGCTCACTTTGCCACTGGATTCAAGCAAGCCGGGCTGAAGACGGCTGGAATGCCAGAAACCGGTCCTCGGAAGCTTGTTTCCGGTCCAGGGAAGACATGGCTTGGCAGTTCGGGCTGGACTGTTCCCATGAGGCACAGGGTCAGACTGATTTGCATATAGCCATGTCTGAACTGGGGTGGCAGAGTGGGCTAAAGAACGGTGATGGATTAAACCCAGATCTTTTGACTGGGTGTGAGTGTTTGATTGCAAAGTGATCCGTACATAACCTTAGAGTGGCAGGGAGTTTTCCCGACGTTACACTGCAGAAAATTCGAGGCCATCCATTGTGATACTGCCCTCATGCCATCTGAGAAGGACTGTTTAACCACCATGGTTAATGTCTTAAATGGGAAGAGAAGCTGAGTGTCGTCAGCATACGACACGGGGATGAATCCGTATGATCTAATGAGACTGGCAAGGGGGGCCACGTAAATGTTAAAAAGTGTGGGGCTCAAACATGAGCCCTGCGGCACCCCCTTGGTCAGCTCCACAGGTGCAGATCAGAATGAGCCCATACTGACACTCTGTGTGCGACCAGATAAGAAACTCCTCATCCAAGACAACGCCGAACCCCCGAGCCCCACCTCTTCCAAACGGCTGAGCAAGACATCATGGGATATCATGTCGAACACTGCGGACAGGTCCCACAGCACCAGAAGCATGGAATTCCCTTTATCCTGGGACATTCTGATATTATTAGTCACCGAAAGGAGCGCTGATTCGGTGCTATAGTTGGGCCTGAATCCGGACTGGGAATGATCTAAACCTCCAGTTAGCTCAATGAAGTTCGACAGATGAGTGTTAACATGCTTCTCCCTTAGCTTGCTGTGGGTTAAATATGCATCTAATGACCTTGCATGATTTATTGGATTATCTTTACTTTTTAAATGTTTGTTAGAAAATGTTCAAAGCTGTTTTAAAAAAATATAATGTAAGAGCAAGATCAGCAGCAAAAGATTGCTTGGTTTCAAATGCAATATATGGATGTAACCTCTGCACTGGCTTGATTTTTAATGGCTTTGAAAGATGTTATGCCTGAGATACGTGAATTAGAATGATTTGTGGACTTTATAAATCCCTTTTAATGTGTATTGCAAAACTATGTTTTATTGATTTGATATTTATGGTTTAAGGAACTTTGTCTCAAATAAAAGTCATGGGTGAGCATAATTAGGCGAATGGCTTAAATATGCCAAAATTAAATTAATTATTTCATAGCCGCCATCAGGACAGGACGCTGTATCTCTAAGGATGCCCACAGTGGGTCAAGGATGCCCAATGTTATTACACCTGCACGGGCCGCTGCTGCTCCTAAGAATGGTGAGGCGGGAAGGGGGGATTTCGACAGACAATGAGGGAAATGAATTATTTATTTTGTTTTCCCTTGTGTTTGTCTGTCGAATTCCCCCCCCCGCCCCCCCCCCCCCAAAGCCGGCCCCATTGCCTCACCACTCTTACCTCCATGGGCTGCTGCTGCACAAGAGTTGCCATCCTTATGGCACAGGTGGCTACAATTTGGCCAAGGATGCATCAAACAATTCAATGATGGCCCTCCATATGCCACAGGTGGCTGCAATCAGACCAACAGTATTTAAAGTGCATCATGAAGGATAACAGTTATGTAAACATCACCATTATATTAGGATTGGACATCATTATGCCACATATGGCCCTCATATGACAGAAGGACAACCAATGCCCCTTATGGCCCCAGATACCAAGAATTGCTGCAAGGGAAGAGTAGGAACAACACACCAGAACACTCACTTGCACACTTACCAAGCAGACACCTACACATGTACAGGACAGCTTCTGTTTACACTCTACACTCTTCAGAAAATGAGACACTAACCGGTCTCTCTTCCAGTTCCATTTCTTCTTGGATCCTGGGTTGCACCCGCAGGTGTCTCAAACTTGCCCCCCACCCTGGCTTCTGCAGCCTTGTTTCTCCACATTCTGATTGATATTTGACTGATGTGGCATTGCATGAAAGCATGAGGCTCTTCCATTCGTTTTGTTTACAGTCGGTCCAAGGGTATGCAGCTGCATGGTGCTGCTTCTAGTACTGTAGAGATGGGGACCCTGCTCAATTCGAGGCATAGTGACCTGGCTACATGTTTGTTAGCTGCCTGCATGTTTAGGATCCCCTGATCTGGTTCATGAAATGCCTACACAAGTCAAAAAATGAACCCAGTTTTGCTTGTTGCATTTGTTTTTTTACAGATAAATACAGACAGAATAGCATTTCTTTTGAATGATTCTCATTGTCTACCATGACTGTCATGCCAGTAGCTGTGCTGACTGATGGGTAGGTAAGTTAAAGAAAAGGGAAAAGGTTTCCTCATGAAGTTGAAATAGCTTCAGGTATGCAACTGTTTAAACTGACCAACAATGCTAATGTTTTCAGATTATTACATTGTGTTGTCTATGGCTGTTTAGGGTGCTAAAATCTATTAATATTCAAGCATAAGGATACATTTATCAGTTCATCACATTTGGAAATATACTTATTGCAGTTTGAATTTTTACACTAAACATAAAATGATTATAGATAAATATTAAATACAGATAAAATGAGTAAAAATAAATATGGATAATCCTAATCGCAGAAGCTAAAAAATAAATACCATAGTGCCGGGAACAATAGTCAAAATATAGACCACAGCAGCAAGCAATTGTGAACAGACAAGATGTAAATCGGCTTTGCATTTTCCCGAAAAAACACTTATTTTAACTGCAAATCCCAGCTTTTCAGTTTTGGCAAACAAACTTGTTTATTATCAGGCATCAACCTATTTTCTCGGAAAATGCGATCATTAACCTCCAAGTAACTGCTTTTTATTAATGATAAACGGATTTCCACACACACTTGCGATTTTCTATAAATATATACATTTTACCCACAAAAATACTGACTTTTTGTTTTTTGTAAAAACAAAACAAATTTTCCAAAAGTTTCAGTTTGACAGTTCCAGGAAATTCACTTTGTTTAGTCCTTGTATATTCGTATCACGTTTATATTCTCTCAAGGTGTCCAAATAATTTAAAAGTGTTTTGTCCAAACACTAGCTTATCTGTTTAGCTGAATTCTCTCATTTATTACTGGCCCACATGCACAGATACTGACTGATTCACATGCCCAAGTACTGCCATCATATGCCAAGACGAGTTCAATGTACTCTGGGTCTGCCTCTTGCATTTGCATTGATTACCATTTTCTTTCTTTATTTATTGAGTTTTATATAGCGCTGGCTAGACCCGGAGGTATCAGAGCGCTTTACATGAGGAAGAAGCATTGTTTCAGAACATGGTTACAAAGTTACATCAGTTACTGGAGTGTAGTTACAGGAATTACATGAGTACAAAAGCATAACATAAACATGACAGGAAAAAAAATAGGCAAGGGGAGAGAAGATTAGGGGAAAAAGGGAAGGAATAGGGGGGGTGGACAGAGAATAATGGAGGGAAGGGGAGGGGCGGGTGTAGGAGGCACAACGGGGAGACGAGGAAAAACAGTGTCCTACGTCCGGCTGGTGACAAGACCACGTCTGAGGAACATGGAAACCACAGCACCCCACTAACCACCCACACCTTCCCTGCTCCAGCACGGTTACCAAAGCAGCATCACCCCAATACTATCTGAGCATGTACAACGTTGCCGGTTAAGGCCTATTTCTTGAGTTAGGTGAATGATCAAGGTCTAAATTTAGTGCACAGCACATGCAACACACTGAGTTGCCTGTTAGCGGTCACGGACGCTCCCACTGCTCCCAATGCCCCTTCCGAATCCTACCTATCCTTGGAAGCCTGGAATTGAGAGGCATCCTTGACCCCCAACCCAGTCCTTTTGCGGTTATTAACGCCTTAACCACGGCGGTTTTTCCGCCACGGTGCGGGCGTTCTAAAGGGTGGGCGGGGCTCCGTTGGTATGCTCCCGTCGGCACGGAAGGAGTTAAGTAGCCATGGACGAAGGATGGAGCACCACAGGCACTCCTATACTGCAACATTCACAGCCCTTGCAGAGGCAGATCTTCCACTTACCCATACCATAGACAAGAACTAAACTTATGTTAAAGAGGTATACATATGTATCCCTTATAACAGATGTGAAATGCTGAGCCATGCATCATCTTCAGTGATGCTGGCTGGTTCTTTATTGAAAAACAAACTGTCCTGTGCAGAGAAAATAGCTGGTGTGCCTCAGCCTACCACCCTTAATGAAAGAGCCACCACTGAGCACAGGTGTGTAACTGCTCAACCTAGTTCCAGATCATCTTTATAGACATAGACGTCCAAATACTCTAAATAAACACCAGAATAAAATGTGCTTTCAGTCATGAAAAACATTTTTCAGAAGTATTCTCATTTTTAGTGCGTTATTTGTTTTCAACTGTTAAAAATGGGACTTATCTATTTAGTTGGTTTGTGGTTTTGTATATCATACCACAGTACTACCTGTCTCCGCGAGGTGTCAAAAAAGTATGGATGTCTTAGAATACTGCCCACATGAGTGACCATTAGCTATGAAGAGTTTGTACTATATTATATTATTTTGGCTCATTCTAGAAGTAGATTAGCAATATATAAATCATTCATACCTATAACCTGAAAAGGGGAAGTGCTTTGTGGTTGGAAACACAAGTTTTTGGTGTGTTTTTCTTGAGATTATTATGAAATCGACTTATTTATTCAGTCAATCAATCAAGAAAGCTTTATTTTGAAAACACATAGTGAATCTCAAACGCTGCAAAAATATAACAGTATCTAATTGAAAAGGCGATTAAAAGAAATGGTTAAAAATTATGTATAAAACACATATATAAATAAGCGGGAACATCCACTTGTAATCAATAAAACATCTACAACTGATTGCTACTTCTATTAACGGCAAATAAATATCGCAACCATACAGCACATATGTACAAAGTCGGAAGTGACTGTGAATAAATATGTGGACATTTCACAAATCCAAGTTGTTTTTAGCGGGGGCTTCATCAAACATTTTCTCAACTCAGAATAGAATGTACAAAAAAGAGAATATGCATTGTACTCTGCTTAGAGACATTGTCACAAGGGCATAACACAGGATCGTGCGACCATTTATTGATGATGGGAAAGCTGGTTAAATGATGATATATGTCCAGCCGGAACTGGGTCAGCACAAATCTATGGCGTGGATTATCTACATCAGCTAAGTAGGGTTGCATATCATAACTGGCCAGAATAAACTCATATTCAAGAATTGAGGAAGAGGGGAGGAGAAGTGATGGTAGAGGGTAAGCAGGTACCAAAAGTCTCAGATATCCATCTAAAATAACCACTCTGGTTCCTTCCCTAGGTTTGTATATCAAAACGCACTAATTTGCTTTTATTTCATCTATTTGTAGTGTCATAAGCAAAATAATGCTATTTAACAAAGCAATGGGCTCCGCCTCTCCCCATGGCATTTTCAGCCAACCTCCGATGATCAGTGCCTGGATACCCTTAGGGGTGACCAGCAGCGCTCTACAAATCTACCGATTGATATTAGAAACCAGTATAGACAGTTAGAAAAAAACTATCTAACAAGTTACTTCAAAGGTGTGCAGGTTTAAGGCCAAATATTTGTTGTAGTTTAGTAGAAAATGTGAGAGCTGCCGTTAGAACTTTTGTCTCTAAAATTGTAAATTGTTGTGTCTTGTAAAGCGCACTGCTAGTGCTACCCGGAGGCCTCGTAGCGCTAGACCGCTGGGGAACCCGTCCTGGCTTTCCCTGTGAGATAGTCCCTCCTGGGGGTCTCCAAGGTGAAACCAGGTATCCCCGGCGTTTGTGTGGGGCCGTTGTGGAGATGAGGCAAGCTAATGCCCAGAGTTGCCGAGTGTGCTCCCTGGTCGGAGTAGGCACCGATGCGATGCGAGACCCTGCCGCGTCGGGAATCGAACCCTGGTCCCGGGCCGTTCTCTGCACTCGGGTCTGCCGCCTCTAACCAGTGAGCCACACCTCTCCACCCCCTCAAAATGCAGGTAATAAAACGGCACTCAAATGTAGGTGGATTATGAACCTGTTTCCGTATTGTAGACGTAGTTAGAAAATATATAAAATATTTTAAATGAATCGGGACTATTTTTTTCTTTCTATTTCCTGACGTTTCGTAAAATGCCACGGTAACATGAAGGCAAAAACACCTGATGCAATCCAGTCATTCTTCTTTCACCAGACCTGTTTTTGGAAAGTGTTCAATATTTTTTCTTAAAGACAGAAGTGGTCATGTCAGGGGTGTAATCTAAGCCCCCGCAGACAGCAGAGGGCCCCACTCCTTCAGGGGGCCTCCATACGGGCCAAGGCCGATGAACATCTACGAGAGATTAACTCAGGGGCCCTCCTTTTGCGCTATGCCACATGGATATTCTGTAGCATCTAAAACTAAAGTAGCAACAGCTAAACAAAAGAAAATACTGCTGTTAATTAATTAACCACTCGCACGTTGAACCCTGCGTCAAACCGGGTGACCTTTCGTTAAGCAGAGACGGCTTTGGCGGGTTCACTGTTATGACGCACTTTTGTAGCCTCCGACGGACTAAACTCCATTCCAGGTGAGAAAGAGGTGAGGGGGGGTCTTGGAATATAATACTAGCATTTCAAGTAGGGACTCCCATTTTTCACAAAGACGACAAAGAAAACCGCTCTGGGCAAAATTAGGCTAGGCTTAAAGGAAGTTTCCAGAGTTTTGGCTATTATTGAAAAGCGCACAGGCAAAATTCATATAAGAAGGGGGTATTTGTTTACGTTCCCTGGAGCAGAACGGAGATGATCAAAGTACAAAGGGAACACGAGCTCAGTCCGGAGACAGAGAGTAATAGCGTTATATTCCCAGCCCCCTACCTAGTAATGAGACACCAGTGGGGGGTCTTTAGCTTCGCAGGTTACAAATGTCATTACCAGAGAACCAAATATCTGTTTGGACCATGCACTACTTGAAAACTTCCTTTTGTGTGATACCTGGCTTTAGTTCCCTCCTAAAGTATGAAAAAAAATCCCTGTTCTTTCTGTCACCCACTCATCCAATTTTCTACCTTGCTTGCTCGCTATGCAACGCCTTTAACCAGGTCGACATTCAACAGTTTTCAATTCATACAAGCGTAGAAATAGGACAACGCCACGGTCACCAACATGTAGAAAATGTTACAAGGTGTTTTACCAGCTGTATTGTGAACGGTGTTCCGACGAGTGCAGCGTTGGCCTGATTCTTTTTTTCAGCATGTATATATATATTTTATTTTCACATGCCACACGAAAAATAATTAAACCTTAATGACTACGTTTGATTTTGCATTTCATCTTAAGACATTTTGTTTGAGACACGCCGAATTATTAGATGTTAGTAGAGCAAATATTTTAACAAATATAGATGATAAATGAAAAATGTGCATTCTGAGAAAGGATCCATAAACGGTTTAACGAAAGGTACTTGTACTTATATTTTCGTAGAATCAGCATTAATGCAAATGGTTGCACCTTGTTAACTCCATCCTATGAGAAGTTGTTCATCTTTGTGTAGGAGCATTTCTAGAAAAAACTCAAAGATTTGAATCCTTGCAAATCTGGCCACTCACATAAACCATATTTCTCAACCTTTTTCGTTGTCCCAACGGTAGGGCAAGTGATGCCGCCAATCGCTCCCAATGCACAAACTGCAGAAGCTGTGGGAATTACATTTTCATTGAATTTATTGAATGTACAAAATGCATTTGTGCAACTGTATAATCACTGCAGAACTAATTAACAACATTACAAGCGAGAAGGGGATGAAAAAAGGTTGTTGAGCACAACACTATGAAATGGATGGCGGAACGGGTGAGAAGATTCAAGAACATCAATTCAGGATAGCAAGTGCTACCCCTAGCTTGCCCTTTAGTACACCTAGCACTGTTTTTGATGCCCGATGTGTGAGTGGTCATTAACTTTGTGGCAGGAACAGAAAGTAACCAGTACTATAAGAAAACTTTACTTTCTATACTTTCTTCTTTTTTGCCCTCCTCCTATCGCATGAGCATCAAATACAGGTTTGTTCAGGGCACAATTGTTGGGCAAGGGATAAACCTTGGGGGGGGCTCAAAGTTGGTGTGATGCCATTTCCTCTACCATGGCATTTTGATGAATTTATGTCCATGGCGAGAGGGATGATTTCTGAGTATTTTGGGGCAAGTAAGGGAACAGCAACAGCATGGGCGTGGGATGGTAGAGAAGTATGTAAACGCCATTCAAAGGCAGAATGTAGATTACAAGAATAGGTATAGGCAAACACAAGAACATATATGTAAGAGGGCAAAGACCTCATAATGTAGACACCCGGGTACAGTGCAGAAATAGCAGAATAAAAGTCAAGAATGAGAAGGTCTCCCAGTGAAGGACATGTAGGGATAAGAGCAGATGGAGTAAGTAAGGAGAAGAGTTGATGTAAGATTTGAATACCAACTGAAATAGGTGTGATAAATGGGTCCTCATTGCAGGAGGGCTGAGAAAGGGAGAGCCATTTACTGCAACTGGGGCCATATTACAGATGGTGCCCTGGGGTGCAACAGTGTTTGCGCCTGCTATGTGTGCCCTCTGGGCACTTTGGTATTATAGAAGGGGACGCAGACGGTTGTGCATCCCCTTTTCAATACCGATAGCGCTGGTGCACTTATAGCGCCAGAGCTATCAACAGAGGATGTGCCCTCATTTGCATAAGGGAGTGTCCTATGCAAATTAGGGATTTCCTTTGACTTTGCGCCCCGCCATATTACAGATGCAGAGTCAAAGAAGCCCTCAGGAGGTGCACTAACACACCGGTAATCAAGGCTGAAGAATGTCGATTAGTAAGAAGAGAGGAACAGTAATCCAGACATGAAAAGAAACAGATAATTATCAAGATGTTCTCAGCAAAGACAATCAGAAGTGGATCAAGGTTATGAATGAAATGAAGAGCATTAGAATGACCTGGGATTTTAGGCTGTGGGATTACATAAGCCTCAGTAGGTTGGGAGATGTTTGGTCAGGTCAGCACATGAAACCCTTTAAAGAACTTAAGGAGGAAGTTGATCTACGCATTGTTTGAGTCTTCAATTTTTAACAACCAAGACACATTCTAGGCCCTGCAAGAGAACTTTCCAGAGTTCAGTCCTTTGGAGGCTAAGCAAATACTTAGGCCAATGGGGCCGTAGGACATATCAAGGTTATATAGATATTCCTCATACTTAATGTCCCAGACCCTGTAGCTATCCTACAAGACACACGGCAGAGTGATCTCTGAGACCTAGATGATGACGAATGTAGGGAACCAGGATATCTCAGAGGGTGTTAACATAGTTGGCCTGCCTGTGGCTGTTTAATTTAAGAACCTCAACATGGTATATTATACGATACCCTGTGAAACTGTGAAGGATGGACAGTTGGCCTGGCCCAAATTGTGCTAGATGTTTGATTTTCCACAATATGGTTTGGAACTGGCAATTGATCCAACAATTTTGGTCACATATGGAATGTTCCTTTGGCAGAACAATTTAGTTTACTCCCTAAATGGCCCTGCTGGGCTTGTAATAACAATGGAGAGGGTGCAGAGGTCCTCGGCTACTCCATTACTGGGCTGTATATTGGCTAAAAGAAGCAACATGCATAGGTGTGGTTCCAGAATAGTACTGTCACTTAGAGAATGGCAGAGAGGAACGGACCATTTTTAATTATGGAATAGGACATATACAGGGTCCAAGGATGTTCCCAGACCTTTGGCAAAATATTGGGGATGCAGTGAGAACACTTTCAGACATAGGACACAGACTCAAGCGTGTGGACCGTACCGAAGGTAGATAGGAGAAGACCGAAATTTGTTGTGTGGACTACCCATTGGGGCACAGTAGTCGTCTAACCTATTGATATTATATGCTTGTTCTGATCTCAAATGGACTGATATTGATAGTGGGGCTGCTGTCAGAGGTATCTAGAGGTTGTGATGTAGGTATGCGTTGTGGGTATGACAGTGTTTGGGATCGCAATGTCATCTGTAAGATGATTGTTGGTATCAAAATCAATAAAAACCTGTATAAAATAAGGGACATGAAATACCATTGACATGAGCTATTCTCAACTATATAGGAATTTTGTTCTCATCATAAAGAGTGACAAATCAAAAGAAACATCAAAGGTGTTGATAGCATAGGAAGGCAAAATAAGCTCACTGCTCCATCAGGATTCAAGCAAGCCGGGCCGAAGACGGCTGAAATGCCAGAAACCGGTCCCCGGTAGCTTGTCTCCTTTCTGGTGAAGAATTGGCTTGGTAGTTTAGTCTGCCCTGTTCCCATGATGCACTGGGCCAGGGACAGACTGATTTGCATATAGCCAGGTTCTGAGCTGGGATGGGGCAGTGAGATAAATAACGGTGATGGATCAAGCCCTGATCTTTGGACTGGGTAAGAGTGGTCTGCTTAATTCAGACACTCTGTTCATCACCACCCCCTTTTCTGAATCGTTTTTTGCCACTATAGGTGTGGCAGGGTATACTCAGACATGAGTCCCTTTCTCACTGCTCCATCAGGATTCAAGCAAGCCGGGCCGAAGACGGCTGAAATGCCAGAAACCGGTCCCCGGTAGCTTGTCTCCTTTCTGGTGAAGAATTGGCTTGGTAGTTTAGTCTGCCCTGTTCCCATGATGCACTGGGCCAGGGACAGACTGATTTGCATATAGCCAGGTTCTTAGCTGGGATGGGGCAGTGAGATAAATAACGGTGATGGATCAAGCCCTGATCTTTGGACTGGGTAAGAGTGGTCTGCTTAATTCAGACACTCTGTTCATCACCACACCCTTTTCTGAATCGTCACTTAGAGAATGGCAGAGAGGAACGGACCATTTTTAATTATGGTCCCGCTTCGCCGGTAGTGCCGCATTAAGGAGGCAGCAGTTCCCGCTCCAGGAGGAGCATTGTGAAACCCCCAGCAACCCGCAGCAACTCCGCACGGGACTCCACTGACCAGGAGCCCGTGCGTGAACACCAGTGCACGGAGGCACGCCCACCCGCCCACCGGCCTTCAAAACAGCTTGCTGGACCCGCAGGAGCGGGTCCCGCTTCGCCGGTAGTGCCGCATTAAGGAGGCAGCAGTTCCCGCTCCAGGAGGAGCATTGTGAAACCCCCAGCAACCCGCAGCAACTCCGCACGGGACTCCACTGACCAGGAGCCCGTGCGTGAACACCAGTGCACGGAGGCATGCCCACCCGCCCACCGGCCTTCAAAACAGCTTGCTGGACCCGCAGGAGCGGGTCCCGCTTCGCCGGTAGTGCCGCATTAAGGAGGCAGCAGTTCCCGCTCCAGGAGGAGGATTGTGAAACCCCCAGCAACCCGCAGCAACTCCGCACGGGACTCCACTGACCAGGAGCCCGTGCGTGAACACCAGTGCACAGAGGCACGCCCACCCGCCCACGGCCTTCAAAACAGCTTGCTGGACCCGCAGGAGCGGGTCCCGCTTCGCCGGTAGTGCCGCATTAAGGAGGCAGCAGTTCCCGCTCCAGGAGGAGCATTGTGAAACCCCCAGCAACCCGCAGCAACTCCGCACGGGACTCCACTGACCAGGAGCCCGTGCGTGAACACCAGTGCACGGAGGCACGCCCACCCGCCCACCGGCCTCCAAAACAACATCAGTTTGACGCAGCGCGGGACGCAGCGCGGGACCAACGCCGGACGAAGACCGGACAAAGGGCGGACAGTCTGTGACAGTCCGGGACAGGCAGGGACTGGGCTGGGCCAAGTCCCTTGGATATACAACTAAGGTACTGTGTGATTTGCCTGTAACTAACAGTGTGGGGTAGTGATCCGGAGTTATGGGGAAACGGAAACTGATAGAAGACTCTGGCGAATCAGTAGGCGGGGCACTAAAGGATGGGAAAAAAGCAAAAAAATGTAAAGTTAAATCTAAGCGAATGCCTAACGCAGGAGCCAATTGTGTCATGGATCGAATAGATGATCTGATACAAGACTGTGGGGATATACTGACTCAAGCACCTAAAATTGCTGAGAAACCTGATGACGGGACTATAAAAATAGGGTCTGATCTGCACAATAGGCAGGAAAAGGGTGTGGTGAAAATTCCAGACATGTTTTTGGGGAAATCTGTAGTGGGGACAGGGGTTAACATTGTACCTAATGTTGAGAATGAGTCACGTGTTGAAAAACCGAATCCACCTGTAGAATCTGATGCTAGTATTCTGGACTTGGAACCCTTATTCAGTTGCAACAGGTTCTCTGTTTTGTCACAGATAGGGAATGAGGACTCAGTAGGAGTCCCGTTGACTCCTACCATTATTGAAAATTCCATATCTGTGCCTGGCCATACTGATGCTCCAGTGCCCCCGAGCATACAACCAGTTCTCTTTGGGTAATTATTAAACAACTGTGTGGTATGGTGGAGACGTTGCAAGTCAAAATTGATCTCCTGACTGTCACAGTTAATGCCCAAAAAGATTCATCAGGACAAGGTACATCCAACCAAATAAAACCTCGAATGACAGGCCCAGTGATTAACAGCGCGGCTGGAGGAAAGATCTGTGCTCCGCCTGCTTCCTTGCCAGCTACTCCACTTATATCCAGCTTGTTGTCAAGGAAAGAAAGGGGGAATACCCACTCAATAGACAATCCGCATGTAAGGGGGAATAGTTTGTTAAAGTCGCCCAAAAGTGTGTCCACAAAACATAATATCTCACAAGTGGACAGGAATAGAAAGGGTGAGAACAAAAAGGAAAATTGGCAGCAAGAGCTAAGGTTGAGTTCCCTTAAGCCATTTAGTCTCCATCGAAATGATAACAGTAATTACACACAGGCGGTTTATATGGTGAACGTTCCTAAAATACCTATGGGACGGGACCATGAGACTCCGGATTCCTTAACTAATAAAACAATCCATTGGATTAGGCATATCAGGGGGTGTAGGTCTGTTATCAGGGAGGACATCTTAAAAACCTCTAGAATTACATCTCCTGGCATCACCTATGATTGCATTGAGGTAGTCCTAAAAAACCCGAAGATAGCAGAGGGCTTGCTAGCCCTGGAATATAGAACTTGTTCCCCAGACAACTCCCGGATACAAATGAGATCACAACCCTATCAGAGTAGGATACTGGCAAGAGAACCGATCGAGAGGAGTTTAGACATGCCTAATTCTGGTTTGGACAGTAACGATTGACTCCAGACCCAGAATGGTGAAGCATCATTAAGGGAGACAAGTAATGACGAGGTCCCAAACTATGCACTAACTGTAATGAACCCAACCTTCCCCAACACAGAACCCCCACTCTTAGGGTTGCTAAATGCACAGAATAAAGTACCAGACACCATTGAGGATAACAATATATCTATAAATCCCCCTGTTCCTACCGGGACACTTCTTTCCTGGAACATTGCCGGACTGAGAACGAAAATGGACTCCCCAGAGTGGGCTTCTTTTATCAGCCGGCATGAAATATGTTTATTCCAGGAAACCTGGGCTCTAGAGCAATTGCATTTCAAGGGATATTTAAATTATGGAGTCCTAGCAGAAAAAAAAGGGAAAGGTCGCCCGTTTGGCGGCCTGGCGATCTGGATCAAACAAGACCTCGCTGTAATGGTTAAGGTAATTCCTTCCAAGCACAGGGATCTCCAGGTCCTTTTGCTGGAGTTTGCGAAACGAGACCCTATTTACATATATAATGTTTATGCAAGAAGTACCGGGGGAAAGAACTCGGAAATTTTAACACTTCTAGAGGAACATCTAGAAAGTAATTCTCTCCACCCTACCAATATTATTATAGGGGGAGATTTTAACGTAACTTTCGAACCTCTCCTGAACGACAATTGGGACCTTTTAGACGAAGAAGATAGAGCATGGGGGGTCCCCAAACTGGATTTAGCACCCATTAAAAGATGGACCCAAATTACTATTCAACTTAACTCTCTCTGCCTAAACAAAGGACTCAGATCTGCCAACGGTAGAACACAGAGTGATAAAGGGGGAGCTAGTACATTTAAGACTGGCCCCCGGCAGAGTAGAATAGACTATATTCTTGTCAGCCTGAGTCTGTGGAGGCATCTGCAGGATATGCAAATTATAGACAGAGTAGAGAGTGATCATAATCCCCTATCGGTTAAAATATCTTATTGGGAATCACCAGCTGCGTCAGAAAGGGTGTCTGATGCCGCTACCCAGGCGGACGTCGTTATCACTAACGATATGCGTCACGTCCGCTGGACCAAAGTCATAGTCAATCAGGAGAACGTAGAATTTATAGCTGATAAGCTTATTCAGGCAACAAATGATTTGAAGGGGGCAGTGAGTGAGGAGCGTCCCACTATTGGATACGATAGTGTAACCAGGATACATGAGGCTTTTTTTAAGGACCTACGAACAGTGTTTGTCAAGCCTTCCCCAAAAAGTGGTTCTTGTAAACAATTCTCTCCACGCTGGTATTCAGTGGATTGCAGGCAGGCTCGCCTGGAGCTAGGTAGAGCCCTTAAAAATGGCTCGAGTATAGATGTTCGTGTAGCGAGGGCAGCATATAAATCGGCCATTTATAAATCCAAGCGTTTGTGGGATGAGCAGAGGTGGGCAGACCTGCAGGAAGCAGGACAACATAAAGACCCTCGAAAGTTCTGGAACATCTATAGGAATGGTATGGATAGTAACATTGATAAACCACAGAACTGGGTTCCGCAGGACAAATGGGTATCCCATTTTAAACCTCAGTTTGCGATGGCAGCAGGGCAAGATTCCTCTGCAAAGGTGTCTTCTACACCTTTTTTTGAGGATCCTTTTACCCTGGGGGATGTTCAGCTGGCACTAGATAACGTTGTTCCTGGTAGAGCGCCAGGAATAGACGGCATCCCAGCTGATTTATTTCTACAGGATAGGGATTCTTGGGGGCCATATATATTACTATTGGCAAATGCAGTGGCATGGGGAGCATCGGTCCCCTTCTCATGGAAAGGGGCCGAAATAATTCCAGTCTACAAGAAGGGGGACAAATCCGAGCCTGGAAATTATCGACCAATTAGTTTGATCGACACTACCCAGAAGATCATTGGTAGGCTTATTTTAAATAAGGTTCAGGACTGGGAAAGGGAGCATAGCATTTTGTCTCACTTGCAGGCTGGTTTTCGAACTTGCGTTAGCACGGTCGACCAAGTTATGCATTTCACTATGCTATACTGGAAGACCGTCCTAATTGGCAAAGGCAGCCTTTATGCTGCCTTTATAGATTTAAGGGCAGCGTTTGATCTGGTCCCTCGCCATCCACTATGGAAAGTACTTAATGAAATGGGAATGCCAGGGGAACTTTTGTCTTTAATAAGTAAGCTCCACCAGGAGAACTTTGCCCAGATTAGGTGGGGTGGTCCCGGGAATGTTACACCACAGTTCCCGGTAGAAACAGGTGTCCGCCAAGGTTGCGTCCTGGCACCAACATTATTTTCTTTATATATAAATGATGTTGCAAAAATTTTAATTGATTCTAATGTTGATGCTCCTATTCTCGCTGGGGGTAAAATCCACATATTAATGTTTGCAGACAATTGTCTTATAGTTTCTAAAACCCCGAGCGGGTTACAGAAGGCTCTGATAATTTTCGAGGATTTCTGTGTCGCCCGTGGTTTGGAAGTTAATGTTCTCAAATCTAAGTACATGTCTTTTAATGCTCCTAAAGCCAACGGGGGAACTGTCCGTATGAGTAGCGGCCCACTCGAGAAGGTTCAGGAATTTAGTTATTTGGGTATCTGTATTCAACAGGACCTCTCCTGGAGGCAACAGATTGATTTGGCTACCCTGAAGCACCGCCAACTTTCAGGAGCTTTGACTATAGAGCATTCTAGGTCCTTGACCAAACCAATAAGTCCGGTGTTAGCGGTTTACAATGGCAAGGTAGTTAGTTCTACTCTTTATGGTGTGGAAATGTGGGGAAATGAAAGGCTAAAGGGGATGACTGTTTCCGAAAACTCATTTCTCAGGAAACTAATAAGGTTACCACAAAGTACCCCATTGAATCCCCTGTTTTATGATATGGGTATATCACCAATAGCCCTAATCGCATCTTTGCGCCCTATATTATATTGGCGGCGTATTTGGACTACACCTGAACTGGAAACATACACCAGTGGGCTGCTGGACGTGATAAATAGCGATGGTTCCCGGAAAGTTAAATGGCTGGGACACATTCAAAATCTTTTGATTGAGCTAGGACTAGGCGAACTGTGGAAGGACCCATTGCACACCAGGTTCCCACCGAAGAAGACGTTAAAGACTTTGTATTGGAACTTGGTGGCTACAAAGATTTTTAGTACTACTCCTTCACAGTCTCTTACAGGTCTATTCTTAGAAATCAAAGATTGTCCCAAGCTCGAGGACTTCTGGGATGTCATTACGAAACCTCTTGACCGAAAGCTCTACTTTCAGTTAAGAGTGGGAAGTCTCCCTATAAGGGCTTTCTCAAATAGATGGTCCTGTGGGGGCAAGGTGGCTTGTCCAGCTTGCACAGATGTTACTGAAACTGTTGGTCATCTTTTGTTCGAGTGCCCATTGTATGCAGCGCCGAGACGGAAGTGGCTAAAACCGATGTGTAGGTCATTGGGAACAAGGAAAGGAATGTTTGCAGTTAGACTTATCCGGACCAGTCCTAATATGTCTGTGTATATAGCCGTGGCGAAATTCTTAGGATGGGCATGGTCGATTAGAGCCCGATTTTTGAATGAATAACACATTACATAAAGTCGCAGGCTAAGTACCCCTGTTGAGAGTAATATTTTGTACATTTGTACAGTTTTTGTAATGATTTTACCTATTTATTTATGATATTTATAGTTTGATTTTATAATGGTTTTATATTGGTTTTAATACTAAAGGTTTACACATGTACTTTTATTATTGAACTTGCTTTTATGACAATTGTCGAATAAAGCTGACTTGACTTGACTTGAATTATGGAAAAGGACATATACAGGGTCCAAGGATGTTCCCAGACCTTTGGCAAAATATTGGGGATGCAGTGAGAACACTTTCAGACATAGGACACAGACTCAAGCGTGTGGACCGTACCGAAGGTAGATAGGAGAAGACCGAAATATGCTGTGTGGACTACCCATTGGGGCACAGTAGTCGTCTAACCTATTGATATTATATGCTTGTTCTGATCTCAAATGGACTGATATTGATAGTGGGGCTGCTGTCAGAGGTATCTAGAGGTTGTGATGTAGGTATGCGTTGTGGGTATGACAGTGTTGGGATCGCAATGTCATCTGTAAGATGATTGTTGGTATCAAAATCAATAAAAACCTGTATAAAATAAGGGACATGAAATACCATTGACATGAGCTATTCTCAACTATATAGGAATTTTGTTCTCATCATAAAGAGTGACAAATCAAAAGAAACATCGAAGGTGTTGATAGCATAGGAAGGCAAAATAAGTGATGTAGGAAATTAAATACAGTTTGAAGGCAGGCAGGAAGCTGTGGTATGAGGGAGCAGAAAAGAATACTATTTCTCTTTTGGAAGTGTGAATATGAAGAGAATAAAATTTACCCAGTGCTAAACGGAAGATATGAATTGCGGGTTTTTATGATGAAATTTAGACGCAAAAGAAGAAATGTAAATGTAAATAAGATAGTTATTGTTAGAAAATGACAATGAGGATCATAGATATTCGATGCAGCAGGGAGGTATAGATACATAAGGCAAGAGGGAATACAATAGAGCCCAGAGGAATTCTGTATTGAAAGGAAGAGGTTTAAGGCTGCATGAAACAAATTGAGAATAATCAGAGGCTTGACATGATATATCAGAATATTGGTAAGGACTCAATCCCCATTTGCCATATCTATGACAGAACTAAAGAGATGAGAAGACAGCAGAATAGAATATTGAGTTGGGTAAGAACCACAAACAAATTAGCACAAGGGCTTCATGGAAGCATTAGCAGCTAGAATCCCAATAGAGATGAAGAGGCAGGGCATTTCAGTGTTGAAGCACATGAACAAAAAAGCCTAGCACACTTAGCAAGCTCTGTTGAAGCACTGGACCTAAAGAAGTCTGGAACCAGAACAAAGCAATCCAATTGGGTTGTAGAAAGGAAGTTTATCAGAGATAATCTTTGGTCCATAGCAATACATGGAGTGGTGCAGAAAGTAGAACATTTTTTACATAGATTTTGCTGTGAAATTGGTAGCCGCTTAAGAGAACAGAGGGCTTCTATGATGAGACCATATTTGTGCAGTTCAAAAAATAGGTGGAGGGTGATATTTTGGATTTTTTGAAATCCTTTAATACTCTGGCTGGCAAACCTAAATAACAAACATTCCCATAACCCAACAACGCAGAATGCTGGCTGCAGTACCAGAATCCTGTTGCTGTGTGGAAATGAATAGTAGAATCTTTAAAAAGAGTCGCAGTTAGAATAACCAGGAGTCAGAAATGGATTTCACCTGCTCTATCAGGGAGATATTCTTGTCCAACACAAAACCAAGATTTGTTACTTTTAAGGATGGAGTAGGGATTTCACAAATCTCAGCTATCCAAAGTGAACATTTTCCAGAGGGTTCCTTACCAAATGACTAAAATTCCAACAAAACTGAAATGATAGTAAAGAAAGTTGTTACACTTTCATTGCTAGTCGGCAGAGATTTGCTAAATAAATCTGGAGATAGAGTTGTTAAACTACAGGTTTAAAGTAAGAACCAATTGTATATTGCCTCCATAAATGAGTGATTAAAAACTGTAAAAATATCAATAATTCTGCCAGATGTGTTTATAGACTTACACAGGAGCACAAGATTTTTAGGGCGATACGTGGATAGCTATGGTATCAAAGCAGTCAGATGAAAAGGAGAAAAGGTAACCCAGAAATGGCCTGGTTAAACCATGTAGCCAAGCAATCAATTAAGTTATGGTCGACCATATCAAAAGAGGTAGAAAGTTCTAACAGGTCTATCACTGAAGTCTAACACCTGTATTGCTTCATCTTAATTTCATTCAAAGCAGCCAAGAGGACATATATGATCCCTCTTCCAGGGCAGAAACTATTGTGAGACAGGTCAAAAAAATTAAAAGACCCCAATTGGCCAGCAAGCCATCCGACAAGGAAGACTCAGAGATGAATGATAGACAAGAAGGGTCTTTGAGGCTATGCCAGAAATACCTGTGCCCATTAGCCAAGTTTTCATGATGAACAAAACATCAAGTAGCCCCTGAGCCAAGAATTCTTGGATTTCTGCTGCATGCTTAACCGCTGACCTTACGTTAATAAAAGCACACTAATGTGTCATACAGGTTTTACCATAAAACACCTGCCATACCCTAATCGACGAGGTGGTGTTGTTACAATAATGGCCAAGGACAAATTATTTGGTCAGGGAATTAGATTTTCCAGGGTTGCCCTTTGTAGAGATATTGGAGTTCATTGCCTCTTCCGTGACTTCAGCATTGTTGTGTTATCACCCACCTGGTCCAGCAGACACATTTTTTGACCTTGCACTTTCACCTTCCTTGGTGATGCCAATTTAATCTTACTGCTTTTGGTTTATCTTTGTTAGTTCTTAGCCCTAGTCACTCCAAAGGCTATAGATTGGACTTAGTTTTAGGACTAGAGGAATTAATTCACTGTAAGGCTAGTGGTCAGTTAGTATTTCAATTCAATTCAATTAGTCTTTATTCGATCATAAAAGACACATATAAACAGCAATATAAAAGATCAAGAAATGACTTTTTAAGACAATTAGTGTCACATGATAAAACTCATGATAACATTCCATTAAACATATCAAACTAATGATACATGTCATAAAACCTTTAATCATAAGACTAGATAAAACATTCCTAGAGAAAAGGGAATAACCATATTTACACAAGTTTTGGTTAATAACCACAATCTTAAGAGCAGATTAGATTAGAAGAGACTAAAAACACCATATCTCATTGACATCAGTTACATAGAAGGAATAGGTTGCAGGGCACTATGCAACTAAGGGCCCACGTCCAGCTCCAATATTTGGCCATTGCAATAACTATGACTTCGCTAGTGTCAGTTTTTAGGATACGCAGAGCCGTTTAGCAGGATCTTGTTCCTATTTTAGCACAAACTGGCTTGAGCCTTTTATGATGAGGGGCCTTATATGCAGGGCAGACAAAAAGAATATGCAGTAAGGCCTCTTCCTCACATGAACAAGAGTGACATTTTGTGTCTTGAGCATTCCCCCACTTTTTTGTAAGCGATTTTATGGGGAGAGTACCCACTCTAAATTGGTGATAGAGCTTCCTATCCCCAGGGCTCATAATGGTATCCCAATAGGCCTCTAGCCTATTTTCAGTTTTGTGATCCAGAAAGAAACCTGTTAAGGAATCGCCATTCACCTGAGAAAGAGACTTCTGACAGACCAAAACCCTATATAAGGCTTTAAATTCTGATTTTAAGGGGAAATAATTCCCTTCTGGGTCCAACCACAAGTGGCTGATGCCCATGTCCAAAAAAGTAGCCTTGATATTTGTAGCCATGAGATTTTATTGGATTTGTCAGCTTCTCTAATATGCTTAACAACTTGCGTGTAAGGAGCTAACTCCGGGGTGGTCCACAGCCTTCGCCAATAGGCGAGAGGTCTAAAGCCCGCTGCCTCCTCAAAGGAAATACACCCCAGGTCTAAAAGTAAGGGTCTAAGTGGTGTCGACTGAGGAAGGCTGGTCAGTGCCCTCAAAAATTTGTTCTGAGCTTGGACTTGAGGAACTAAGTTTTCGAAGTCCCAGAGTTCAGCTCCATAAATTATTGAGGCTTTGACCTTCCCTTGGTATATGGCCAAAACTGGAGCTACTGGTTTGGTTTGGGATAGACAATGTTCTTTTAGGAGGGCCCCTGCTAGTTGGTTATGTTTTAAGACTAGCAACGCATCAGTGGCTTCCAGTTCATCCTTCTGCCCATTGTAACACCTAAATAGGTAAATGAGTCAGTTTGTTCAAGGGACACAGTATTAATTTCTACTCTGGCTTTCACTGTTTTGTATTTACGTAAAACCATGAACTTTGTCTTGTCAACATTGACTACAAGATCATGGTCATTACAAAAAAGACAATCTACCAAGGGCTCTTTGCAGACCAGCTTGTGTTTTGGACAAAATAAAGTGTCATCTGCAAACATTAATAGAGGAACCCTCAAACCAGCGAGAGTAGGAGCGTCCGTGGAATATTCAGAGTAGTATGAGATAACATTATTAATGAACAAAGAGAAAAGGGTAGGGGCTAGAACACACCCCTGCCGAACCCCCCAGTGTTCACAGGGAAACGTTCTGTTATCTCACCCTGCTGGCCCCACCTGACTTGGGCATAGGTAGAATCATGTAGTGTTATGATGAATGATAGGATCTCAGCGGGCGTCCCAGCTTCTTTAAGGTGTCCCAAAGTTTGTTACGGGACACTAGAACAAATGCAGATTTAAGATCTACAAATGCTGCATAAAGACCACGGTATTCCAATATAACATCATAAATCTAAAAACTTGGTCGATGGTGCTAACATAGGAACAAAATCCTGCTTGATAGGTGGATAGTATTTCATTATCATCTATCCACCTATCTACCCTGCTTAGCACTAATCTAGCTACCAACTTTTGCATAGTGTCTATAAGACTAATAGGCTGATAATTAGTTGGCCAAGCACAATCCCCTTTTTTATATATGGGGATAATTTCAGCCCAATGCCAGGATTCCGGAATAGGGGCTCCTCTAGCCAGGCCATTGGCAAAAATAAAAATGTATTTCAGGCAATTCTCCCGGTCCAATTTAAATATATCCGCTGGGATAGAGTCCAGACCCGGGGCTCTACCTGCAGCTACCCCATCAAAAGTGCGTTCTATTTCCAGTAAAATGAATGTTAGGGTTGACTCTGGGACTACAAATTGGTATTGTCCAGGAACATTTGCGTGCGAAGAAAATTGGGTCTGATAATGAGCGACCCAGGCTTCTGGGGGGACATTGTTAACAGGTGCCGGACCGACATTATCGCCACCCCACTTAATTGCCAGAATCAACACCAATTTTTCCCATTACATGCAAGATACAAGTCCCTCCATCTATGTTCATCGTAGGCCTTCTTTGCCCGTAGTTGGGTGGCCTTATATTCAGATCTCAGTTTCCTTACCTCCTGCATTGAGCCTGCCCTTATTGCTTTAGACAAAGCCCTGTAAGCATTCCTGCATGCCCTGTTGTACCATTTTGCTGATTTATACACAGGGTGTCTATTATTTCTTGTTTTGGGTTTTACAAAATAGGATCTCAGCTTGGCAAACAGGACCTCATGAACTGCTGTAAGGGCTGGAAGAGTGTCCTTGTTAAGATCAAGTTGCGAGAGGGCAGTAAGGGAATCTACAAGTGTTAACTTGATTTCAGTCATGATGCCCTCATCCTTGGACACCTGTGCCCATTTTAACCTGTGGCAGTCATTAGACATAATCACGTCTGCTGTTACAATATCCAAACTTCCACTCGTAATCGTATAATATTTCACGTCTAATGTCAATAGAAGGAGATCGTGGTCGATCTCTGATCTTTTCACGACCTCCATGTCCCTCACCCTTTGCCAGAGTTCTAAGTTAATAAGAAAATAATCGATCCTACTGTTTCTTAACCCGCTAATAAAAGTTGAATTGCCCTTGTCGTCTGATTTGGATCTTCCATTAACTGCACAAAGCCCCCTCTCCTATGTTAGACTTTTTAGCTGAAGAGTGGCTTCTGTCCAGTTCTTAATTGGGGCAAGCAATAAAGACGGGACACCACAGATAGCATCCTCATCACTGGTAAGGTTCCCGTCTTCTAAGCCAAATGGCTTGAACGTGCAGTTAAAATCCCCCACAATAATCCATTTACAAGACCCTTTTAGTGATTTAGTAAATGTGTCCAGGCTGGGGATGGTTGGTGAGGCCTTTCCACCTGCCAGCCCTCTGGCATAAACGTTTATAAATATAAACTCAGGTTCATACACAGAAATAATTTTAATGGCCTGAATTTCTGGGTTGTCAATCACTAGGTCTTCTACCTGAAAACCCGCCTGTTGTCTGACCCAAATAGTTAAACCACCTGATGGACGTCCTTGAGTGCTAGGAATTGCTGGCTTGCCAAATACCAAGTAACCTGGCCGAATGATTGTACTCAGAGACCAAGTCTCCTGGAAGGCAACAGTGTCACAAGACTGAATAAAATTAGACCAGTCAGAAGATCTAGTCTTCGTTAGCAGCCCAGCAATATTCCAGGATAGAATATTTAATGACCTAAAAGGTGAACCTTCACCTTGTTCTGACGGAGCCATGTCCTCAATGCACTGTAACCCACTGTCAGTAGCTAACTGAAGGATTGGATCTATCAAATGGGAAGTAGTGTGATAAATAGGGATGTTCTCTATCCCAGATGGATCTACAGGTATCAGTCAGTCACAGCCATCTAACAAATTGATTAACTAGATTTAGATAAAGGGGATGGCCTATAACCATATGATGGGCACTGCGATGAACACTGCGAACCCTCCCTCCTGGCAAAGAATAATTTTTTTTTTTTTTAAATTTTTTAAAGCTTTATTCGACAAAATGTCATAAAAGCATCCTTCCTAACCCTAATACAATAAATACTACATTTAAAAATAATTTTAAAACACATATTAAACATTTTGACAGCCGAATATTATACATAGTATGTACTATAAAGTTAAAATTTCAATTAATTTCTATATAAAAAGAACAATTCATACAAAGCAATAGGATAATTTGATGGAGCAACACTATTTCATACCATATTCACATTTGACTTTAAAGTGCGTGTACGTATTGACCATGCCCAGGCAAGAAATTTAGCTATGGCAACTACAAAAGGTGTGGAACAATCCGTTTCAAGTATTCTCAAGGCTATTGATTGACTACGTGTGCCGATATTTTAGCACACTGGCTTCAGCCATTTACGTCTAGGGGTAACATATAGTGGACAACAAAACAGCAGATGGGAAATATGTTCAATTTGGTCCTTACAGAAATAACAATGATCATCCCACAAGGGAGACCAATGTTTTTTAAATGCATTTACTGGTAAGGTTCCAATGCGGAATTGGAAATACAATTTCCTATCGTATGGACGTTCTATAATGTCCCAGTATGTTTCACAGGACGGATACATTTTAATGTCCCAAAAGCGAGTTGTCAATGCTGATTGGGAACCTTTACAAAACGTTACTACGTACACCATTTCCCAATACAGTTCTTTCAATTTTGCTTTCGAAGGAAAGCTAGCCACATCATAGTTTCCCCATAGATGATCCAGTTTTAACGATACAAGAAGCCCCTGGAGTTCCTTTAGCCATTCGATACAATGGAAACGGTCAAACTCAACAACATCCTTCAGAGCTTTAGCATAATGACTCAGCTCTGGGGTCACCATCAAGCGCCTCCAGTATAGGAGTGGCCGTAGTCTAGCTATATCCTCGATATTTTTCTTGCCGAGGTCCAATTTCAGAGGAAGCATGGGTGTGCTTTGTGGAACCATAACAAGCCCTCGCAGAAACCTGTTTTCTGCACGTCCCAGCTCTCTCAGATTTGAAAACCCCCACAGTTCAGACCCATATAAGCAGGCGCCTAATACTTTCATATTGTATATCTCAAGTGCAGATTTAACCGGTTTTGTTAGTGATTTGCGATGTTTCAGTGCTACTGCACCAGCAAGCTGGTTAAACTTTAATAGAGTATTATCAATATGCGATTTCCACTTCATGTTTCCTTGCAGGGTGATGCCTAAATAGGTAAAAGCGTCCACTTTCTCTAGGGGGGTACCTTTATATTTGATTACTCCTTTGAAAGAGGACTGATAGTTTAGGCACATGAATTTAGTTTTAGTGGTATTCAATTCAAGTCCTCTACTATCACAAAATTCCCCAAAGGCATCAACCACTTTCTGGAGACCGCTCGGAGTACGTGAAAGTAGGAGCGTATCGTCCGCGAACATTAGAACTGGGACATGGCGACCTGCTATAACTGGGGCGTCACTTGGGGATTTCATTAGATGGTCAACAATTCCGTTAATGTAAATAGAAAATAGTGTTGGAGCTAGCACACAGCCTTGTCTGACTCCTCGCTCTACTGGGAAGGGATCTGTGGCTTCTCCTTGCTTGCCCCATCTAATTTTGGCAAAGTTATTGTCGTGGAGACGGACAAGTAGGGTGATGAATTCCTGGCTTAGACCTACATCAGCCAGGGTCTGCCACAATTTTTCTCTGGGCACTAGGTCGAAGGCTGCTTTTAGGTCTACAAAGACAGCGTACAACGACCCCTTTTTGAGTGTGACATTTCTCCAGTAGATGGTTAAAAAATAGAGAACTTGGTCAACACTACTAGTCAAAGGACGAAACCCTGCCTGGTATGGGGATAGTATATTTTTGTCGTCAATCCATTGTTGTAACTTGTTCTGGACTAGACGACCCATCAGTTTTTGCGCTGTGTCTATGAGACTAATTGGTCTATAGTTTTGGGCTAGTGTTTTGTCTCCTTTTTTAAATATGGGGATTATTTCTGCTCCCTTCCATGAGTGGGGCACTCCCCCCCCCATTGCCACAGCATTAGCCAGCATTTTAAAATATGAACACCAGGCATTCCGGTCCGACAAAAATACGTCGGCCGGGATGCCATCCATGCCTGGCGCTTTTCCTCCTGCTATGCCATCCATTGCTTTAGTTACTTCGTTCTCATCAAATATTTGATTTTTGAAGAAAATAGATGGTGGAGGTTGAGCAGAAGCGTGGACCAGGTTGCGGGCATACTGTGGTTTAAAAAACTCAGTCCATTTATTTATTGGAACATTATTTTGTGGCTGGGCAGCTATTCCTCCCCTCTCCCATTTTACTATAGCCCAAAAGCGCTTGGAATTCTTGGCAGCGCAAGCTTCCTTCAGTTCCTGCCACCCTTCTTCATCCCATCGTTTCTTGGCCCTTTTTTGGGTTTGTCTGTATGCATCTCTTGCTCTCCTGATTGCTATTGCATTGCCTGTTTTTAGCTCTAAACTCAAATTAAGTCGTGCCAATCTGCAACTTTTGTCATACCAACCTTGCCTCTGTTGGGTTTTACCCTCTTTACTAGGATCTACTCTTTTGATAAAAAAACTTTGCAGTTTAGAAAAGAGTTTGTCATGAGCCTCCATCATGTAGTCTTGGAAGCTAGGCATCCCTTGTTTGGACTTGATATTGTTTACTTCATTTACTACTAAGACTTTGAGTGCCTCTAATTTTACATTATCTTCTATCATCATTCTCCATTTAAGGTGGCGCAGGTTATTTGAACATACTACATCCTGCGTCACCATTCCATTATCATTAGAATGCGGTGAGGACTTGTAATAGGAAAGAAAGGTTAGTCGCAAGGGATTATGGTCGCTTTCTAGTCTAGGTTCTACAACCATGTCTAGCATTTTACTCCAAAATCTTACATCTATTAGTATGTAATCAATTCTACTAGATGATCGCCCATTATCAAACGTATTATTACCTATTAGGTCGGAAGGCGAGCGCCCATTTGCCGCTCTCAACCCTCTGGCTAGGCAGAGACTTTTTAACTGGATTGCTACATTACTCCATTTTTTAATGGCAGGCAGATCCAACTGGGGAATTCCCCACTTGGCATCCTCTTCCTCAGACAAAATCCTGTCCTCCTCACCCAGGGGCTCATAAGTTACATTGAAGTCACCACCTACTACTATTTGATTTTGTGGTGGTAACAATTCGATGTTCTGTTCTAAAACTGCTAAAGTATTAGAAGATTGACCCCTAGCCACTCCCCTGGCATAAACGTTAAAGATGGTAAGCTCTTGGCCGTTATCCCATCTGACAGTAAGGGCCATAATATCATTAGATGGTATTGATAGTTGAGTTATGATGACATTCAAGGATTGTCGTATCCATATTAACAAGCCTCCGGAAGGACGTCCAAGGCGGTTTCTGATTGCCGGAATATGATAATTTAAATATCCCACTCTAAATGTTGGGGTAAGAGACCAGGTTTCTTGCAGCATAATAATATCGTGCTGGTTGATATATTCAGCCCATTCCAGTGTGTTTATCTTACTTACTATGCCTGCAATATTCCATGATACAAGGGATAGTGTGTTGGGTTTGCGCTGGTTTAATAACTGGTCATCTTTCTGACCGCTTACATTGGCTGTCAGATCTAATAGTGATGTTTTTCCCTCCCTTGGGATAATCCTGGTCTCTTTCACCTTAGTAGCACATACAAAAACATCGGTTGCTTTCTTTGGCTCATTTGAAGCAGGATTATTACATACCAAGTGTGATAATTTCTGATTCTCTATATTCTGATTGGCCAGATTGGTGCATGTTATATTTCCTAATCCTACATGTTGTTGCTGCATCGGCCTAATATGAGAGACTGGATCGGGGCTCTTGAGTCAATCACATTCGTTTAAATCAGATAATGCCGAGAAGCAGTTTTCCAAATTTAACCCCCAGTCACCACTAGGACCACCCCTAGCCCTTCTAGATCCAACCACTGACCACTTAGTTCTAAGAATACTGGGTTTTGCCAGTAGGCCTCTTCTACTGTAGAAGAAGTCCAGCGTTAGCGGCACTATTTCTGCCGTTCTGCGTTGGGGTGGTAGAATATTTTGTAGGATGTCTGGTAATACATCTGGACCCTTTAGGTTTAGTACCACACAATCCCCGGCAAATTTCTTGGGTTTGGACCCTATCCACTTTACTCTTCTTGCAGTTAACAGATCATCAGACAACTTTTCTTTACCCCAAGGAGTTGCTTGAATATTATTGCCTAACCACTGCAATGATTTATTTAGGAGGGAATCTGGAGTCTCAATCTGATCTTTTTTCAATGGTGGGACGCTTGCAAGTACTAAAACTAGAGGTGACGCTTCTACTATCAGCTCTACAGGATTTAATTCTGGGAGGGAATCAGATGTAAAAACATTCTCTTGTGTTGGAGGGGGAACTACAACTGTAGGGTTGTTAGGATCGGTTTTAGCACTAATTGCACCAGTCTGCGTTGGTACAGATGTAGCTCTTATGTTCTCGATCATATTCACCTGGAGCTCATCTATTTTGTTTATGATCGGGTTCGGAATATCCCCCATATTATCATTTGTTGTTTTTATAAGGGACTCCAGTTTATGTACTTTGTCGGACAAGTGATCAATTTTGGATATGAGCGGTTTAATTATTCGTACAATCCTAGATTCTAACATGCCCATAAATTTGTTCGATAACAAATCATCCCAATCTATAGTGCTACTCCCTTCCTCCCTTATGTCATCAATTACATTCTTGTGTTTGGTATTAGGTGGCGTTGATGGTTTTTTACTATTAGATCGTAGTCCTGGTCTTTTAGAGGGAACTTTAGTAGACCTCTTAGCTGCTCTTGGAGCAGGGACTGGCGTTGGCGGGGTAATGCTGCCATCAACTAACACTAAATCATTACAGAGCGAGTGTGTTTCATCTCCCGTTAGCAATTCAATATTTATAGCAGATTGTGGAACATTTATAGAAGCATTTAATGCTGAACAAACAACATTTTCCACACTTTCAGCATCACTGGGATTCATTGCTTCTGTGTCCAGATCGATTAAACGAATAACTTCTGTTTGTGCACAGGGAGGGGAGTCATTAAGCCCTAAAGAGGACCTCCAATCGTTAATTATTTTTGTCACCCTGTGAACTAGATAGTTCTCCATGGTATTGGCAGGGGTAATAGGTGTTTTCTGTTTAGACATAATTAGTCAAGAAGGTAAAGTGAGAGTCACAAAATAGCCCCTGCGTGTGTAAACCGTCAATTGTAAGTGAGCGCTGCGACTAAAGACTCACAGTGTTGAAGACGTTATTCTCCTGGTCCAGTCCAGTCGTGGCCAGTCTTGGACTGTCTTAGACTGTCCGCCCTTTGTCCGGGCTTCGTCTGGGCGTCCCGCTCGCGTCCCGCGACGCGGAGGACGGCGGGAATTTCAAGCGCCTCCGGGCGCGGTGACCCCAGGGAAGGTGTTCCGGGTCAGAGTGCAGTCTGGGAAGTGTAGTTCCCTTCACCCACCGGCCGCGAGGGAGACTCGAGCGGCGGCAGGGAGGAAACCGAGGTGCGCCAAAGCAGGTACGCGTTGAGGACTCTGTAAGCTGGTAGCTCAGCACCCCCAGGCAGGTTGTGACAGGTTGCAGGCAAAGAATAATAATGAAGTCTAAGGAATGGAGAGATATTTTTAAATGCCCTTCATTCCTACTCCCTAAACACTCCAATAGGAGCCTAACTACATGCTTATTATTGAACTTGGCAACTATACAGTCATCCCTCGTCCTTTGTGGAATTTCCAAACCAAGATGAACGTCTGACCATTATCAATTGGTTGCAAATATCCCAGCCCCATACCCCTGCTTCCTTCAATTGTACACTACGCCAGTGCATTGTTTTTGCCATTAACTGGTCAGTAGATTCTATCTGACCAACCTGTAGAGTAGGTACATTCCTCAGAACCACGACCAATGGTGTGGCAGCAGGTGGAAGATTTACTACCCTAGGATCGTATCTAGCCAAGCTGTTTACCTACCAGGAGTGTCCTGCTGTAAAATCACGACCAGTACCCACGGGGACTGTAATTAATTGGTTGTCTATACCAGACATAAGGTTGTTTTGTAATGTATTGCTAAATAACCTAGCACAGGATCTATCTCCCTCCACCCTGGGAGTACTCGGGATGAGCTGGGCAAATTCACTGAATGTATTCCCCACCTCGCCCACGCCACCTTCCTGAGCCACTATACCAACATCAGAAGCAATGACCACCCCTCTATTCCCACTAGACAAAATGGGCAGTGGGTTAGTTGTTAAAGGAATGGCAGATGGACGATTAGACATTGTGGGGTTACATATCACATTAGGTATCGTTTCGGGGGGCCGGTTATTTTCCCCCAATAAGGCCACGATAGAACCATGATGAGACACAGCAAGAAGTTCAAGATTGGTTATTTTCTCCTCAATTACTGTCAGTCTCTCAAGAATTGGGGATAAGGATGCCGATTTAAGGGCCCCCATTCTAGCCCATAGCCTCTCTTCAGTTTCAAGTGTGGGAATGCCAACTGAGTCCATATGTTGAATGCCAGATGTAAGAATGGTAGACTGAGGCTCAGTAGTCACTGGCACTATTAAAGGCGCCGACGCACTATTCTTGCTTGCTTTGGGCATCTTTGCATTTTTTTGCCTTTGGGGGCCCCTTCCCGCTTCCTCTTTGTGGCCGGCTCTGGTAAGGTTTCCGAGACTTGGGCCTAGGTTTGGGCACAGACCTTGTAGTAACACGTTGTATTATGGAGCTTGATGGGCCCTCTTGCACCAGTTCATGAGGGGCAGGATTAGTTGGTAGCTCCATTATTGTAGGAATGTCCAACGGTGTAAATGGAGTCTGGCTGGAACCTCCTGCCGAGTTGAGGGAATCTAAACCTGTGACCAGGCAGCGTTCTGGCGAGCGTGCAAGCATCAAAACACCCAGAGACGAACGTTTGTTTTGCAGGGGATCGAGAGATAAGCGCCGCTCAGTCAGGGCAATTTCATGGGCTAAGACAGAACTGGCTCTAACTAAGAATTGGTCGAGAGTCCCAGCCACACTTCCGCCCGTAGGAGCGTTCCTCCCCCTTCCCTCCCGGGAATTCATCATTAACAAGGCACAGTATCTAAAGTCTTGTGAAGAATCAAACCCAACGAGGACTCGATAAGCAGGAAGAGACTGACTTTGAAGTGCTGGACAACTAAGAGGGGGGGCCCGGCCCGGCCTCATCCGGTCTCGAATGGGCTCAAAAGGGCCCGCGCTAGTTCCGCGAAACAGGGGCAGCGAGGAGTTATGTAGGGCGGGTCCAGGTGCTGTTGCAGGTGTGGACCCGAGGCTGCAGGCTTCCTGGGACTTGCAGTTCCTTAACAACAATGTCCGTCCTCATGAAGCGGCTCCCGCGAAGCGGGAGCGGCGAGGAGTTATATAGGGCGGGTTCAGGTGCTGTGGCAGGTGTGGACCCAAAGCTGGAGGCTTCCTGTGACTTGCAGTTCCTTAACAACAATGTCCGTTCTCACGAAGCCGCTCTGTAGAGATATTGGATTTAATTGTCTCTTCCCTGACTTCAGCATTGTTGTGTTATCCCCAACCTGGTCCAGCAGAAACATTTATTGACCTTACACTTTCACCTTATTTGGTGATGCCAATTTAATCTTACCGCTTTTGGTTTATCTTTGTTAGTTCTTAGCCCTACTCACTCCATACCACATTATACAGCAAACCGGCTGAACGCAATTCTCTCCTCAAATAAGACAGCCATCACCCAAGAGGCCTGCGAGATAATCTGCCTTTCGGCCAGTTCCTGCGCATTCGCAGGAACTGTTCCACGAAGCACAATTACATGATGGTGTTCCAAGAACTTGCATACCGCCTGATGGAACAAGGCTATTCCATGAGGCTCATCAAGAAAGCCAGGAAGCGGGCATGGTTCAGCCCGCGTGAAACTTTGCTACAACCAAGAGATAGAGTCAACGCGTCCAATCAGAGGATGATTTGTATAACAACTTTTTCGACCAGATGTAATGCTATCAAGAAAGTCGTAAATTAACATTGGGGTCTCATGTCCGATGACTTACAGCAGGACGGCCTACCCCTACATTCATACAAAAGGGCGAAGAGCATCAAGGACCACATTGTTCGTTCAATTCTTGAACCTCCTGAACCAGTGACTGTCCTATTTATGTGGAACTTACCGCCCATTGTGGTCATCATAGATGTGGATCATGCAAGGCTTGCGCCACCACGATCCAGACAAAAGAATTCCAACACAACCAACATATGATTGCCCTTAAGTCCTACACGAACTGCAATACCACGCATGTCATTTATGGGATCAGATGCCCTTGTGGCTTGATGTACATTGGACAGACTCAACAAAAGATCAAAGTGAGGATGCTTCAGCACTGCAGTCGGATACTCTGCGAGGTACCTGGTGCACCATTGGTAGAACACTTCAAGAGAGTCGGTCATGCCCCTGAAAGTTTTCAATGGATTGTCCTTGATAAAGCTACCCTAGGACCAAGAGGAGGTGACATTGGCACGATATAGAACATTCGTGAATCAAAATGTATGCCAATTTTTGACTCAATAAACAATGGACTGAATGAGTTGGACAGTAGCCCTGCACAATTAGTGACACTCTGCCAATAGAATGGGGTTTCTCTTCCCCCCCCCAATCTAATATGTGGCACACTTCGTAAACTCGCTACCACTGTTGTCACTTTCAATGTACCCCCTGGTGAGGCCATTTATAAATCACCTTACATAGGTCCGCTGTTACATTTCTGATGTAATCTATCTCCTGCCGCATGAATGTTCCATTGTGGAGGCCTGCACCTACTCCTGTAATCAGTGCCATAATATCACTTGATGTACAACAGACGCCTTTACCCTCATGCTCGAGAGATACCAGCCGGTTTGTAATCGTTATATTCATATTAGCGCTAATATGCGGATGTAAGACGGACGCTTTTACCCTCATGTTCGAGAGGTATGCGCCAATATGGTATTTTTCTATGTTTACGCATTGTACACTATTTCTTACTTAACTTGCGCTGATTAGTTGTTTGAGTCACCTAGGGTTAAAAATGCCACTATTACTTTTATTTTGTGGAGTACATTTGGTATGGACGCTGTTTCTTCTTTTCTCCAAATTTTAAAACCAACTTAAACACGTCCCTTCCCTTGGGGTGTATCCTCGATTGATTAACGATTCACTGGCTGATACTTAGTCTTTTTACACGGGGGGCTTGGGGGAGGGCAGCCGACCCCTGGGAGGTCTCCTCCCCCGGGCGGTTTGGGAGATCTGGGTGGGGCCCTCCTTCTAGCAGATTCCATTTGGGATTCTTTTTGGCTATTTTTGGTAGGATAGGAGCCCAGCCTATAAATGGGCGGGGCTCCCGTTATCAGACACCATTTTGGGCTTAGGTGACCTGGTGGCCGGTTGATTCTTTAGCTAGTTTTTTGTGTCAGGGTTTGTGATAGCCTTAGTCTCTAGTTTGTAGTGATCTCTATTGGTTATTATGGCTGGAGAGGATTATCGTGTACTTGAAGCTATCCGTCTTCTCAGCGAGGCGGGTCGTTTGGACCTGGTGATGGGCGACCGGGTGCAGGCCGAGCCTCCGCGTCCCCGGAGGGAGGCATCGGCGAGAGTATCGGCTGTGGTGGCAGCATGTTCTTCCCCCAAACGTCGGAGACAGGTCGGGGTAAGTGAACGGGGCCGCTCTAGAACGAGGAGGGCGGGTGCGAGGTCACGTCGGGGGAGTGACTCTGGGTCGTCTGACCCGTTGAGTAATTTGGGCCTTTCTGTGGGCGGTGTGGTTTTGGAGGGTGAATTTCACACTGTGCCGGCGGAGGTATCAACGGTCGATTTTCGCGACAGGGCGGCCTCTGCTCCTGTTTTGCGAGGCCGTCGTGCTTCGAGGCAGCGTGGTTGAACACGTCGCTCTGTTTCGGCCTCCGCGGTGGCGGTTTCTGACGTCACTGGTGGAGGGGGGGCAGAGGCCATTTTGGATTTTGAATACTTGGCGCCGCGACCGTTACAGGGCGGTCAGGTGCAGGTTGTGTCTGATGTTGTCGCTCACCAGAGCGTTATCCTACAGACAGTTTCTTCGGCTCCTGTGGTGGTTGAATCGGATGTGGTGGGTGCTCCTTCTATTTTACAGCCTTTAGCGTTGTTGTCTGGTCCTGTTATTACTGAGAGTTCTGGTTTGGTTGCGAGTGTGGCGGCGGATAGGGACCAAACTAGCCCTTTGTTGTTTTCCCTTGCGGTTTCTACTAGGGGGGAAGCGGTTTCATTTGGTAGTGGTTCTTTGGGCGAGGGGGAATGGGCGCAGATGGGGATTTTGGAGGGAGCTGGGCATGGGGATGGGTCGTTTCATGTTGGGGATTCTTCTGGCGTGGGTCTTCCTGCAGCGAGGTTCCGTTCGTTAGGGGTTTTGGAGGGTTTACCTTCTTGGGGGGAAGGGCGTGGGGATGCCTCTTTTCAGCGGAGTTGTGGTGAGGGTGGTTCTTTTCATAGGTTGTCGGGTGAGTTTCAGTTTACTGGATTGCATGTTGATAGGAGGGTTGGAGCGAGGGGTTCCTTGGAGGAATCGAGGGTTCAGGATTCGACAGTTCAGGGCCCCGCGTCAGAGTTTATACAGTCATTGTTGGATCTTAGTTCGGAGGAAGAAGTATGCGAGCCGTCTCCTCCTAGGTTAAGTGCTGCTTTGAAAAGGAAAGGCGCAGGTGGTTCTATGGTTTTTACAGAAGCTGGGCAAGGTTTTGGTGGTAGAGCAGGTGATTTGACTTCAGTTCCTGGTGTTGTGTTTAGTAAGGGACCCGGCACACCAGTCCGGCCTTTTTCGTTACAGGTTGGAGTTCGCACGGGAGCAGCAGACTTGGCAGGGCGGCGGGCAGCCCAATCACGCCGAGGAGAAGTGCGGGTGGAGCCTGGCGCGGCACGTCCCATACCAACGAGGGATCCCGTCGTGGCCATCCCACGCAGGTTCAGCACGAACTCGATGGCCCCAACGAGGGATTTCGGCATAGGCGGTGTTAGCAGGTCAAGCGCGACCTTACCGGCCTCAACGAAGGAGCCCAGCGCCTTTCATGAGAGCGGGTCATGCACGACCTCTCTTGTGCCCCGTGGTTTTCGTAATACTGCATTAAATTTTACAGGAGACCAGGAGGTTGTAAGTGGTAATAGCGAAGGAGTGTACCGGCGAGTGCAGTCGGCCTCCCCGCCCAGGTCGAGTGTGAGGGCTCATAAGGCCCATGGTCGTTCAAAAACGGTTGAAACAGTTCTGAGTACAGTGGTTGTACCTACTCCTTCCCAGTTGGAAGAATCATTAATTTTGGATTATGACGAGGACAGCCCTGAGGAGGGCGAGGTGCGGGAAGTGGTGCCTGGGGGGGGGGGGCATTCTAATGTCTCTCACAATGTGTTGCAGGCACCGGTGGTGCGGAATCGTGCAGAATCGTCAAGGCCACGAGTGCTCGGCCCCTCAGTGAGGGCTCCTCGGAGGGCGGACGACGGTTCTCGTACAGAGTGGAGGATGGAATCCAGTCAGCCTCCTTTATTACGCCCAGGTGAGACTGTGGTACATTCTGTGCCACCAAAAATGGTCTCTATTGGTATTGGTGTGGACTTAGTCTCTAATGAAAGTGATGGTAAACTATACAAAGGTCGTGTGGTTAAAGACCAAGCTGTCGGCACAAACGGTGATGATATAAGTACAAGCTCTAAAGTGGATAGTGGCACTTCCACTGTTGGTTTGGGCACTTCTAAAAATGTGTTACACAGTAAAGAGCTAAAAATTAAAAAGTTGCCGTATATAGGTGTTACCAAGCCCTTGGGGGCTCATTTAATGCTCAGCACAAAAGAACGTATTTGGAACGGTGAGTATGTGGAACTGCTGAAATTGTTACATAGGGAGGTTCGGGCCAAGGAAGGTTCTAAGGAGGAAGAGTATGAGCTAGCTAAGCGCCCTAAAGTTCCGTTAAATATTGAGAATTGGACGGCGGCCTTTTTAATATATGCCAGCGTCTATTGTGAGAAGTTTCCTGAGCACTGCGTATCATTATTCAAGTATATGGATGTCATTCGAAAGGCTCAGATTACAAGAAATGATTTCGCATGGGCTCAGTATGATGAGGAGTTTAGGGCGCGCATGGCTTGGGACCCAGAGGCGAAATGGGGGGAGTTGGACACTGACCTTTGGCAGCATACCATGGGTTCGTCTGCTAGTGGTAGAACCATTTTCACAGCTAGCGGTTTTCCTTTAGTGTATCGCCCCTTTCAAGCTCGTCCCACCCGGGGAGGGGTGGGAGCCAGTTCTACCACGCAGTCAATTACAGGCACGTGCTGGGATTTTAACAAGGGGGTGTGTAACAGAGAATTCTGTAAGTTCCGGCACGAATGTTCCCAATGTGGCAGGAAAAATCATCCTTTATCCAGATGTTGGGGTCCCAGGCCTTCCGGAGGTCCACAAGGTTCACAGCAGGGTACAGGAGCTTATGTCGCGCCACAGCAACCCCCAGCTCCCAGGGGAGGGAAGTCATCAGCCGGTGCTGGGCCCAAAGGCTCGTACACCGGTTAATGTCATTAACTTGGCTGCGGCTTTGCGGGACTATGTGCCCGCGAGGCTGCGGTCCTTTTTGTTATCTGGTTTCCAATTTGGTTTTCGGTTAGGTTATGAGGGACCTCGTTTGAGACGTTGGTCAAAAAATTTGAAGTCGGCAAGCGAACATCCTGCTATTGTGCAAGCAAAGTTGGACAAGGAAGTGAGTGAGGGTAGGATGGCAGGTCCCTTTGATGATTGGCCTTTGGTGAATTTGATTGTGTCCCCTATTGGAGTGGTCCCCAAGAAGGAGCCTGGGCAGTTTCGGCTCATCCAGCATTTGTCCTGGCCAGAGGGTGAGTCTGTGAATGATTTTATTGACAATGACGCTGCCTCTGTGTCTTACTCTTCTGTTGATGTGGCTATGCAACTGGTTGTAACGGCAGGTCCTGCTGCTTTAATGGCAAAATGCGATATTAAATCTGAATTTCGACTGCTTCCAGTCCATCCTGAAGACTGGAGTCTTCTGGGCATCCATTTCCTTGGTAAATGGTACATGGACAAAGCACTGCCAATGGGTTGCTCTATGTCATGTGCATTGTTTGAAACCATTAGTACGTTTCTTCAATGGTTTTTTACTCAACGAAGTGGACATGAGTTGGTCACGCACTACTTGGATGACTTCTTCTTTGTAGGGGCAGCAAATTCATTGGACTGCTATAATGCTCTCACAACGTTTCAGTCCTTGATGAATCATTTGGGTGTACCATTGGCTCCCGAAAAGACCATGGGTCCTTGCGCGACCATGTCTTTTTGGGGAATTGAACTAGACTCGCATTTGATGCAAGCTCGTCTTCCTATTGAAAAGAAACAGAAAATGCTGGATTTGGTGGGAGCAATGTTGGGAAAGGAAAAAGTGTTGGTAAAGGAGATTCAAGTTCTGCTGGGGCACCTTAACTTTGCTTGCAGGGTGGTCAGGGCGGGCAGGACTTTCTGTAGGAGGTTGGGTAGAGCTCTGTCTGGTCATTACCTACCACATCATCGTGTGAGGCTGTCAGCGGGAGTCAAGGAGGACCTGCGTATGTGGATTTTCTTTTTACATTCCTTCAACGGTGTACCCTTATGTCGTGAGGTGGACTGGTGTTGGGATGTGCAAATATTTTCTGATGCAGCAGGCAGTGAGGGTTTTGGTCTGTACTGGCAGGGCAAATGGTGTGCTCAGCAGTGTCCGGCACATTGGAAGAACGGAGGCAGGAGTATTGCCTTTTTGGAATTGTTCCCTGTCGTGGGGGCTGTTACGTTGTGGGGTCAGGCTTTGTCCCACAAAAAGGTGCTTTTTCGCATTGACAATATGGCTGTGGTTCAAGTGATTAATAAACAGTCGGCCAGGGACACTCAGATCCTAAAACTCCTTAGAGTGTTTGTGTTGGGATGTCTGAAATATGATATTTGCTTTCGGGCCCTGCATGTTCCTGGAGTGGACAATGACATTGCGGATGCTTTGTCTCGTTCACAGTGGGAGAGATTCCGTGGGCTTGCTTTGGAGGCAGACGAGGAGCTGACTCCCATGCCGGACCATCTGTGAACGGTAGGCAACACAGGGTTATTCAATTGGTTCTAGGCTCCCTGGCTCCTTCCACTAAATTGGCGTATGAGTTGGCCTGGAACGAGTTTTTGGCGTCGGGTGCTTGTAAGAGAGAGCTGGCTTGGCAAAGGTCTGAAGATGTTGTTCAGTTTATTTTGCGTCTCATGGACAGGGATTTATCCAGAGTTACCATTTCTGGCAAGCTGGCAGGTGTTTCATTTATGGGTAAGTTGTTGTGGGGATATGCCCCGTCGGCTGGGGAGTTGGGTCGGAGAATGTTAGAAGGGTGGTCTCGGGAGCGGGGCTGTGTTCGAACCCTTCGGTCCCCTTTATCGTGGCAAAAATTGTTCCACGTGATTTCTGTACTGCCTGTTGTATGTACTGATCGAGTAGAAGCTTGTTTGTTTGCCACTTTGATGGTCTGGATGTTTTTTGGTGCGTTCCGGGTGTCTGAGCTGCTGGGAAATAAATCTGCTCGAGGTCTTTTGTGGGGGGACGTTCAGTTGTCGGTTAAGGGAGTTCATGTTTGACTCTCTCATTCGAAAACAGATCAGAGAGGTTCTGGCAAAGGGGTTTGGTTGGAGGCGGTTTCCCCTCCGGAGACGTGCCCTTTATGCTGGGCTCATTGCTGGAAAGCACTGTCGGGTGGGGTTTTGGATCACCCGGTTTTTCGACATTTGAATGGTTCCTTGGTGTCTAACTACCAATTGCGCATGGTACTGCGTAACGCGCTGCGTCACATTGGCTTGGACGATACGCTGTATGGTACGCACTCATTCAGGATTGGGGCGGCCACAGAGGCTTTTAATAGGGGTTGGTCGAGGGAAGATATCATGGGCCTTGGGCGCTGGACTTCTAACTGCTTTCAGCGCTATGTCAGGAGCGAATCTACTGGAGTGCATGCGTCCTCTTCTGTTTTGCCTGTCTGATACTGTTTTCTTTTTCAGGTTCCGTGGCTGGTCCTCGCGCTGCTTTTCTAACGGTGTGGATCGTGGGCCATTCATTCGTTAAACGGGCACAAGTTCAAGCACAACAAAGTTATTTTGGAACATTGTTAGGTTTTAATGACCGCTTATTTAATATTGTGTGGAAAGGTAAAGGGGGCATGTTGTGGAAAGAATTAATTCCTGCTCTCAATTCCTGGATGGTAGGTGGGGTTTGTCCTGATGTGCTGGTTCTCCACCTGGGTGAAAATGATTTGGGTTCAGTGAAGGGTGTCGTTCTTCTCCGGGCAATGAAGAAAGATCTGTCTTTGATACATAAGCAGTGGTCTGGGTGTCATGTTTTGTGGACAGAGTTGGTCCCCAGGAGGGTTTGGAGGAACGCTATTAAGCCGAAGGCGGTCGATAAATCCCGTAGAAAACTTAACTTGGAAGTTTCGAGGTTCTGTAGAGACCTGGGTTTTGGGCGTATTGTCCACAATGATATTAAGTATGATGCGGTTGAATTTTTTAGAGGTGATGGTGTTCATTTGTCCCGGATGGGGATGGATTTGTACCTTTTAGAGCTGCGCGAGGTCTTGTCTCGCTGTTTGTCGGTTCAGCACTTTGTAGGTGAATAGTGCGTTGGTTAATTGTTTTGCTGTTTTTTCCTTTCCCCCCTTCCCTCCCTGGTTTCCCCCTCCGTTTAAGCTTGTGGGTGGGGGGCAGAAAGGTGGGGTTCTTTCCCTACTCGGTCTTTCTCCCCCCTCTTTCTGGGTGGCGGTTTATTCTGTAATTGTCAGTTTTGGGCCAGGTTTGGACCCGTTATTTGTGAAGTGGGATTTTGTTGGGGGAAGTTTTATACAGTTTGAGGTTGTGTTCAGAGAATATGGGTCAGGGGATATGGATCAGTTGGTTTATAATTGGGATTTGGTTATTAGGATTTTGGTATGGTGATGTTATAATGTTATTGGGGTTTTGTTGGTTTATTATGTGTTTGGGTATGTACGGGTAGGGGCGGGTGTGATGGAGGGTGAGGGGTGGGGGAGGGGTTTGGGGATTTGAAATATAAACGAACAAAATTGGTCATGGTTAGATTGTTAGGCTGTTGCCGAGGTTGTGGTATTTGTAAATGTGCACCTGTTCCAATAAAGCGGCCTTTTTCACACTCTATTGGTTGTCATGGTCTGCTCACTCTCCCCCACCCCTCTCTCCCAAGGGGGGCTTGGGGGAGGGCAGCCGACCCCTGGGAGGTCTCCTCCCCCGGGCGATTTGGGAGATCTGGGTGGGGCCCTCCTTCTAGCAGATTCCATTTGGGCTTCTTTTGGGCTATTTTTGGTAGGATAGGAGCCCAGCCTATAAATGGGCGGGGCTCCCGTTATCGGACACCATTTTGGGCTTAGGTGACCTGGTGGCCGGTTGATTCTTTAGCTAGTTTTTTGTCCCTCCCTCCCTCCCTTAATTTCTGGGTTCTTCTTTTCTGCTTTTCTCTCTTTTTTATTATTTATTTGGCGGCTGTTTGTAACAGGTGGGCATAGGGTTTTAGCTTTGTTTCCTTGTCGCTTGGGACAGGTGCGTGGCGGTTTATTCTGTAATTGTCAGTTTTGGGCCAGGTTTGAACCCGTTATTTGTGAAGTGGGATTTTGTTGGGGGAAGTTTTATACAGTTTGAGGTTGTGTTCAGAGAATATGGGTCGGGGGATATGGATCAGTTGGTTTATAATTGGGATTTGGTTATTAGGATTTTGGTATGGTGATGTTATAATGTTATTGGGGTTTTGTTGGTTTATTATGTGTTTGGGTATGTACGGGTGGGGGCGGGTGTGATGGAGGGTGAGGGGTGGGGGAGGGGTTTGAGGATTTGAAATATAAACGAACAAAATTGGTCATGGTTAGATTGTTAGGCTGTTGCCGAGGTTGTGGTATTTGTAAATGTGCACCTGTTCCAATAAAGCGGCCTTTTTCACACTCTATTGGTTGTCATGGTCTGCTCACTCTCCCCCACCCCTCTCTCCCAATGCATGTCCATGCATCCAGCGTTAGACAGCGTGCACGTGCGCACCGTGCATCTCCCGGCTTCATAACCGCGGCTCGCACACTCCGCGGCCATCTGCCTTTCCAGAGAACAGCTTCTACCAGACACGCCAGAGGAGATTGCGCCCTCAGGTATTTCCCGCTCTGCAAACCGCCCCGCTTTGAAACTGACCCGATTTTGTAATGTCCCTGCAATCTGTGTCCGTCATTCTAACATTGGTGCCCTCTGTGTTTTTTCACTTATAGATATAGCTGACCTTTTCTGGCGGCATACAAGCGTAATGTAACGCGACACGGACTCTGGATCCTTCCCGGCCCCATGAGTGTAGCAGCATGTTTTACTGTGGCTGCCCTTCGTAAATCTGTCATTATTTGCGTTACTGCGTGTGCATTTCCCGAGGTTTATGAGCCCGCTTATTTAAATGTCTTTCAGATCCATTTATTGCTCATTTTCGTTCTCCTTGGGATGGAGCCTTTCAGCCCACCAACCCATGAATAATACACGGTAAATACCGAATTTTGGCAACTCTGCATTTTAAACTCAATACCAGTCTTTCCCCAAGAGTTAATCACTCGTTTTATCTCACATTTTAGGAACTTTGCCCCGCCACCTTACCCCAGTCCTGATGAAGACCCCCCTTTAAGGTTATAAGGATACCTAGCTTACATTTGGGGTCGAAAGGTCGACAATCTACCCACTTGCCAGCTCGCGCCACAACCAGAGGACTATCGCATAGGCTCATGGAGCATGGTTTTGGCATAAACTCAAAGAACATTTGTTGTTTTCTTGCATCTGGCTCTATGTTGAAGCCATCGTTTATTGTTTATTGATAAGGGTCTCACGACCGGCACCTTAACCCTTCCCAAACCTATGCACTTATTCTCACACACACCCCTCCCTTCCCACACCTATTGGGGCACAAATATTGTTTCCGAGTAAATGATGCATTTTCTTTGTGTGATGTACTGAACTCGCAGGCACATTGTGATTAAATAACAGTGTTCCTTCTAAGTGGGTGATTTTTTGCTTATGCTATGTTTCTTGCATTGCGTATTTCACCCTGTTTTTAAATATACTGTGTACTGGGACCCCTCCTTACATGTACCAGGGAATCCAGGCAGTAGTGTCTAGCAAACGGATGCAGAGAAGCCCGCGTGGGAGCTTGGCAGGTAACGAGAGATGGGAACACCACACTGGAGAGCCATGGTGGCTGCTTTTGCCCTAGTGGAATGGGCCCTAAGCCCTTCAGAGGGATCCGCCTTCCCTAAGGCATAAAAGATTTTTGTACAGAGGATAACCCATCGAGATATAGTACTCTTCTGGACAGCACAGCCTTTCTGTGCACCCACGTATTCTACAAAGAGTTGGTCATCCACCTGAAACTCTGATTTGATCGAGGTAGAGCAATAACGCTCTTTTTGGGTCCAGATGAAGGAGACATTCCTCTTCCTTGGAAGGATGCGGGGGTGCATAGAAGGTGGGCAGGGTAACTGACTGTCCTGGATGGAAGGGTGTTACCACCCTAGGCAGAAAAGATGCCCTAGTCCAGAGTACTACCTTTTCCACAAACACCGTCAGGTAAGGAGGCTGTGAAGACAGTGCCCGCAGTTCACTAACCCTCCTGGCAGAGGCTATTGCCAGCAAATAAGATGTCTTGATGGTGAGCAACCACAGAGGGCAGTTAAGCAGCTGCTCAAACTGTGCAAACATCAGAAAGGTGAGAACCAAATTAAGGTCCCACTGTGGCATGATAAGAGATGGAGGAAACACATGGTTTAACCTCTTCAAGAATCTCTGCACCAGAGGCGATTTGAAAAGAGATGGCTCAGGTAGCTGAAGAAAAAAGAGAAAGGGCCAAAAGGTTGCCCTTCAATGTACTCAGAGCTGAGCCCTGCTGGGCCAAAGAAAGTATAAAGAGAAGGACTTCAGATAAAGGTAGTAGATAAGGGGTCAATAGACCGATCAGTACAATATTTACTAAATTTGTTCCATAGGCAGGCGTATACCGATTTTGTGGAGGGACAACTGGCTGCAAACATAACCTCACAGATGTCAGGAGGGAGGGAAACAGTTGTCAACTATCACCGCTCAATCTCAATGCAAGGAGGCAGAGGGTGGACAGTGTTGGGTAGAGAACCCTCCCCTGCTGCTGTGACAGAAGATCCTCCTGAAGGGGCAGCCTGACCGGAGGATCTATTCTCATGTTTAGAAGCTTGGATTACTGAACTCTTTGTGCCCAGTCGGGAGCCACAAGAATAACTTGTGCCCAGTCTCTCCTGATCTTCTTGAGCACTCTGGACAGGAGAGGTATGGGCGGAAAGGCGCACAGGAGGCCTGATCTACACTTGCGGCAAAAAGCGTCCCGAGCAAGAGCCACCTTGGAAACTAAAACGCGCAAAACTGCTGACATTGGGTGTTCTCTTCAGAGGTAACAAATCTAACCAAGGCTCTCCCCACTGCTGAAAGAGACCTTGTGCCACCTCTGGATGGAGACGTCATTCGTGACCCGCAAGGCATCTTCGGCTGACCTCGTTGGACTAGTGTTCAGAGTACCGGCCAGGTGTTGAACCACCAGGGAAATGCCCTGTTGTTCCAGCCAAGTCCAGAGATGCAAGTCCTTTTGACAGAGAGTCTACTACCCTACTCTGCCCTGTTTGTTGCAGTACCACATGGTGGTAGTGTTGTCCATAAACACCTGTACGAGTCTTCCCTTTATCAACGGTAAAAAGGCTTTCAGTGCCAGTCAGATCGCCCAAAGCTCTTACAGATTGGTCTCTGCCCTTCATCATGGGTGAAAAAAGCTATATAAATGCTATTATAATACAATAAAGTATTCTATTAAACATACTCCATGAAAGAAACGCATTGGTAGTAGGCCACAGGGGAAGCAAACCCCAGTATAAAATGTAGCTTTCTGGTGAAATCATATTTAAGCATATTGGAAACTGTTTGACTAGTTCCCTCAACAAGAACAATTAATAAACTCCAAACTATGGAACCACACATAAGAGATTATTTAGTATTTTTTGGCTGGTTCACCATCTTGCTAAAGTCATGGAGGTGATAATGTCTGCCACTCTGGTAAATAACAGCCTGCCATATTCAGAAATTGCGTCTGCCTGTAGGAGATGTCTGCTTTCACAGTGGCTCCTTTGAAACCATAGTAAGTTTGCTGAGTGGCCGCCATGTTTCATGCAGCTTTTTAGCAAACTTTTTTGTTTTTGAAAAGCAAACTTTAAAAGCAGGAGTTGGTTTGAAAAACAAAAAAACCTAATGGTCCTGACAGTGGGATTTTTATGTGGCGGATTAAATTTCGTTTTTTGTGATCAGAGCTGCCAGATTTTAACAGGCGTTACCAAACGGGAAAAGGGTAATTCAGAATGTGTCTCCTAATTAGGCGAACAGTCTGAGGTGCTGAAACTACTGGCCCAATGGCCTTGGAGACGTAAGTCTAAGGTTTCTGGCTGTGACAGAGACAGGTAAACTGCTATGAAAACTGTTGGTTTGCTTGCTTTATTTAGAGAGCCCTATCCACCAAACTCGAAAGAACCAGCATAATACTTAAAGAAATAAGGTGGCCCTCATTTTAGAAACCACCATCTTTACTAAAGTGTGGAGATGTACACCTCAATATAGATATTGTTCTCTTGAAGCCTCATGCGGTGGCCAGTGAGCAGATAGAAACCTGGAAATGGAAAGGAAGGACAGTGTATATTTTCACTATATAACAACGGCTACCTACATGGTAGCAATGGCTAGGACCTTATGCCCCCAGATTATCTTTATTAGGTCTCTGGGCACGGAATTAGGGTGCACCGATCCATCATAAACTGTACATTCAACACCTTTTCACGTTTGAATGTAATGTGGTATTACAATTTAGTAATACTATATTTTTGCACTGGAGAGGCAATAAATGCCGTAAATCTCTTTAAAACACTATTATAGGAAATTCAATCTTATTTAACGGTAAATAGGCGGTAATAGGAGTTTTACAAGAGGCAGTAACGCAATTAGTAATTCAATGGATTACAAAATGTATCGAGAAAAAAAAGACTAAAATGATGGCTCCGTGGAGTGAAACCCAGTGACTTATTTTGCTGCCAGTATAAAATTGCATTTGGCCGTCACGACAACATCCGTGGAATTTTAAAGGCCTAACCCATCGATGAGATTTATGACGCTGCTATCGGGGCCATCACTCTGTGCAGTCTGTAAACAACTACATCTAAACTCCATTTTCAGGGCTGACGCACCTGTCCACTTGATGCACGGTGAGGGCTTGCACAGTGACCAGAGCCCCCTTATAAATTACCATCTCCTTCAACTCTGCTCTCATCCGGGTGGGCCAAGACCCGCTCTTATCCTTCCAAACATTGATCTTGGTCGGAGTAGAGGAGAAAAGCAACATGGGAAGGACAAAAGCTAAAAATAGAATTATTAGCTTTGCTTCTGCCTTTTCTGTCTTTAATGTGCTAACAGACGTAAACACAAACACAGACGTTCACACATGTCTGCCTGAACAAATCTTGTTTAGCATGTTATATGCCAGCATTTTGAACGTGGTAAGAGGGAAATTTTGAAAAACAAATTGGGTTATTGATTTTTCCTAATTGCGTACATTGAAGAGGCGGAGACTTTACAGCGAGAGGCACCTAAAAGAAGGCCATTTTGGGTGTAAACAAATGTGTGCTCTCCCGCCTGAATCGGTTCTATTGGCATGTGTAATATTAAAGGCAGCCCTATTGCCTTTGTTAATGTTGAGTTAAAAAAATATTCAAAATGTATTTTTTCGCGTATAATGTTAACAGAAGATAAAGAATTGAATGTGAAAAACAGTGTTATGGTTGAGTGTACTTTTCAAAAGCATGCCAATGGAAGCACTTTCTAGAGCCACACATTTATATCAAAGCAGCCAATAATATAAGGAGAGAAAGAAATGTTTATCCGAGTGGAGCCAAATTCCCCCTATGTATAATTTAAAGAATGGATAACAATCGGTCATAAACAGCTGCACTGTCAAGTGGTACCTCAGAAGCATAAAATGAAGGTAACAAGGAAGACACTGGCAGAAACAGCCTGGTGGTGCTTAAAAAGGAGATACCTTAACACATGAAAAGTGAAACAACCAAAACACAAAAGCAAATCCATACGAAAAAAGATTTGATTTCATTTACTTGCATTGGGCGACAGTCCCTTATAATAAATATGAACACCAGCAGCAGTTGAATACAACCCCGTGACTTAAAAACGAATGAACACAATGTCCACTTCCATTACAGCCTGTACAATAAAAAAATGTGTCGGAGTACGGGTGAAGATGCAGTACTGAAGGGTTTTCCTTGTAACAAAACAGTGTTTGCAGCAGCTTTTAAAGCTATAAACACATGCAAATTCGCCAGATATTTTCGCGAAAAACAAACAATGAACTGAAGATTCCCATTTCATCCATCCCAGAGTTTTACTGCTTAGATACGTCAATCATCAGCCCGCAACAATCATAATTATAATGGCTAAGCAAATTAGCAGGTGGGCAATTGGCACCTAATTATGCGTTTGGCATCTTGGGATGGGAAAACCAAACTAATAGTGCACACTACAGCCCATTTCAACATAGGCAAACAGCGCTCGTGCCTTGTTTGACGCCGCTATTTGCGCAACGTTTCACCAGTCGCGAATTGTGGTAGAAAACCCTTATGATTTGCACACCCATTGTAACTGGACCACTGGCCTGATCGGTATCGGGGCCCAACTCTTGTCTGAAATCTTTGCAACTTGTTCTTAAATTTAAATTTGGCATTGGCAACACAAATAACTTTTTGCAGCAAATCTAGCTTATTTTTTACTTTAGCCATCTCTGCTGTCGGGGATAAATATTCTTGCCTTTTAAAAGCATATCAGTATTAAAAATGCGGAGGCGTAACAAAGTAGCCTACGGTTCGCTTCAAGTACGTTCACATGCAGCTGTACAACTCATGCATGTATGTGAATGGGTCTGATATAATTGCAGATTATATACAGATTTAATGCTGTGCGGACATACATTGTCACTTTTATTATCTGTTAGGAAACGCGTGCACCACCTTGATTAATACGTTTTCCTTTTACATGCAATGTATGCTTTTGTAAGAAACAGGTCAGCTTGTAACATGCATAATATGTCTTAAAAAATTAATAAACAGATCAAACAAAAAAATCAAAGTAGCTTAAGTGTAGCTGACGAAGAACTCATTAAATAAACTCCTACGTTGCCTTTAAACTTGTCCAAATGAAGGAATAAGTCGGATATTTGCTGGAGGAAGCAGAATTCAGAGCTGTACCTTGTGAGCTTGATTCCAGCTCTTGGTCTGTGACGAGCTGAAGGATATCCGAGACCACAATCTGATGGCCATCATCTTCATCATCGCAGGATCTACTTTTTGTTGTGAAGCAGCCACAATTCTCGGTTTCTTTGCATGGGAGAAACCTCCAACACTCAGACATGAACCCTGCCCGTGCTTCCTGTGATGAAAAGAAAACAAAAAAATGACTTAAATGCAGGTTGTAGTATTGCAGATTTTTGAGCATATGGGTCAAACAGGAGTTTCTGCCAGGCTTCCTTCTGAGGATGGCTTAGGCCCGCTGAGGGTGAGGAATCCCAAATCATGTAGAAAGAACAGTTGCGTGCACTTCAACTATAAAAAGACCTCTACCCACAACCCCCCACAACCTGTTCCTCGAAGAAACTGGAACAAAATCACAGCCGACCAACTCTTCACATCGCTTAATCAAAACCCATCTGCCATATCATCGGACCCAAACCAAGCTGCCACCAACCTCACACAATGGATCACCCACAGCACCGACAAATTAGCACCACTGAAAAACCACCAGACTAAACAAGGTAGCAAAATGGCCCCCTGGTTCAACGATGACCTTAAGAAATCCAAGAAGTTACGTCGTACTCTCGAGAAAACCTGGAGAAAAAACCCAACCACTGACAACCTGACCACCTTCAAGGACGCCACCCGCAAACACCACCAATTGATCCGATCCACCAAGAAATCAGCATTCAAGGATCGACTCGACAACAACGCCCACAACAGCAAGGAACTATTCAACATCGTCAAAGAATTTACCAACCCCACCGCCGGCACAAACGACATCACTCCCTCCCAAGACCTCTGTGACTCCTTATCCTCCTTCTTCCATGACAAAATCACCGACATACATAACAGCTTTGAAAACCAGTTCGAAGAACAGTCCACTCCACCCACCTCCGAACCAATACAGAACTCGCACAACCTGCACATCTGGAACCCAATCACTACTGAAGACACCATCGGCCTGATGAACTCCATCCACTCAGGATCGCCAACCGACCCATGTCCCCACATCTTCAACAAAGCAGACTCCATCATCGCACCCCATCTCCGCGATATCATCAACTGTTCCTTCAACTCCGCTACCTTCCCAGAAAGCTGGAAACATGCCGAACTCAGCGCCCTTCTGAAGAAACCCACAGCAGACCCCTCTGAACTTAAAAACTACCGCCCCATCTCACTCCTCCCATTCCCTGCCAAAGTCATTGAGAAAGCCATCAATAGTCAGCTCGCCGCCTTCCTTGAATCCAACAATTCCCTCGACACCTCACAGTCCGGCTTCCGAGCCAAACACAGCACCGAAACCGCCCTCATCGCAGCTACAGACGACATCTGAACACTACAGGACAACGGAGAAACAGTTGCCCTCATCCTACTTGACCTCTCCGCCGCCTTCGACACAGTCTGTCATAGCACACTCATACAACGCCTCAGCAACGTCGGAATACAAGGAAAAGCTTTGGACTGGATCATCTCGTTCCTCGCCGGGAGAACACAGAGAGTCCGACTCCCCCCATTCATTTCAAAGGCCACCGAAGTCATCTGCGGAGTACCACAAGGATCATCACTCAGTCCCACCCTCTTCAACGTCTACATGAGTCCCCTCGCTTCCATCGCGCGACAACACAACCTCAACATCATCTCCTACGCAGACGACACCCAGCTGATCCTCTCCCTCACCAAAGACCCAAACACCGCCAAAACCAACCTACACGAAGGAATGAAAGAAGTAGCCGAATGGATGAAGAACAGCCGGTTGAAACTAAACTCGGACAAAACGGAAGTCCTCATCCTAGGATCATCTCCCTCTGCCTGGGACGACTCATGGTGGCCACCGGCCCTGGGTACAGCACCCACACCTACAGACCACCCACGTAACCTGGGCTTTATCCTAGACTCCTCCCTCTCGATGACCAAACAAGTCAGCGCCGTCTCATCTTCATGCTTCAACGTCCTTCGCATGCTCAAAAAAATCTTCCGTTGGATCCCCACCGAAACAAGAAAGACTGTCACTCAAGCACTGGTCACTAGTCGACTGGACTACGGAAACACCCTCTACGCCGGAACCACAGCCAAACTACAGAAAAAACTCCAACGCATCCAAAACACCTCAGCCAGACTCATATTGGACATTCCCCGCCAAGCTCACATAACCGGTCACCTGAAAGACCTCCACTGGCTCCCAGTCAACAAGAGAATAACGTTCCGTCTCCTCACCCACGCTCACAAGGCCCTCTACGACTTAGGACCCGAATGCCTCAACACACGACTATCATTCTACACACCCACCCGCCAACTGCGTTCATCCAATCAAGCTCTCGCCGCAGTTCCGCGCATCCATGGATCCACCATGGGAGGAAGATCCTTCTCCTACTTAGCGGCCAAAACCTGGAACTCTCTCCCCACCCACCTCCGCCTTACACAGAACCACCTTTCCTTCAGAAAGCAACTAAAAACCTGGCTATTTGATAAGTAATACACACACCTTCCCCCCAAGCGCCTTGAGACCCTCTGGGTGAGTAGAGCGCTATACAAATGTCAGAACTTGAACTTGAACGAGCAGTGCCTCCAGGGAAGGTGGTGCAAGGTTACCCCTTTGGCTGTGTATGCATGAGAAGATTGTTTTTCAGCTCCACATGTTTTATAGAAAGAGAAAGACTAGTGGTAGCTAAAGGAATCAAAAGACTATGAAAGCAACGGAAACACTTGGCACAGTACAGAGCTATGGAACAAACCATTTGAGCAAAGCAACTGGGATAGACCAATTGAAGAAATTATATATGGAGCAAACCAACAAGATCTATTAACTACACCTGTGGGGAGGCAAGGGATACAGCAGTGGTGCTGTAAACTCTGTGCAAAACCACAAGTACCCAAGTATTCGGGGCTCTGCCAAGGAGTAAAGTACCCTAAGATTCGTATGTCCCTGTGATCACAGTTAGGGCCCTTGTAAAGATATGTACATGTCACTGAGTTATGAGGTGGATCCGAAGCAGTTTGTAAAAGTTTGGGTTCATGGAAGGCTACAAGCGGGATAGAAGCTGCCAGTAAGGAAGAGGCCACTAGAGTGAGCCAGACACAACAGAGATGTTACAGATGGCAAGCCAGGGAAACGTTTCAAGCTGTTGGCACCAGGAGATGACGAGGGCCCAAGATGACAGGAGATGAGTTAGGCAGGAAGGCGCCCCCCTTTCTCTTATGTCTGTAACTGAAGTGGGACATAAACAGTGTGAATGTGAGAAGGAAGGCTGTGCCGAAGGCGTGACGTTCCATAAATAGTCACTGGGTGCTGCAGAGTTAGGGCCTTAGGGACAAGGAAAAACATGAAATGTCTCTAGAGTTGATTCTGGATGTCTCTGGGGAACCTGTGCCAGATGTATGGCGAATCGCTGTGGACTGAGGCATGCAGTTGAAGGATTCACCCAATCCATCCCAGGCAATAGAGGTATAGCATAACAATCTATTTAGTAGTCTAGGTCTAGAAGTGGGCCTTACTGAGATAGCACAGTCGGAAAATGGGGAGAAATGTAGGGGGCACCACTGAGAAGATCTAGCCCTTAGCATATGGAATTCCCTACCTAGATCTTGCAGACAACACAGGTTCAACTTCACTCAAGAATTACCAGAAGCAGAAAAGAGTAAAATCTTGGCAGGTGGTCCCCATATATGTTCATCCCAGGGACCACTGTCCGCAGGAATAACCAGTCACAGGAAAAGGTATAATTTTTCTTCCAGTGAGAACATGGGTGCAACTAATGAGCTTCCTCCTCCTTTTAGAATATTAAAGTGAGGTCACCTGGGTATAGCCTAGTTCAATCCTTTTGAGAATCCCCATGGTGTGCATCGTCTCAAAGTTTGCATTCGGAGACCCTTCCAAAGGAAGTTTCCCATACCTTTCTAAAATAAGGCACTACCTCAGCTGGATTCTTTGCTTTTATGCCACTGCCTATTCCACCCTCAGCCCCCCATTACGCAAAACCTATGGAGCAGGTCATCAAGGGCAGAAAGTGAGAAGTTCCAGTACATGCCGGGTTCTCTCCTGAGGAGGGGTTGAGACAACCTACGGGATATGCCTCATAACCAAAATATTTTGTACCTCTGGCTTGCCCCCAAAAGGCAGACGTTGTAGTCCCCACCCAGGTCTCACCACACACTCCTCTCCAGTCTACACACTGGCTATCTAGGAACATATATCACTCCAGAAGGATATTGATAATATCCACACTCAAAACTCCCAGTTTGCGCATTGGGTAGTTTCCCAAATGTGATGTATTCATTAACCAGGTTAGCAAACCAGGGTATAATGAATGCTTCTGAGCTTTCACTTACGGGTCACTCACTGTTACAGGACCATAGCTTTGGAAGCCTAATCAACCTCCCATCCCTGCTAGAGGGTGGGGTGCATAATATTGGCCCGAAGGGTTGAAGTCATCCCACATTTTAAGAATATATACTGACTATATAAATTAGTCCCATTTCAGATAACTATGTAAATTCATTCCATTTGAATATCCTAAAAATTTGGCAGGGATATGGTTCTTGAAGAACAATGACATACGCCTCTGCATAAAGAGAGAATTAGCACTCCGCCACATAAGGGTTATATATATTGACTGTTGCCCATAATCCTTTAGAGCTGGGGTCAGAATCTCTTTCCTTCATTCAGTTCTTAGCAAGGGTGTCATTTCGATGCCAGGACTTACCTTCTCCGATCTGTTGATGAAATGGAAGGGCGTCAATGAAGATGTACACAGGAACCTCTCACCAAGATACTCCCTTATTCAAGATCATCCCATTTCCTCTGAGGTCCCGGGTATCACTCCCTTTGTCTGCCATGTGATAGCACTTCAGTCAAGGACCGTAGCCAGTTACATCAAGATGTCTAACTAGTACTAGAAACAGACTGTTGCATTGTTTATAATGTATATCACCGACCACTCATTGATCATAATGCCCCCAGCCCATTTTGATGTCCCACTGGCAGTTGAAGCAGTAAAGGTACAAATGAGAAGCATGTAAGATACAAGATGTGCCTGTTAAAAAAAAACGGTAATTATTTAGCATAAACACAAAGCACTTGCCTTTTGAACTGACCCCTTATTAATTGAAGATTGTGAGTACAGTATTTGCCTGTAGAGATTTGTGGTAAGTGTGTCAAAGAAAAAGATAAACATACCCCCTACACCCTGCCCTAAACCCATTCATCGTTAGTGAAATCCGATCCTGCCACTAACCCTCCATCACTCACCCCTAGGCAAAGCATCCCCCAAAGGGCATCACACCTCACACTTAGATACGCGACAACTGGAAAGTTGCAAAGCAATCCTGAAAGGCTGAGCATTGCTTATTCTAATGACTCCTGCCAACCAGACCATGACAAAATCCCAGTCATTCTTGGTAGGAACAGGACCCTGAACACCACCTGCCTTCCTAGGCCCCCCTTCAACTAAATGTCATCCAACTCACCATGGAGGTTGTATCATACGCAGATGATACACAGATCACGGTGTCCCTGGCCCATTGGGTCAGCACCGCTGCGTCCAGCTTCAGGAACTGCATGCAAGTAGTTGCAGAATGGATGATTCAAAATTCCCTGAAGCTGAATGGCGATAAAACTGAGGTGTTGATCTTTGGCAAGGACCAGGATGTCTGGTCCAGTGAGTCGTGGCCTCCACCGTTGGGAGCTTGTCATACACCATCGTCCTCTGCCAGGAATCTTGGTGTCATTTTTGACACCTCGCTGAGTATGAATCTTCAGGTAAATAGAACTGTGGCTACCTGTTGGGGACTCATCAGGATTCTTAGGAGAATCGTCCATTATCTCTCCCCTCAGGCACGTAAGCAGACTGTAGTCGCATTGGTGTCTTCCCGACTGGATTACTGCAACGCTTTGTATGCAGATATCAATAATGGCCTTATTCAACGCCTTCAAAGCGTGCAGAACGCCGTGGCGAGATTTGTGTTGGATGCCCCCAAGTCTTTTTCTGCCACTTCAGCCAGGAAGAATCTCCATTGGCTCCAGATTCAGCACAGAATTGTGTTTAAAATTCTATGTTTGGCTTTTGGAGCACTTCTGGCAGGACCCTCTGATGCCTTAGGCTCCCTGCTAACTTGCTATTCCCCCAGCAGGAGCCTTTGTTCCTCCAACATGAATCGTCTGTGTATCCCGCGCATCAAGAAAGTCAGATGGGGAGGCAGGGCCTTTGCCACCGTGGCCCCCCGTCTGTGGAATGCACTCCCCGCCGAGATTAAGGCGCAACCATCGCTGTCCCTTTTCAGAAAAGCATTAAAAACGTGGTGTTTCATTAAGGCCTATCAGTAAGTTTGCTCTGTGGATATTTAGCTATTTGGATTAGGCGCCTTGACGCCCTATGGACTAAGTAGCGCAATATAAGTCGGGTTTCATTCATTCATTCATTCACCTAGCTGGATCAGCGATCATTACCTACACCCTGCTGCTTGCTACTAAACTGTCGATCAGCTGCCAAGCACGCTACTGAAAAAGTCTAAACTATCTTGCAATACAATATCAATATCTGCTTTCTAACTGAAACCTGGCTAAATGAACACTCATCACCTAACTTCAACTTCCTTACCCCACTGGGCTTCTCAATCAGTCACTGCAACTGCAAGGATTAAGGGGTGGCAGAGTAGCTATCATACACAATAGGAATCTTCACATTACCCCCTTCCACACTAACAAATACCCTACTTTTAAATAATTGGGAGTTCAGCTCTCCCCTAAAGGCCCCAACCACACCAGATATCATCTGATATATCAGCCACCAGGTAACAACACACAATTCCTCAATTAGGAGACCTAACCTCCACCTGAATAATGCTGATGATCCTACAGTGCAAGCCATATCCACCCTCCTGAAAGCGAATGATCTCAACCAGCACTGTCATAAACAGATCATAATGAGGGCTCAACCCTTAACGTGATCATATCTAAACCCAACACCCTATCCCTTCACTCTATCCTGCCATCAACTGGAATGATCACCATCTAATCCTCTTTGAGCTCAACACCACCCAACCAAAGGCACACCCCCAAGCAAGCCGACCCAGGCACTGGGTAAAGAACATACATTGTATCCCCCTACTGTAAGTTGGCAGCATTAACTAGCTCCTAAATCCCTCCGCCATCCGACCTCTCCTTCACAAAAGACCTTACCAACTACTACAACACAAAGATGGTCAAATTAATAAACTCAATCACACCTCTGAAAATCAAGAGGCATCCCCTCCAGATACTGGTTCAATGTAGACCTGAACAATGAGAGGAGACAACTCAGACAGGCTGAAAGAAACTGGAGACAGCAGCCCTCTGACTCAATTCTGTTTGTCTTTATTTCGATTCAAAGAATCATAAAAGAACATAGCAATAAAAATATCATTCAAGAACAAATATTACAGACACATTTTTAAAGCAAAATTAATGTTACCAGAAGGACAAATACCACAGAGGAAAAAACTTTTTCAATTTGTCCGAGAGTTTTTTACTTCTGTAAGTACATTACATCTAACATACATATAATCCGAGATACATTCTAAAATAACACAGTCGAGGTAATTAATTCACCAACAATTATGATAAAAGATGCACCAGTATGTTTGTTAAATGCTAAAATGTCATCAAAAGAATTTAGATCAGTTTAATTGTGCTGAAGAGGCAATATCACATTAGTTGGGTAAAGGTGTGATCTGGATTAAGACCCAATACATAAGACATAATAAAATGTAATAAAATTACATTAAAATTTTAACCCTTTCTTTTTTCTTAAATGGCTTGCGGCAAGTAAAAATCTGCTAACATCAAATACAATGAGCTGTGAGCTATCTGATTTTAATATTCTCAGAGCCTCCAAATATTTCCTAGACATCAGATTCAAGCACAACAGCTTTATCCACTTGCTTCTTAGGTTTGCATATACTGGGCAGAAGAATAAAATATGTGCAATATCTTCATTTACGTCTAACTAGCACAGGGTACATTTGGGTTGCCTTCCCAAAATGTGGGGTAGACCACTTATCTGTGAAAGAGTAAATATGGAGTGTTTTGTATCGAAATTTCAGGTAAAGAGTTTTCGCTAGCTGAGGTTTAATTTCATCCAGAAATTGTTCAAAACTCAGAACCATTTTAAAGAACAAGAATTGCGTGGTAAGTCTCCCTAAAGTGCAATCTAAAGTGGCTTTGTGCATGATAAACTTCCAATAAATATGCTTAATATCATTATTTGAGTCTTGCGTCGATAGGTTTGGGTTTACCCAGAACCTGTTCAGGCCCAACTCTGAGAACCAGTTTCACACATGAGTGAATAAGGGGAATGTACGCTGGGTATCAAGTCCCGGTAGTTCTCTCAGTGCCTGCCTTTCTGGTTTTAAATCTTCAGTGGTCCATATTCTAACCCAGTTGGACAAAGATCTCAGTGTAGCCAGATGTTCCAATCTTTTAATGCCAATGTCTTGAAATACAGGGATCACTGGTTTGTTTGGGGTGATTGATGTATGCATCCGCATGATTTTGTTTCCCCTGTTAAAGAGTTTACATTTTCACCACCCAATAATCTGGGTCCATAGATGGCAGCAGTTTGCGCTCTATACTTGTAGACAACCAAAACTAGAATAATGGCCTTTGACTCAGTAGAGTGATGTTTATTGACAATGGGGATAGAGTTTTGCAGTAAAGTTGTTTTGGCCTTGTTTATGTGTGGTTTCAAAGACATCTTGGTGAGACACTTGACTCAAAATTAAGTAAAATTGGTAACACAATCCCTTGGCACTTGATCTAAAACTTGTGTGGTTTAATGGCCATATATTTAGTCTTAGCAGGGTTTATTTCTAGGCCTTTTAGTCTGCAGTAGTGGCTAAAGCTGCCAAGAAGAATTTATAACCCACTAGGGGCCTGGGACACTAACATTGGATCATCCACAAACATTAGAGCACATATATGGTTTCCTCCTAGCTTTGGGGAGTCATCAGAACATTTTTGCAAATTCTGGCCCAGGTCAATCACATATCATTTTTCATTTCATGAAGCTTTATTCGGTTCATATTGTACAAATGACCATAAACGCATACAGGCAAAACAATTAGGTGATGATATACATGTAAAAAAGAAATCAAAGTTTAAAACATCATACTTTTCCTAAAATGAATAGATTTACATATAAAAGTAGCAGTAAAAATACATATATCTGGCGATTTCACATTATAAATCAACTTCATAGCCTCATCAACACTATAGATTCCATATTTTATAAACATAGGTTTAAGATAGACCATCCTGTGATTCAAGAATAGGGTACAGATTAACATAAAGTGCAGTGTGCTTTGTTTTGAATACCCGTCACATGGACAAGGGCCAACAGGATGTTTCTTAGGATGAGGAAAGGCCACCAGAACGTGAGCCAGTCAAAATCTGAGTCTTGTAAGAACAAACCTGTGGGCTGGTCTAGTTACCTGGCTTAGATATAACTGAGGGCCTTCACAGTTAATGTATTTATTATAGAGACTGACTGCAGTCAGGTGGCCATTGCTAACTAGACGCTTATCGGCTTGAAACAATATAAATGTATTTTTCAATTCCTGCTTAGGGATGTCTCCTGCAGCACACGGATCCACTATTATGTCGAGACCATAAATAGCCTGAAAACTGCCTACGGTGTACTTTAGCCAAGAGATCTTGGTATAATTAGCCAGATCAAGACAATCCTTAATAGCATGTTGGTTGAAAACTGTCTCTTCCTTGTGCCAAATGGCACGCCAGATCATTAAAGGCCTTAGTGAAGCAAGGTCACACAAATAGGCAGCCCTCACTTCCCTATGGATCAAATCGGTTGGGGCAGAGGTAGGTAGACAGAGAAGTTTTTTAAGGAAGATATTTTCTTCCGTTTGCAAACTGCCTACGTTGGAATAACCTCACAACCCTGCCCGTATAATGCAATCGAGACACTCCTTGCCTCATAAATCTGCATCATAATACCGACTCGTCTATCGCCGATTTATGAGGCAAATTTAAATATGCCATTGGCACTTTTTGACATTCTAGACCTTACACTAACGAGCTCTTTGGGCCAGCTACCATCACTCGAAAAGGTCACACCCAGGTAACAAAACTTTTCAACTTGCTGCACTTTCACCCCTTCTATAAAAAATGTATGGTTTTTGTTAGTCCTAGCACCACAGATCATCGTATGGGTTTTACTCTTATTAATTAATAATTTCCTTTTTTTTATAAAAACTGAGAACCGGTCCTTCAGGCGCTGGAGTCCTATGGGGGTCCGTGATAAAAGCACAGCATCCTCTGCATAAAGCAGTACTGACACTCCTGACCCATTTACCTGAGGTGCATCAGCTTTAACTGTTTTTAAAATTATGTCAACAGCATTTATAAAAAGAGTGAATAGCAGGGGGGCGAGAACACAACCCTGTCTTATTCCCCGCTTTACATTAAAATTAGGGGTACACTCCCCGCTTACCCCATAGGGCACACAGGCTTGCATCTTTTCGTAAAGGCGAGCTAAAAAGAAAATAATTGCCTCTGGTGCACCGAGTTCTAGCAGGGCTGACCATAAAATAGAGTGGTCGACCAAATCGAATGCACTGCTTAAATCAGCGAAGCAAAGATATAAGGTGCCGCACTTGGCCTTGGTGTATTTGCCAATTAGTAAATCTAGATTTAAGCATTGGTCTAGTGTACCACGGCCCTTCCTAAAACCATATTGCGAGGTCGCCAGAATCCCTTTCTCGTCAGCCCACTCTTCCAACCTGGTCAGCAACACTCAGCTCATAATTTTCACTGAGTAAGCTGATTGGGCGGTAATTACAAGCTGCTGGCTTGTCCCCCTTCTTATAGATAGGGACAATAATAGAGTCTCCCCATGTTGGCAGAATCATGGTTGTTACTGCTGCATTAAGAACCAAAGTAAGTATAGGGCCGCATAACAACGGGAGAGTCCTATAGACGTCAATTGGAACCCTGTCCGGTCCCTGTGCCTTACCCCCCTTGCTGGCCTTAATACTGCACTCCACCTCGGCTAGAGTAATGTTCAATGGAACTATAGGCCATAGTCTTTGTTTTACACCGTTTTGGCCAACAGCCTGAAATATAGTTGAAAAGTGAGTGACCAAAGCCTCACTGCTGACATTGGACGCGAGGTGAGGGGCTTTATCATCCTTAAGAAAGGGGGAGTTAACCATAGCCCAAAACAGGCAGCAATCGGAGGTATCCGCTGCCTGCACTAAATTGTCACAGGCTTCTTGCTGCAACTCCCTCTTCCTTTTTGAGAGAGACGCTTTATAGTCATGTCTCAAAAGTATTACCCTATTCTTGTCCCTGGGTCTAAAAGCTAAAGCCTGTTTCAACTGGGTAAGGACGGCTGTACAAGCATGATAAAACCATCCATTTTTGTGGGCGGTTTTCCCTTTCCTGGTCCCAGTAAATATGGTGTCTACAGTCTTATTAATATTAATAAAATTATCTATGATAAAAAATGGAGCACTTCCTGGTGTCAGGATGCCATTAATATCTGCCATGGATTTAGATATTAGTAGGCTCATTACCTTGTCAGATTTTTCCCCATTCCACCTTAACCTTGTCCCGTTTAATCTATGCGGTTCAATGTTAACTACGGTTCTGGAGATCTGTTGTGTACTACATTTCCAGATCTCAGTTCTCATTAAGATACGGTTATGGTCATTTAAGGTGGATTCCTCGATAACCGGGGTCAGACAATATGGCACAATGCTTGATGAAACCATAACATGGTCAATATGAGAATTACTGTTCCTGCCTGTATAGGTCGGAATTAATTGGCCCTTAGCATCTTTGGCAGGCTGTAAGAGCTCTAAATCATAAGTTGACAGTAAATTATTTATTGCCTCCCCATACTCATTATGTGGGAAATGTGGTGTATTATCACCCCTATTGTTTTGTATCCCACATACCCAGGAAAGCGACATTGGGCAGATCACATAATTAAAATCACCTAACCAAATAAAATCAAAGGTAGTTTTTGCCATTGATACAAGCTTCAGTAAGGCACTTTCTAATTCATCTGTAACTTTGTGCCGTGTGTTATCGAAAATATTATTGTAAAAGTTCATTAAAAGCACATCTTGGCCTTTCTTCTCGCATATTCATAGGATTTTTGAATGTGTCCCTATAGTTAAGTGTTTGACAACAGTCAGCGTTAGATTCACAGATAGTAGGATAAGCAGACCACCTTTAGCTCTACCGTACCGCAACTTTGATGCTTCTAGATGGTAGCTTACAAACCCATCAAAACTCGGTTTAGTAGAACACCAGGTTTCTTGTAAACACAGGATGTCATGTGATCTAATCAAATCGGTCCACCCCAGCATTTTGTCCTTAGATGCCCAGCCGGCTATGTTCCAACTAACGATTGATATCCCCCTCATGTTGCAACAATCGGACTGGTCTTGGGCAGTGAAACAATTAATAGCATCCCCTCTATGCCTTACTTCATCTAAACCAGCATTTATATTATTTGCACCTGTGGATCCTTGGTCATTTGCCGCCCTCTCTATGGTAAAGACAGATTTGTGCCCACTGTCAATCATATTTAGATCAGCCTTCAGAGTTAGCTCCGGATCTAAGCATTTTTCGCTTAATTCATTCGCCTGGTTATTAGGAATCACACACATTGGAGACCCACAATCCTGTGTATGTCAATCATTTATATTCAGGGAACTCAAGGCTTGATATCTATTCTGTACCGGAACCTCGAAAATTGGGCGATGAGTAGATGTAAAAGTAGGTGTAAAAGGTCTACCTCTACTATTAACAGGTGGTGCTTTCATATGGTGACTGTAGAAGTAACCAAGTGGGCGTACACATACACTGCTCTCATCATAGGTTAGAGAGGCCGCTCTTAACAAAACAGTTGCGACATGTTGGGGATGTTTGAAATTAACAATAACACAATCGCCCCTGCAGGTCTTACTTGAATTGCCAATTCAATTTACCCTTCTAGTAGTAAGTATTTGATCGGAATCGGTAATTGGGAACCCACATTGCTTAGGCAACCAAGAAACTGTTTTGTTTTTAAAGGGATTTGTGTGATTCTTGCTGAGGCATGCTCGTATTTAAATCAGAAGATGGTACGTTAGTTAAAACAACTACAAAAGGTGCACAATTGGGTGGGAGATTAATAAAACAACTTTTCTTTACTACTATTGCCCCCGTCTTACTTTCTGGTACTACTGTTACCTGTTCTTTCTGACGTGTTATTGGCAGGGGATCAGACATAGTTTCTTTAGTTATATTTAACCTCCCAGTATGTGACTCTGGTGCATCTTTACTAACTTCGGGGCCCTTATCGACACCCCTACATCTTTCAGCCATACCAATGTGGGCCTCCAGAAGTCCACCTAATCTTAACCCTTCTGCTGACATTAGGTCAAGTTTGACTACTAAGGGTTTAATGATCTTATCTAGCTTATATAATAAAAACAGGGTTTGGGCCAAAACACACCCCTGTCACACACCCCTTCTAACGGGGATGTCCTCAGTAAGTTCCCCCCATATACCATCGTACTTTAGCAAAGTTGCCCTCATGGAGCCTTGTTATTTGTGATAAAATCTCAAACGGTAAACCCTGGTGGTGTAAAGTTTCCCATAAGAGATCTCTTGGTATTGAGTCGAACACCGTTTTTAAATCAATGAAAGCAACTATATGTGCCCAAGTTTCAACTTAAAATGTTTCCAGGTTATGCATGAAAGTCTAAAGACTTGGTCAATTGTACTTGTCTTTGGTCTAAAGCCAGCCTGACAGGGTGAAGGTATGTCACTCTCTAGTATCCAGTCATCTAACTTGCCCAGAATTTGCTTTGTGTGCACTTTTTGCAGAGTATCTATTAGGATTATGGGCCTGTAATTAGCTGGATCGTCTTGGTTCCCTTCTTATAAATAGGTACTATCTCCGCCCCTTTCCAGGGTTCTGTAATAGGTGCCCCTCTAGCCACTGCATTAGTTAGGAGATTCACGTACGGTGCCCATACTTCTGGGGAATGTTTCAACAGATCCTCCGGTATCTTGTCTGGGCCGGGTGCTTTTGCTGGTTTAATGGTGGCTATAGCTAGTCTTGTTTCTTCAAGTCTAAATTGGAGGGATGGTTTAGGTGTGTTATAGGAAGAGCCCTCGATAAAGTCAGTAGGGTTTGTATCAGTCTCATTGGGCATGACGTATAGATCAGAGAAGTGTCTATATGAAGTACCGGGGTCAAGGAAGTGGCCTGTACCAGTGTTGCCCCTTCTACTGCAGTGTGCAACTATTCTCCAAAATGAAGACTGATCCTTAAGTCTGGCAGCAGTGATAAGGTCATTCCAATTGGCCTCTTCCCAGTTCCTCAATACTACCTTCTGTGGTCTTTTGTATTCTTCTCTCAAGTGCCTAATTTGTGGCATACTTTTGGCTTTAATGGCTAATAAGAGTCCTCACTTAGCCAAAGAGCGTCGTTGTTAAACCAGGGAGTGAAAGATTGGCAATTAGATCTTAGTTTACTGACTCTCTTTTGTGGTTTTGTTAGAGAAGCTTTTATATTGTCTGCCAAGCAACAATGGATTTGTTTTATAGGTATAAACTCTGGGCTTATGTCAGTGTAGGGGATGAGTGCTTCACAATAGGCATTGTAGATTTTCGCGAGGGGTTCAATTTGGTCAACAATGGCAGACAATTTAACTGATCTTCGGTTGTTGCTTACTGTCAACTGCAGGGACTTATTCCAAGAGTTGGTAGAGTGGATTGGATAAGTAGTAATCAGAACCCCTGACAAGACTAAGCATATTGGCGAATGGTCGCTCTCCCCTCTGTTGTCTACCATCAAATCCTGTATGTATCCCCAGTATTCTATAGTCACCATTACATAATCGATTCTAGACTTAGATTTACTCTAACAAAGGTGTTTGTACATTGAGTATCGGAGGAGAATTGACCATTACAGGCCCTCAAACCTTATTCTATGGTGAAATTGACTAAGTACATTGCTGCCATGGAACATGGCACCTGAGAGTTTGAGGCTAGGAGGGGAATCCCTCTAGCCTGCTCTTCCTCCTCAAAGATGGTGTACAACCCAACATTGGTTCATAGCAGCAGTTAATGTTGCCCCCCCCCCCCCACAAGAACAACTCAGTTGTTTTCAAGGGATTCAAAGACTTCTTCTAGCTGGTGGATGACTAATAAATCTGTCAAGAGTTGTCTTGGTCTTATATAAACGTTGAAGACATATAGCTGAATAGTGTTTGGGGGCTTCAATTTTAACCCTAAAATATCTGGGGAATTGGTGTTCATAACTTCTACTTTGACTTTGAAATTTATTTACATCCATAATCGTTAACCCCCCGAAGGTCTCCCTTTCTTTGATGGCAAAGCTTCTAAACGGAATGTCCTATACCGTAGTTTGTGTGGTGGCTCCTTTAGCCAGGTTTCCTGGAAAAGGCAGAGGTTGAAATTTTCAATATATCCCTGCCAATCTGGCGCTAAATGTTTTCCCAAGATATCAGCTTTAAGTTTTCTGGAGATATCTCAAGACTTGTCCCAGGAACATATTCAGGTGTAAATCCACTGGCTATACTGCCAGGTAAAGATATGTTTTGTGCCTGGTTACCTTGTGCGTCCATATATCCAGACACTAATGAAAAACAGACATTGTTTGTGCTGATTAGCGTGGTTTTAGCGCTATTAGCTTTGTCTACCTTGGTCAGTCAATCTACTAAATCTAGATTATTGGTTTCCTTTTGGGCGTGTAGGGTGCTGCTAATCTTCTCTAGGTTGGTTTTATTCTGCCTAAAGCAAAGTCTGAATTTGAACAGGGAGTGTGTGCGCAGGTTTAAAATTATCAGACTATCTCCAATGTAGTTTGATTGAAAGGTTAGTTTTATATCGTCCAAGCTCCCATAATCTTGGTGGAGGCATTCAGCTTTTAATATACATCGGATTTTATGACAGATCGGCATTGGCGCCTACTTCTAATCCAGGGTATCGCTTTGTTCTTTAATGAGTCCTCATCTTCCCTGGTGCCCTGCTATAATCTGGGGACATTTGTCATGTAGACATTATAGGTGTTCATCTTATCCTGGATATAATTAACAGTGTATTGTTGTGCAGGGTAAGGATTAGACAACTGTGGTTTTCCTATACTCCCCTGGCTAGACATAAGATTTTGCCAAGTCCTTGCAGTTCTTAAGAGGCTGGGATTCGTCAAGTTATAGGTATCTGAAAGTGTGACCTGTGGTCTCTTGTGTCTAATTGCAGAGAGCATTCTGGGCCTCGGAGCTATGTATTCTCGATTATTCCTATGTCCTGAAGCAGGGTATGGATAGTTGGAATGCATTGAATGGTCTGCGCTGCTTCGCTGGGTCTTAGAGGGATAGGTTGAGGCAGACTGGGTGGACATCTGCCCTGAGGGCTATCATTCTGAGAGACATTCATTTCTCATCAGAATGCTTTTTATTGTCTAGTGCACTATCAATCTCAGGGGTACTACTAATTCAAAGTAATACATCTCCAATTAGTTTTTTTACGACTGAAACCACATCCTTCAGGGTGTTTAATTTCCGGTGCCGTTCTGTGGTATCTTTCCTATTCCATCAGTCTGAACCACCTTGTCCTTGCCCCTACTTTGTTTTAGTTTGTTGCTTTGGGCCAACTTTCATTTAACCTGAGCACGGTGTATCTTGCAATGTTATTAAAGGTGTGAATCTATTTGAGCAGTTCACAGTTATCATATCACTACAAGTGTTTCCATGTTCACTGGGGATAGTGTGTCAGACACAGGGACACTAGGTTGAAGGGAATCACTCGTCGCATGGATCGTTGGCAGAGTTGGACTCTGTGCCTACCTCACAGTGACTATGATGAACAATGACGCTAAGTGAAGGGGAATTTGGGCAGCTAGCCTTATCCTGTTTGCTGTAGTACCAGGCTCATAAGGGATTGAAGCAATGGCTCGAATGTCTATTTTGCATAAGGTTCAGTTAAAAAAAGAGTGCCCAAAAAAGGGTGGAAAATATAAAAAGACATTTATTTATTTTTTTACGAATTCCCAATTTTTTCTGCACCTGTGGCAGTAAGTAGAGAGGCTACCAATAGTCTTGGATATGACCCAAATTCAAATAATCTCCTACTAATAAGACTGCTGAGCGTAGTTGGTGTGACGGGGAGCCTGGGGCATGAAGTCCGTGCCCCAGCTCGCAGTAATTCCAGAATTTGGGTCCCGCTTTGCGGGGCCTCGCATCTGGGTTTAAGCACCTCCAGGCACCTATTAGTGGGGCAAGAGTGAGGCCAGAGCAGGGGAGCCTGGGGGATGAAGTCCGTGCCCCAGCTTGCAGTAATTCTGGAAATTGGGTTCTTTTAACTAATCTCACAACCCTTCGGGCTGAACGATTAAAATACAAAAAACACATCCGCGGAACAAAAAGCCTCCCTCTTCCATGAACAACTTGACAGATCTAGGAACAGACCAAAAGTCCCCTTAAACATCATCAAGCAGCAAACTTCCTCCTGTATACAACACTTGATTAATTACTTTACTAAGCGCTGTGCAGAATTTGTGACCTTTTTGCTGAGAAAATAACCAACATCGAGCTCTCTCTCAAACTAACCAATGATGCTTCTCTATGTGAAAAGGGTCCTCCCAAAACCCTTCCACTGAATGTTGACTGCCCCCCCTTTGCAACACAGCTCATCAACCTCAACCCCCTACAATTTAAAAATAATGCTTCCTGGACGGAATTCAGTCAAATCCCTGAAAAAGTCATCCTCAAATTACTCACCTGCATGAAGCAGACATCGCACATCTCTGAACCCCTCCCAGTTGCACTTGCGAAAAATATCAACCACACCATCTCTCCTGTATGGCCCAAAATCATTAACTCCTTCCTATCAAGTGGCTCCATGACAGCCTCCTTCAAACTTGGCTAAGTGACCCCCCTCCTCAAAAAGCCAGACTCCCACTAGTACAACCTTAACAATTTCACTAACCTTGCGCTCCTCGACAAAATCATCTAAAAATGCGTGCCTGCAAAACTCAACAACCATGTTGAAAAATACAATTTACACAACTCCTTCCAATCGGGGATCAGCAAAGGCTACAGTACAGAGACTGCAATGGTGAGCACCACAGCTGACCTACACAGATCTAAGGATGATAGCCAGGCCTTTGATACTGTCAACCATGACATCCTCCTAAACACCCTCTCGCAGCGGGCAGGCAATAAGGGAACTGTCTATCAGTAGTTTGCGTCCTTCTGAAACAACGCACTCAGCTAATCAAACTAAATAACTCGACCTCCGAAGAAACACCAATCACACAGGATTGACCATTGTAAGACTCCCTATTTAACTTATACATAGAACCCCTTGCAATGATTCTGAAGCAACCTGGGATTGCCTACCACTTCTATGCAGATGATGTCCAACTCTGACTGATGAATTTCATGGAAAGACATCCAGCACTTAAATACCTATCTCGACGATTCATTTTTGACTGACCAAAAAACATCTGAAGCTCAACCAAAACAAAACTGAACCCCTTTGCATAAAAACCAAAGAAAGAACCTTTACTGTGAATATCTGGCTCAACAACCTTTTTTTAAATGTATTTATTTTGGAATTTATACAGCACACGGCTACCTCCAGAAGAGGCGTACCGGCGCTAAGACAGCAGATCAAGCAGGGTCTCGAGAAAAGGGCTAAGTCCGTTTGAACAGCCAATCTCCTTTCCTGAAGGCTGATTCAGTTTCCAACCTTCGAAGACAAAGAGGTTCTAAGCGCAAATGCTCTGCCCCCATCCTGGCTTTGCGACAGCAAGGGATAGCGAGCAGGTTCAAGTGGTTTGATCTCAGGACCCGGTAGTGTTGGTAACTTTGAAATCTGAGTCTCAGATATGCCAGGGCTGAACCCTGGTGGCTCTATAAGCCAGAGTGAGTGCCTTAAATTCAATTCACCTACTGACGGGCAGCCAGTGTAGATTCTGCAGATGGGGAGAGATGGAATGATGGAAAGTCACCTTGCAGATCAATCTCGCTGCAGCATTTTGAACAATTTGCAGTCTGCGAATCAAGTCTGCGGGTAGTCCTAGGTAGAGACGGTTAGTGTAGTCCTGGTGAGAGGTTACTAGGGCATGGACTACAGTTCTCCTGCAATCCAGCTGGAGGAAAAAAAGAAGTTTCCAAAAACATGAAGAGGAAACCTGATGAATCTGTGTCTTACACGAGAGTACATTGTCGAATTTAAAACCCAGATTCCTCGCCGACTCCACTGGCACAGAAGGAGGGTTCAGTTCTGCTGGCCACCAAAGCTTAGAGGGTGGGGGGACTGGTTGGTTAAAGAAGAGCACCTCCGTTTTCTCTGTATTCAGCTTGAGGCAGTTTTGAGTCATAAAGTCTGAGATGTTACTCTGAGTGTTCTTTAAAAGAGAACATCATCTGGGTGTTGTCAGCGTAAGAGATCACTTTCACCCCGGGAGTCTCGACCAAGGTCGCAAGAGGGGTGAGGTTAACATTTAAGAGTGGAGGGCTCAAGGCAGAACCCTGAGGAACCCCTCAACCTTACTGCTTTAAACTGCAAACTATCCGACTCCAACTCAGTTAAATCACTAGGGATTACTTTGGACAGCAACCTTGAGCATGAAAGAGCATGTTAATGCCTCTGCCAAAAGTGGCTTCTGCATGCTGAAACATCTAAAAAAAAAAGTCAAACCCTTCACCCTCTCGGAAGACCTAAAGACTGTGGTGCAATCCCTCGTCCTCCCCAAAGTAGACTATGAGAAAGCAACAATTATGGGTACCTCAAAAACACACCTAACCCCTTTGAAAGCCACACTGCACACAGAGGCTAGATTACTAACAGGGGAGAGTCACTTTGATCACATCACTCTCATTCTCATGAAATACCACTGAGTACCAATTGAAGCTAGAGCTGTACTCAAAACAACTTGCATAACCCACAGAGCCATATACACAGAAAAACCACTCTCTCTAAAATAAGCTAGTCAAAACCTATTCTTGAGTCTGCGAAAACTTAAGAAAGAAACGTCTTGCATCAACTCTTTCTCCTGGAACGCTCCCAGAATTTGGAACTCACTGCCTCAGGACTTACGGAACAATTAATCATTCCCACGCTTCAGAAGAAACTGAAACTTTTCCTCTACAACAAATATCTTAACCCTCCGTCTAAAACCATGCGGCTGGTCTGTCTGTTTGTGTTCACTCGACACTCCATAAATAATTCTGAGATTCACTAACTGGGAAAAAGCTGTACCTCTACTCTCCCCTCACTACACATACCTCTACTTCAGCTGCCTCCACCTGTTTCACGATCTGTTAAAAATGCCTTTTCTATATTGTTTTTATGTATTTTTATATTCACCACTTTTAGCTTGGGGCACTTGCTGCTGTGCTATCTCTGTTAAACGATATATGTATTTTATCTGCACCTACCTCAATTGCTGACCTATAAGCGTTTGTGGGTAGGTATGTGCATATGTGTGTATGCATATATAAATATGTCTATGTGTGTGTGTATAGGTAGATATATAGATGGAATAAAATTGAGGTAGTTACAATGTGTGTATATGACTGTTCACCGTAAGCCTCTTTATATAGAACTGTGCTATATTACGGAGCTAATATGTCTTTTACTGCATCTACTCTAAAGGTTGCCTTCTATATGTGTGTGTGCGTGTGTGCAAGTGTTTATGTATTGCCATAAGAATGAATTCAACTACACTAGCAGTAGGATGGACCTATACAAATTTATCCGAAAATTAAAACTGCTGAAATTATATAAAAACAGAAATATCCCTGAATTAGAGTAAACTTCAGCCATAAGTAATCCCCAACCGCACTGCACTAATCTGATTGTGTCCGGTATGCCAATTTTAGAAGATCTGTCGTCCCTAGAATATGAAAATATTGATGTTGGATATGGAATAAATGAGCTTCAAATGGTGAATATAGGAGATGACACCCTGAATCTGATGCTGGAAAGAACAGACCATACCCCCTTTCATCCAAGATTACGCTTCATACCACAAATGATGAGGGACACTCTGGATATCTTCTCTGAGAACGTAACAATGGATATGCGAAGATTATATCACGAGATGGGAGAATAAAAAAGAAAATCAGACCCAAAAAAGGTTCAAATTCACAGAAGAATAAAATATAGCAGTGAAACCCTCTGACAAGGGAGGTAATGTTGTTATTTGGGGGGTTGATCTCTACGGAAATTAAGCGTTGAAACAGCTAAACAGCAGAGAATGTTACAAACGAATAGAGATGTTTGAATACGAAAGAAAGAGCAAAGGATCTATTTTTTTACAAACTGTACGACTGGAGGGATCAAGAACCTTTAAGCTGGGATGAGTTTACATTGTGAAGCAGTAAAATCCAATTATCCAAGTATTTTACATGATCCCAAAAGTTCACAAGAACATTAACACTCTACAAGGGAGATCTATAATTTCATACTATAATAGTTTATTTGAAAATGTCTCCAAATATATTGACTTCTTTTTAAATCCCATTGTGAGAACACTTCCATCCCATAAAACAGATTCATCAGACTTTTTGAATCATTTATATGATGTGAGGTGGGACCAAAATATGATATTATTAACACCTGATATTGCCACATTAAATACCAGCATACGACATGACATACTGATGGAATAAGGGCAACCAAACATTGTTTAAGAAAAAAAACATTGAGATTTGTGAATCATAACAAGATGATAATTGAAATGATGGAGTGGTGCTTTACAAAAAATATTTCCATGTTTGGTAATGAAATGTTCCAGCAAGGAATGGCCATGGGCACCTGTTTTGCCTCCAGTTATGCTAATTTACATTTTGGCTGGTGGGAGAAGCAGGTACGCAGGGGTCCCGAGCTGGAGCAATGGATAACTAGTGTCTTAGTTTGGTTGAGGTTCATTGATGATATTTTCTTGCTGTGGCAGGGCACGGAAGCAAATACAGAACTATTCATCAAAGACCTCAACAAAATTTACCTTAACTTGCAATTTGTGGGGAACTTTGGCAAAACTACAATAGATGTTTTGGATGTCAGAGTAATGGTAAGAGGAGACAAATTAGAAACAACAATCTTCCGAAAACACACAGCAGGAAATACGATACTGCATGCAAATAGCTCTCATCCAACGCCACTCATTTTTAGTATTCCTTTTGGTGAGTGCTACAAGGCGAGGCGAACATGCAGTACACTACAGGAATATGAAATGGTGGCATAGCAAATGACCAGTAGATTTGTACAGAGAGGGTACCACCCTAATGCCCTACAAAAAACTCTCTAAAAAGGCTAAAAGAATGAGTAGAGAAAAAGTGTTATTTGAACCTTCAAAAACAGCTAAAAAGGAGAGTAGAGAAGAAACTAAAACACAAAGGTTCATAACCACCTACAACACAAGACATGGAGAAATTAGATCAATTTTAAAAAAGATTTACAAAATTTCTTTGCTGAGCAAACAATAATCAATATTTCAAGTCCAAGATTATCCTAGCAAATGTACATATCATTTATAGGTTTTTAAGTGTCCCACTTTATTTCCAAAGTGATGTATTCTCCTTATTGACAACACCAAGGTATGTTGTTATAGCATCATTTTCATTTATTTCAGTCTGATTTCCATCAATTAAAGATACAGCCAACACGTGTTTCGTCTGGCATTCATATCATGCCTTTCGACTTCTTCAGGGCTGCAAGCCAAGAAGACAATAGTGTTTTACAATTCAAAGTTTGAAACACTGAATAAAACATACTTATAATAAAGGGAGAGGTTCAACCATGTGTGGGGTCAAACTCAAGAATAACCATGTGATTTGTGTTAGGCCAATTGGAAAATCATCTAAATGTAAGGGTGCATACCCTGGTGCTAAGAAAACACAAGATGAAACCCACAAGTCCCAAACTTGTAAAAGATTAGAAAATAAAAATTACTTTTACCAAAGTAAACATTTTCTGCAACTCAGATTTCCATCCGTATAACCGTGAGTCACACCCTAAAATGACAGAGGACACCCCTCAGTTCCGCCATTTATAACAGTTACCATCTTCTAAAATATGTTAAGAATAATAGTGTACTTACACCAATAATCAAAAAAATCCAATAGAACAGAATTCCTCAATATTGTCAATCCTCTTTCAAAACAAAGAGTAAACTTGCGTCAAAGGCTTCCTGTAACAAGAATGAGAGTACTCACTAATAAACCCCGGTTACATTAATTGATTCAAAAATAATCCACTGCCATATAACTCACCTCTATTCAGAGGGATTCTCTCCAAAATTGTAAATGTGACCATCTATTTCACAACATATACGATTTGCCGTAATATCCTCAATCTCGTCGGAAGGTATTCAATATGTATATTAAATCTGTTTATAAAAAGGGGAAAACATAAAGTTCCTATTTAGCCAACTGTGGCCGCTAGAATTATAAGTAGTTCTCATACATCAGCCACTGTCAATGCACTCACCAATACTTGGGCTTATTATCTCCAAGGCTTAAGCACAACCATCTCTTTTTGTATAAATTCACAAGTAGCCGTTTATATCTCAATCTCGTCAACACGGGTACGTGGCGAGTTGTTCTGTTAATAAAAAAAGTCGAAAGGCATGATATGAATGCCAGACGAAACACCTGTTGGCTGTATCTTTGATTGATGGAATCCAGACTGAAATAAATGAAAATTATGCTATAACAACAACCTTGGTGTTGTCAATAAGGAGAATACATCACTTTGGATATAAAGTCGGACACTTAAAAACCTATAAATGATATGTACATTTGCTGGGATAATCTTGGACTTGAAATATTGATTATTGTTTGCTCAGCAAAGAAATTTTGTAAATGTTTTAACCAGAGGAATTCCCCTGGTGTCTGTAAGGAAGAAAGGTGACCTTCCTTTTCTTTGCTTTGTAGCAGAAATCTCTTACAAAGGAAAACTTACTGTTGCCTTAATCTTGTTGAGCGCCTGTCCTTTACCTGGTCATCGCATTGTATTTGTTTCATTTTCAGGTATTAGGCTGCCACAAGTGATTAATTCAATTTACTCTTGAATGATGAATCGTGAACAAGAAGCTTTAGATCTATTTAAGAACCTCAGTACAGGTTCCTCAGTTAATGTAGCAGTATCATCGAATTTGCAACCAAAACAAGAAGGACTCAGAGCCAAATTTGTCAGACTAGAGAGACTCAAAAGGTCAGAATTAAATAAATGGTGGGATGCAGCAACACTTAAGCAATACTTGATTCTAAAACGTATCCCTCGTGGCCTTAGGTCTCAGATCATCCCGACATACGAGGATTTAGAACCCGACCTCCTAGATAAATGGGAACAAGAACTTACGAATAGCTCTAGCAATTTAATCAGAATTTTGATCGATAATGCAGAGTGGAAAATTGCCAAACTGCTTGTTGAAATACAGACTTGTGAGGACGAAATCAAACAACTTAACCTACCGGAAGCTACAATGAAAAATTACAATTTACTGGATGAGATACTTACTAACTTACAAACTGATATCAAACGTAGGAAGGCTCGTAAGCTTAAAAGAGACTAACAGGGTTACAAAATGGGACGTGTATTTACGTTTGCACGCAAATTTGACCATTTAATTGCCAAAGGTCAAACTACCAAGAGGGGATCAACACCAACTAGTTCAGAACTTAATACATCCTCTAGTAATATCTCTACTAGTGACAATGAGGAAAATACTGAATCTGGCGTAGCGCCTGGTTTAATCCAAACCCCTTTTTTAGAGGAGGTCCGGCGTATCAGAATGGGAAACCGAGATCCAGGGGGCAGATAGGGCAACAACCAGGGAGAAAGACAAGGAGAGGGAGCAGAGGCAAAGGCAGAAGAAACAAGACCAGGAATGAGACTACGATCCTGGAGGAAGTGAATGTAGGTACTAAGGAAATTGAGATTGTGAACCTTTCATCATTTGTACTATCAGAAAATATGGTGTCAATATTAAAGAGAGGTTTGGGATATTGTCCAAGCATTTTTCCAAACATGGTAGCAGTGGGACTAAAGAAATTAGTAAACCAGTATTTAGTAACATCACTATACAAGAGGTTTATGATACCAAACTACTGCTATCCCTGACTGAAAATGAGGAGGATCCAGTGACTGTTAGCTCACTATTGGGAGGACCTATAGATTAACTCTGGGTATGCTTCGTCTAGTGGGCTTAAAGTGAGATCTAAATGGACACCACAACTGTCTGCTGGTAATGTGGTTGATGCATTCTATAAATCTGTGACTGCTGATATAGATGAATGATCAAAAGAGAACGTAATAATAAGAAGAAACATATTGGTGGTAATTTAAATCATGATGAGAGGCTAGCGCTGAAAGAACTAACACTACAACCAGATATTATAATACGTACGGCTGACAAGGGTGGCAATATCCTGGTCATGGGTAAAAAAGATTATGATTCTGAAATGTTATCGCAACTTGGTGATTCTAGGTATTATGAGAAAATTAATATCAATCCTCTACCTATGACTATGACTATGATTAATAGGAAACTGAAACAATGGTATGAATGTACTTTACTTGACCATATAGAATACCTATATTTGAGAGTTGAATGCCCTAGGGCTCCCTGCCTATATACCCTGCTAAAAATACATAAAAATCGACAGAAACCACCAGGCAGGCCCATTATATCTGGAATTGGAGGGCCGACAGAAAGACTCTCACAATTTGTAGATCTGTATTTGAGACCTTTTGTTCAGAATCTTACTTCTCATATAGAAGATACTAAACATGTTCTTAACATCATGAATGATGTTAATTGGGAATCTGATATGATTTTAGCAACCCTAGATGTTGTTTCTTTGTACTCTAACATAGATCACGTGTTGGGTATACAGGCTCTTGAGTATTTCTTGAACCGTAGACCTGCAGAATACCTAGATAACACAATGATGATCTTAGAAATGACCAAAATGGTATTAGAAAATAACTTCTTCCTTTATGAAGATACTTGGTATAGACAGAAACTCGGAACTGCTATGGGTTCCAGATTTGCTCCGTTCTTCGCGAACCTCTTCATGGGTCGCTTAGAGGCAGAGTGGATCTGGGGCCCTAAGGGCCAGAACTGGATTGACCATATTTATTTCTGGGGAAGATTTATTGATGATTGTTTACTGATTTGGAGGGGTATCCCAGAGGAACTGAACACATTCTTTTCTTACCTCAACTCTAATGACCAAAACATGACATTTACTACACACTTTGACCAGGAACGTATTAAATTTTTAGACATTGAACTATGTGTGAAAGGTGACAAATTGTGTAGTAAAATGTTCCGAAGGAAACTAGTTGTAATGCACTTTTACGTGCAGACAGTTGCCACCCTAAAAGCCAAATAGAAGCGATTCCCTTTGGCGAGATGCTGAGAGCCAGAAGGAATTGTTCGGATGATGTTGATTTTAAGAAGAATCTTAATGATATGACTATGAGATTCAAGAACAGAGGGTATAAGGATAAAGTTATTCATAAAGCTTATGAAAGAGCCTTGAAGCTTAAGAGAGAAGATATCCTGAAATCTAGAAATAAAAGTGAGCTGACTCAGAATCTGCAGAAGGTGAGGATGATTACCAATTTTGGAACAGGGAGTCATAAATTGTATGCCATTTTAAACAAATATTGGCATTTACTAAAGACAGATGGTGATATAGCACCATATTTATCCGAAAGGCCAAGTTTAACCTTTCGGAAGGGTACCACAATTGCTAATATGGTGAGTCTGAGCTACCCCGCAATTACTAAACCTATGCAGCAGGGGCAGTGGTTGCGTATTAAACCTATAGGTTTTCATTGTTGTGGCTTCTGCAGTTGTTGTAGATGGGCCACTAAGAAGATTTTGTCTTTTGAATATAATAATACTGGTACTTTCAAGATTCAGACATTTATTAATTGTGAGACTACATACGTCATCTATATAATTAGACCCCCCAGGATATTGCGGCATAGATTTGCAAATTTAGCGGCACATAAATTGAAATTTAGCGGCACAAAAATGAAAATTTAGCGGCAATATTGCGGCACTTTATTTTACTCGTAATCATTCCTTTACAGCCTTAAATCATTGGAGCCTGTTTTTGCAGAGTACTCCACTTTGAAAAAGGAATGTTTAAAGGTTCTGCAGCTTTATGGAAGCACAGCTCCAATTATATCCTCATGGAAGTGGGCCTTATGTCTCTGGAGTGTTCTAGTGCCCATGTATGCACCCTTGCCGAGGCACAATGGCCTCCCGCATTCGTGAGGCATGATACCTCTTCCTCAGGCACCCTAGGGCGCAAGATCACAGTGGGTGGAGAAATTCCTGACCTCCTCGTACTGGGGGTAAGTGTTTGACATTGTTCAGTATTCCGTTCATCATTTTTTCCTTTTTGCGGGCAGAAAGTGTGCCAGGATTAAAGCGTGGTACACATAACGTGCCATGCAGAGAGTGTGCCTGGTTTAAAGATTGTCAGAAATCACGCATGTCATGCCGAAAGCGTGCTATGCGTATAGTGCGCCAGACATAACGTGAGCCAGGCAGGAGGTGTGTCAGGCTTAAAGTGCGCCAGACATATTGCCAGACATAATGTATGCCAGGCAGAAAGTGTGCCACGCTTAGAGAGATGATATGTGTCATGCAGAATGTAGTGTGGCAAGCTTAAAGTGCGCCTGCCAGACATAACGTGTGCCAGGCATAAAGTGTGCCCAGCATAAAGTACAGATATACGGTGTACCTCCCGGAAAAGGGTGAGACCCTGGAAGTGGGTAGAGGTGTGGCACGCAGCTTGAGGTGTACAAGAGCTGGCAGATGACAAATAAAAGCTGGAGGAAATGAGGGCAGAATATAAAGGAGAAGGGGAAGACGGGGGGCAGTGAGAAGGATGTATGAATTCTGGTAGCTGTGCTCTTGGTTTTAGAAAGAACACAGCCACACACGCTCCTTGCCTTTCCCAATTGCATCTCTCCAAGACAACACATAATCCTCCTGGTGCAATCCAGCCGAGGAAATGCAGCTGATTTTGGCTTTTGTGGGCAGAGGTAATGCATGATTTTCAGTGTAATTAAGCGTTCATCACCTTCTGCAATAACAAATTGGGTGAAAAAACACTTCCTCACATTTCAATGTAATAATGTGTGAAAACGATTTTAGTGTCAGTAGTTGTTTCCTGTTTGCGCAGTTTAATGACCAAATTATAGTTTGTAGAAAATTGTGATGGAAAGAGTGAGCGTAACTTGAGATCAACTTCTAATATGCCCTATTAAAATCAGGCACAAAATCCCTCTTCCGTGCTCCCTGAGGCCCCACACTCCTCCTTATCTCTGCCTTCCCTGAGGCCCGACAGCTCTTTCTATCCTCCCTGTCTCCTCCTCCCTCCTGTCCCCTCAGGTTCACTTCTCTCTGTCCTCCCTGCGGCCTCCCTCTTTCTGTGCTCCCTCTCTCCCCCTCCCACCTCGAATGTGTTTGCTAAGCCGCCGGAGATGGTGTTTAAATGAACGCGAGGGTGAAATGGAAACTACACTTGCGTGCGGGTGTTGATCGAGCCCATAACTGACAGGCACTTCTCTACACAATTTCAAATTCTTTCGAAATAAACTGCGTCATGAAAAACATGTCCCGTTTAACTTTTTAATCTTCTTTCAGATTGCATGTCCCAAATTTCGCGGGCAGTTTTGTAAAAAGCGCGGCCTTTCTACAAAACTGCTGATTTCGCGATTTTTTTGCAAATCGCGAAATCGCGAAATCCTGGAGGGTCTGTATAATAGCCTGTAGCTGTGGAAAAATGTATGTTGGAAGTACAGTGAGACGATTGAAGGATAGAATGATGGAACACTTTCGTGCTCTTAAGAATGGGGATACATGTTACCCTATTGCTTCCCATGCTATCCAAAATCGGAATGATTCCAAAAAACATACATTTACATATCATGGAATAGAACATGTAAGTGTAGATAGAAGAGGTGGGAACAGAACTTTAAAACTGAGACGCAGAGAAGCTAGATGGTTTATGATTTTGAGAGCTGTGGAGGAAGGATTAAATTTGGATCCTGAACTACAATTCTTTTTGGGAGACTAAAAATGACTTACTTTGTTTAATCTGACTAATTTGTTATAATTGATTGTTATAACAAAGTGAAAGATTGGTCTTTAAAGAATGACCATTATATACATGTCAATATATGTGGATACCTCTTCTAATCCTCTGTTTTTGAGAAATGAGAAAGTAACAATATATGTAATGTATAACAACACCATATAGTGAACGTATTGAAGAGTGATGAATTACCAGTGCATTTGATTGTAAAATGTTCTTGTCTATTTTGCCCGACATCTGCACCCCTGACTTGCCACTAACTTTCCTTCTCCCCCCAACAAACTCAAGAAATATGTATGCGTTACATTGAGATTTCCAGGTATACTCGAGGTTATAACCCTGGAACGTGGGTGGACATCCCATAGTTCATGTGGTATTATAACACTAGTTTTTGTGGTATTTATGTACTGATTAGTACCTCTATATGACATTTTCACATTAGGACTACAAACGGCAGCGGCGGCACGATAGATTGGAGCATCAAGAAATTACTTTTTTGACCAGGGTTCGAATACTCCCGTAGGAAGTTCAGTTATAATTATTTGGACCCTTGTAATATTATTAATTGTCTTAACGGGATTCGAACAATTACTGCACTGATATAATATCCATGTTTTGTGTATACGATAATCATACCAATCTTGAGAATTGACAACTAGAGGTTTTCGTTACATACGCGGACATTTGAGGTTGCATATATTTAGGATTTTGTTCTTTACTCCCTGCTGTACGTGGTGTTAGTATTTAACTACGGTAAACATAATTCTAATATAGGTACTAGGAAGAAAGTAAGTCTCCATATATATATATAGATAAGGAGAAAATTACCCATTACAAGATGGCGACCTATTCCGCAACTTTTACACGCGCACAAATAAATGGCGCCCGTGCTGAACGCTCGCTGCTGAATGTGTTCCCAGTTGGCGTACTCGCTGTGAATTGGAGGTAAGCTGCCCGGTTTGTTATGCAATTCATTTTGAATACTAAGTGTAGCAGGTTGATACTTACGAACTCTATGTTCTTTTCTTTCTTTTTTATTAACAGAACAACTCGCCACGTACCCGTGTTGACGAGATTGAGATATAAACGGCTACTTGTGAATTTATACAAAAAGAGATGGTTGTGCTTAAGCCTTGGAGATAATCAGCCCAAGTATTGGTGAGTGCATTGACAGTGGCTGATGTATGAGAACTACTTATAATTCTAGCTGCCGCAGTTGGCTAAATAGGAACTTTATGTTTTCCCCCTTTTTATAAACAGATTAAATATACATATTGAATACCTTCCGACGAGATTGAGGATATTACGGCAAATCGTATATGTTGTGAAATAGATGGTCACATTTACAATTTTGGAGAGAATCCCTCTGAATAGAGGTAAGTTATATGGCAGTGGATTATTTTTGAATCAATTAATGTAACCGGGGTTTATTAGTGAGTACTCTCATTCTTGTTACAGGAAGCCTTTGACGCAAGTTTACTATTGGTTTTGAAAGAGGATTGACAATATTGAGGAATTCTGTTCTATTGGATTTTTTTGATTATTGGTGTAAGTACACTATTATTCTTAACATATTTTAGAAGATGGTAACTGTTATAAATGGCGGAACTGAGGGGTGTCCTCTGTCGTTTTAGGGTGTGACTCACGGTTATGCGGATGGAAATCTGAGTTGCAGAAAATGTTTACTTTGGTAAAAGTAATTTTCATTTTCTAATCTCTTACAAGTTTGGGACTTGTGGGTTTCTTCTTGTGTTTTCTTAGCCCCAGGGTATGCACCCTTACATTTAGGTTATTTTCCAATTGGCCTAACACAAATCACATGGTTATTCTTGAGTTTGACCCCACACATGGTTGAACCTCTCCCTTTATTATAAGTATGTTTTATTCAGTGTTTCAAACTTTGAATTGTAAACCACTATTGTCTTCTTGGCTTGCAGCCCTGAAGAAGTCGAAAGGCATGATATGAATGCCAGACGAAACACGTGTTGGCTGTATCTTTGATTGATGGAAACCAGACTGAAATTAATTAAAATGATGCTATAACAACATACCTTGGTGTTGTCAATAAGGAGAATACATCACTTTGGATATAAAGTCGGACACTTAAAAACCTATAAATGATATGTACATTTGCTAGGATAATCTTGGACTTGAAATATTGATTATTGTTTGCTCAGCAAAGAAATTTTGTAAATGTTTTAACTGGAGGAATTCCCCTGGTGTCTGTAAGGAAGAAAGGTGACCTTCCTTTTCTTTGCTTTGTAGCAGAAATCTCTTACAAAGGAAAACTTACTGTTGCCTTAATCTTGTTCAGCGCCTGTCCTTTACCTGGTCATCGCATTGTATCAATTTTAAAAAAGCACTGGTACCGTATTAGGGCAGATCCCACTATAGGCCCCCAAGTGAAAAAATATCCAGAGATAATGTATAGAAAATCAAAGTCCTTGAGGGACCATATAGTCAAAAGTAAATATCAAGAGAAGTCGGCACTCAAACCTGGTTACATAAGAGAGAGGGATTTAGGAAATGTCTAAAATGCAAGGCATGCCAACATGGGGAGAACCTAACTGATTTGAAAACAGTTTTTAATAAAACTATAAAGATATGAGGTTGCCTAAATTGTAAATGAAGTTTTGTTGTGTATATTTTGAAGTGCCCATGTAAGAAGGTCTATATAGGGAGAACAACACTACCGGCCCACAAGAGAATATTGCAGCACAGAAGGGCTATAATTAACAAAGACAGAAGTTACCCGTAGCCAGGCATTTTGAAAGACACCATGAGAGTAACCCGAACCTGATGCGCTATAGCTGCATAGCAGAAATTCCAAGAAAAAAGTGGGGAGGTAATAGAGAGAAAGAACTGCGAAAATTGAAGGCATATTTTATACTTGAATTTGATATCAAAGAGCCGAATGGACTGAATAATGATGAAGACCTGTTTATATGCCTGTGTTAATTACGGTTTTAGAGTTTGCACATTCAGGAAAAACATTTTTTTTGTTAGAAGTTTAGGAGAAGGACTGTGGGCATCAGCACTTTATTATGAAGCGCTTTAGGACCGTTGTATAAACGCTAGTATGAGCACTAGCACTTTAGAAAAAACCTTTTCTTTTATAAAAGTAAAAACAAAATAAAAATGAATAAGCACTAAGCACTTTATAAGAAGAAGGCAGGAAAGTGAAGGCACATGTAGAAGTTCTATATGTAAAAGGGCAGCCAAGAAACAGTAGGCACTCGCACTTTAATTGTAAAAGGGAACTCTCCTTCGAGGGTAAATACATTTGTCTGTTTTTTATTTATTCATCTATTTATTCTGAACTATTGTTTAATGGTACCATACTGATGAATTTAAGCATTAGCAACTGAATAATGACAATACAATAAGTAAAACGAAACCTGTTTCAAAATGTTGCCCACATTTGCCAAAATGCACTGCCTTGGGTGGAAATTGAATTGTCCTTTATCTATGTTAATGTACAGGATAGTAGATTACGTGTATTTAAAGCTGAGAAAAATGACGATCGGTATCGTGAATAAGGCTGCGTGAAGTGGTCGAATCGCATAGATATTGTCACATTGCAATAAATTAATCCGAGTGAAAACCTTCGGAGTGTCTGCTCACTTTTGTATGAAGAGCGAGGAGTTGTAAATGAACACACACACATTCACACCTCCTTCCCGGTGCATGAAAATGAAGAATCACGGCTCGGGCACAGTCTACAGGTTTTGTGAAAAGGTTTTTATTCAAATGATATGCTCCACATATATATATATATATATATATATATATATAAATATACCTCAAATATAATCCACCTACACTACTGCTCATCGTAAATATTTCTTTATAGATTGGCATTATGCCATATTATCTGTGCACCTGCTGCTGTTATAATTATGTAAAGCACTGTATACATATTCCTTTTACCGTATCTACCTCATACCTGTTTTGTTAACTGTTTCTGATGTCTTTCATATATCTTGTTTAACTTACTGTCATTATGTATTCAAATTCACTACAAATGTAACTCATGTAATTGCTGCTATGCCAACTCTGTAAAGCGCTTTGATACTCTCGGTTCAAGTTCACGCTACATAAAACTCAGTAAATAAAGATGCAAACGAAAGTACATTACTGGTAGATTATATAACCGGAAAAATACAAGTAAGGTTTAACAGTAGAGGGAGACTGCGTCAGGTTCAAATATGACCAGAGGACTCAGTGTTGCATGTGAAGGTAAATAAAGGAACTGAAACTATAAAAGGTAGAAAAACAGGGACACTCTGAGGCACTCTTGTAAAGGCACAGCTGGTGATCAGTCGTGGGTTCCTTGCTGTAAGAAACTCCTAAGTTCCAGAACAATACATTATGCCCCACAACAGTTCCACTTGATACATTTGACTTAATACAATACTTTAAAACTACATCACATTATAATAAAAACTACAATGCCCACGTAATACTAGGACTCCTGAATGTGAGTTTTCATCTAGAAAAAAGCAGCAGCCCCACTACTTAACCTTGGTTGGATGGTGGATGAGGACTAGGATGAGCACCCTGGGAGTGAGAAAATGATTTTCTTGTACACCTAAGATGGAAGCCATTTTGGGTAGCACCAGCAATGCACTGATTTGCAAGGGGATTCATAATGACTGGATGCTCAACAATGTCACATGCAGCCACATCAAGTAGAAAGAACATTGAGGATTGGAGGATGTGTTGGGTTGATAGGAGTAAGTCGGGGACCTGTAACAACAGTCTCTGTTGACAGCCTGGGAATCAGAGTCGATTTGATCTGGTTGGACAAGTTACTTACCTTCTGTAACGCCATATCCGGTAGAGACATGATCTAGCCGCAGATTCCTTACCTTCGAACTTTCAGGCGTCAGGCTGCATCCTGAAGACTTTTGTTAGCAGTACCTCTGCGCGCCAATAGGTGGCATCGGTCTACTCCACATGACATCGTTAGCGTCATGCTTGTCATCATCAGGACATCCGCATCGTCTATATAGGTCCAACCCTCATGAAAAGTACTGAGCCATGAAATGACGGACTAAGGTGTGTCAAAAAAGAACTAGGGCCCTGAAGGGGAAACTGATCTGCAATGCTGGAGGATAGGTGGGCCAGTAAGGAATCTGCGGCTAGATCATGTCTCTAGCAGATATGGCGTTACAGAAGGTAAGTAACTTGTCCATCTGATAGAGCCATCTAGCTGCAGATTCCTTACTTTTGAACAGATACCCAAGCGATACCATCCCAAGAGGAAGGACTGTGGAAAAGTTTAGACCCAGAAATCCTGCAAGACAGAGCGGCCAAAGAGGCTCTCCCTGCGGACCTGAGAATCCAGGCGGTAGTGTCTGACAAACGTGTGTAAGGATGCCCACTTAGCCGCTTGGCAGATGTTACTAACTGGAACACAAAGCTGAAGAGCCGTGGTGATTGCCTCCGCTCTGGTAGAATGGGGCCTAAGTCCTTCAGGAAGTTGTTTCTTCGTTAAGGCGGAACATATTTTTATACAGAGGTGAACAGATCTAACCAACGCTCTCCCCACTGTTGAAAGAGACCTTGCACCACCTCTGGAGGGAGACGCCACTCATGATCCACAAGACACCGGCGGCTGAATTAGTCAGCTCTGGTGTTCAAAGAACCAGCCAGATAGCTGGAACAGGGCATTTCCCTGGTGCAACAAGTCCAGAGATGCAGGGCATCTTGACCGAGGGTCCACGACCCCACTCCTCCATGCTTGTTGCAGTACCACATGGTGGCAGTGTTGTCTGTGAACAGCTGAATTAGCCTACCTTTGAGGGATGGCAAAAAGGTTTTCAGTTTCAATCGGATAGCATGCAGTTCCAACAGGTTGATATGGAGCTTGGCTTCCGCCGGAGACCAGAGTCCTCTGCTCTCCACCTCTCCCAGATCAGACTGGATGCATCCATCACTACTGTGGGATCTGGGTGGGGAAGGGAGAGGGGTCAACCTGTGACCCAATCGTGGGTTGTAAGCCACCATGGCAGGTTGTTTGTGTGCCCTTCGATATCTGAACTAGGCCATGATATTTTCCCGATGCTGTGCCCTTTGGAACTTCAGGACCCGCTACAGAGCCTGCATGTGCCATCTGGCATATTCCACCAGGAGGATGCAGGAAGCCATGGGGCTCAACAGCCTCAGAGCCGTTCTCACCAAAATACAGGATAGAGGCTGAAACATCAGTAGCATAACCTAAAGGGAGTGTCTGAGAGAGAGGCGTGTGACTTCGGCACGTTGATATTGAACCCCAGCGAATGTAGGAGGTTCACCATAGTCTAGAGGTAGGAGATGACTGCTTGGGACGAGCCTGGCTTCAACAACCAGTCGGTGAGATAGGGGAAGACTGGAACCCCTGATCTCCGCAGATGGGCTGCGACCACCACCATCAACTTGAACACCCGCGGAGCACTGGTGAGACCAAAAGGGAGCACAGTAAACTGAAAGTGTTTGGGGCCATCTGCAAACCACAGGTATTGATGATGGGCAGGCAGGATGGTGATACGGAAATAGGCGTCCTGCAAGTCCAACGCTACATCCAGCCTCCTGGGTCCAGAGCAGACAGGACCTGAGTGAGGTTGAGCATCTTGAATTTCTCTTTTTGAGGAAGTAGTTGCGTGCCCTGAGGTCTAGGATAAGATGAAGGCCTCTGTCCTTCTATGGATCTAGAAAGTAGCAGGAATAACAACCACAGCCTATTTCTAGCCCAGAAACCCTCTTTAAAGCTGAATTGGCCAAAAGCGTCTTGACTTCCTCGCAGAGTAAGGCAAGGTGATTCTCCGTTAGCTGATCGTAAGTTTGAGGCATGGAGGGGGTAATCTCAAAGGCAGGTGAGTAGCCCCTTCGGGCTATTTGCAACACCCACCTGTCCGAGGTGATGTCCTACCAATGGTGGAGGTGATGGTGAATCCTGCCACCAACTAGATGCCGATGATCCAGAGAGATCGAACTAGGAAGGTTTCTTGGTGGAGGAGGGGTTTGTGGCATGACCAGACTTCTGGCCACCAAACCCTTGGGTCTGGGTGAACCACGCCCATGGCCCGTAGAGGATGCTGAACTTGCGGGGTCCTCTGGCCAGGATAGGGCTGGCATGGTTGGAATCCCCTTCCATAGCCACAAAAGTGGTGAAAAGCAGACAGGCTGGAATGATAAGGTGAGGCCTAGGGACTTGGCCGTAGCCCGCGAGTCCTTAAATCGTTCAAGCACTGCATCTGCCTTGTCTCTGAAGAGATGGGACCCATCAAAGGGCACGTCCATCAGATTAGCCTGGACATCCTCTGAAAAGTCAGACATCCTCAGCCAGGCATGGTGCCTCACGGCCACCGTCGGGGAAATCACTATGCCTAGAGAGTCTGTTGTGTCTAAGCCACAACGTATGGCAAACTTTGCTGCATCTCTCCTGTCTGAAATTGCCTGGGAGAGAAGAGCCCGGTCCTTCCCCGAGACTCTTAACAGCACTGCGCAACTGTATCCCATTTCGAATGGGAATAACGGCCAAAGAGGCATGCAGTGTTTACTGCCTGTCATGCTAGGCTGACAGAAGAAAAGGTCCTAACAAAGCTGTCCAGCCTTTTGGATTTCCTGTCCAGGGGTGCGGAAAGGAACACGCCATGGGAAGTGGCAGCTTCAACCACTAACCTTTTGTGGGATGGGATGGGTGGAGGAGAAAGCCAGGTCACCTGGTGCAAGGCGGTGGTAGCAGGCTTGGACCAGGTGTTCAGAAGGAAATATGTCAAGGCATTGTTAAAAGGCAGCAAGGGTTCCGGGGTGGAGACACCAAGCTGCTGGACCTCCGTCAAGACATTTGTCTTGACTGCCAACGTAGGATGCTGCAGGTCCAAGACCTCTGCAGCCCTGCGTGCCACTATGGCAAATGAGGCTCCCTCCTAAGTAACTAGGCTAGGGAAGACAGCATGACAGAATCCGGAGAAGTGTCCAGGCTACTGGCATCACCCAGGTCCCCATACCAGTCCAGGTCTTGATTGGGTTGTGGGATTTCTAAGGGATTCTGCTGCCCTGTCCAATCATCATCATCATCCATTCGTAGCCCTTCAGAATAGGGCAGGTTGGCACCAGTCTCGGTGCGGGGGGCGCCCACCCGGCTCTGTGTCGTCTTGAATGACTATGAGGGAGGGGGTGCCAGCGACTCAGCGACCTTCTCCGGTACTGGATAAGATACCGAGGCCCTCTGAGGTACGACTTGTGCCGGTCTGGATGCAGATACAGATCCAAGTGGAGGCCATGGTGCTGGAGGTGCGGAACCCAGGGAATCTCCTCCTGCTTAGCCAGCGGGGCTCGAAGGCACGCTGGCAGGGTCAGGATGCCAAAATATGGCACACATGGCATCATGAAATTCTTTTAGTTGAGCGGGGGTCACTACTGGCCCTGGAAAGGGAGGGAAATGTGGAGCCGACCTAGGCACCCGCTCCATGGAGCGGGACCTCGAGTGCCAAGGCTCCCCCGTCTTGTTGAGCGATGGACGGGGCGAAGTCGAAGCACACTTTGACTTCTTGTACTTTTTGTGGTGCTTCTTACCTGACCGCAGTGACTCCAAGGAAGAAGACTTTGATCCCCAAAAGTGGTGCTCGGACCTTTCTCTCAACCAGGAGCGAGATTGAAGAGGCAACCTCAGTGGCACCGTACACCAGATCTCTCAATCTGCTTAGGGACCGCTCCCTCAAAGCCTTCACTGTCCTAGCCTGGCAATCGGAGCACAATTGTGGTGCCTGGAATGCCACCACGACACAGAGACACACCAAATGGGGGGCTGTGACTGACATGGCTCGGTGACAGGCGCTGCACAGCTTGAACCCAGAGGTCTTCTGGACATTCCCACACACCAAGACAAAACTCTGTCAAAAAGTGATGGGGTAGCTCTCAGACTGATCTGCTCTGGCTGGTGCGGAAAGAAAAGAACATACGTCAGCGTGCCGTGGTGGCATCTATATAGACGACGTGGATGTCATGCAGAGTTGACCGACACCCCCTACCAGCGTGCAAGGGTACTGCTGACAAAAATCTTCCGGATCCAGCCTGACACCTGGAAGTTCAAATATAAGGAATTAGTGGCCAGATTTCTCTATCAGATAGTTATTTGTGGAGAGATAGTAGGCTTATTGAGCACTAGGTGGTTGAGAATCCTAGAAAAGAAAGACGGAGTAGGAGAAAGGTATTAAACAAGCCAGTGAGAGAAAAAAGAATGGCGAACAAGAGTGTGAGAGGTTTGATTTAGGGCAAGGACAAAATGGATTAAAAAAGGTGAATTGACTATTTTAGGTATGGGAATGGTCTCAAGAGGAACGTGCTAGAGACTGTGTGTACAATCAGCCCCCATCACCACTAAGGGATGAAAGGTAAGCAAAAAACAGAAGGGGTAGTACATCGTGCCAAGCTGGGGTTCTTGATGTTGAATATTTTAAAATACAAGTAATCACAAAGCTGTTAGCTGAGAGGTTAGAGCGTATAACAGTGGTACGGAGTGGGGGAATTAGAGACTGAATGGTCAGAGATAACTTTTTGGGGTGATATTTAAGTGACCCAGTAAGTTCTTGGAGGTATGCTGATTTTGCCTTGTGAAGGACTTTGAGGAGGGCCATTTTAGATTTCTCACCTTCGCATGTTGGAATTTCACCCAAATCCGCTTTCTAAACATTAAGAATGATCAGCAGGGATTGAGGGGGTGAACTTGCTGACAGGAGAGGCTATCTCCATGAGGCAGCATAGCATGTAATTGTGGTTGCTGAAGAAGAAAGCTCGTGGATGAGAACTTGATGAAGGTACATGGAGGCAGCAGCAAAGTGATTTTGCATCTAAATCTGTAAGTGTTTTCAGATGGTTGGCGTGTGACTGAATATAAGGCTGTTAAGGACAGGATCTGAGTGGGAAAGACTGAAAATAGGGTCTGAGAGGGTGTTCGAGATGAGAAGATCAGAAAGGTTACCATGTGAGTAGGTGGGAGAGGTGTCGTCATCGAAGGACGTGTCAGAGATGAATTATGGTAATTGTGTCTCTGTTTTTGATTCTTCAGTTTCAGATTCATGAGAACAAAGGATTTGGAATAATCTGAGTCATTTGAACCTGGCAGATCGCAAATAACGGTTATTTGAGCCAAGCAGTTGAAGGACTGGGTTCTTTAAGACCCAGCGGTGCCAGGGGACAACACCTGAAACCTTCGTGGGTAACCTGCTCCGGCGTACGAATGACAGAGACACAGGACACTTCCTTCGGCGTCAAAGATTCAAGGTTTATTTGCTGCAGGGAAACACAGAAGTCACAGGAAGTACAACGAGTGTAGTTCGGGGAGACTGCTTCGAATTGGTTCTGTGGATCGCTCCTTTTATACACGATTCTCCCATAGGTTTACACGGTACACAAAGGTTTACGACCCAGTTCCCACAATTATCCCCGAGAGGGGTCGCTTTGGTCACTTTGATACATACAAGGTCCGGAACATAAGTGCGGAAACATTTGGCGGTTCCCAACTGTAAAAACCCATCTTCCCACCATTAGTACATTCCAATCAGCAGTAAAACAGATCGAAGAAGGAACAAGAACAGGTGTGGAGGAAGATGGAAACAGTGGGGAGATTGGAAAGGGTGTAAAAGGGGAGGTATCGGGAAACACGAGCTACAGGCATCAAAGGGACGTGCCTAATGAGATGCACGGCTGAGACAATAAACCGACACGGCGAGATGAGCCTCGAGCGGGGCCATCTGCCTTACAGTATCATCCCCCTCATCATAAAGACACTTACAAAGGACATGTGTCTTCCGCAAATATCTTGGGAGCCCCAGGGTCGCGAAGCGGACAACGTCCGTTCGCTGGCTACTTGAGGGCAAGAGACAAAATGGATGCCGTATCTAAGATGGAACCCGTGGGTACAGATGAAAAACCCACGTAACAAACGAACGGTTTAAGTTAGCACAGCGAAACTGCGCACACTCACTAAACTCGTCATTTGCGGTTCGTAGATACCAGACTCGACCATATTTGTGCGAGTCAAAAACACCACTTACAATTGTCACGGAACCTCAGACGCTCCTTTTGCCCTCATGTAGGCAAGCACTAGTCGGAATCATACTCGATATTCATCAGACCATCTAGATGTTGCTGTAGCATAGCTCTGTCCAACCGAGTTCCATTGGTAACAGGCGGCTGTCTCATACACGTTGTAGCACAGAGGCCACATAAGGCAGGACCGCACTGCACACAAAGGCAACACGTGAACAGGAACGCCACAACAACTCCGATGATCATCAGAATCTTCCAACCCCAAGTCGACATCAGGCCCCAAAACCACCCAAGTAGCGTCCAATCCCCTACATCCACGTGTATGGATTCAGAGATTTTATGCAACTTCGAGATGGCTTGATAGACAGTCGGGGCGTTATCCGGAATGAAAATACAGCAGCTCGAATGGATCACCTTACATACCCCACCTCGATCTCGCCTGAAGTTCTGTGGTGATATTACCAAGGGCATTGGCAGTAATATTAGCTGTCGATTCTACCACTCGAGTCAACTGTCTCAGGTTCCTACTATTAACCATAGGTCCCCAAAACGGGAGATAACCCTTGAAAAAGTCTCCTGCCTCTTGACCGGCAGTATCCTCTTCGCTAATTACGCCTCTCACAACTCTAGTCTTGTGATAATCTGCATCTACAGTGAACTTCGGAGGCAACAAGTTTGCGATAAAACATGAGCCCATAAAGTCAGAGGGCAACCATGCATACGCACGATCATGACAGACAAAGTAGGTACCCTTGGCAGCCAGAAACACAGGGGACGAGATCATCGGCAGCATGTAATTTTCAGTGCAAGCACTCTCTCCAAGTCGGGCTTTCGATCTTCGGCCACGACCCATTAGACAAAAATTACCAATGTGGGGTACAACCCATATCGGAGGCGAGCTTTTAAGCTGTTTATCACTCGTGAGCGCACTATACTCAACCTTACTCAGGACCCTATAGGCTTGTACCTCTTCCACTGGAATGAGCAACGGCTCATAGATATCTCTATCTAAGTCTTCTATCGCTATAGACAAAGGCTTATAGTACGAGCCAGGGCCAAGGTAGGGAGAACGTGGCTCTCGACTGGGGTGAGAATCTAGTGCGCTTCGAAACATTGTTTGAAATGCTCGAGCAGACCCTTGGGAACTATACGGTAACACCAGATATGGAATTCCCTTATCCGTGGTATGTGGCATCAACCCACACACCCAACAATTAGTAGTGTTAACCACTAACTGGTGCTGGTGAAGGAGCTGAATAAAGGAATTGTTGCGGAATTCTGCACGTCTAGCCTGCTCGTGTTCGGGTAAGATGTGAAAAGAATGGGGAGATGCAACGGTGGTAAGTTTAGGGTCAGGAGTAGGAGTAGGTATGACAGGAGATAAGAAACGAGACATCATGTAATACACCCCACCCGCCAATAATGCAGAAACAGTCAAAAGCAATACGAAAATTTGAAACATAAAACATTTGGTACGACTAAGTTGTTGTAGCTTGAACCTTTGCGCCTGAGCTTCTTCCAAGTCCATCAGCTTCGAAAATGCCATCCCCTACGACCGTCCGCAACGTTTCTTGACGCACTTCGTTCTGTGTAGCAGTAGTCAATCCCTAGGAGTTCCCAGGAACCGACGGTCTTTAACCTAGTGTCAAGACCTACTAACCAGAAGGAAGTACACGCGCGGCCATACGGCCTTTATTCACAATTATGTGTATGCAAAGTGTCTCTCAGCTGTGGAAGCAAAAATATGAAGAACGAAACTCAATGTATATATACAAGAATAATTACAATGATACGAGTGTTCAAACTGATCGTGGAAAACGGGATAATGCAATTGTCAAGGGACAAAACAGGATCTTTTATTAGTCTTTAGTGCTGGATCGCAAAAAGTATCGGGTTTTCCCAGGACGTGTCTGTTCGTCAAACAAAGGATCCGTTGAAGAGACAGCGTTCTGTTGATCAGTTGAATGTTCTGGTCTTTTGATGACAAATGTTCAACAGTGTCTTTCTGCTGCACTGAGGATTCTCCGACAGGTTGTGCGTCGCTGAAAGGTACAAACGCCGGCTATCCTTCGGTTTCAGTTGATGCAATGCCTCTCCTCACCCACGAGTCTGCCGGCAACGGAATAGGGACTTTTTTTGTATGGGTGGCATGCACCCAGTTTTTCCGACCTTCTAGACGAACAGCAGTTCTCGTGGCAAGGAGGACCTGGTAGGGTCCAGTGAATCTGGGCTCCAAATTCTTCTTGCGCGTAAAATTGCGCGTCACCACCCAGTCTCCGGGCTGGAGCTGGTGGCCTGGACCCTCCGTCTGCGTCGGCAATGCTTCGTAAACCTGTTGGTGAATTAACCTCAGTTTAGCAGTCAAGTCATGAAGATAATCAATCAACATTGGGTACTCAAGATCACAGAACACACCCGGCCTAGGGACCCCCCAAACATTTGCAGGACGACCGAACACTATTTCATAGGGACTGAGCCCTACTCGGGAGTGTACGGTTGCCCTTGTTGACAGTAATGCTAAGGGTAAAGCGTCAGGCCACGAGAGACCAGTCGTAGCCTGAATCTTCGCTAGCTTCAGTTTAAGGGTGCCGTTATACCCTTCAACCAAACCAGCTGACTGGGGATGATTGGCGCTGTGGAATGTTTGATTAATTCCAAGGCCCTTACACACACTCTTCATCACACTCCCCACAAACTCACTTCCGTTATCCGACCATACAATCCGAGGCATTCCATACCGAGGAAAGTATTCCTTCAGTAGGATTTTCGCAGTTGACAAAGCAGTGTTGTCCTTAAGAGGGTAGGCTTCGATCCACCGGGAGAATGCGCAAACCACAACTAAAACGTACTTCAAGTTATTGCATCTCTCCATATGGATGAAGTCTAGTTGGATCACCTCAAAGGGACATGAAGGGGGAGCAAAACTACCAGGAGGAGTTGGGGTTCCCTTACCAGGATTGTACAACATACATACCATACAATTCTTAACCAATCGTTCAGCACATTTCGTGATACCATCATTCTTCCACACAGGAGACAGCAACTTACAAATACCTTTCACGCTAATATGTGCTAACCCATGCGCCATTGTCACAACAGCTAGCACATATGCATCCGGTAACATCCATCTCTTATGTTCCGACAAATCAACCCAACAACCATTCGCATCCAACTTTCCCGTACTTTCTTTCCACTTCGTCTTTTCAGTCTCAGTGGCCTCATTCTGAATTGCTTTCACACTCTCGATAGTGTCCTCACACATACTCGATTCGGTAGGCCACCTAACCGAACTCGTCACATACATTCGAGTGCTAAGGTTCCGGGCAGTCTCCTTAGCGGTCTCATCCGCAAACGCATTACCACGACCAACATCATCCGTCACCTTACGATGCGCACTACATTTAACAATCGCTACCTGCTTAGGCAACATAAGTGCATCCAAAAGATCATTCACAAGCTGACCATGCTGAATCTTCGTACCATGCGATGTCAGAAAACCTCTCTCTCTCCACAACCGTCCAAAGCTATGGGCGACGCCAAAAGCATATTGGCTGTCGGTAAACACATTCACACGTTTCCCTTTCGCTAACACACACGCTCTAGTTAGAGCGATCAGCTCTGCAGCTTGGGCAGAATTCTGATTTAATCTCGCAGCCTCAACAACAGTATTCAACGTTACAACAGCATATGCAGTAGTCACATCGCCATTCGGTAATTTAAAACATGAACCATCCACATACAGCGTTCCATCTGGATCTTCCAAAGGAGTGTTTTTAAGGTCCACTCGACCTTTTGTTTCCTCTTCTGTCCTCAAATAACAGTCGTGTTCTGTTATTTCATCTGACTCTGAACTAATTGGTAACAAAGTCGCCGGATTCAGAACATTGCAACGTTTTATCTGAATGTGGCTTGCCAACAGCGTCAACTCGTACCCAGACAACCTTGCACTCGTCAAGTGCTGAGTTTTCGTACGATTTAAAAGAGTGTCGACTGCATGCGGAACCATCACCGTAAGCATATTATCCATGACCAGTCCTGCTGATTGTCGGATGGACACCGCAGCTGCCGCTGTTGCTCTCAAACAACTCGGCAATGCTCTAGCTACCGGGTCCAAGGTCGAGGAAAAATATGCACATGGACGTTGCTTACCACCAAAAGGTTGCGTTAAGACACTCAAAGCACAACCTTCCCTCTTGTGAACATATAATGTAAACGGCTTACTGTAGTCAGGAGTACCTAACACAGGAGCCGAACACAATGAATCACGTAATTCAGAAAAACTTTTCTGACATTCTTCCGTCCATGGTAAAGGAGTTGAAACATCCTTGCACGTGAGAGCTATCAATGGTTTCGCTAGCAATGAAAAATTTGGAATCCATTGCCTGCAGTACGACGTGATACCTAGAAAGGCACGCACATCTCTTTGGGTTTTTGGCACAGCCATTCGCGCAATCGCTGCAATTCTCTCAGGGGTCAACCGCCTTCCCTCCTTTGACAATAAGTGACCTAGATAGGTTACTTCTTGACAACAATATTGGAGTTTAGAAGGTGACACCTTGTGATGTAAATCGCAGAGATGTTGCAGCAACGACACCGTAGCAATTTTGCAAATGTCCTGAGTATCTGCAGCTACCAATAAGTCATCGACATATTGGATTAAGGCCGCACCAGCCGGCAACATGAACGCATCCAGTTGACCCTTCAAGGCTTGACTGTAAATCGATGGACTCTCACAGTAGCCCTGAGGAGCGCGCTTGAACCGGAAGCTGCGTCCACCAAGAGAGAAACCGAAAAGGTCTCTGCTCTCTTCCCCAATGGGAATGCTGAAGAACGCATTCTTCAAATCAATCACCGAAAACCAAGATGCAGAAGCTGGAATCAGAGTCAGTAGTGCCGTGATGTCAGGCACAACGGGGAACTGAGGAATCACAATTTTATTCACCTCCCGTAAATCGATAACAAAACGATAAACAGGTGGTTTCGAAGGATCAGTACGTTTTAGAATGGGCAGTACAGGGCTGTTGCACACGTTTCCCCGTGTTTCTTCAATTACGTCTTTCTCGATCAAATCATAGATGATCGCTAACAATGCTCGTTCACCATCAAGAGAGATACGATACTGGGGAATACGTGGCAACCGTACATTAGATTTTAACTGAACAACATAAGGGGAGATGTCAAGCAGGCCCACGTCATTGGGACCTGTTGCCCACAAAGATGCAGGAAGAGAACTCAATTCCGGTGGAAGCTTATCGAGAGACAAGTACATAGGAGAGACAACCCTCTCTCCTAAAGTAAGCTTTACACCCGCAGGAGAACAATACAGAGTTGCATACAAACGTTTTAGCAAATCCAGGCCCAAAAGATTTTCACCACAACCCGTAGTCAAAATCAACGGAGCTTCTAGCTCACGAGGCCCAATTGTAAGGGGCAAAGAGCGCGAAACTGGATTGCTAACGGGGGCGCCAGAGAATCCAACGGAAACATTTGTTAAGCCAGTTAAAGGTGCGCCAGGGAGTTTCGAATGCATAATAGAACTTTTCGCTGCACCAGTGTCCAACAGAAAAGGCTCAACGACGCCCGATGTAGCAACTGCGACGTAAGGCCCTCTCTGATCAACCGGAACTGATACCACTCCCTCTCCTTGTCTATGGCTGTCCTAGTAATTACTGTCGTCAGTTCCCTGATCGACATAATAATCGTCTACATTGTACTGCGCAGATCGTCCTTGCGATGATCCACGTTGATCAAAACAATTATCGGAATTTGATGAGTTATCTGAACGGTCATTCTGAGCACCACGACCTCTACCGCGTGATGTCTGCTGTGAACCACCACGACCTCCTCTAGATGAATTACCGCTATTACGATCGTTTAGAGCAGGACAATTGAATTTTAAATGACCCTCCTGTCTACAATAGGCACATTGATTGTACCCCAACGAAGATCTTTGGGAAGAGGAGTCATTTCGGGATTGTGATCGATTCGATTGTGGCTGCGATCTATTTTGTTGCGAAGCATTCTGATTCGAACGCGGGGGATAGGCCTGCTGTAACAACACTTTAGTTTTAAGTTCTTTCGTCTTTTTATCAGCACGGTCGTTCTCTTCTTTCTCTCTATTCTCGTAATATTGTGCTGTGGCCAGTATCTGAGCTGAGGTAGAAACGGCCCACGCACTTTCAGAATTTTTCAATTTATTGCTCAAATCGGGCAATAAGTTGGAGACAAATTTGTCCACAAACAACCGTTGACCACCCTCAGTGCTCATATCCTGACCACTGTGATCAATGAATGCCTCCTCAAATCTCGTAAAGAAGTCGGAGACACTCTCGTCCTTCTTCTGTCTACAAGCTGACAATTTGTCCCAATTCACCCTCATAGCTGGCATAAGAGTTTTCATTAGCGTGATTATTCTTTGAGGAAGAGCAGCAATCAACTGCTCGGGTTTAGCACCACCAGTTTGTCGACCATCCGCCGCTATAATGGCAGCCCAATCACCACCTAATTCATTCGGATGATTTTCCTGACGAATCTTAGCCCACACCGGTTGCGGTACAACATTACCAAAGAGCATGTCAATATCGGCAAGATTCATTACCGTAGCGTCTACGAGCTGCGATAATTCTTTATAATACCCTGCAGGATTTTTGCGAGGGTCAGGCAAAGATTGCTTCACCTGTAAAACTTCAGAGCGTTTCCATGGGAGATGTATCCATACTCTCTGGAAATATGGTAGAATAATGGGATTAGCATTAGGATCGCCTGGCATCCACACTGGTGGAACTTCCCGCATAGGAAATTGACCAGACTCATCTGGCTGTCTTTCAACATCCTCAACAAACAGGGCTTGAGGTATAGGAGTGGGACGAAAAGATAGCAACCGCTCAACAGCACGTCGAACGTTGGTATCCACTATCAGTCCAGTCGAGAACTGAAGCTGTAGATCAGACAAAGCGGTCAGCACCTCGTCAGGTGCATCGGCCGATATCTGATCACGAAGGACCTTACACATTTCTTCGAACACGTATCTTTGTGTCGGTTCATTGAATTGGCAAAACGTATCAAGTACAGTACGTGGTGGATTTCTAAGAGGATGCGTCATCCAACCCATCGCCATATTATATAGCGAAGGACGTTCCCTGTTACCGGGAAGCTGACTACGTCTCTGAGGACCATCTGAACCAGCGGATCCAAGAACAGGTCCGAGAGAATGAAAGAAGCTAGCCGCAAGAGGAGAAGTACGACTACAAGTAGAGGGAGAAGTATAACACACAGGACTAACAAGCGAAGGAGTAGAGACAGAAGCAACAGCAGGAGTTAACAGAGCAGGAGCAGTAGCGGGAGCAGGAGTATGTGGAAGCGGAGGAGCAGTAGGGATAGCAACAGGCAAAGGAGCAGGAACAGTCGGAAGAACGGGTGCAGGTTGAGGAACAGGCGGAGGAATAAGTGGAAGAATAGGTACAGGGGGGGCCACAGCACCCTGTACATACGGTGGTGGCGACTTCATAAGATAGGACATTAAAGGATCCTCAACTATTTCTTCCTTCTTTTCTGACTCCGTAGGCAAAGCAGGATAGCATTTATCTATAGTCATACGCTGTAGCCTATCAAACACTTCCTTTTCCTTAACCTCCTTGTCACGCTGAAACTGCTCTGCTTTCTTCACAATGGCAGCAACACCATCTCTCTGATTTCGTTTAGTCTGTCTGATCTCTTTCTGTCGAGCTTCTTTACGCCACAACCGAAAGGCATCAAACATGGCCGGCCTTGACTTTTTCTCGAACAATTTAGCCTCAAGATTATCTAAGATCGGGGTCTCAAAGCTACCATGAGGTGGCCAACTAAGGACACCATCCTTCTTAGTATAGCGAATCCAATAATCATTAAAGGTAATCGGGCCGAGCCCGTGTTTACTGTACAGCTCATAAGTCGGAGTTCCAACCGGAGGTATCGGACACGAGTCCTCCAGTCGGGAATCCGTACCACAACATCTAAAACAACTAAACAAAGTACTGCGACCAGGCATCTTGCACAATAGCCGAGTTTCACAAACGTCAAGGGTTACGGGATTTACCAAGTCCCTGCAAAGAGCAAAAACCCTCGGTTTTTGGCGACTGCAGACGTCAAATATCACAACAAAGTACCAAGAACTACAAATGCAATGGAACCATGCAACCACTAAGCAACCACAACCAAGAACTCTGGGAGCGACCCACAAATACTTAACTCAAAGATCGATGGCGTCACCAGGAAGGCCCGTCAGTCGTCTCGCTCTACCGAGGTCTACGCCAGGCGCCAAAACAGGTCTACAGTCAGGGCAGCAGTCCGTCGCAGCCGTCAGGAGGCGGGATTCTTCGCGGGAAAAGTCTTCGGGCCACTTGTTTCGACAACAGGATCGATGAAGCGGAGTGCACCTTCCCTCGGAGATTTCACACGAAGTTCCTCACGATCGTCGGGCTTGGACCGGTACCACTGATGCAGCCCCACGTTGGGCGCCAACTGAAGGACTGGGTTCTTTAAGACCCAACGGTGCCAGGGGACAACACCTGAAACCTTCGTGGGTAACCTGCTCCGGCGTACGAATGACAGAGACACGGGACACTTCCTTCAGCGTCAAAGATTCAAGGTTTATTTGCTGCAGGGAAACACAGAAGTCACAGGAAGTACAACGAGTGTAGTTCGGGGAGACTGCTTCGAATTGGTTCTGTGGATCGCTCCTTTTATACACGATTCTCCCATAGGTTTACACGGTACACAAAGGTTTACGACCCAGTTCCCACAATTATCCCCGAGAGGGGTCGCTTTGGTCACTTTGATACATACAAGGTCCGGAACATAAGTGCGGAAACATTTGGCGGTTCCCAACTGTAAAAACCCATCTTCCCACCATTAGTACATTCCAATCAGCAGTAAAACAGATCGAAGAAGGAACAAGAACAGGTGTGGAGGAAGATGGAAACAGTGGGGAGATTGGAAAGGGTGTAAAAGGGGAGGTATCGGGAAACACGAGCTACAGGCATCAAAGGGACGTGCCTAATGAGATGCACGGCTGAGACAATAAACCGACACGGCGAGATGAGCCTCGAGCGGGGCCATCTGCCTTACAGTATCATCCCCCTCATCATAAAGACACTTACAAAGGACATGTGTCTTCGCAAATATCTTGGGAGCCCCAGGGTCGCGAAGCGGACAACGTCCGTTCGCTGGCTACTTGAGGGGAAGAGACAAAATGGATGCCGTATCTAAGATGGAACCCGTGGGTACAGATGAAAAACCCACGTAACAAACGAACGGTTTAAGTTAGCACAGCAAAACTGCGCACACTCACTAAACTCGTCATTTGCGGTTCGTAGATACCAGACTCGACCATATTCGTGCGAGTCGAAAACACCACTTACAATTGTCACGGAACCTCAGAGTCATACCCTCCACTTACAGCAAGAGTGCGCAAATATAACAGTACATCATTCAAGAATTTTTCCTCCAAAAAAGACAAATCAACCCAAAATATCTTAAAATATAGGTCAACTGTTGCAAACTACATTATCATCAATAAATATTACCCCCAATGAATTTGTTTTGCCCATTTGGATTTCCCAGAATATCCGACTTAAAGACACGTCGCGTGATAAGGATAAGGGTCATCAAGACTGTGGATTACAAGAGTGTGATATGTTGGTTGTCATACAGACTTGTAAACCTACAGGCATTTCACCCCTCCAAAATCAGAACGTCCATTTCTACTATGTTGCGAATGACCTCTAGCTCCCCCTAAATCTTCCATTTAGGAAACAAAGATAATTTTATTATATTAATGACCGACAGAAAAGACAGAATAGACTCTTAATTCGAGATAGGAGTACAGTACAAGTTAAGCAATTGATGGGGTAACAATACTGACCGAGTACGGACAATAGGAATGGGTGCCGGTCTTCACGAAAAGGCATCAGAAATCTCACTGGAGGGTCTAGAGCCATGGGTTTTGGCAAGAATGGCCATAGGCAGGCATTTTCTAAGTACTCATTAGATGTTTTAACCAGACTACTGGTACATGCTTCCAAAAGCAGTCAATATGACACTGATATTTCAGTAATCCAACTAACAAGCTCTGATAGGGTTTTCTACCAGTATGTTATTTGTGTACAATATTTTTGTATGATATCGAAAACAAGATTATTAGGAAGGTAAATATATATTGATCATTATATCTAAGTATATAGAGGTAAGTAGAGGTTTACTATACCTAGACAATAGATATGTGGTCAATGTAACGGAATGTGGAGTTAATAGTAAATCTATATTTACCTTTCCAATATTTTTGTAGTAAATACTTAGGCCATGATAATTCTGTAGGGTGATCTTTTTCCCAATCAATATTTTGGCATACATCACCCCTAGAGGGAACTGCAAAGAGGGAAGGTGAAATGTGGGTCGCCCAAATTTGCAGCCCTTGATGAAATATTAAAATCAGTTTAATAGTGTGTGTGTGTAGGGGGGGCTGAGTCGTGTTTCATTAGGTTTTCCCCAAAATTATAAATACAAAAAAATGGCATGCGGCTGCGTACTCCGCAGTAGCCATGAATGGCAGTGATATGATGAAACTATCATGGCACTGTGATGGCACTGCTGTGAACACAGGACCCAGACCACACTTCCTGCACCCTTCAGTTCAATGAGGATAACCCTGGAATGCATTTAAGACTAGGTGCCACTTACTACCCCACCTTACAGCCTCCGATTTCAAACTTTAACTCACTTGGAACCTCTGGAGAATACACACTGAGTTCCCCAGGCTCTCTGCCACTTCACGCCACCTACCTGCTCATGTACTTAGGTCCAATGTCACTAGTCCTTCTTGCCCTGAAGTGCTCTACACGCTTAATGGCATCGTCATGGCTTCATGGCTTCATGTGCTCATTCTCAGCAGCCCTCATAAGGTTCTGTCACCTGGTGACCCACACTCAATGGGGTTTCTTGTCGTAATCAGCAGTACTGACTCTCACCACTGCTGGGAAGATCAATTGAAGCCTGGGGCGCCTGAAATCCAGTAGTGCCTTCCTCTGTCTCAAGCTGAGAGAGGGGATTTATACAGGGACATCAATTCACCAATAGGCCATGAGTAGCGGAAGTGACATCACACACAATTTAACTGGTAAACAGCCTTTACAACAAAACTTTTACAACGCACTACCATTACAACGCGGTCATTACAACGCAAACCATTACAACGCATTGCGCTAGGGGGCGCTCTAGGATATGGAATAAGTTTAATTTTCTATCCAACACCTTCGCTAGTGTCCACGGGGACTGGAGTTGGAATAGAAAATTAAACTTTTCACTATCCAGCACCTCTAAGTGCTATGCGTTATAAAGGTATGCAATGTAAAACCCGCGTTGTAAAGGCAGGCGTTGTAATAGCCTGCGTTGTAACGTCATACACCCAATTTAACTAATGCTGACATCGCAGTTATCTCTTTTCCCATCCTCAGCCCTCCTGTTTGCTGTTGATGGACTGGTGGAAAGGCATGGAGTGCAAACCACAGACAGTCAATATGTTGTGAAAGCTGTGAGAACCCCGTTTACTCTCTGTGGCACTCCACCTCCTGCATGATCCATGAGACCAGGAGTCGCAAGAGTGGTGGCAGTGGTACACAAACGTATGTAATTGACTACAGCCACTACCTCCGATTACCCCTAATTGATGCCCAACTATGTTTAACCCTCTGATCTTCTGCACTGTAGTCAATAATCTCCTGACAGCCAAATTATGAGGCTGTGGCGGCCACAGCCTAGCATTGCTGTCAAGTGTAAAAAAGTGTCAGTAAAGCCCAAAAGCATTTAACTACTAACAAGGGTATACTCAGGCGACGCACTGGTCGACACAGATGGAAAGAAAAAACGGGGTTCACCAGAGGCTGAACAGCAATTGAATCACTTCTGAAAGAACACTGTATAAAAATGACTGCACAGACTAATAAGCAGCTTACAACAAACAACGAAATCAACATACATAGCCACAGGGGAAACAAAGTTAGCAATACAAATCCAGAGGATCCCTTGCTGACGTGTGGTCCAAGGAGGCTAAAGGCTCCATTTGTAGTGAACATGAAGAGAATAGCTATAAAAATACTGCTGAGATGGTACCTTACCCAGTGCGATTGCATGCAATGTTTGGCTCCACGTGCATTCATCAAGAGGCGTGCTATGAACAAATGTGAAACTGTGCTAGGTGACAGGAGAATGAGCACTTATTTGATTACAGCACACACCATCAATTGTATTCGGTATTTATTACACATGGTCTAATTCAGAGCAATTCATTTCACAATAAGCAGTTTTTACCAATTGACACAAAAATACACATTTTGGAATCTGGAATTCTCAGACTTTGGTTCTATGCCTTTTCGATCAATCTGAGGGCAAATAAGTGAGAAAAACAAAAAGTGTGAATAGGGATATAATTTGAAAGAGGTTTCTGTAGAAAAAAACCCAAAGTGAATAGGGCAACAGAAAGAAATAGGAACAGTATTAAGTTTGTGGCTAGGACAGTGCTTAATTTGAGCTGATGGTTGCAGGTGAGGCTCTCCATCACAAATGTTTATGGATCGGCACATATTTCTCAACAAACGTTGATCTATTTATATATTTGAGGTTTTTATGTAGCGCTGGTTAGACCCTTTAGGGCACGTTACAACACATAGCATTGATAGAAGGATTTACAGGTGACACGGTATAACGACAGGGGATAAAAACTGTGTAACATAAAATACGTATCTCAAAGAGTAACAGATATGTCCACATTGTCTGTCCGAGGCATGGACGCTGAATTGGGCAACCGTGATGACTGGTCCTGTTGGTGTAGAAACTCAGGGAGCGGCTTGAGTCATTTGTTCAGTAGTAGAGTTTTGAGATTCCGATAAAAGCAGATATAGGAAGGGTTTCAGCAAAGATCTTTAGGGAAGAGAGGTCCAAATTGATGGAGCAGTACCGAAGAAAAGCATTTCTGAGAGGATTTGTTTTTCAATTTTGAAGGGGCGAGAAGAAGTGAGTTGTAGCTTCTTAGAGTGAGTTTTGCCTGCTCTCAATAGTTTGCTTTCTAAATATTTAGGGTTTGCAGTGCGACTGACTTTGTGGGTTATGCTGGATGTCTTGAAGATGCGCCTTCCTTCTATTAGGAGCTGATTGAGACTCTTGAGAGCAGGAGAGATGTGGTCAAATCTTTTGGCATCTGTGAGGAGTCTAGCGGCTGCATTAAGAGTTGTTTTAGGAGGTGCTAGGCGGCATATTGGGGTCCCAGTGATAATGGCATTCCCATAATCAATTTCAAGAGGACAAGTGATTATCCCACTTGAAGACCTAAAGATTGTAGTATAAACAGTTTGATTTTCTTGAGCTGTTTTAGGGTGTAGAGCACACCTTTGGCAGAAGTGTTGATCTGTTTTTTTCATTGACATATTTTTGTCTAGGATGATTCTAACTCTGTGAGGTACCTAGGAGAGTGTGAGAGAGTAGTGAGGAGTGTCCATGCTCTTCGGCCAGTTTTGTATTGGCTTGTCATCTGTGGCAAAGAGTAATAGCTCTGTTTTATTGGGGTTCAGTTTTAGGTGATTAGTGCTTAATCAGTCTTGTATCTTGCTTAGTGTGGCATTCAGATGGCAGATGTCACTGTGGGATGATAATTTGTAGTAAAGTTGGGTGTTGTCTTTATAAATGTGATATTTCACCCCTGCCTGTTTCAGGATAATAGTGAGGAGTTCCAAGAAGAGGTTGAAAAGGGCTGGGGCAAGGATGGATCCATGTGAAACTCCTTGTGTAACTGGTGGAAGTTGTGAGAGACAGTTGCTGATTTTTGTTTCATTTGAGCAATGTTGTAGATAGGACGTAAACCATCTCAGGACCATGCTATTGTTACCAGAGTGATTTTTTAGGTTCTCAAGTAAAGCTTGGTTGTTGACTGTGTCAAATGCCACAGATAGGTCTAGGATTAGAAGGCAAGAGTCACCTCCATCTAAAGTTCTGAGAATGTCATCTGGCACATTGAGCATAGCAGTTTCCGTGCTACCCCCTTTTCAGACTCCTGATTAGAAGGTGTTGTGCAGGTTTAGTTGGGTCAAAACACATTTCGATTGCTTTTGCTAGGAAAGGAAGGTTAATGACAGCTCTAATGTTGTTGAGGTCATTGGAATCAGTTTCAGGTTTTTTGTGAATGGGATTGACTTGGCCGGTTTGGGGGAAGTCAGGCACACAGCCAGGTGAGAGGGAAGCATTGATTATTTTGGTCCAGAATGGCGAGATGATGTGATTCAGGCTCTGTACAAGGGAGGAAGGGCCAGGGGGGAAATCAGTGGTATGGGATGTGGGTTTCAAGTTTGCAATTATCTTGTGTACTTCAGCTTCCCTCAACGATTTGGAATCTGACCAATTGGAATTGTTCTTTTGTAACTTAAGCTCCGCCTTGAAGTTTTTTTGTGTGTTTCTCAGGTCTGAGAAAGAGACTGATGAGGGAGTTACCACTGAGATGGGTACGTAGTCAGAGCAGGGGAGCTGAGTTGTCAAACTTGCAACGTGGATAAGAGATTGTTCAATTTTCAATATTTTCACAGAAAGTACATTTGCTATTTCTTCACAGCTTTTATTAGTAGCTATAATTTTCTGTTGAGAGGTAGGGTAGTTTGTTGATTAATTATGTTGTAGAGATCCCTCTCTCTGTTCTTCACCCGGTCCACTTGATTACAAAAGAAAGCACCCTTTTCTCAAAATATGTGTTTCTTGTAGGCCAGGTGTTCAGATCTGAGGAGAGCAAGGTGTGTTGGTGTAGGGTTCTGCCTCCATAGTCTTTTAGTCATTCTTAATTCCCTCTTCTCTCTGTTTAGATCTAGATTGAAACAGTATCTAGACGGGGTCTTTCTGGATCTCTTGGGTTTGAGCGGGGCAACCTTACCAAGCAGGTTTGTCATAGTTGAGCTACCATGGTCGGTGAGGTCATCTATTGTGTGTAGGTCAGGATGTCAGTGACGCAGTGCATCAATTTTGGATTCCAGTGTCAATAGGGGAATTTTGGGGATGTTCCTTACCCAGTGTGTGTGTTTGTTGGGTGTGTTTTGGTAGAGTGTGGGGTTGGCCTTTATTCTGAAGTGTATGAGATTATGATCCGACCAGTCAATGGGTGTGACAGATTGAGGATTTGCTAGTTCAATTCTGCTAATTAGCACCTCTGATGTTGGTCTCTTCTTTGCAGAGTTGCTTGAGGTCATTGATTTCAAGTAAGTTAATTACATTACAGACCATTTTGTCATCTCTGACTGGCACCAAAGGTGTGTTATTAGGAGATTTTAATCTTCACTGAAGGACAGAGATACCTGATTTATCTGTTCAGGTAGCTCTTCAACATAGGTTGAGCGATTTACTGGAGGGTGATTGGTATCGTTTATACAGTGCCAGCTTCTTACAAAGTAAGGTATAGCGTGTACAACGTCCAGGGGATCCCCAGAGGTTAAGCAGAGCCTAATTAGACAAGTACTAATAGCTCTTTTTGTGGAGTGTGGTCGAGCAGTTAGGCTACTCAGGGTGGGGGTTGTTAGATATTTATTGTATTCACTCAATCAAGGCTGATGGCACACACTCAGAGACAGAATCCAGACCAATTACGGAAGTATAAAAATGCATACTTAGGTTTTATTTTGTAGAAACAAGCAGGACTTGGCACAGACAAGAAATACTTTACTTTCAAATGCAAGGCTGTACACAGTAATGCAATTGTGGATTGTATTGGAATCATTTACAGGTTTGTATTACTTTTAAAACAGTTCAAAATACAGTAAGAGTATTTTTGGTTTCTCTTGGAGTACTTTTCATTAACTTTGCGTACTTGCGGTTATATGTCGAGATATCATACTAGACTTTGACAATTACAGGTAAGTACAACAATTCTTAAGTTAAAGCATAGGTACTTTTCTTTCATACAAAATAACAGTTCAACCCAGAACATTTTTAGGATCAAAACTAGTAACATTGGTTCCTATGGGAAAAAGAAGGTTATCAGTTTGCAGGTAAGTAGACTACCTGCAAGAATAGTTTTTGGGAGTTAGAACCAAGGTTCCGCAAGGTTCAGGTAGGCATTCAAATTGCACTACCAGCGGCACTAGGGTGGCTGGGTGCAGAGTGCAGGACTCCAATGTTAGCCAATAGGGCTAGGGGGTACCCTGCTTGGGGTCTGCTCATGGGCAGGCTACTCTGGTGAGGGAGCTAAGCTCCTAGGATTAAGGTCAGGGCAAAGGGAGTCCCAGGTCTGCACCAAGTCCACAACACCAGCGTCACAGGGGCGGCCAGGTGCAGGGCGCTTAGGAGGGGTCAGGAGGGCAATGCTAGTTTTGGATTTTGGCTGCAGGCTCCGTCCAGGAAGTCTTCTGGGAGAAACCAACAGCCGGGCAGGTAAGTTGGAAGGCTCGGGATGTAGGTGCACCTCAGATCCTCTTCTCCACAGAGCAGGGCGGCCGGATGCAGAGGTGCCTTTTTCAGGTTGGACTCACCTTACCGGGCCACTTGTGGTAAGGGCGGTCTCTGTGAAGAGGCTGCAGGCATGTCGGAGAGTACTGTAGGGGCCAACTCACAGTGGAATCAGACTCTGGAGCACTGGGATTGGTAGGCCACTTGGACTTGGGCCGTAGGCCACGGGTGCTGTGGTGGTTACAGGCGTCTGGTTTCTTTGTCCTCAGGAGGCTCCCAACTTTTCTTGAAGTTTTGCTTTAACAGAGCTGCTGAAGGAAGTCAGTCCTCCCAGGGGTTCTGGAGGTCACTGGATACAGGACAAGTCGACGTTTGGTGCAGGATCTCTGGAAACTACAGACGGGCTGATAGGGCTTGGGCCAAGTCAATTCTTCTCTGTAGTCTCCTCTACGGTGCAACTTCTTCCATCCTTCTTCGTAGATTGCAGGAATCTGCCTTCTGGGTTCAGGGCTGGCCCCTAAATACTATATTTAGGAGGCGTTTTAGGGGTCTCAAGGTAGTAGCCAATGGGCTACCAACCTTAGGGTGACTCCCACGTGGGGTGAGCACACCAAGAGTGTAGAGTGGGCACAATCCCTAACCCTGATTGGAGATTGCCTGCTATCTGCAAGATAGCGGGCATTGAAGAGTGGGCTTGAACTCACCTTCCCCACCTGAGGAGTGGGGTTGGCAGAGGTGGGCACACCTTCTGGGTTGTTCTATCAAGAGCAAGCCCCCTTCCGGTCTCACCTCCTTTATAACAGGAAGAGAGGTGGGAAAAATTGGAAGGAGAGGCTGGGAGTCATGTTGCCAAGGAGGCAAGGCCTTTGAAGCCCCCCTCTCACAAATGGCTTTTCTTGACCTGGGGTGATGTGAACACCTCCACCCAGGAAAGGCTTGGTTTCTGGACCCAGGTAGCGAAGGCTTCCACCCACAGGGGTCCAGATACTTGTCTCGAGGTGGCAGGCTGGTGTTCACCAGTCACGAACCCCAGTAGAGGGTGGTTGTTTTTCAGGGGTAACTCTAAGATGCCCTCTGAGTGCATTTTATATTAAATCCCACACTAGCATCAGGGTTAGTTTACTAAATTCTGGGAAGTTTGAGAGCAAAGTCTCAGCATAATAAACCCATTATGGCGCTGTGGAGTTCGTAATGACAAACTCCCAGATCATATAATCTGTAAGGCTTTATGCCACTGGTGAGAATATAGTTGCATGAGCACTGTCGCCATACAGTGCTCATGCAAGATTTATCGCACCAGTGCTATAGTGCACCCAGCTAGAGGGGTGACTTCCCTATTCCATAGGCGGTGGGTTGCAGGCATGGCACACAGGCATTTGTCCCATGTTGACACTTCACCTTTCCCTGCACCAAAACATGCAGCCTGCAATGGCAGTGTGTGTGTGTTAATGTGCCACCCTTAGACGTCCTGCACCCTATGTCCTCCAGCCCTTAGAGGCCTTCCCTGGTCACAGTGTCCTTGGTACCATGGTAACTTTTACAAGGGACTTACATGTGGCCAGAGAGGTGCCACTTGGCGGTACGAAGATACAAAGGTACAGTTTTTGGAAAGAACACAGGCCCCAGGAACTTGATGTGCCTTGGGTCCCTGCCAATCAAGTCAAAGTGCATCAGAAATCTGGCAAAAACTGGGAGAGGTTACTGCAGCAGAAACCCACTTTCCTATAGTGATAGACGGCAAGAATTTTGATATGGGTTGCACCTTTAGTTATGAGTTCAACTTCTAGGTATTTGAGCATAGAGTAGTTTGTGGTCTCAAAGGATTTGAGGTGTTTGCTATTTTTGTGAATGATTGCTATTCCACCACCTGTACGTCCTGGTCTGCCCCGTTGAGTAATGGAATATGGTACAAGCAATTCGAGTATGGGGGTGGAGTGTTCATTATGCGAAGTTTGTTATGCATGTAATGTCCACTCCATCTGTTAACATGGTTTCAGCTAGTTAGGCTGCATGCTTAAATGCTGACCTACAGTTTAGGAGCAAACAGTTTAAGGGGTCAAAACTGTTTTTGGGTAGTGGAGTGTTTATATGGTGGTGTATTGAGATGGGAGTCTTGGTACTCTGTTTGTGAGGGGGATTCTGTTTGCGCTGGTGATTACTGAGATACTGGATAGTGATGATTTTGTGCAATATGAGGTGCTAAGTAATAAACCACTATCTCCTTCCAAACCATTAAGAGCTCGGTGTGGTCTGTGAGATAAGTGACAGAGGGGGATAGAAGTCCAATGGGTTAGTCCGTTATCATTCAGGAGACCTTTGAGAGAATTTCCTGTCGTGGAATTAGCTGCGCAATATAGTCTGGCCTGAGTCAATAGTTTCTTTTTTATGCTCAGGATTTCTTTGGCCAGGGCATCAATTTTATTTACTATTTGTTTAAGGGTTGTGTTTAGTAGGTCAGGGAAGGTTATGTTGCCATAAGAAAGGGGAAGGGCAATGGTTCCAATGTTTGTATTTTGATGAGTCATATTCATGGTGAGGTCAGGGCCGTTGGGATAGGACGTAAAATGTGTTTATGTTGGCTGGGTGGGTTTCCTATTGGAGATCGTGTTTAGGTTGGAAGGGGATGAAGGGAGTTCCTAAGAGTGGGGCAGGCACTACCATACACCAAACATTATAATGATTGGAGCAAGGTTAGAGTGTAAAGTAGCGGTGTGGTCTTGCTGTGGGGTTGGGGCTGGGTTGTAATGCGCAATAAAAGAGAGAAGTGTCAGGAAATATTGGTTAAAGATGTTGGCTCATTGCTTGGATTAAAATGTTTTCAGTTCTGAAAATGACTATGACAACCTCTCATTTGAATCTTAGTGAGTTTAGTTAAGTAGGGAATTTTGGTTATGTTTGTTACTTGTAGATGAGCAGAGATAAGATTTCTCCGTTTCGCTGGACGTTTTTGCGTAGGATATGAAATCAGTCTTTAGAATACTTTTCTTTATGCTATAGTATGTGTTATGTGGAGGAGTGTGGCTCAATGGTTAGAGCGGCAGACCCTGATGCAGAGTTCTGGCCCAGGACCAGGGTTCAATTCCCGCCTCGGCGGGTCTTGGGCTCAATTTCCTTGGACCTGACAATTCTCGCCTCAGTGCCTATTCTAATCATGAGCCCCACGCTGCAACTCTGGGCAATAGCTTGTTTAACCTCCACACCGGCCCCAACAGCGCTAGGATGCCTGGCTTCACCTTGGGGGTGCCCAGGAGTGGACACTTCACAGGGAAAGTCAGGAAGGGTTCCACAGCGGTATGAGTAATAGCGCCAGGAAACCGCTTGGTGGCAGTGTGCTCTACAAATACCTTGCCATTTACATTTGTTATACTTGGCACCATTGGTGTGGGTCTCCCTTCCGTTTTTTTGCTGTTGCCTCACACGTTTTTGCTGGTCCGGATGCTTTGGGCACTTTGCTACTGCTGTTCAGTGCCAAAGTGCAAGTGCTCCCTTTGTAAATTGATGTGATGGATTAGTGATTCCATGAATCGGTGATTTGATTTACCAGTCAGACCCTAGTACAGTGCACCATGTGTGCCCAGGGCCTGTAAATCAAATTCTGCTGGTGGGCTTGTAGCACTGACTGTGCCACCAACAGAAGACGCCTGTAAAATGTGACTCAGGCCTACCATTGCAGAGCCTATGTGCAGTCTGCACACACTTGCCAGTCCCCAAACCTTCCCTTTACTGCATGTTAGTCACCCCTAAGGTAGGCCCAAGGTACCGCTGTGGCCAGGGTGCATTGTATGTGAAAGGTAGGACGAGCCTTGGTCTGTGTGGCACGTCTTGATAGTGAAATACTGCCAATTTCCTTTTTCACTATTGCAAAGCTGTCTGTTACCAAAGGGCCAGAATGGGTAGTTTGCTTATAACATCTTATAAACATAAGTGACCCTGGGAACAAGTGAGAATGGAAAAATCCCCCTTACTAAAAGATGCACTTTAACATTCTTAGTTCAGGCATACTAAACTTTTTGTTTCTGTGTTTGAAAATACCACTTTTACAAAGTGGGTATTTTATTGCCTAACCATCCAGTGTGCTCTGCTAGGTTTGTCTATTGCATGTCTGGCTTTTGGATGACAGGGGGCTGGAGAGGGATGTGGTTCCAGAAGCCTGATGAATCAGTGCTGGGCTAAATAGACCTGGGTTGCATTAGGAGTAGTGGAAGGAGCTTTCCTTTTCACCTGAATGGGCCTGGTTTGCCTTTAACAATGCTGTCTTGGCCAAGGTCGAAAATGCCCTCCACACAAACGGCACCAGCCGTGATGGAACGAGGCGGCGACCGAATGAAGGTACAGTGAACTCCTACAATTATACACAGTTAAAATATACAATTTTTCAGGATCAGGGTTTTAAAATTGCAGACAAGAAGCGCACAATCGCCGCTGCGGCGCTTAGTATCCCAGGCGCGTCCTTCATCAGCACCACACTATAAGCAGCCCACTCCTCAGTAGTGTCTGGGGAGGTATCCAGGCCACTGGCTTCCCCTAGTTCCTGTGTCCAGTCCTGAAATGACTGGCACTCACGTGCCAGGGAGTCCTCAGAGCCCCCTCAGTCACCCTTGTCGTCCATGTCCTGAAATTCAGGAATAAAGGATGGACCCAGATCCTCGAAGAATTCCTCTTCGGCCGGCGCTCCGGGGCTGTATCCGGACCGAGGGTTGGACTAGGGACGGCATCGTGCGGGGACGGCGCCCGGGGTGACACTCTAGGGGTCGACGTCGGCGGGGACGTAAGGTCGACCAGCGGCGACCCGGATCCGGAACCGGATCCAGTGGGGCCTTGCGGCATCTGGACCAAAGTCGCCAATGGTGCCGAAGCACCCGGCCCGCTTGGGCTCCTAGTCGGGGCCGCTGGGCCCGAAGGCGCCCCGGAACCGACGGAGGAGTGAGCGACCTCATGACAATGATAAAGGCCTCGATCTCCTCCGGCGTCGCGTTCTGCCCAGGGACCGGCGGGTATGAAGCAGGCCGCGATGCCTGCAGCTGCGGCGGAGCCGCGTGGGCGGTGTCACCCGAAACCCCGTCCACGTCGCGCGAGCGTCGGGGGGAGTCAGAAGAGCGATGTTGTCTCTTCGACTTCTTGTCCCTCTTACCTGAAGACTTGGAGCCCGACGAGTGGTGTCGACTCGCCGAGCTGTGATGACTCCGGCCCTCGACCTCCTTCCGGACCGGGACCTCGAGCGGCGCGGGCCGACGGCTGGAGCTCGAGGCGCTTACAGGACCACTCCCGCCTAGCCTTCGACATCGAGGCCCGGCAGTCGGGGCATGACTTGTCATCGTGGTCGGGCTCCAGGCAATGTAGGCACCGGTGATGGGGGTCAGTAACCGACATCAGTCGGTTGCAGTCGGCACAGGGCTTGAACCCTGGCATCCCTACCGGCACCGATGGAGTCGTAGACTCGAAACGCATCCAAAAAGGATCGAAAAAGCTTAATCAAAAAATGACTAAAGGGTACCACTTTCTCCGGACCTGCGCTTGCTGGCGGAAAAAAAGAAGAACCGACATCAGTGCGATGGCGGGGTCTAAGAACTCCAACGACGTCATCCCGGCGCCAACAACGCCGAAGACTGACGAGGAGCCACAGGCGACGCCTACCGACGTGCAGGGGTAATGCTATGCAAAATTTTCCGGATCCAGTCCTACGCCTGGGGATATTCCAAGGTAAGGAATCTAATACTAACCTGTTTCTTTCAGATTGTGTAAGCAAACGGTGCTCATGTAAAGCATGCCAAGACCTTCGGGTCTAGCATACACTATATAAATTGACAATAATTGGAATGCAAATGACGTAATACCTCCGTGCTTGAATGTGTAAGCAACCGGTGGTCATGTAAGTGCTCCAAGACCTTTGGGTCGTGTTCGCGCTATATAAATAGGCATGAAACAGTTTGTTACACTGCACGCACACACACTTGAGGCGGATAGCCAACCCCACAAGTGCGGCAACGGGCAGGGTCAAAGTGAGCTTGGGCAGCGGCTGGCAGGGCCTGAGTGAGCCCGTGAAGGGGCCAGCAGGGGCGCTTACAGACCAAGGGGCAGAAGGCACACGTGCTTAGCGATTTGCATACTGTCGGGCAACTGCAAGCACCTTTCATGATGCTTTCTCAAATGGTACAGCAGATTGTACTGGAACCTTCAGGTTTCAAGACAACGAAATTGTCTATATTTTAAGGGAATATGTCAAATAGGTTGCACCCCCTTCTATTGCGCCCCCCACCGGCAAAATGATCAGGGCAATTGGCAATACCTCATGTTGCTGAGGTAGGTGTTTTTAGGCTGTACACCATCAACTCCCCCAATCCCCGCCCACGGCAAGCCCAGGGGCGGGACAAGGCGGCCTACAGAGGTCTCGTGCGCACACCACCCAAAGTCATAGGTCAACACTGTTACTGTGGTTCTGCCTTGCGGTTTATGCTGCTGGGAAATGTCCAGAATGCTGCAAATACTGACTAACTTTACTGTCTTTACCCCTCAGAATTTTCGTTAAGGATGTAAGAGCAGGCCCCCAGCTGAAGGAAAGACAAGCAGCAGGACAGGGCAGCAGATTCACAGAGGTATAAGCATCGTTGGGGGTGCACTTTGGGGAAAGGGGTACCATGTGTTACCAGGGGTATGGTGATGAACTAATTCAAGGGTGAGCTGGAAAGGGAGGACGACCCGGGCAACACCTCTTAGGGATCATAACCATTGTTATTCTATCACCAAGGTTTTACAGAGATATCGCCAGGTCCGCAAGAACCAAGCGGGAGGAGTGATGGAGCCATCAGCCCGCTTAGTCGTCTGAAGCAGTGGATTCTAATTGAGCGTTGTTCCAGGCAGGAAAATAGCCGCTAGCGGACGGTCGTTCGGTGCAGGGACAAGGCTTGGCAGATTCTTGGAGGTAAACAAAAACACGCCCCCCCCTATCCGCGGTCAGCAAGCTCTCCTCTCTTGTCTCCTAGGCAGAATGACCCAAGGGGGCGGCTCAGTAGTGATTTAATGATTTTCCATTTTCCCACCAAGGTTCACCGACGGTTCGTGCACCACAGTCAGGAGGTCGATCAGGAACACGCTAACACCGGAATCAGTGAGTTCAGTTCAGTTCAAAATCAAAGTTTATTTGGACCATTGTCCTTAAACAGATAAAACATTCTAAAATTAGAACAATGTCACATAAAAACTTTAAAACCGTATAAAACGTATAACTCATTAAAATGGATCACACATGGCTTGGGCTAATTGCAATTCATAGTCCTTTTTGCATACATCTCCCCAATGCACAAACAATATCTAAGGAGAGCATTTCTGTTAGGAGGACACTTGCAGCAAGTCTATTATGTACACCATATATTTTTAAAATTGGACCTAAGATCTCTTTTCGAAGTTTTAAGAGCTTTGACCAGTCTAATAAGATATGCAACATATCACATGAGTTTCCAATGCTATCTATCATCTCCGATTTTACTCTAATATTACCATAATAGGGATTTAATCCAGTTCTTAATCTTAGAACTTCTCTCCTCAGTCATCTATTCGGTAATCTATCAATATAAGGGAAATGCATATCTTTTTGCCAGGCCTGGGCCATAAACTGTACCGACTTTTTCGTCGCCAGGAAAACTTGGTCCTCAGCTTGGGATACCTCATATCCTACCTCCCTCAGAGCCTTCCCCGTAATCTCCATTTGGAGGGTCACATGATTTACATCTAGTCTCAGTAGTTTACCAACCATACTGAGGGAATTTCTAACCCCTTTAGCCCATGTTCGTTCACTCATCAACGCTTCTCTCCTACACCATTGCGAGACTTTTAGTTCGTCCTCAGTAACCAGGCGCTGCCAGAATCTAACTAAGGCCATACAAACTGTTATCTTCCATGAGGTTACACATGTTTCTAACCTTAGAGCTTGCACCATGGAACATTTGGGGAGTGAGAACACATGTTTCAAAGCTTTTCCCTCCTCTACATCCCATCCATGTTTGCCACCCAAAAACAGTAACTCTGCCCCCTATAGAAATTGCGGGGGGACTATAGCTAGATATGCCTTTAAGACAGGCCTTTCCGATTTTTCTCCATAGCTTCCATTACATTTCTTAAGGCCATTTATTGACGCTGCTGTCCTTCTTCTACAAGCATCTATGTGGGTTATCAATTTAAGATTTTTCTGAAACCACATACCCAGGTACCTGTACTCTTCTACAGTTTCCAGCTTTTCAGGACCTAGGTACCAGCAATATCTAATTTCCCTTCTCCCAAAGCATAGAATCTTTGTTTTGTCCAACCACTAAAGTTTTCAACTTACAATACTCATGGAAGCTATTCAACTTTCTTTGTAACCCAATCTCCGTTTGGTCGAAAATTACCAGGTCGTCAGCGTATAAAAGACATGCTATATGTTTCCCATTTATTTTAGGGCTTGCCCCCATTGCTTAGAGGGTAGGTCTGCTATAAAAAGTGAAAAAAGTTGAGGGGCCAAAACACACCCTTGTTTTAGCCCATTTCCAATTTCATTTTTTCTTGATATACTCCCATCTGTGTCTAAAATAATCCGTGCCCAGTTTGCAGTGTGCAGAAGTTGTATTAGGCTCAACAATTCTCTGGGGATATCATAGCCAATCAATGTCTCCCACAGCTTCCCATGGTCTACTAAGTCAAACGCAGCGCAGAATTCCACGAAGCAACAACACAGTCTACCATTCTGCTCCATGGACTTCCCCGCTGTGGACCAAAGTGCGAAGCAGTGGTCGACCGTCGAATGGCCCTCCTTAAACCCCCCCTTGTTCTGGGGGTATAACTTGGTTCAGCTCTGACCACTCCTTTAGGTTTTCTAGGATCAATTTGGTGAATACTTTTTCGCCTATATCCGACATATTAATTAACCTATAATTTTTGGGTGAGTTAAGGTCCCCTTTTTTGTGGATAGGCCTTATTATTGCGCCTCTCCAGGTTTCTGGGATTTGGCCTGAGGTAAGTATCCCTTGGAACTTTTTTGAAAAGAACAGAGCCCACCAATCCGTCCTCTTTTTTATCACCACCGCAGGAAGATTGTCAGTGAGTTGAGGCTGGGCTCGGCAGTGGTGGTGGAAGCAGGTGCAGGGAAGGTGTGATACTAAGCAGCGTTATAGGTTCGCACTAATCGTCGTTCTTTTAGGGAGGGGGAACACACGATCACTAGACAGCTGCTAAATAAAGAACACTGAACCCCCCCTCTCCTTTTCCACCTCCACCGTTACCCCACCCCCTGACCTTTCTCTTTTTCCGACCTCCATGTCACCCCCCCCCACCCCCCCCCCCCCCCCCACCGGGAATCGCATTGCCTCCGGGGAGTGACCGGTGCAGCAGATAAGTGCCTAACCTTTCTTTTGTTTGCAGCATAGAGAAGCCAGCGCCCCCCCCCGCCCCACTTTACGCTCGCCGGCAAACAAGGTCATCGCTCCCCTCTCACAAGGTCAACCATTGACAGACGTCCGAAACCCACAAACGCTGGTCACACTAGGGCAAGACAGGAAACAAAGAATTAAGTAAGTACTGGCTATCACAAGGGGGAGGGATTCGAAAAGAACATGGAGGTGGGGGTGTGTGGAACCCACAGGTTAGCGGTAAGGCCCAAGGGGTCATATATTCATGATCTTTATCTCTGCAGGACCCGAGCGAGGTTTCTGCACTACAAGCCAGAGGCATGGATAGCCAGGGATCCCCTCCCCTCCTGTTTTCCAACTTACCACAGTGGAAGAGTCCCAGCCTGGAATGTCGCAGGAAGCTATCTGGGCAGACTTTTGGGACATGGCAAAAGCTAGAGGAGTCTCCTGGGCCAAAGAGATGCTTGAAGCCCGGGAACAAGCAGACTCTGGTGTAGTGGAGGATGTGCCTGCTGCATCTACAGCAGTGCCAGTTGAGGCTGCACAGGGGAGGTCGGAGCGTGCCCGCCGGCCGACTAACAAGGAATTCCCTCCTGAGCCGCCAGTCCAGAAGGTCAGGGTAATTTCTCCCGCACGAGCAGCGGTACCTGCGGTCATCCCGGCTGGCCCGCCACCACCAATCACAGTTAGCAACACAAACTCTGATAAATTGGTAAGATGATGGACTCTATGTTGAGCATCTTGGATGACTTTAAATTGCACTTTGTGGACACAGTAGATACCCCTACGCCTGTGGCTGAGGCTCCTAGTGGGGGGAGTGCACCTTCTATTGTGCGAGTGTGGGGAGAAGTAGCGGGCAATGCACGTGCTCCGGAATTACTGGGCTCAGCAGCCAAGGGTTCAACAACAGGGTGTCAATAGGAGTGTGCAGAGCAAACGACTATAAAGCACGATCATAGGGAGGCCCCAGCCAGGGGCGGCAGCAACACATCCTCAAGCGCGTTACAATTGCCGGCACCTACCTTACAGAGCTCAGCAGCCCCCCCTCCCCTAGTCCTGGTTTGATAGGCACAACTGCCCCGCCATCAGGTAAATCCTTAGACGCTCCCAAGCCGGCAGCAGCGGCCGAGACAGTCTGCGGTGCCGCTCGTCACAGTAACAGCGCTAAACTTGGGTCACTGCTCTCTGGCCTGATAGGTACCGCTGGCGGCTAAGGAAGGTATCTGGAGGCGGGAATTTGTGGACATCTTTATGCTGCTCATGCACTGGGTCGAGGGTCAAGACACTAGGAAAATGGGGGGGAAGGACGAAGACAAGAAGGTCACATTCCAGACTTGGCCAGAGAAAACAATTAAGAACTGGGGGGATGCCTTCGCAATATTGGCAGCAGTGGTGTCTAAGAAATTTCCAGAGCAGGCCCCCGCTATGTGACAGTACTCTTGCGTAATCCATGACGAGGCTGAAAAAACAGGGGGCATCGGGTGGTACAACTACGATCGTGAATTCTGAAAGAGAATGGCAATGTGTCCAGACTTGAGCTGGTACCAAAAGGAAATCCAGCTCTGGGTGGAGCACATGTGAAGGTTTACAGCAGATGTCAAGAGTGCCACAAAAAATCAAAAGGGGCAAGGAAATTACAAGGGACAGAAATATGTTGCGAAGCGTCCTTTCTGACAGTCCTTTCGGGGAGGCGGCCATCAAGGATGGGGGCCAAACTATTCAATTCAAATTCTTGTAGACTGTACATCGCAGGGTCATGCTCATGGGCAAAGGCCTGCTAGTTTGGACACATTTGCAGCAAGTGTGGCACCGGTCACCCAGCAGCGCCATGTAACAATAAGCCAGCTGCCAGCAAGCCAGACAAATAACAAGACGAATAGCGCAGTCCCCTCCCATCCCGCCATACCGCCTCCAGTTAATCACTGCATCATTGGTTCAGTTCCCCCCCTCACCTCCAGCCACTACTCCTATTGAGGTTTCCTCTGGAAAGGGCCCCTCACCTATTTGCACTGACACCCTCATCCCAATGCTTGGGGCGTACCCCAACACAAAGGACAGCAGGATCCTGGCTGAGGGTTTCATGGATGGTTTCAAGATGCCATACCTAGGGCCACTAGTGTGCAGGGATGCAGACAACCTGAGGTCAGCCAGGGAACTTCCGCAGGTGGTGCATGATAAAATAAAGAAGGAGAAGGTTTTGGGGAGGGTAGCAGGGTCATTTGACACCCCCCCCCCCGGAAAACTTCCTGGTCTCTCCGCTAGGGGTGTTCCCTAAAAAACAACCTGCGTCTTTCCGCCTCATTCATCACTTGTCCTACCCAGAAGGCAATTCAGTTAATCACTGGCTGGAAGACGAAACATGCTCTGTGTCGTACTGTTCTTTTGACATGGCTGTTGACATGATCAGGAGAGCAGGAAAGAGGGCATGGCTGGCCAAGGTGGACATAGAGTCAGCCTTCCGCCTGCTTCCAGTACACCCAGACAGTCACCATCTTCTGGGCTTCAAGTAGCAGAGCAAATTTTATTTTGATAAGTGCATGCTGATGGGTTGCATGGTTTCCTGCTCTTACTTCGAGGCATTTAGCAGTTTCTTACAGTGGGTCTTACAACACAGTCAGAGTGACACACTACCTGGACAACTTCCTCTTCATAGGGAAAGCAGGGACCCAGGATTGCAGCACAGCACTACATCACTTTCAGGAGCTTTAGGGCGCTTCAGGGTGCCTTTGGCACTGGGGAAAACCGAGGGTCTGGTGCAGGTCCTCACTTTTCTGGGCATTGAGATGGACACAGTCAACGACTGTATTTAGAAAAATATGCATTTTCAAAATGTGTACAGATCAAGACAAAGAAAAAAAAACGATGTCAGCTTTGGCATATTATGCTGTAGAAGCTACTTTCTTACGGAGTTGTTGGCTGCAAGTTAACTATCAGAAGTCAAGGAAAAGAGTGCTCTTTAGTATTAATGAAGAAGAGGTTCACAGAACTGTATGCACCACTGTATTAACGTGGGCTTTTTGTGTTATTGCTGTCTGCTAAATCTGTGTGTAGCAAGGAGACCCATCCTTTAAGATATACTTGCTTTAGGTCAACCCCTGGTTCATGACTGGATAGATTTCTTCTTTAGATTTCTATGCACTGTAAATTAAAAGGAGTTACTGTTACTCACTTTTACTGACTTCAAAGGAACAGAAAGCTAAGTGGGCTTTGCTGGGATTCAAAATCGATTTGATTTCTAGACCACGGTCATTGAGCGGTGCGCATAAAACTTAGTGAAGCACAATGCCACATTGCATCAAATGTATGACAGTATTCCGTCTGCTTTTAGCACGCATGCCTTCTGAATGCCAAGATTAGAACAAATGCATCTTTAGCACGCATTCGTAACGACTTGCCTCGAGTGGGTGCTGGAATTTGGAATAGTTTCATTTACTATTCCAACTCCGGTCTGTGCAACAGTAGGGAAGGTGTTGGACTTTAAATCCAACACCATTACACCAATGCACCTACCCCTAAAGAAAGTCTTTGTAATGACTTGCGCGCTGAACAAATGCGTGCTAAAGATGCGTTTGTTCTATTGATAGCGCTGTTTAGACACAGCGTAATTCCGGCTTCATCCTAATAACTTTACTACCCTGCTTAGAGGGGCGATGCAATGGGGAGTTTGAAGCAATTGTGCGTGCACGAAAAATGCAATTACTTACCCTATAAATGGTTGCCACTTGCATCCACCAGGGTTTGGTTGGTTGGTTGATTGATTGATTGATCACGGGTAAGAGATCACAAAACGCTGACGGAAACAATCTGCTCAATTTTCATAGACCATTGCATATCTATTTGCTAGGTATTTGACTAACAGAACAGCAAAATAAATCAATGTAACTATATTTATAAGACTCACATGAGGAGATGAACCATTCAGAACCCCTTATCCACTACCTTTGCACTCTATAATCTCATCCTGTGAATTTTCACCCGGTGAGTCTTGGTCTTTTAAATGAACGGTCAAAGCTGTGTTGAGACTGAAGTTAGACTCGTTGGTGCATAGTTAATGAAGGGTCTCTAGATGTGAACACTCTACCTCACAAAGAAATCTTGTAGTGATCTGCGTGACAAGATGGAACGTCCGGCAGTGTCCCCAATGCTCTGAGTGATATTTCATGTATCCATTAAGCTACTTTGTGAGATTGTATTGTGGCATACTTTCATATTCAAGACCTGAGAAATATAACATTTCTCCCAGTACTTAGTGGATGACAAAGTTTGTTTGCTGTCAGGTACTAACAGCTGAATTGGCGAGCAAACCTGGCTTTCAGTACATTTGTTATATCCTACTGTGTTCATAAGTTGACAAGACATGCGAGTCAAATGCAAAAGCATTGAAATTATTACATGAAGCTGCAGGTCCACTAGTCGTTACTAGATGTCCCTCAAAAGTCAAATTCAAAAGCATTGAGACCCTGAGCTGAGAGCTAATACTATAAACTCTACAAAGAGCTGAACTGCAGCTTCATGAAAGGGTTTCAATGCTTTTGCATTTGACTCGTGAGGGACATCTAGTAACGACTAGTGAAACTGCAGCTTGAGTCAACACTTTTGCATCAGACTCGTGAGGGGCACCTAGTAATTACGAGTTGAACTGCAGCTCTTTGTAGAATTATTTTGATATTGGATACTATAATATTCACTGCCCACTGCTAATCTCATCCCATAATGCTTTGCAGGGCCTTTGGTTGGGATTGTATTTTTGCCCATAATAACTGTGCTTGGGGTTGCCCTAAGAGGATGAGACCACCACTGAATCATTCAGCATGATATGCTCTTTGTGTTCAAGGCATCTGCATGGCCCTCCCCCTAGGTTAGGAGGGACCCCAAAATCATCACCTCTCTCATTGCCTGATATTTCAATTTCAAAGTTCACTTTTGTGAATTGGATAGATGCTTTTTACCATGTAAAGTTGCTTTATCAAAGCATTTGATGAAGGAGCAGATCTTTTGGCTGACTACGTGTTTTTCATGGAATACGTAGTTAACAAATCTCCGCAAACTCCGAGCAGAGTTCATTGCCCAGGATTACACTACACCCAACCCACCTGAGCTCACCTCCATCCCACTCTCAACCACAACCAAAGGCGAGTCGGGTTGTACTGGCCTTTGGGCAAATAGATGATGATGTATTGGTTATGGGACAGATGTATGAGGGTTATATGTAAAATCTTCATGCAACAGATCGCTCCCTGAAGAATTACAGTGCTGAATTCAAAGAAGAACAGAAAACTGTGCAGTGTCAGACTTACATTAGGGGGGTTATTTATGTGGGGGTTGTACCAGACAGTGAGGTACATGCATGACACAAACTTCTAAACCAGATTTTATAGACCACACAAAGCGACTTTGCAGCCTCTGAGTGGCATAAAAAATATGGAGTAACGCAACGCAGTGTAAATTGCTGTGTTGCGTTACGCAACTCCCTTGGAATGCCTTCCCAGGGCAGAGTGAGTGTTCTAATGGAACTCCCATTGATTTTGATGCATCCCCAGATGGGGATGCATGGGGTGCCAGATGGCACCTGGGGTTGTGCCAAAATCTTTCACCTTCCCAGGAGAGGCGTAACTAGGATAAATATATAAATGTTTTCTTGTGTCTTACTCTTTCTTCGTGTGCTGCATTCTGCAGCACACATAGAAGGAGGAAAATGCCTCCTGCATTCTTTGTGTGTTCAAAGGCGCACCTCCCTGCACAAAAACCATCCTGCATACAACAAAGGCATACTTGCACCCTGGTGCAAGAGTGCCTGTGTTGGCACTGGGCTGCCAAAAGGAAGAGGACAGGAATGTACTGTATGGACTTAAATACAGACATTCCTACCCTTTCCTGTCACGCGGGGAAGCACAGCAAGGTGCACTGCAGAACAAGCTCATAAATTAGCCCCTAAGTTTCTAGCAGATGATGTTCTTGATGAAACTGTGCCGAGGTGCAATGCTCTGCAGATGGCAAACTTTTTTAGAGCCAGCACCAAAGTAGTTACAGAGGTGTTTAGCCTCAGATTTGTATTTGTTGAATTTGTACTGAAGGGAGTGCCTGATTGTGGAATGATAAGCTGCGTGCAATGTGTGCTTTCACCACAATGTACACATCACGCGAAATACCGCCTGGACTCTCGCTCGCACCAGGGTTTACTTGGAGTTAGGTTTTTGCACAAAGCAAGGTTAAACCATTATACATGATTTGGCTTTGTATACAAATCAAGTGGTGTTTGCACTGTTCTAAACCAGACATGCCCTATTCATATGCATTAGCAGGGACTTAATGCTTCACAGCGAGAAATGGTTTTGGTGCGGATGTATGACATTACAACGCATGCTTTTACCACGCATGCTTTTACATCACAACTTTTACAACGCATGCCTTTACAACGCATAGTGTTGAGGGGTGCTGGATAGTGAATAGTTTAATTTACTATTCCAACTCCAGTCCCCGTGATAGTAGGGAAGGTGTTGGATAGTAAATTAAATCTATTCCCTATCCTAGAGTGCCCCCCAGCGCAATGCGTTGTAATGGTTTGCGTTGTAAAAGTTGCGATGTAAAAGCACTGTGTGGTAAAAGTTGCTTTGTAAAGGATGTTTCCCTTTTGGTGCAGCTCATGGGTCCAGTTTCAACAATAATAAAGTATATGCTCAATAGTTGATTGATGCTTCCTGTTGCATCGCCTGAGGAAAACTTAGCAGAGAGGTTTCCACACCAGCCTGATTCCTGTCCTACAGGATAGTTACCTCAGCCATTTGGGGTGGGGTCTTCTGGGGGTGTCCTGTCGAGGGACAGGCGGTAATTTTATGTATAGCTGCCAAATTGTCCCAAGTCATGTGCAAGACCTTCAAAGAGTCCTAGTGGTTTTCTAACCAACAGCAAAATTGCAGGGCAACTGGAATTATATGGCTGGGGAGGACCAAATTATGCAACATGGTTGATTAAATAATGCAGCAAGAACAGACAAATAATACACCTTAATGTGCAACTTTCAGAGATGCTGTTACTTATTGCCCTGGTAGTATTAATATGTGAAAAAAATGGCAAAAATAATGATTTCACCTTATTAGTAGTACCAATTTAACCCATTGACCGTGGCATGAATTCCGCTGCGGTGTGGGTGATTTATGGAATGGGCGTGTTTCGGACGGCTTTGGCCGTCCTCCGCACATGCCCACTGTGACATCAAACGGCCGGGAGCAGTCCAACGCACCGAACGGGTTAACACTCAAAAAGAGCAAAAAGCAGCTGAAAGGTAACCAGTGAACATTTGCGAAGGGCCTTGCACTGCGCAGTAACTTTTAATCCATTTGAGCTAGAAACAATGTTTTTTGTTAAAATCTGAAGAGTATGAAGTAGCTAATGAATTATGTGGCAAATCAATAGTTCTGAGGACAATGCAGCAGCCGCATAATCCAGTGGCCATGATCATATCCCTGCATCCATGATTGCATTATGGAACTTGTAGTGTTGCTTTCCCCAAAGTGCTGCTGGTTAAAAAGCCAGAACTGCTAGAGGTAGCAACATGCTATGGTTTACTTGTAGCTGTTTAAGTGACCCTGCCCCAATTAAAAGTACCAGATCACCCTAAGTGCTTCCTGTCCTACGGTTTCTTTTAACAAAGAAGTCCGCTGCACCAGCTTCAGACTTTGCATTCCACAATTGAACTAATGTATCTTCATAGTTCTCAATGAAAAGGTCTTTATGGACTCCCTTTTTTAGCCAACAGCACTAAGCAAGTGGGGATTTGTACTCCAATACGTATAGGGTGCAAGTGAAACAAGAAGCCCCAGCATGCACAGGGCTGTTGGCTGAAAAATTAAAGAACAGCTGAAAGTTAGATTTATGACATGGAATGAGATGACCACTGTGTGAAAATGATTTGTGATGAAACAGTTAGGACATAGAGCTTACTGGTAACGTAGCCCTCCTTTCCTGGTTGCTATTTGCTTAGGCAAAAAGAACAGCTGATAAACTGAATGCTGAACAAATCAAACATTCACCCCAGTCACTGATCTGGGTTTAATCCCTCATTTTTTTTACTCATCACACCACCCCAGTTTGGACCCAGTCATATGCAAATCAGTCTTCATCCTGCTCCCCAGGGGGAACAGTCCAACCTGAACTGCCAGGCCAGGTCCTTCAATCTAACGGAAAAAACCCAAAACCGGTCCCAGGATGCTTATCACACCTCATCAGCCAGGCTAGCTTGAATGCAGTGGCACAACGAGCACCAGACCCAAACGTCTGGGCAACTGGAGTGGCATGGTGAGCAAAAGAACAATGGATTTAACCCAGATCTCTTAACTGGTCGTGAATGTTTGGTTTGTTCAGCATTCAGTTCATCATTTGTTTGTGCAGCATTTTTCACCCTAAGTGGGATGGGTATATAGACGTCGGTCCCTTGCTCGCTGTGCCACTGGATTCAAGCTAGCTTGGCTGATGAGGGGATGATACCACGAAAACGGTCTCAGAATGCATGTTTCCGGTCCAAGGAGGACCTGGCTTGGCAGTTCGGTCTCGACTGTTCCCGTGAGGAGCAGGGTCAAGACTGAACCCAGCCATTTTCAAATCATACTGGGGTGGCATGGTAAGCAAAAGAACGATGAATTTAACCCAGACCTCTTGACTCAGACAGAATGCTGAACAAATTAATCATTCACTCCATCATTTGTTTACGCAGCTAACTTGCTTAAGCTCAGAACTCTCCAATTTCACAATTCCACTGCATATGTACCGCAACAGTACTGACATATTCTGTGTGTTGTGCTACTTATACACCTGCCCTCAGTCATGCTGAATTCAGGTCTATAAGTACTACAATGCAAAGAAAGCAGCCACTACCTGACCTATTGGTTTTGCCAAAGCTTGTTAAGTTTTAAACTTTGACAATGCTTCTATTGTGATTTTTTAATGTTATGTAAAAATGTATTGTTTGAAATGTGCTGCACTCTGCCCCCAGAAAAATAACTAAAAGCAAAAATTGTTTTTTGTCTCATGAAACACAGATTGCCATAGTAGTCTCACAATGACAATGAAGTGAAAGACTGTGTGTGGATGTGCTCCTTGTGAAAGAGCAGAATGCTGTCACTCACAAAGTCAGGTAAACCGATGATTGAATCAGGCTGACTCACTACCCCAAGTTGTATGATGTAGTGTGCGGAAGAAAAATGTGAATGGCACAACAACAGACTACTTGAAAAGGAGCGGTGGCTGTAAACCCTTGTAAGTATATTATATATAAGGCATCAAGTTTTAAATTTTTAAGCTAACCCTAGATAGAAAACCATCTATTTTCTTGTCTGCACTTGTTTTTAAATATGGATAAATACGGAAAATAGTTTTCCTTTGGGAGGATACTACTGTCAATCAAGAATGTGAAGTCAACACTGTGGAGTGGAGTGGTGTGGCTCACTGGATAGAGGCGGCAGACCTGGAAGCAGAGAACAGCCCGGGACCAGGGTTCAATTCCCGACGCGGCAGGGTCGTGGACCAGGGTCAACGGACTCGAAAATTCTCGCCTCGGTGCCTACTCTAACCAGGGATCACACTCGGCAACTCTGGGCATTAAGCTTGCCTCATCTCTACAACGGCCCCCCACAGACGCTGGGGATGCCTGGTTTCACCTTGGAGATACCCAGAAGGGACCATCTCACAGGGAAAGCCAGGACGGGTTCCCCAGCGGTCTTCAGCGCCAGGACACCCCGAGATGGGGTAACAGTGCGCTTTACAAGTATCATCATTTTTTTTTATAACAGCTGTGCAGAAAAACAAGTAGGGAGATTTAAAAAATAGATTTCCTAATGAATCTTCACTATTTGCAGCAGTACAGTTATTTAAGCAGTACTACAATGCAAATAGTCTCAGATGACTGTATTGTACAGTAAATGGCTCAAACCCATTGGACATTCAAACATTGATAAGCATTTGTCAGTTAAATAAATGTGTATGTATACCCATTGCTGCTTCATTTTTTTCCACCAAGCTTAAAATAAATATGGATAAAGACAAAATGAGCAAAAGATAAGTATGGATAACTACTGACGGAATTGTCAAAAAATAAATACCATAAATCTGGGGGCCTCAGTTATATATACACAAAATGTTAGCCAAGAGCTTTTCATTTACTAAGACCAGACCTATAAATGGTAGTAATTGCTAGCAAGAAATACCAATGGGTTGGCATTTAGATTTCTGCAGGTCACAGGTTCGAATCCTGACAAGCAGAGGCGGTTTAGGGCATGAAATGTGGGGGCCCTGGACCAGTGCCCACTTTTTCCAAGAGGCCCCATCATCAAAATCTCGGACTGTTCCACAGTGTATAATATATATATATATATCCCGAAAACTCCACTGCCAGCCGGCCTTTGCAATTTCACAAGAATGGAGCACGGACCACAGTTCAGTGCACAGAATCTCCTTTATTGGGTCAAACTCTGTTGGCCACTACGTGTTTCGGCACCGAGGTGCCTTGATCGCATGACAAGTGAGTCAGTCACCTGACTGCTTTTATACCAACACTTTTTTCTATTTTTTTTTCACCATGCTGTGTTAAAGTGACAGTGTATTTAAATTTTGTTACTGCATCAGAGATACACAGGGTGTTGTAGTGTATAAATCACAGACAGTGGTTTTGTTGCACATCATGGTAAACAATCCATTAGTCTGAAATCATGGAATAAATACCCAACTTTACATGCGTCATTCTGTCTCACAAATCAATTCATGTGAAAAATTATGCAATTTAGACAAAGTGCAATATAGTTGTGCATAGATATAAATACATAAATATATAGATAGATCTAAAAAAATATCATAAAATCTATTTAAAATGAACCCAAGTATATATAAGAGATGGAATCTGTGCAATTATGGGTGTTATACATACACCTTTACACATTGTTATGGACCTCAGATACATTTTTGTAGGAACACCACTGAAAGCTTACTGTCCCTGAAAGTCCATCCAACTTATTTCATGGTTCATCTCACTTATGTCTATTTATTTGGGTACTTTTATACTGCATTATCTGTTTGTCGGTATTTAAATTGTGAAAACAATGTGACAAATGATATACACTAATATTTACTATTACTCCCTGTCCCTGCAGTAACCCCTACTGACAGAAGCCTCTGTCTTAAGTAGTGTGTGTTTGAGTGAGATGAAAATTTGATGTGTGTACAAAAACCATAAAATATCTACATAAAAACACAAGATAAAAGCCGTTATTCTGCTATAAGTTTTTAAAGGTTACCCGTGAGATTCTTAACATTTTTTAGCTCTACACTATACATCCTACCCAGTTGTGCGTTTTTCCAATCAGAACATATTAGCATTCCTGATTCTTATAACCCTGTTTCTGTAAGCAGATTTTAAAATAGATTTTAAAATACCTCTAAGTTATAAAAGACCTGTAGATTGTGTTTAACCAGGTTGAGAGGACTATTCAAATACAGATACAGATCATAGACATGTGTATAGGTTTTCTGTAGTATTAAGACCTTTGGGGTGTTTGGAATCCAGTTCTAGAATATACCTGGTTTCCGATTTGAGTAAGGTTCCCTCTCTGTTGCCCCCTCTCTTATTAAAAGGTTCACTGTTAATTAAATAGTATTTTAAAAAACGTTGGGTCTGCTTAGTGAAATTCATTGAAGTGACGAGCTACGGGGTATACTGGATCACGATTCTTAATTGCTCTAATATGTTGTAAGATCCTCTTACAACCCTGCAGCGTGATACTTCCCACGTACCTAAGCCCAAAGGGGCACTCGAGGATATACACACCATATTCTGTTTTGCATGACAGAGACTTAGCATTAGGGGGGGGGGGGGGAGGTGAGCACACAGTCACTGTTGTAAAACTAGTGGCGTTAACGCCAAGTTGCAAGGCTTTGCAGGTCTTACACCTGTAAAAGCCCTTTCTTTGGCTTAGCCAGTTCACTTTTGGCTGTTCTGTTGGATTGTTAACAACAAGACTATCCCTCATATTGGGGGCTTGTATAATAAATATATATATATATAAAACATTTTATAACTGAATAACAACGTGGTGCAATGTCAGAAGAGCGGGAGAGAGAGGAAGCATTTGAGGAACTGTTCCTAAATCTGCCTAAAATCAAGCAAGGGGACAAAACGTAAAAAACTAACAATGTTAATAACGATACTGAAGTTAAAAAACTAATGAAAGAACTGGAAAAAAATAGCCGAGGTGAGCTCACTAAATGGTGGAAAATACGCTCCCTGGAGAAATACCATGAAGTAGGGCGGGTACCCCGCGGCTTGCGAATCATGCTTGTCCCAAGTTTCGAAAACCCCAATCCTCTTCTACTCAAAGATTGGGCGGAAAGCAACTTGGAAGCCTCAATGCGTCTATTATGCCTATTGGTCAAGTACGCTAAGATTGATCGCCAAAAAAATCTGGATGAGATCACCAGAATTAATGAAGAGCTGAAAAAAGACGAGTATAAAAAGGATAAGGTGTACATAGACCAAACTACTAAAGACATGAAAGAGCATCTCAAAAAACAAGAAAATACGATTAAAACGAGAAAGGCATATAAATTTGCACGCGATGAGCAGGACTACCAGCTGGGGCAAATCTATACATTTGCGCGCACATATGACCACCTACGCAAACAAAAAGGTGCTACAGTAATCCAACCAAAGCACTCAATACAGCCAACTGCAGTGGAAGCAAGTGATTCCAATCCCTCAGGATCAGACACCAGCCTAGTCCCTAGTGGGGACGACTCCGATGACAGCACCCCAGGTTCAAAAAGAGGGGATCTGGGCCTACTAACACTGGCAGAGGAGATCGAATATGTAAGGCTCCAGAGGAAGCAAACCTTGCGCTCAGGGAATCAAAGCTCCTTGCCAAGCAGAGGAGAAACATCAAACGACGACAGCGCCGCAAATGCGCCCAAACCAAGAGGAAGACAACAGAAAAAGAAATTTTGGCGAAACAAGAAACAATGAATGAGAACACCATAATCAATCTGACAAACGTTCAATTGGATAAAGCGGAAGAACAATTGCTTTCATTGGGCTTATCTTACTGCCCAGAAAGTAATTTTAACTATTGTAACACCAGAATAGACATTTTCAAATTTATCCGAAAAATAAAATTGAAAAAGTATTATGCAATAAAGACTAGCACAGCAATTAAAAAAGACACTGAAAGTAATCGATATCTTAAGAAAAACATCCTTCAAGCTAAAGATACAAGTTTGATGCGATCAATGCATCACTTACAAACAGAAAACAGCGGTGCCATCAGCACACAAGCTATAGCTGATACGGAAGACATAGAGATCAGCTGTGCCTGCAATAGTCCTTTCAAACCACCATCAACTTTTAATCCCAGCATGCCAAGAGACGCCATAGATATCTATGCGGACAGAATAACAGAAGAACTTAAAAAACTCCAAATTAAAACAATGAAACAACACAAAGCGCCCAATCCTCAATTGAGACCATATAACAACCTGATGAAAAAATTGAAAAATTATCATAAAGTTATCATCAACCAGTCAGATAAGGGCGGAAACATTATTCTTTGGGGCAAACAGGAATATATAGAGGAAGCCCACCGTCAACTCAACGATGAACTCTGTTATACCAAAATTGACTTTAAGATCTCCAAACAAATTCAAGAGGCATATGAGAAAGAACTATATCAATGGAAACAGGACGGTTTATTATCCAAGGACGAACTCAAATTTTTGCATAAAGTACATCCAATCATGCCAAATATATATTTTATTCCAAAAGTGCACAAACAACAGAAACCGGTGCCAGGTCGGCCCATAGTGTCAGCTATCAACAGCACTTTTGAGAATACATCTAAATATATAGATTTCTTTTTACAAGATTTTGTGACTTCCTTACCGGCTTACATTAAAGACTCCACAGAATTTTTGTTTCTCTTAAATCAATGTACTTGGTCTGATGAACTCCTATTAATGACTATGGACATAACGACATTGTATACGAGCATTGCACATGCCGATGGCATGAGGGCAGTTAAGTATTACTTAGATCAACGCCCTATAGAAATGTACCAGCACAACAAAATGCTACTAAGCATGATAGACAGATGTTTGAATAATAACGTGTTTACATTTAACAACATTGTCTACAAACAGCTTAGAGGGGTAGCTATGGGGGCATGTTTCTCCCCTACCTAGGCGGGGCTCCACGTGGGGTGGTGGGAGGAACATGTCCTCCAGGTACAGCATGCTAGTATTAGGAAAAACCATGTCATTAAATATTGGAGATATATCGATGATGTTTTTATAATATGGCGAGGCACTATGCAACAAGCAAAGGAATTTGTCAAAGACATCAATAACAATGAACTAAACCTAGCTTTTACAGCTAGTATAAGCGAACATGAGGCAACTTTTCTAGACATGCAGATCAACATAATTGACAATCAAATAGTAACAAGCCTGTATAGAAAAGCCACAGCAGGCAATACTATTTTGCACGCTCATAGTTTTCATCCTCATCACACTATCACTGCTATCCCCTATGGGGAATTCCTAAGGATCCATAGATCTTGCAGTACCCCTGAGCTTAGAGATAAACATCAACATGAATGTAAAAACAGACTAATGACCAGGGGGTACCAGGAGAAAAAACTAGATGCATGTATGGCCAAAGCCAACCACATCGAACACTTAGATCTCTTAGATCCTGAAAGAAAAACCCCACATTTAATAACTACAGACAGTGACAATAATACCATTCGTCTTATAACAGGATATAGCCGCCAAGCACGCCAAATAACCAAATTGGTTAAACAACAATGGCCCATCATCCTCACCGACCAGGTTCTGAAAGAGATCATGCCTAAAACCCCCACAATCACTTACAAGCGTGCTTACGCGATGCGCAATGACTTAGTGGTAAACAGCCCAGAAACATTAAAAAATGAAAACTGGCTGTCCCCACGCAAAGGGTTTTTTCGTTGTAGCTCGTGTAGGGCATGTAAATTTGGGACAAACACAACATCTTTCCCCAGTCCTTTTGAAAACATGCCCATCACATTAAAGGCACACTACACTTGCCGCACGGAATTGGCGGTATATGTTTTAAGATGTAGTTGTGACCTTGCATACGTGGGAAGCACGAAATTACCAGTCCACATGCGCGTCCTGCAACATCTCAGGGCCATAGTCAATGCTGATCAAACTACCCGGTAGCTCGGCATTTTCAGAACGTTCATGATCAGAACCTTAATCACCTGAAGTATTTTGTCATCGATGCTGTCAACCCCAGTAAAAGAGGTGGAGACAATGAAAAACGTCTCAGGCAGCTAGAATCGAAATACATTGTTCTGTTGAATAGCAAGGCCCCGGGAGGTTTGAACATGGGGGAAGATCTTCACAATTTCCTTTAATAGGAAAGGTTTACATGTATAATCAGCTTATAACCCTTGTGGGATCTTGGTGTTAATTAACATTACCATAATTTTTCTGTGGACTCTGAAGTTCAGTATCTTTCTGTATTAAGCATTTGTTCGTATAATTGTACACCCATATTTCAAATTGGTAGAAAGGAAATGGATTGGTGTTTTTTAATTCACACAAACCATATCTATGGTTTTTCATCACCTTCACTTCACTTTGCCTTAAGGACAACTCAAGTGAATATTTGTATGTCCATATTCGCACTCAGCACTTATGAGCACAGTCACTTTAATTATACAAACATGTTAGCTCAGAATCATGCTGCATATTATTAATATACTGCACAGGTTTTAATCTTATGAGACCAGGACAATACATATTTTTGTTAGTGGTTACATACTTTGTATATATATTGAAGTAGTCCAATTCTGTGTGAAAATCTTTCATTCTTAAATATAACAATGTATTTGTACAGTTTATGAATTTTTTTTTACTAATGGACGTATCAATTTAACACCACACAAAAAGCAAACAATGATTGATCTCATATGTATTTTTAATACGTATTTGTTATAAGTATTTTAAATATGGAATTTTTTCAATTTGTGTGCAATATAGCGCATTTGAGCACTTTATTAGTATTTTGGGTCAATGTGGTAAAGATATTTTCTCTGTGTTGACCCTCTACTAGAAAATACATGCATGTATTGGAGTAACGAACATGTTACAAAATGGCACCCACGCTCAACAACATTATACATTACCTTTGTAATTGTATAGTCCTATGTTTATGTCCATACTTGAGTTTTGGCGCGATCTGTATGTTTTGTATATAATGGCGTTGGCTCATACTCTCCTCATCAGTGAGCAAGGACGTAATGTCCGAAACGCGTCTGATGACTTGCACCACCACGAGAAAATAAAAGCACTTTAATTGAAGACTGGCGTCGGCGTTATCTGCAAACCCGTCAGTGCGAGCAGGCACTTCTATGACGAGTCGGAGACGTATATATATATATATGTATGTATATATATATATATATATATATATATATATACATATATCCTGATTCCACTCTCAACGCCAGCATCCATACGGTGTCCTCAAAAAAACGAGCTAGACGGACTCTTTTCAAATTCAGCAGCCGCTGGAAATCTTTATTTTTTCAATTAATTTTATAAAGTGCATTACCGTGCCTAACCAAACGCGTTTCGGCGTACCTGACGCCTTGCTCGCTGGTGGTGATCATGAGGTTCCCTCCATTATTTACATTGTAAAGTGCTCCGTGATTGGTCATTACATATACATAGAAACAGTAAACATACTATATGTTGCAACTATGTAAACCCTTTTCATCATTATATCAGCATTCATTTTGTCTCGTTTGAAACTATTACTGTAGCATTCTTTTCACAGTGCGAACGTTAAAATAATTATTAATCATTCTCAAACCGTAAAATATATAGGATTTCAATGACAATTGCAAATATCGAGTGAATGGGAATACCCAATTAATTTCATGAGTAACTCTACGCATTTAAGAATGCTGCATATTGACAGGTTTCTTGCTTATATTAGGTTTGGTTTTCACTAATGCATTTCAGACCAATTACTTCACCTGTTATGTGCACGTGTGCTCAAAAGTGCAAAATTAAAAAACACATTCAGTGATGGTGACATATTTATCCTTCCAACAGGAAGTATATAGTTCCCGCACTATCAAATTCATTCTTTGTGTTTAAAAAGAGGGATTTGTGAGGGGCATGAAGGCGGTTCTATACAATCTTATGGATTTATCTTTTATATCTGTACAAATACATTATTGCAATACTACACATTGTTACAATATCTTGATTCAGATTGGTCTCTTTTTAAAACAGTTATCCCAAATCCTCCTTATGAGTGATTTTAGTACCATTCAACTGATATTCCGTCATTTTATATCAAATCATTATCCAGAGAAGTATCTACTACTCTCATTAGTAGTGTTGTTGATTGCATCTGAAACACTGAAATTCCTATTTCTGGGAACACCATATAAAAATATAAATACATGATCAATTTAAAACCCTTATATAAAATATAAAAGGTTTTCCTATCAATTGCACGATTTTAGGAAATAAAGTGCTTCATGCTTCACTACTACATCCTTAACTGAAGGAGTATGTACCCTTACTATAAAATTATTATCAGGGTTCCAAATTTTTGGAATATTTAGAGAAAATGGTACAAATCATCACATTTATTTAGGCCCTTTGGACTCTTGCTATCCAGCTCTATAATGTAACTGGTTTCCAGTCTGCGGAGTTGTTTCTCCCTATCTCCCCCTCTTTTGCTGCTAGGAACATGATCAATTACAAAATATGTGAGAACATTGAGATTGTTCCCATGTTCTGCTTTTACATGTCTAGCTACGGGGTAGTTAGGGTCCAAATTTACTATGGCCCGTAGGTGCTGCAGGATCCTAGCCTGTGCTGGAAGCTTAGTGCTTCCAACGTATCTTAAACCACATACACGTTAGAATATAAACAACATACTCAGTCTTACATGTGAAGTGCCCTTTGATTTTAATGGGCCGATCTGAGAATGCGGTTGTGTATGTGGTAGTATTGAAGCCAAATTTGCAGGCTCTGCAAGATGCACATTTAAAAAAAATAATATATATATATAATAATCATCTGGCGGCTGCCCAAGAGACAGAGAAAGTTAAAGAAAACACCTGTTTGATTCTCGTGAGATTGGAAAGGCACCCCCTGCAAAGTAGGAGCCATGGTGGGGAGCCCCTTTTCTGTTTTGCCACAAAGGCGGACCATGATGTCATTGGGAAGTGTCCGGTACGGGAGCCTTTAAGGCATCGAGAGGCAAAGCACGACTAGAACTTTCGGAAAACAGTCACGTGCCAGCAGCCATGATGAAAGGCTCCTTGATCAGGCATTGTTTATCGGTTTGTATGTGAAATGCAAATCGGCTTTATTTTAGCACCCCACCCCCACCCCACCCTACGAGATGCCTTTTCTTAGGCTGGGGATAATATCACAACAGTTTGCCCAGAACCCACACCTCTCTGATCTGTGCACTTTTGCCTTGGACATTTCTCATGCCGCATCTGTTTCTTGCAAACCCCCACAAAAATGGTGTGTCCCTGTATAGGCAGGAAGGCTGTGATGAAATTAATAAGATGAAATGCAGATGAATTCTCTTATTTAGTGCATGATTCCTTTCAAGATACGCTTATATCACAGTATGTGGAGAAAGCTTTCTTAACAGCAGCCTACTTGGGCAGGGATTAATGCTCGAGCTGGTAGTACACACAAGGAGATGAGGGACGGAGCGCTGAAACTTTTCAGACACTCACCCCAATATCTTTCTTTTCATAAATTGTTTATCTCAGCAAACATTGCATATAAGTCAAACAATTACATCATTGTTTCATCGTTCATAGTGTTTGAAAATGTACATACTTATACTCTTTCTTTGTATATTTGCAATTGCTTTTGTGCATTTATACAACGACTTGTTTTATCATTGCGTATATATGCGTAGTGTGAAATCTTCACAATCCAAACTGTTCATCAGTTATGTGCTTTTGAGTTTCAGAAAGTTCAGAGCCCAATGCATTTCGGGAATTGAATTTCCCTTCATCAGGGGCGATCTACTGTTTTAAAAAAACTGTTGAAAACAAAACATGTAGTTTGTTGCTTTTCTGCAAAATCAATTAATGTAAATTGCACGGGGGTCTCCCTAAGTGATAGGTTTGGTTATGCATTGGGCTCCGCACTCTCCGAAACTCAAAAGCACATAACTGATGAACAGTTTGGATTGTGAAGATAAAGTGAGGCCTCAAGGTGTGAGTTGAGCTTTCTTCTTTTAATCACCGTTTGTGTATAGACTACCACCACATTGCAAACTTTCTCATTTTCTAGATTACATATATAATCATAAGCAATTTTATTAAAGTACAGTTTTTTCTTTTGAAAGTAGTGGGTATAACACGGTTTTCCTGTCAAGACTGATTTGCATATGGCTGTGTCTGAACGGGGGTGGCAAAGTGAGCTAAAGAACGATGATGGATTCAACCCAGATCTGTGACTGGGGGTGAGTGTCTGAAAAGTTTCAGCGCTCCGTTCATCATCTCCTTGTGTTTGCTTTGTTCGCCCTAAGTTGGCAGGGTATGCCCAGACATGAGTCCCTTGCTCACTTTGCCACTGGATTCAAGCTAGCCTGGCTGATGACGGCTGATTAGCCAGAAACCGATCACAGGATGCTTGTTTCCGGTCCAGGGAAGACATGGCTTTGCAGTTCTGGCTGGACTGCTCCCATGAGGCACAGGGTCAGACTCATTTGCATATGGTCATGTCTGAACTGGGGTGGCGGAGTGAGCCATAGAATGATGATGGATTAAACACAGATCAGTTGACCGGGGGTGAGTGCCCTTTGGTTTTGCTTCAGATAAAAAGACAGGCACTCCTAATGTGTACTGTAAATGTATCTAGCTCCTTCTCAAGTGCCATTATAACCTTATTTCTAGTGTTATCAAAAACATTGTTGTAAAAATTGATCATTAAAATACACTGTTTTTCAGAGGTTTGAAACCATATCAATTGAATGAATTGTGAGTCAGTGTATAAAAGTAGGGGGGAGATAACAGAACAGGAAGTCCTCCTTTAGCCCTTCCATTCCGGGAGGGAACAGCCAAGGTAGTGCCCGTGGGGAATCCGTCAATATGGAAAGGTTTTGTGTGCCAAGTTTCTTGTAGACAGAGGATTTGGCAGTTTTTTTTATTCCTGTGATATTCCAAGTTGCAACCACCAGGTTTATATACAGTAGTACTTCGTTTGAATCGGATTCTTGGATGGTTTTAACTTGTGTGATCTTTCTGTTGCTTTTTACACTTTTGTCAGCACAGAGTTTGTGATCTACGGCCTCATGTAGGCAATCGGGGGTCGCTGCATCTTCTGAGAGGTAAAAATCTGCTTGACAGTGGGAAGGGTATGAAGGGTATATGCCAATCTACAGGGAAGGGTCTGTTGTCAAGATGGTTACATTTTTATTTGTGTCAATTATAGGAGCTTTCCTATTTACCCATGCGGTCCCACAGAGCAAGTTGATTCTTCTACCTTTTATGGGACAGTAGTTTTGTTGGGGTGGTTCCAAGGTCTGGTGCATTGTACCACAGACTTATCAGCATGCACATTCATTTTATCCGCCCACTCTCAAAGGTATTTTCACAGTACACCTGTTGTGCTTATACATTGGTTTTTGTGCTAGTTTGAACCTCACCGGCTATTACCTGCTTTGGGATGGGCCAATATTTTAGGTGGGCATTGCAGGGGGAGGCAGAACAGTCACTGAGTGCATTCATTTCCAACACAGGAGGTAGATACTTTCGAGTTAACTGTTGAGAGCCACATGTTGAGAGTCACATGCAAGGCACCTCTGGGTCAACCGGTTCACCTCCTTGCCTCTAATTCACGTCCTACTTACTTACAATATTCTATTGATTATTTCCAGAGTTAGACTCATGGTTTAGCAGATCCTTGGCCTTTGCTGAACTGGCTTGATTTAATAGTGAGGTACAAGCGGCAGTATAGCTGTTCATGCAACAACAACAAAAAAGGCATTTCTTATGGTCACCTAATTAGGTCAGCCCTAACACGAGGCCACCCATGGGACTACATATGTTCCATTTTAAATGGACTGGCATCAAATTAATTGACTTATAATAAATTGGTGTTTCATGCATCCCATGTCTTTACAGGGGGTAGCCTGCAACACAGGGCAGGTCACTCAGTTCAGATAAATTGGTCTAGTTAGGTGACACAACAAGTGGTATGTCTCACCCGAGCTAAGGTTGGTGCCTGCTGGGCAGAATGGTATCGATTGGCAGCCCTGCTCCATCCTTAGGATAGTAATGGGTAACCGGACTCTGGATTAATCTCCTTGTACAGGCGTGAAATTACTTCCATTGGGCACTTTAATAAGTGCTGCGGTAGTAAGGCATTTTTGCACAACTCTTCATGAGACCACCATACTCTCATGCATTAACTCTGCTAAATGGCATAACAGTAATATTAAGCAACAAGGAGGCAGAGGTTTCATAATCCTTTAAGCATACTAGCCCACAAGTGTCCACTAGAACAACGTGGACCTAGCTAAGGGGAAGGGGGTGAGTATGCAGCAGCAACCTGAAGGTAGGCAATGCACAACAGAGTTTTGGGGGGATAATGGGTAAAATCAAGTTTCTCTTGTAGAATCAGCTGCTTTGGGGTTCAAAGGTCCTTTGAATGACCTTTTGGGGAAGTCAAAGTCAAAGAAAGCTTGATTCGGCTGCTGTATAAAACAGTCATAAAAGCACATATGGGGAATCAGTAGGGATCCTCGTGTATAAAAGTTAAGGGATGTACAGTAAGAAACTTGCTGTCTATTATCTAGTAATTGGAGCACCCATAGTAGTGGGAGCCATTAGCAGACGAGGCATAAAAATTGATGACCATCTGCTTATATGGGAAGGGGGTGGGCAGGGCTGTACTGAGGCACTACAGCAGTGATCTTCAAACGTTTTATGTCACATACACCCCCACCAGTATAAAAATACCCCACCAACAGAATTTTTCACAATTATTCTATTACATTTTCAATGTCTAAATACATAGCCATTACAGTTATGTTAAACCTTTGACAATCATGCATTTGATCGCATTTTTAAAACATACTATTCTGGTTAGCTAGGCCTTACTAATGTGTAAAAGTATCCACTGTGTAATAGAAATGGGTGCAGGGAAGTTTAAAGAATATTTAGAGTCCCTTTCCTTTTGACACATATGCCCACCCAGGTACAAATGACAAAAGATGTTAGTAATGGCCCATTACAGAGTGGCATACTGCTGATCATGTGTTTCAGCTTACAACAAAGCACTGCTATCAGCATGATGCTTCTTTAAACCAAAGCCTGTGTGTCCCCCACGCCCCCATAATCAGTTAAAGTCCCCCCTCTCCCCCACAGTTTGAAGACCCCTGCACTACAAGAAATGGGGAGCCAGCCCCTGGAATGAAAACCCAGACTGGTTGGAGATCATACCCAAGTCAGTTTGGCCAAGTGATTCATGCCACAAGGTGCAGTATCACTAAGGAAAAAGATGAGTTCTGCGATACAAAGACCATTTTTCATACAATGTGTCTGTCTGATGGTACCAATAGCTGAGCCCACAAGTAGAGAATTGACTCTGGGTTCAATAAAGCAGAGCAATCAGTCAGTGGCGGGATCAATTCATTGGGAATGGAGTTCTATGTAAGCTATTAAGATGCCAAAAGGGTGAAGGCACATTAGCCTCCAAGTTGGGAGGACACTGAGATTTGATGGACTTCTAAACAGTGCCAGATTACTCTAGATGCATGGATTGATTCAGTCTACTGGTACACATTAAGGTTATGCTATGGCCTCCAGTTTTAAGGTGCTGGTATAGCCAGCCAGTGGATATGTACCCATTGGAGAAAACTGAGGCATAGGAATATCGTGAAACACTCAGAGTGGTGTCTTCGGGATAGTGAGCTGTCCCGTACTGATGGGGTGTATTCATAATCCGAAGGCGGTTGCACAATCTTAAGGTCTGAAACTAAAGCCCTTCAACTGTGGCAAGGATGAGTTTGCCAGTGACCTCTTCGGCCTTTGTCGGAATTTCTAGCAGCAGAAAAAGGTGTCTACCCAAAAATTTGGACTGATTTACTGAACTGACCCCTTGGAGGAGTGTTGATTTGTGTGGGCACTGGGTGGGTAGGAGGGAGGGAAGCTTACCTGCTGGGGTCCTGGACCGTTCTGCCCTATTCCAGGATGCCTGGAGTTAAACATTTTGGGGGATTTGCCTTATGACCGCATCCGTCCCTGCCAGTGTACCAATGCGATGCCCTGGTGTTGGTATGAAACTGCTGATATTGCCCATCCCTCTGTGAGATGGAGAAGGTGCCACTAAGGTATGTTTGTCAATAATCTCCCTGATGTCATTGGTTGAGGGCATGGGCGATGGATAGACAAAGGAGCCTTGTGGTACTTTTGCATTCTGGAGTATTGCACTGTAAGGGAAAGTGGAGACAACTGGTGTATTGTTTGTAGAATCTTTGAGCTGTTTTTCTGAACTTACGCCATATACTCTCATCCCAATATTATTTGCTTAACTATGGTTATCATTTCTCATTGATACAATGTGAATAAAAGGCTATTAGTTATGCCATGTGTTCTGCCAATAAAAATAGATTTAATACTAATATTCATAGACCCAACTGCCCAGCCTGTGGCTTTATTCAGCATGTTCACTTACTGTGCAGTTAAAATTGGCATGTGTGGTCCCTCTGACTGCATCATCTTTCTGGAGATGCCATCAGGTGGGGTAATCAGAGCCTGCTGCCTCCCGAATCTGAATACCTGTTGCTCACAGCATCCAACTGCACTGTATGCCTGAATGGCATTAGAAAACTAGCTTCTGTGTAACAATGTAGAATTTATTTAGGAGTCTTGGTCAGACTACTAGCCTTTCTGTATTGCTAGCATGTATGCCACCTTTCAGTGTGCAGTGCAGAGCCGCATTATATGCTCCCTTTATGACCACACCATCCATGTGGAGCCGCCACTGCGATCACAGCCTAGGGGCAGTAATGCTCAAAGTACGACCCAGGGGCCGCTTGCCGCCCTTTTATGTTATGTTAATTGAATTTTTAAAGCACAGCGTTTACCCTAAGGTGTCCTGAGGCTGTGCACTGCCTGCTGGTTAGTGGAGAAATTATGTTATTGGGTGAACAGCCATGTTTTCAGTCCCCTTCTAAAAGAAAGGAGATCTGCAGCATTCCTCAAATGGAACGGCAGAGCATTCCAGGCCCTAGATGGGCAGGTGATAAAACTCCTACCTTCCCAAACTAACTTTTTTAAATGTGGGAACTTGGACTTGTTTTGCTCCTGTGGACCAAAGTGTCCTACCAGAAACATGCCATTTGAATCTTTGCCTCAGTTGGTCTGGGCCTATTCCATTGACGGCTTTAAAGGTCGTACAACTACAGCCATTGTAGTTGGATTAGTTCTTTTTTGACAGAGACAAATGTAGGTGTCCCTGACAGCAACCTAGCCACCTCATTGTGTGCGATCTGAAGCCTGTTCATATGCATTCAGATGGAGGTTGTTGCCGTAATCCAGGCGTGCCATAACAAGTACCGTGACCACCGTCCTGAGACCTCCTTCTGGAAGATAGGGCTTTATTTTACTTATAATTCTAAGTATCATAAAGCAGGCTGACACCACTGTACTTATGTGGTCACTGAACGTAAGTTTGTTATCCACTGACACCCCCAAAATTTTAGCTTTGTGGGTGGGAGCATTTACATGCGGCCCGCCCGGTAAACTGCAGCATGAGCCGCTGTTTAGTTGCTGAGCACTAATATCCAGAAAAAAATGTTAAATAGGCAAGCATTTCTTTGCAGGTTAATAAATACTTGCCCCTTTATTTAACATTTCTTTAGACCTCCTTCCACAAACTCTGACCCACCCAGATTCCCGACTATCACCCTGCTGGCATCAGTGCGGTCCTCAGTCAAACCACAGACCGTACTTTGTGGCCCCTGGGCAAGTGTTTGTGAGTACCTATGGCCTAGGGCCACCTAAGCTTTGTGTGGATCAGGCACTGGAGTGCATAGAAAAACAAGCATTGGTAAATGCTTTAGATTTCACCCATGTGATTAAAAACAAAGCCATTCAACTTGATATCCGAGTTGACTACCGGTACTCGGTTCAGTACCCGAGCAACATAAAACCTGAAGAGCAATTTTCATTATCAAATAAAAAAATAATAACCAGCAAATGAGTGTTGTCTAGTTCCTCCAATATGGGGAGCAAATGGTGTGAGATCTTCACACGGGCTTGTGCAGACACAGTAATAGAACTGGGCAATACAAAGTAATAAAATTGAGTTTAAGAACTTAAGCCCACATAAAATATAGAATGAAATCAAATGAATACTTCTTGGTGGTGTCACAATGAAAAGATCAGGAATGCAGCCCTTCAATGGGTGCAGACAGGGAATGTAAAAAAAAATTCAACACAACAGCAGATGGGCACAGTAATTTTGACTACAGTAACTGACAAAAGCCCCTTTTAAAATATATTAAATACAAAAGATTTCACAAGCACTATGCAGCTGAAATAAATAAAAAAAACACCCTCTGCATGCAGAGGACCAAAAAGTAAGACCTGTTGTAAGTTGTACCATGTATGGCGAGCTTGTTCAGGCGATTAGTCTTTCTGTTTCTCTGGTGCTTGCCGGCCAGGGACAGAATGTTTGCTCCATGGTGTAGGCTGGCCAAGGAAGAGCATTACAAATGACGCGACCAATGTCTCTGACGACGTGAATGAGCTAAAAATGCATAACAATGTCAGGGTTGTTCTGAGCAAGGTGCCCCGAACTATGTTTGGCACAGGGCCCCAAAAATACTTAAGATGTACCTGCTGACAAGCCAAACTATTCTTTCTAAATTAAAGATTGTAATGGCACTCAGTTTACTTTGTGTAATAGTAACAGTTGTAACGTACAACAGAAATAGTATAAGTGTTGTGAATCGCTACGTCGGAAAACAAGTTGTTGTTACGTTCATTCCCGCTTGTCCTGCTACAAATGCAGGACTAGCAGTACCAGAATGTAAATAAATGTTTGCACTGGGTGGTATGCTGCTATCGGCATTCAATGTTATGTTATGTTATGTTATTTTTATTTGTACCGCGCACAGCTGCCCCAGCAAAGGGGCGTCCTGGCGCTTTGAGAAGGTAAACACAACACAACATTAAAAGCGGGCAGAAAGGAGAAGTGACACAACAGATGAGCTAAACAAATAAAATAAAAATAAAATAAAAATAAAAAAAATAAAAAAATGGCAAGAAATATACACGATATGCGGTTACATTTACTAAAACAGATATGAATAATCTGGAATCATTCCCAAGGCCTTTCGCACAAATGTGCAATGAAAGAGAGAGAGTGGGAAAATCTCACGTTGAACGGTATGCTTTATACGGCCGTTCCATCTCATGTCCATTACCACAGTACACAACAAACTTTTCCTGTCATTATCGTGAACAGAAAATATGCTGATATCGACAAAAACGTGGGCATAAACAGGAAATCGGGCGCAGCTCTCTTCAGACATACTTATCTGAGGGGATATGAGTAAAGGGCTGTAAAAGCAAAAAACAAAGCGCTTTCTGAAGGGGTTCATTGGTCAGTCTAGAACTCTTCAAATCGTTTTCTGTGCTTTGCTGTCCCAAGGCGGGGATTCAAGTAAATTGTAAATTGTTGTGTCTTGTAAAGCGCACTGCTACCCGGAGGCCTCGTAGCGCTATAGACCGCTGGGGAACCCGTCCTGGCTTTCCCTGTGAGATAGTCCCTCCAGGGGGTCTCCAAGGTGAAACCAGGCATCCCCGGCGTTTGTGTGGGGCCGTTGTGGAGATGAGGCAAGCTAATGCCCAGAGTTGCCGAGTGTGCTCCATGGTCGGAGTAGGCACCGATGCGAGAATTATCAGTCCGCTGATCCTGGTCCAAGACCCTGCCGCGTCGGGAATCGAACCCTGGTCCCAGGCCGTTCTCTGCACTCGGGTCTGCCGCCTCTAACCAGTGAGCCACACCTCTGCCCCTCTGCAAGGTTTCACCATTAACGAGCAGAAGCAGCTGACCCTAGGACAACAGCCTGTGTGAGGGCACTTCCGGATATTAGTCCCCTGAAGAACGCATCTGCAGTTTCATTTCCGCTTCCTACTTGTTACAACTAGAACCTATCAGACCAGTGTCAATAGGGGGCCATCATTTTAAGCACGGAAGCAGTGAATTTATTCAAAGTTCCCACCAGATTACTCTACAATAGTGTGCCTTCCTGGCCTTTGACACAATGTATTCTGGGAGTTGTAGTACGGGCTGCAGAAAGTTGCAAATCACAGTAGTCTGTAGCAGAACGCTCTAGTTTCCCGATTTACTTCGCCTTCCAGGTTTTTATTTCCGATGCCTATAATCCTGATGTTAAAATTGTACACACATAACTGCATGTCCCTTAAAGGCGAGGGTTACCCTACTCTGGACGAGTTACGGATTCATGCACTTAGGAAGCAAGAGATCGCTGCTCATACCTGCCAACTCACACGGTGTCAATGTGATGGGAGCTGAAATCGGTCTCCCGGTGAGAAGCCGATATCACACGGTGAGGAAAATCACTGTGAATAGTGGTTTTCCCTGACTTTGAACTGCCGACGCCCATTAAGGGGCGTGAAAACACCCCAGGACATCGGTACCAGCAAGCTTTTTTTTGGGGGGGGGGGCGGGGGGGACTTGGAGCTGTGGTTTAAAGTGCCTCGCATCTACTTCTCGACACGAGTCCTCGCTCCCTCCTCACACGGTTAGATTGTTCTACAGCAGGCATACCTGCCACCCCAAAGAAGGAAAAAACTGAACTGAAATAAAGTGTCAGGAAGGTAGAATCATTTGGTTACCATAACTTACTAAACAACCTATTATTAAAAAGGTTGCTCTAAAACAGTGGCGCCTAAAAGGCGGTAGCAAAAGTACACCGATGCTGCCTCCGGAGACACCCCAAGACCGGCAGCTCTGTTGACACCTGTCCATGTCCGAATGACAGCTTTTCTAGCTGCCAAGGTACCGCATGTCGTACTGGACACCCTCGGCCAGTCCTGGCTACTTATCCAGCAGTTCTAGCACAATAATAGGGGTTTGGACCCATATTTGCATACTAGGCCGTGTAGTTAAAAAAAATAGTTGCAGTGTGATAATGGCTACAACATCAGGACTTGTAAGGTGGCGCTCTGAATAAAGAAATGCTACTTTCCATGCCTCTTTAACGACTCCCCAATTGTACTTTGCGGTTTCCGTTATTCATTACATACTATTAAGGAACTCTGAAAAACTGAGCGAATTAACTATTTGTGGATACACGAAAGGCTATCCCAACAACCAGCAGTGAAACGTGCACAACGGATGCATTACACCGAAGGGAAATACAATTTTGCCATTTATTTTCTTCACAAAAAGTCCCTATCCGTTCCCCAACCAGAGGCAGCTGGGCGGTATGGAGAACTGAACACCTGCAAAAATAAACCCCTTATTTTGTTTGCTCGCTCACCTGTTCGCATCTGGTGGCTGACGGCTTCCTGCAGTGCGGTCCTGGCTGCCGGCGAGGAGCTGTTGTCTGCGCCTCCCTCAGTGCTCACCGCTTTTCCACATGATGCTGCAGTACAGGGCATGTCCCCAGGGAAGAAAGGAAGGCACCGGGGACCTGTTGCTGTCACTGCACAATCGCGCCACCTGCCGGCCCCTGCGTGCACTGCCACCTTCAGCAACAATCAAAACCTCAGACACGTTAATAAACTTTCCTATTTTCGTAAATGAGATTGTATTGAAAAATTGCAAATTTGAGACGGCCGGGGTCAGACCACTTTTCTAAGGACCGAAAAACATTCCCGTGTCCTAAAATTCTTAGACTCAGCTACTCAACCACCCTTCAACTGCAGATACGTGCAAGGAGACATACTATGCCGTTAAGACAGAAAAGACTGTAATAAAATGAAGTGGTGTTATAAATCGCGGCACCTCGTATAAAAATAGAGTGAGTTGTGAAGTGTTTCTGCTGGTGCAATGAGCCTGTGCAAGCAGCTGTTAATTATGCTGTTTTCTCTCTCGCACAAAGCTCTTCATTTATTATTTAACCCGCGGTTCCACTGTTTCAACAGCAGTCACGGGAGTCGCCCAGGGACTCTCTGGGACCAAAAACAGTTATGAAAGAGCAATGTTTAACTCCGGGGGGAGGGGCCAGTAATACCACGCTTTGTTCCCAAGGGACCCGTGTAATAGCCCACTATAAATATCCCGTTAACTTATCGGGAATCCACGTTAGCTCACACCCAGCAGCCCAGGGAGGGCGGCACGTGAGGTGGCAGGATAAAGCTTGGGGTGAGAAAGATCACCTGTAAATAAACGGGGACGTGACCCTCTTCCTGATCCTTGGACGCAAAAGCCACGGGAATTAAAAATCGTCATCCGAGAATAGCAGTGCTGTAGTACCGAGGACAGGCTTCACGAGTCTCATCCTGAAGCATGAGGTAGTTAGTACACAGTGTGGGCTCGAGTAAGCTCGGTCTCTCGTCCCCCATGGTTTTGGGCCACTAAACATTTGTGGGGGGAGGGAGTAGACGAGTATTGGTGTTCAAGACTAGAACACACACAACCCATACATCTCAGGGAAAGTGAACTCTGGAAAGTATTTCACCATTTGCCTGTGAAATAGGGATTTCATCATTATAATTAGGGTTCCTAGTTTTATGTTTTTTTAAAAAAACATTTCGGTCTATATTTATTCATATTTATTTATTGGCCATTTTATTTGTATTTATCAATATTTATTTTGTGTTTTGGGTATAAATGAAGTTGTAAAACTGTACATTTCCACATTTATTTAATTGATAGACTCACACTCATACTTTGATGTCTGTCATGTTGTGGCTATTTAAGCTGCCAAATATTACATAACAATCCATCCACTGGTAAATACTAGCATTATACCAGTTCAGTTCAAAGAAACTTTATTTCGGTTAATGTGACCTAAAAAGTACAAACACTTACAACCAATCATTTATAAAAATTACATCAAGGCATGCAAACAACAAATTTAGGATGCTTTAAAAATCACTGTACACATGATTATGAATTATAAATACCTTCATGCATTATAAAAATATAATTTTGGGGGTTGTTACTAGGCGGAGGACACATATTTAATTTCGAAAAATGCACAGTGCAATAAATAAGTAAAAAAAAATAGATAAAAAGAGATTCATAAAAAGGATGGCCCTTAAGTATAACACAGTAAACGAAGCCACGGAATGAGATTATACCAGGTTACAATAATGACATTTTTAATTCCCTATGACAGATCCAATACGTCCTTAGATGATTTCAGAAAAACTCCTCTGGTGCACCACATGGAGAACAGGATTCCTGCAACTGAGTAGACAATCGGGATACTGAGGTCACTTCAGTATCCTGAACGCCTCAAGACAATGCCTACTGCCAAGGTTCCTGCCAATCTGCACCAACCAACGTTTCCTTGCTTTGTAATAGCCAGGGCAAATAAAGAAAACGTGGAGCACTGATTCTTCAGGGTGATCACATGCCGGACAATGTATTGCTTGCTGATCTCTCCACTTGGATGTGAAACAGCAGAGCGGGAGAACCCCAAACCTGAATTGTAAATAAAGCTTTCTTGCCGCTATTGGTTTAATAAGATCTAGCACCATCTCAAAGCGAGAACGATCTTTTATTTCTAAGAAAGCTATAGTTAATTTGCCTGTTTTGGAACAAGAATGGAGTTGAGCCATTCTGTACTCTTCATAATGTACCTTAATTTGTTTCCTTGATATTAGAGAACAGGCTAACTCAGGTTCAGCCTAGCAATCCCCCAAGCCCATATGTGTTAACACATTTTTAATGTGGACAAACCAAGAAAGTCTGGCAGCACCCCGTGCCATCAATACTTCAGACAATTCCTCCCTATAGGGTAAAAGTTCTTGAGTAGTCCACAGACGACGCCAATGCATTAAGGGTTTAAGGCTCGACACTTCTGCAATCGCCATTAATCCCGAGTCTAATCGAAGCGGAATCAGCGGGTTGACACGTGGTAACCTAAACAACTGTCTAAGGTATTGATTCTCCACCTGTGCTAGGGTCTCAAGCTTAAGATGACCCCATAGCTCTGCGCCATATAATGCGCCACCTCGAGCATGGGCCTTATAAATTTCTAATGCCGGGCTAACTGCTCTCTTGCTAGACTTACTAAAAACCTTCATGATGCCACCTGTCGATTGCGCTAATTTTAGTGTCGACTTCGTAATGTGAGCTCCCCAGTCCATGGATTCAGTGATGGTAATGCCTAAATAAATAAAAGATGAAACTCTTTCAAGGGATTTACCATTTAATGAAGGGTTTGGGCGTGTACTTTTTGGACTATTAAACGCCATAAATTTAGTTTTCTGTAGATTTATTTCTAAACCTCTTTCCCTACAGAATAACTCACATTTGTCAAGAACCCTTTCTATCCCCATGGGTGATTTGGCTACCAAAAGAGTGTCATCGGCAAACATCATGGCTGAAATTCTACGGGAGGCTAACTTTGGGGCATCTAGGTCTTTTTCTGCTAGCAAGACATCAATCAAGCCATTGATGTACAGGCTAAATAAGGTTGGCGCAAGCACACAACCCTGGCGTACGCCCCGTTTACTGGGTATGGGTGCAATACTTTTCCATCCCTAACATATCTATTTTGCGCATAATTGTCTTCATGGAGGCGTTTAATAAGTTGGATTAGATACACAGGAACCCCATCTCACAGAGGACTGACCACAGTTTTTCTCTTGGCACCAAATCGAATGCTGACCTCAGGTCAACACATATTAGGTAGAGACTGCCCCCCTCCAGGTAAACGGTCTTCCAGTACAGCAATTGCAGTCTTAGTACTTGGTCCAGGGTCGACAGCTTTTCCCTGAACCCTGCCTGTAGGGAGGACAGTACCCCCTTTTCTTCCATCCAGGATCGTAGACTGAGGAGCAGAACACGTCCAAATATTTTTGGGGAAATATCTATTAAGCTACAAGTTCTCCTACGGTACTGTGCCCCAGCCGCGGTGCGAGCTGTCCTGCCTTCAAAGCTCGCACCGCTCCGTGTCCCTCGGCTGCCCCCGGGAGCCCCGCAGCGTTTGAATCAGAGCCGCGGTACGAGCCGCCACTTCAGCGAGGCTCGCACCGCTCCATGACCTTCTGCTGCCCCCGGGAGCCTCGCAGCTGCAATCTGAACTGGTTTACGAGCCGCCCCCCTCCAGTGAGGCTCGCACCGCTTTTCGCCCTCGCGAGCTTCCCCCTGGCACTCTCCGTGGCCGGCGCCCCCACCGGATCGAGTCGCGCATAGCAGTACGACTCGCACTTTTAGACCCGACCGTGCCTTTCGCTTCTCACGCGAGAAGCGTGAGCTTTGGCAGGCCGGGCCCGATTTACTCGCCAGAAGTGTGCGGAAGCGCTAGGGAGCACTGTACTTGCTGGGAACTGGGCACAAGGCCCCAAGATTACCTTTTGAGACTGTAAGAAGCTGATCAAGAACTGTGGCATATTTAAAGAGTAACTGGAAACGCTTTTTGCCGCTCGCAGCCGTTCATCACTGGGCGCTACTGAACATCAATGGCACTCTCATTTTTTAAAACTATACTCTGAGGATAGGCAGCAAGACCATACAATACCTTCAGTAATGGAAATACTAAGCACACCTGGCTTAGAGATAGGATGCAAGAAAGAGTCCTTTTCGTCACAGGAGGTTTATGACGCAATCTCGAAAATAATACCAGGGAAGGCAGCCGGCCCAGATGGCCTCCCGGGGGACTTACTACGGCATGACCCCAAAATATGGGCAGATTTCATAGCCTGTCTAATGAACTTAATCATGCATGGCCATCCTGTCCCCGAATCCTGGAAGGGCGCGGAGGTCATCACCATATATAAGAAAGGTAATAGAGATGACCCTGCCAACTATAGACCAATAAGTTTAATTGACACCATCCAAAAGGTCGTTGGCAGGGTCATCATAAATCGAAATGAGACATGGCTAATAGAGATAGCATTCTGTCCCATTTTCAGGTGGGGTTTAGACGAAATATTGGTGCTATGGACCAGGTATTCCGGTTCTGCGCAGTCTATTGAAAACAGTGTCTATCTACAAGGAAAGCTTGTATCTGGCTTTCATAGACTTGAAAACAGCATTTGACGTCATTCCCCACGCCAAACTCTGGGAGGTTTTATTGGGTATGGGCTTCCCTGTTTATTTGTTGCAATATATCATCAAGCTCCATGAAGACAACTACGCTAGGATTCGGTGGGGGAGTCAAGGCCAATTGACAGAGAGGGTACCAGTCAATAGAGGGGTGCAGCAGGGTTGTGTGATGGCGCCGACTTTGTTCTCCCTTTTTAGGTCTCGGCCTAGAGACGCGCTGAAAGCGCGTTCTCGGCAGAGAATTATTGCAATCGTTTCAGTCTCCAAAGCCGACAAAAGGAGACAAGAGCTGGGCACGCGCCCAGCATTCTCAATGGGAGAGGTGCGACAAGTGCTGGCCACGCGCGGATTCAGTCGCGCACACGCTCACGGCGCCAGTGTGCCCGCCGTGCGCCAATCACTGCTCTCTTCCTGGCCGGCATCGGGAAGTTTGGCAAGGCAGTGAGGGGACCGAGAGGTAGGTGCTTGTTCAGAATGTTATGTCCTCTAATTGCACGGACTTGCGGGAGTGTTTGCAGTGTAAAGTACCGGAATGGCGGGAGCAAAGAATGTCAGATGTGCTTTGAAGGATTCTGCTAATGTACACAGAACATTCAGTACAGTCTGCTCTCGGAGCGTGCACGTTACTGATCACCTATTCTTTATTGGACACCATGTGTTTTTTTAAATTCAACCCACTAAGATAAACGTGTCTATTCTCTTCTAGAAAAGAGTGTTAACCGTGACCAGTGTAAAATTAATCAGTAGCCTTGCCTGCTTTCAGAGTAGTGAGTAGTGAGTGCAGAGTGCTGAGTAGTGAGTGGTGAGTAGTGAGTGGTGAGTGCAGAGTGGTGAGTGCAGAGTGGTGAGTGCAGAGTGGTGAGTGCAGAGAGGTGAGTGCAGAGAGGTGAGTGCAGAGAGGTGAGTGGTGAGTGAGTGCAGAGTAGTGAGTAGTGAGTGAGTGCAGAGTAGTGAGTGCAGAGTAGTGAGTAGTGAGTGAGTGCAGAGTAGTGAGTAGTTAGTGAGTAGTGAGTAGTGAGTGAGTGCAGAGTAGTGAGTGCAGAGTAGTGAGTAGTGAGTGAGTGCAGAGTAGTGAGTGCAGAGTAGTGAGTGAGTGCAGAGTAGTGAGTGCAGAGTAGTGAGTAGTGAGTGAGTGCAGAGTAGTGAGTGCAGAGTAGTGAGTGCAGAGTAGTGAGTGGTGAGTGCAGAGTGGTGAGTGCAGAGTGGTGAGTGCAGAGTGGTGAGTGCAGAGTAGTGAGTGCAGAGTAGTGAGTAGTGAGTGAGTGCAGAGTAGTGAGTAGTGAGTGAGTGCAGAGTAGTGAGTAGTGAGTGAGTGCAGAGTAGTGAGCACAGAGTAGTGAGTAGTGAGTGAGTGCAGAGTAGTGAGTAGTGAGTGCAGCGTAGTGAGTGCAGAGTAGTGAGTGCAGAGTGGTGAGTAGTGAGTGCAGAGTAGTGAGTAGTGAGTGAGTGCAGAGTAGTGAATGAGTGCAGAGTAGCGAGTGCAGAGTAGTGAGTAGTGAGTGAGTGCAGAGTAGTGAGTGCAGAGTAGTGAGTAGTGAGTGAGTGCAGAGTAGTGAGTGCAGAGTAGTGAGTGCAGAGTAGTGAGTAGTGAGTGCAGAGTAGTGAGTAGTGAGTGCAGAGTAGTGAGTAGTGAGTGCAGAGTAGTGAGTGCAGAGTAGTGAGTAGTGAGTGCAGAATAGTGAGTAGTGAGTGCAGAGTAGTGTGTAGTGAGTGCAGAGTAGTGAGTGCAGAGTAGTGAGTGCAGAGTAGTGAGTGCAGAGTAGTGAGTGAGTGCAGAGTAGTGAGTGCAGAGTAGTGAGTAGTGAGTGAGTGCAGAGTAGTGAGTGCATAGTAGTGAGTAGTGAGTGAGTGCAGAGTAGTGAGTGCAGAGTAGTGAGTGCAGAGTAGTGAGTGAGTGCAGAGTAGTGAGTGCAGAGTAGTGAGTAGTGAGTGAGTGCAGAGTAGTGAGTGCAGAGTAGTGAGTACAGAGTAGTGAGTGCAGAGTAGTGAGTGCAGAGGAGTAGTGAGTGCAGAGTAGTGAGTGCAGAGTAGTGAGTGCAGAGTAGTGAGTGCAGAGTAGTGAGTAGTGAGTGCAGAGTAGTGAGTGCAGAGTAGTGAGTGGTGAGTAGTGAGTGTAGAGTAGTGAGTGCAGAGTAGTGAGTAGTGAGTGCAGAGTAGTGAGTGCAGAGTAGTGAGTGCAGAGTCGTGAGTGCAGAGTAGTGAGTGCAGAGTAGTGAGTAGTGAGTGCAGAGTAGTGAGTGCAGCGTAGTGAGTGCAGAGTAGTGAGTAGTGAGTGCAGAGTAGTGAGAGCAGAGTAGTGAGTAGTGAGTGCTGAGTAGTGAGTAGTGAGTGCAGAGTAGTGAGTAGTGAGTGCAGAGTAGTGAGTAGTGAGTAGTGAGTGCAGAGTAGTGAGTATTGAGTGCAGAGTAGTGAGTAGTGAGTGCAGAGTAGTGAGTGCAGAGTGCAGAGTAGTGAGTGCAGAGTGGTGAGTGGTGAGTAGTGAGTGCAGAGTAGTGAGTGCAGAGTAGTGAGTAGTGAGTGAGTGCAGAGTAGTGAGTGCAGAGTAGTTAGTGAGTGCAGAGTAGTGAGTAGTGAGTGAGTGCAGAGTAGTGAGTGCAGAGTAGTGAGTAGTGAGTGCAGAGTAGTGAGTGCAGAGTAGTGAGTGCAGAGTAGTGAGTGCAGAGTAGTGAGTAGTGAGTGCAGAGTAGTGAGTAGTGAGTGCAGAGTAGTGAGTGCAGAGTAGTGAGTGCAGAGTAGTGAGTAGTGCATGCAGAGTAGTGAGTAGTGAGTAGTGAGTGCAGAGTAGTGAGTAGTGAGTGCAGAGTAGTGAGTGCAGAGTAGTGAGTAGTGAGTGCAGAGTAGTGAGTGCAGAGTAGTGAGTGCAGTGTAGTGAGTGCAGAGTAGTGAGTGCAGAGTAGTGAGTGCAGAGTAGTGAGTAGTGAGTGCAGAGTAGTGAGTAGTGAGTGCAGAGTAGTGAGTAGTGAGTGAGTGCAGAGTAGTGAGTAGTGAGTGAGTGCAGAGTAGTGAGTGCAGAGTAGTGAGTGCAGAGTAGTGAGTAGTGAGTGCAGAGTAGTGAGTGCAGAGTAGTGAGTAGTGAGTGCAGAGTAGTGAGTGCAGAGTAGTAAGTAGTGAGTGCAGAGTAGTGAGTAGTGAGTGCAGAGTAGTGAGTAGTGAGTGCAGAGTAGTGAGTGCAGAGTAGTGAGTAGTGCATGCAGAGTAGTGAGTAGTGAGTGCAGAGTAGTGAGTGCAGAGTAGTGAGTAGTGAGTAGTGAGTGCAGAGTAGTGAGTAGTGAGTGCAGAGTAGTGAGTGCAGAGTAGTGAGTGCAGAGTAGTGAGTAGTGAGTGCAGAGTAGTGAGTGCAGAGTAGTGAGTAGTGAGTGCAGAGTAGTGAGTAGTGAGTACAGAGTAGTGAGTAGTGAGTGAGTGCAGAGTAGTGAGTGCAGAGTAGTGAGTAGTGAGTGAGTGCAGAGTAGTGAGTGCAGAGTAGTTAGTGAGTGCAAAGTAGTGAGTAGTGAGTGAGTGCAGAGTAGTGAGTGCAGAGTAGTGAGTAGTGAGTGAGTGCAGAGTAGTGAGTGCAGAGTAGTGAGTAGTGAGTGCAGAGTAGTGAGTGCAGAGTAGTGAGTAGTGAGTGCAGAGTAGTGAGTAGTGAGTGCAGAGTAGTGAGTGCAGAGTAGTGAGTGCAGAGTAGTGCGTGCAGAGTAGTGAGTGCAGAGTAGTGAGTAGTGCGTGCAGAGTAGTGAGTAGTGAGTGCAGAGTAGTGAGTGCAGAGTAGTGAGTAGTGAGTAGTGAGTGCAAAGTAGTGAGTAGTCAGTGCAGAGTAGTGAGTGCAGAGTAGTGAGTAGTGAGTGCAGAGTAGTGAGTGCAGAGTAGTGAGTGCAGAGTAGTGAGTGCAGAGTAGTGAGTAGTGAGTGCAGAGTAGTGAGTGCAGAGTAGTGAGTAGTGAGTGCAGAGTAGTGAGTGCAGAGTAGTGAGTGCAGAGTAGTGAGTGCAGAGTAGTGAGTAGTGAGTGCAGAGTAGTGAGTATTGAGTATTGAGTAGTGAGTAGTGAGGGCAGAGTAGTGAGTAGTGAGTGCAGAGTAGTGAGTGCAGAGTAGTGAGTAGTGAGTGCAGAGTAGTGAGTAGTGAGTGCAGAGTAGTGAGTGCAGAGTAGTGAGTGCAGAGTAGTGAGTAGTGAGTGCAGAGTAGTGAGTAGTGAGTGCAGAGTAGTGAGTAGTGAGTGCAGAGTAGTGAGTAGTGAGTGCAGAGTAGTGAGTAGTGAGTGCAGAGTAGTGAGTGCAGAGTAGTGAGTGCAGAGTAGTGAGTGCAGAGTAGTGAGTAGTGAGTGCAGAGTGAACAATTCCAATCCAAACCACATAATTCCATTACACACCACATGCATACACTCCATAATACATGGGTAAAAGACATTGCCATTTACAATGCCATTAACTCTAACTCAAATAAATCCGAGACCTATTGCATTTCCAATGCTTGTTATAAATGGGGTGGTGAACCACTTACGGGAGGAACCCGCGGATGCCCCTGTCCTAGCTGGAGAGAAAATCCCCACACTTCTCTTCGCAGACGATACCCTCCTGATGTCCAAAACCCCTAAGGGTCTACAAAAATTGCTTGACCGCTTCAGTATCTTTTGTAACGAACGTGGGCTAATGGTCAATACTACAAAAACGAAACTGATGGTACTATCTGCTAAAAGGAATTTGAAGAAAGTCCATCTTTCCCTGAATGGTACCCCCCTAGAAGTGGTGGATGAATTTGATTACCTTGGGGTCAGGCTTTGTAACAATATGAGATGGGACTCCCATATATCTAAAATGGTCCTAAATCTCAAAAGAGTCTCCGGAGCCATCTTAAAGAACCAGCGACTTTCAATCAGCAGACCGGTAGCCCCCGCCCTGGCAGTTTACGAGGGGAAAGCTTTAGCCTCTGCAGTTTATGGCTCTGAATTATGGGGCGCGGAGAATAGTAAGACGCTGGCTATTGCGGAGAACAAGTTCTTGAGACAACTAGTTTCCCTTCCTCCCTCGACCCCCTTGAAACCACTACTTTTTGATATGGGCAAAAGACCAATTGCAGAATAGTTCAAATACGACCAGTGCTATTCTGGGTGCGACTTAGACGGACCCCAGAACTGGCAAATTATGCCCTAGTACTGGACGAACTAATCACTCTAAATGCTTCCGGCAAAATAAGGTGGCTCAACAATTTAAAAAAACTGGTTGAATCTATAGGTCTGGCTGAGTCTTGAGCCATGCAAGCCCCTCCGTCTAAACAAATTGTTAAGAAATTATATTGGGAATGGGCTGAGGGCAGAGATGGGGTATCAAAGAGAGGAGTGATGGGCTATTACTACTCTAAGAGAGTAGAAGGTCCAGACACGACGTGCCCAACTAGTAAGTCTCAACAAGTTATTGTGTTGTTCCTGAGGAAGAGAAGGAAATGCTACAGTCTGAGATGCAGGTCATTTATGGCAGGGTAACCAGGCGGTAGCCCTGGGAATCCATTTTGTTGGATTTAATGCCCCCACACACCCTTTCAGGTGTCATGCTTCATCATTTGGGCCTACTCCTCGTATGGGTCGGCGGTGCAATACCCAACGGGCAACACCTCGTAGAGGGGCTCTTTGGCGGAGATCTTTTTCCAACAGCCGTATGGATGAAGTGCGGGTGTGGGACCAGAACTAAAGGGTAGACGTGATGTGGTGTGGGAAATTTAAAATAAAGCTAGTGGTACCGGGAATACTTTATTCATTCGGGCCACTGCTTTGGTTAAAAACGGTTATTCTTAGAGGAGAGTGGTGGAAAATAATGTTTCCAATTATCCTCTGGAAAGTTTATAGTCCGGTCAACATGTTTCTCGCTACTGTGAAAATTGGCTAGAGATTCTTCAGGACCTAGTTGACTATTAGCAAATATCTAATGTTGTGAGACTGTCTACGCTATTAGAATGTGGTTTCTATGTGCTTCTATGGCTACCACATTTGTGGGTGAAGGGAAAACAATATTATATTACCCTTCTTCTAGTTGTGAAGCGGCGAAGGGTAGGTGCATACAGCGAAGCCCAGGCATTACCAACCTTGTGGTGGAAGAACTCCCTGGAGCTTTACCCGCTGGACACTGTCGTTGTCTGTTTGTTTTTAACTATAGGTACTAACAATCATAACTAGATGAAGGGTAATATAATATTGTTTTCCCTTCACCCACAAATGTGGTAGCCATAGAAGCACATAGACACCACATTCTAATAGCGTAGACAGTTTCACAACATTAGATATTTGCTAATAGTCAACTAGGTCCTGAAGAATCGCTAGCCAATTTTCACAGTAGCGAGAAACATGTTGACCGGACTATAAACTTTCCAGAGGATAGTTGGAAACATTATTTTCCACCACTCTCCTCTAAGAATAACCGTTTTTAACCAAAGCAGTGGCCCTTATGAATAAAGTATTCCCGGTACCACTAGCTTTATTTTAAATTTCCCACACCACATCACGTCTACCCTTTAGTTCTGGCCCCACGCCCGCACTTCATCCATACGGCTGTTGGAAAAAGATCTCCGCCAAGGAGCCCCTCTACGAGGTGTTGCCCGTTGGGTATTGCACCGCCGACCCAACGAGGAGCAGGCCCAAATGATGAAGCATGACACCTGAAAGGGTGTGTGAGGGCATTAAATCCAACAAAATGGAATTCCCAGGGCTACCGCCTGGTTACCGTGCCATAAATCACCTGCATCTCAGACTGTAGCATTTCCTTCTCTTCCTGAGGGCAGAGATCTCGTCACTTCAAGCTGGGGACCTCTGACGAACAACTTCCTCATTCATAAACCCGGTAGGAAATTGGAACCATTTCTGGATTTTATTCAGACCCCCAGAGATAGAACCCTGTTCTTAAAACTGAGATATGGCACCCTCCCCTTAAAAAAATTAATGGAAGGGTGGAAGGGCAGGAGGGTTAATGATCTAAAATGTCCAGGCTGCTTGTGTCCGGTAGAATCCCTTGGACACTTTCTGTTTGCTTGCAATGCCTACAAACATGCTAGGGCAAAATGGCTGAAACCTGTGTGTAGGGAGATGGGCGTTAGAGACCACAGATCAGCTTTGCGTATTATTTTAACCAGCACTACCTCAATGTACATAGTGTGTGGGATAGCTAAGTATTTGGCCAGTGCTTGGTTTACACGATCTAGACTGCTTTTATCGTCTTAAGAGTGCATCCTTTTTATACATATCTCTGTAGACTTTCTCCACATTTTTTTAAAAACTAACTGTAACAATGATTTTTTCTTCTAATGAACTTGTAGTAATATCTGTAATTGTTCAATGGGATTTTATCTCTGTACTTTTATGATATATTTTTATCGAATAAAGTATTCCAACAACAATTAAGCTAATTGGTCTGTAATTAGTTGGTAGGAGTGGAGAACCTTTTTTAAAAATCGGAATCATCTCCACACCAAGCCAGCTAGAAGGAATCTTCATACCCTGCATTATGGCCTTAAAATGCACCCAAAAATACTGGGCTCAGATCGATGGTTTGCTCCTGAAGACATCCCCAGGGATCTTATCCAGACCATGTGCTTTGCCCGGGGCTATTTTTGCCAATGCGCCCTTTATTTCATTTAAACTTATACTTGGACTCATACTAACATCGAGGTGGCGGTTTGTATCCCCTTTGTTTGAGGGGCAATCCACTTTCGAATAACGGCCAACAGTTGGGACATCTTTGGGCATCTTTTCATCAGCATAGAGGGATTCAAAGTGCTCCCGTCAAACCTCTTCGTCCAAATTCGGTTCAACCGCTCTATTGGGGGTAGTAGAACTGAAATTTACAACACCCCAAAATGTCCTCATGTCTCTATCCCCTAGTGCAGTTTTCAATGTATCCCAATTTTCCGTTTCCCACCTTTCTTTAGCTTCTTGAACAACCTCTTTATAAGCCTTTCTTGCAATTTTTATTTGTGGGCGGTCATTAGCTTTAATAGATACTAACAGTGCCCTTTTAGCCTTACGACAAAGAGCATTATACCAGGGGTGGGATGGCGGCCTACCCGGCCTGATCATTTTATTGGGAAAGAAGAAGTTCAATGTGACTTCTCCTAATTTGGCATGATTCGACTCAACCACCTCTAGGTCTAAATCGTCCCTACTTTGGCCGTATGAAATAGACACCTCTACAAGTACAGGGAGTAGAGCATCATATAGACTACTCAAATTATCCTGCGATTGACTGAAATCAGTCCATCGCACTTTCCGCCTACAGTTCGAGACAGTCAACCTGAGATCAATGGGGTTATCTAGGGAGTGCACACTCTCGGAATTTAAAGCTTTTAGTTCTACTACTAACGCATAGTGATCACTATCTGAACATGGGATGATCTTAAAATCAATCATCCTGTCCCAAGAATTAGAATCAATTAGAATGTAATCTAATAAAAACCCACAATCCTTACTATGAAACGTGTAACCATTTGATGTATCAGACAGTGATCTCCCATTACATGCTCTTAATGAGTGTTTCACGACGAGACAGTTCATCTGGACCACCAGTGGAGACCATTTTTTAACTTTTGGACATCTGTACTCTGGTATTTCCAGAAAATAATCCTCATCATGTAGACTGTCAAGAAACAAACCCTCAAGTGGCTCAAACTGACAGTTAAAATTGGCGGTTTTACTTTGGGTTTTGGTTTAGCTTTGCTATTTCTGCCCGATTGGTTTGGGATGATGGCCTTAGGTGACTCTGAGCTCATTGCATCTATAATTACTAATTGATCATTGGAAAATTCTATTGCTGGAACCCTTGTGTCACATGTAGGACTGAGATCCATTGATTCTATTTCTAAATTTTGGGGGGTGGATAGGCGTCTCTCGGTCCGTTCTATTTCTGTGGCCTCTGCTCCAAGGGCTTTCTATAACATCCTGTCTATAGACGTAGGTTTAGAGCTTGGTTTAGGCAAAGCTAGGGTTTGTTTCTTCTCCACACAAGCCCGTGTCCCCATTTTGAAGAATCTTAAATATTATGGGTGTTGGACTTGGCCCTTCTGGCAGGTTCACCCCTGAACTTTTTTGCCTTTTAATGTTATAGCATTACAGTGATTTCTGGTCTTTGCGCACTTTAGCATTGTGGTGTAGTGTAAAGTGCGTGCGCTCTCTGAGTGCGTGTGTGAGGTTGGCCTGCCCTCCCATTGGAATGCATGGGGGATATGTGTGTCCATGGTAGTTCCTGATGCGTGGGGAGTGCAGGGTCGAGTTTGGTATGTGCAAACTCGTGAGAGTAAATGCAGCGCGATGATGTGTGCGGATTTACTGTGTCTCGTGTGGAAGTGCCACTTCTAGAAGTTGGCATGTCTGTGTAATAATTGTGAAATGACTGTCTGGCTTGTGATTGGCTTGAGCTGGCTGGTGTGCCTGGCTCCAGGAGTCAGGATGGGTCAGCCACGGTGGTGAGTGGAGAGATCTGCATATTGATGGCAGGGAGGAGTGCACCTGGGACCTGAATAGGATTGGGCTTTCCCTAGAAAATGCTGGCTCCGCCCCCTGTGGTGCGACTGATGACCCTAGCCTGTCCTGTGAAGGGGGAGAGGGGCTGAGCACAACAGAGTGCTCCAGAACCAGCTGCGTCTGGTTTTCCCCCACCCTGCACCCTAGAGACAAAGGGATTTAGTGTGTAAAAAGAGGTTGTGACCTCATGTTAAATGTTCTTGTTTCCTTACTTGAATCTACCAGAGGCGTGCTGCTTCTGGGGCCCAGGGGAAGGCTTGCCTCCCTGGGCCCTGCCCAGCCCCTGGATGCCCTGGATGCTAAAGGACTTCTTTGGGACCCTTGTTTATTGCTCTTTGATGTTGCCAAGGCTTGTTCAGCCTGCCCAGCAGCATGTGAGCGCTGTCCTGCCTTTATCCTTGTTGTGTTTCCCTTTTTGCTAGCCTTCTGGACTTAAGGCTGCCCTAGCGCCCTGTGAGCGCTTTTCTTTGTTTCCTGGATTGTCCCCCAGCGAGGGAGAGCCGGGGGCTGAGCAGCACGATGCTGTCTGCTCTTGAGGAGGGACCCCCCTCCCTCGGGGATTCCCCCATCATGCCGGGATTGCGGGTGCCACCCCGCTTATGCGAATTTAATTAAGGGTGGCACCCCTTTTTATCGGCACCTTAACGGGTGCCCACCCTGTTTCTATTTTTAGTTTATACTTCGAGGGTGCCTACCCCTCATTATTGCCCCCGACAAGAGATGCCGCCGCCGTGTGAAAACCGAAAGCCAGGCCGCGCCCACCTGACTGTGGGCGGGGCCTGGAGTGCGTCCTTTCCGCTGCCCCCTGCCTGGGGGAAGTCATTGCAGCCTTGCTGGTCTCCTGGGTCGAGAGGGAGACCGGAGATGCTGCCCACCGCCCAAAAAGGAGCTGGTGCTGCGTGGAGAGGCTGGGAGCCCACCCCGCCTCCCCGAGTGGCCGCGAGACGTCCGGGAGCCTTGCAGGTTCCATTTTAAAAGTCCCGGTCCCGAGATGGGGACCAGGTGAAGACCGGCATATGCAGACGGCGGGGCTCCCTTGAGGAGGAAGAGCCCCTCCAGCAACGTCGACGATGTCCTGTGGGCGGGGCGCTGGGCAATGGCCGGTGCCTGCCCCCGACGCGCCAACGAGAGGAGCCTTTTCCCCGCTGAGAGCCACTAAGTGTAGACGGCTAGGGCGGGAGGAAGGTCACACATGCACCCCAGGCACCAGAGTGGTGCCCCCTTCTTCCGAGCGGCCCCAGATGGCAGCGGGCTGCTCCAGTGATGGTTTTCTTGTCGTCCCAAGGACCCCGTGGGAGTCCTGAAGTCCCAGGGGGCCCGTGTTCCCCCAGAGCCATGGCGCTCCAACAAGGGAGCATCTATTCCAAAAAAAGGGGCGCGAGGGGTCCAGAGGGGCCTCTGTTCTTGCCCACCCTTTGTTTGGCCTCATTCAACCTTAGAGCATGAGAGCTCCTGCGAAGCCCTAGTTATTTTGGAGCCAGATGGCTCCCAGAGGGTACCTTATTTAGGTACTGAGCCCCGTGTGGCTCCAACATTTTGGCACAGTCTTTCCTCTAAGGGCCAGGCAGGGCCCATGTCGCAGTGTGCCTCCCAGCTGCCCAGCAAGTAGTGGGCAGCTGCACCTTTTAGGTTCTTTTCTTTCTAGGGACATGTCTCTGGACTCAGGAGTGACCCACACTCCTTCACCCCTACTTTGGCCTACCACAGCTGTGCAGCACTTAGAACCAGCTGCAGCGTTTAGGCCCTACTCCTGTCCTCAGCTGCCCAGCAAGTAGTAGGCAGCTGCTAGGTTTAGGTTTTGGCGCAGTGGCGCCACCTGGACCCTAATGTAATTTATGTGCTGTTATGATTCATGTGCTATTGCTTTTTGCGTGTTAGGAAATGTGCTGTGTGTAGTATGTTTCGCGCACCCTGTGTTCTGATATCTCTAGACATGGCTTATGCATAGGAGGTTGTTTTACCTGTTTAGGTATGTTAGGGAGATTGTACTTCCCTGTGTGATTTCCGCCCCTAGTGTAAGGTTTTACTTAGGTGGTGAGGGTCTACTGAAGTTAGACTGATGGGATACCGTGTATGATGGATTTCGTGGAGCAGACTGTTGCAAGTGCAGTGATTATCAGTGTTTACTGACTGTACGTTCTATGACCTATTGTTACTTGTTTGTTTTAGTTCACCTTTACCAAGTTCACTTTGTGGAGGTCCTGACAGTGGTCCATGTGGCCCTGTCAGGTGTACATAATCCCTTGTAAATATTGCCAGTTGGCACAGTGTACATAATGTGATTACTCTTCTAATGTGTTTGGTAGAATACAAAGGCTATTTTTATATATAACCTTGTGTGGAGTTCCTTTTGTGGGGGGCCTTGGATGTTGTTGCTGGTGGGTGCGTGCGCAAATGCTTTACACATTGCCTCCGAGATAAGCCTGACTGCTTGTGCCAAGCTACCAAGGGGGTGGGCAGGGGTTATCTTTTGCGGGTGACTTCCTTGCCCTGACTAGAGTGGTGGTTTCTGCCTGGCTTTGGCGCAAGCCTCAGCCAACCAGAAATCCCCATTTCTAACAATGGGGGATTGATTTATACACAACACTACACTAGAAGGATGCAATATACACACATAGGAGTTTCCCTGTAGCCTTACTGGGCAGGCGTTTATGCTTCACAGAACGCCAAGACAATACCAATTAGTAGAGATGGACAAGTCTTAAGAGATGTCAAACTTGATAGAAATTCAACAGTACCTCGTGTCCAGGAACCTCTTTGTAAATGTTAGGGGGGATGCCCAGCCCAGCCTCTTCTAGCCTCTGACGGGTACGGAAAGGCGCGCCCTTGGCCCGGGCATCGCCTGGGCAGTGCGCGGGCGTGCGCTGCAGGAGGGCCAGGCCGATTCTGAGGGCCTCTGGCGCCCTCCGACAGCGCCACTGGCTCTGCGCCTAGCAGAGCCCTCTGGGAAATCTAATTTGGGCCGAGCCGTTCCCCTCATGGCTGTGCTGTCGGCTCCGCTCCCCTCAGCTGCGTTTTAACAATGGTAGCAAAAGCAGCAGGCTCCCGCTGGCTCCCGTGTTGGTAATTTTGGCCGTTCCCCTCACGGCTAGTTCAAACTCTGCAGCGTCCCGCGCTGCAGGAGGGCCAGGCCGCTTTTGAGGGCCTCTGACGCCCCCCAACAGCGTCACTGGCTCTGCGCCTAGCAGAGCCCTCTGGGAAACGTAGTTTGGGCCGAGCCATTCCCCTCACGGCTGTGCTGTTGGCTCCGCTCCCCTCAGCTGCGTTTCAACGATGGCGGCAAAAGCAGCAGGCTCCCGCTGGCTCCCTTGTTGGTAATTTTGGCCGTTCCCCTCACGGCTAGTTCAAACTCTGCAGCGTCCCGCGCTGCGGGAGGGCCGGGCCGATTTTGAGGGCCTCTGGCACCCTCCAACAGTGTCACTGGCTCTGTGACTAACAGAGCCCTCTAGGAAATGTAGCTTGGGCCGAGCCGTTCCCCTCACGGCTGCGCTGTCGGCTATGCTCCCCTAGATGTGTTTCAACGATGGCGGCAAAAGCAGCAGGCTCCCGCTGGCTCCCATGTTGGTAAGTTTGGCCATTCCCCTCATGGCTAGTTCACACTCTAGCATTATACCACAAATGTACAAATTTTGACACATGCCATTATTTAAAGAAATTTCAGCCTGTTCTTTAGTATCCCATGCTGTCCCTCTGCTCAGCTGCTGGGCAACAATTCATAAAAGACCGCATGGAGAGTTAAAAGCAGCACAATTTTCTGTATTTATCCACTTTCAAAAATAAATGCAGACAGAAAACACATTGTTCTCTGTCTATATTATCTGTACAAATCCATAAAAACAGAAAACAGGGAGCCTTAATTTTAATGATAGCCCAACACGGCAAGTGTAGCTTCAAATGGGTGTGGGGCTGTTACAGTCCCCTAATAAATGTATTTTCTGATAAATAATTGGGTACAGGTCCTTTCAGTCAGTTATTGTGAGGTGTCAGTCGGATTTCACCATGGATGTTTACATACACAGACAAAAACACACTCTCTCTCTTCCTCTCTTTATTGATCGTCCTCAAAATATTTGTTATTTTACAAAATATTGTGTTTTCTCTTAATATTTCTACTAATCCTCATTCCTCTCCCTTTCCAGTGCCCCTTAGGCCCCTCTCATCCGCCATGCTTGCCCTATAATGTATTGAAACATTATATGCCAGACTGATTATCAGAATATCTGAAGCTCAACACCCCCGCCCCCCCACCCCCACACACCCAATCTTGTTGACCAAGCTACATCCCTGGTTCAACCCTAACCACTCTGAAGAGGTTTAATTTTTGTCAGTACTACTAGAATTATGTGGCATGGAGGACCAATTTATGTAGCAAGGTGATCTAAATTATGTATTAAAAATGCAAATTATCTGACACATTGTCTGGTAGTATTATTTTATTCTATTTGAGGTAGGAACACCATTTTTGTGACATCTGCAAATATGTGTAAAATATAGTAAATCCATAATTAGGAGGTACTCACCGGAGCTACAGAATCAGCTACACCAACTGACCCTCACCATTTCCCATTTTATAATAAAGTATTTATTCGAGAAACGTAAACACAATCTAAACATTAGAACGCCAATTAGTGCCCATTGTTAGCTGCAACTTGAACTTGGGAAACATTTTTCCAAGCTAACTTCTCCAAACAACGCAGTATTAAAAGTACATCTAACATTTGTAATACTGTCAGGCCCTCTACTGGTATGGCAATTGATCGTCACCAGGTTTGCCTTCTAGCAACAAAGAAGTCACAGAAGAAAGAGAAAGACTCCGTGGTGAGGCAGAGCTGGAGCTCTCTGATTCATGCACGGAATTCCAACATGGCCGCCGACTAAGACGAGAGAATTAGCGGTCTAGTTGTTCTCGGTTATTCAGGTGGAGCGCGAGTGCCAATTCGAATGCGCACTTCACCGAGGTTTTCACCGGACCAAGACAGTTTAAGGAACGGTCTAGTCAGAGAAACCTTGGTAACATAATTTATCCCAGTCAGAGTGAATGTTACCGATTACCGGAGTGAGTCAGAGTAGGCGGAGAAGTTCGTCAGAGAAAATACCAGTTTCTATCCATTCCCACCCCCTTCTTCCTTCCCCGTTTTTCCCTGTCAGACAAGAATGATAAAGACTTATTTTCGAAGAAAGAAGCCGACAGAACTTCAATTCGACGTGTAGCAGATAGCGCTTGAAGCAGCTCGACTCGCCGGACCAAGAAAAGATAAGTGACGAATTCTGAGAAATGTATAAATGTACAGAAGTATAAATACTAGAGATAATCAAAGTAGAGTTACTAGGACACAGTAGAGTTTAGGAAGAAGGTGCTCGCTACAATAGTTCTGGAGATTCGCTGAATTCCTAACGAATAGCAGGAAAGGAGTCTGTAGTAAAGGTTTCCCAGCAAGAAGAATATTTAAGAAAGAAAAGCAGTTACAGTAAGGTAAGGGAGTGTAGCGTAGTAGAAAATATCAAAGAAGAGGAGGCACAGAGGTAGAAATAATAATAATTGGAGATTTTTTCTTTTGAAACCACTTGTGTTTTCAGACGTAACTAGCCTACAGAAAAAGATAAGCTAAGAAGCAGATAGAAGAAAGGAGAGGGGCAATAACTCCGGAGGAATTGGTAAGGAGAAGATAGGAAGAGATTTAGTGCGAAAGAGAGGAAGCAGAAAGGGAGGCTAATCATTTATTGTGTTGTGTATGCATCAGGCTTCTGAATTTAAAGACGAAGAGAACAGACAGAAGGAAGAGTAAGGAGGCAGAATTCAGCAGGAGCCACGGGCCTTCAGAGCAGTCTCTCCAAATTTGTAATTTTATCAAATTTTCCCCCTTTCCCCCCGGGGCTGCATTTGAGCCAGGATATCAGAACTGGTTCAGTGTAGTCTAGTGGTGGAGTTGGAACCAGCATCATCTGCTCCCGTGCAACAAGTGGTAAGAGATCACTTCAGACACTGACAGAGTGAAGTGCTCACGTTATTATTTGCACCTGAGCGAGATGGCAGAAGGCATAACTTTGCAAACCTTAGGAACAGTCTTAGAAGCCATACAAAAGGAACTAATAGCGGTTAGAGCAGAAATAGAAGATTTAAAACAAGAAGTGGTTAAGTCCAGAAAAGAGACAGCAGAATTAGCTCATAGAATTGAACGACCACTAGGTGTAGGCAGAGATACTTTAGGGGCATCTGGTGAAGAGTCCAACAGATTCACCACACAAGTAATTCACTCTCTGTCTCCCGTCATACCCTTAGCTCCTCCAGGGTGCTTCAGTGGGGATCCACAGAAGGCTCAAATATTCCTCACCCAATGTTCTTTGCATTTTATGTGCCGCCCAACTATTTTCCCTGATGCGCAGTCAAGAGTAGCGTTCGCTTTGTCGTATTTGAGTGGGGATGCGGCTTCGTGGTCAATGCCATTAGTCACCCGGGACGACCCGATACTTCAGAACCATGAAGAGTTTAAGAAGGAATTTCTCAGGATCTTTGATCGAAGAAGAATTTTGCAGGCCGTGGATAATGAATTACTCGAGCTACGCCAGGGTAATCGTGACTTGGTAGCTTATCTGGCCCAGTTCAATAAGTTGGTTTTGGAAACGAATTGGCCTGAAAGCAAGAGAGCAGCAGTCTTCTATCGTGGGTTGAGGGATGAGCTAAAAGATGTCTTGGCGCAGATTCCAAACCGACCTACCGAGATATCAGAGTTAGTCGACCTAGTTCTGGAAATTGATTTCCGGCAGGGAGAATGAAAGGGTGAAAGGAAAAAAGATTTCAAGCCTACAGTCCCTCGGTTTGACAGAGTTCAGTCAGATTATAATTGTGCGGGGGATGGAGTACCGACTTCTGAACCGATGCAAATAGGAACCATTAGAGGACCTTTGATCAAAGAAGAAAAAGAAAAGAGAAGGTCAGGAAATGTATGTATGCATTGTGGTTCAAATGGTCACTTTGTCAGAAGCTGTCCTAAAAAACCTAAGACTCACCTAAGAATACACTTCAGTCTTCTTTCGCTCACTTGGTTCACTCTGTGATAATCAAATTCCGACAAACCACGCTCTGTGGAGTGTCTGTAATGGTGAATTCAGGAGCCACCGGAAACTTTTGCGATTTAAAATTTGCAGGGAAGGTTGGTCTAAAAGCCATAATGAAGAGTAAAAGTGAACCAGTAAGGGCAGTGGATGGTACCAACTTGTCCTCTGGACCGATAATCAGTCACACTGAACCTATTCAGATGACTTCACACGATGGACATCATCCAATTCAACCTGATTGACGCACCTCAATTCCAACTTATATTAGGAATACCGTGGCTGACAGAGCATAACCCCACCATAAATTGGAGCGAAAGAACTATAACTATGAATTCGAAGTATTGCAAAGAGAATTGCATGGGTAAAGAAAATAAGAAGTATGATATTAATCCGACTCTTTCCTTGTGTGAAGCAGAGACATCAGTGTGCGTTATAGATTCTCAAGAAATACCTAGTAATTACCAGGATTTTGAAGATGTTTTTAACAAGAAGGAAGCAGAGACATTACCTCCTCACCGATCGTATGACTGTACCATAGAGTTGGAAACAGGGGCCAGCCTCCCTTGCAGTCGTGTGTACGTGCTAACCGAAAAGGAAAATCAACATCTTAAGGATTACCTGGAAAAATATCTGGCCAATGGATTTATTCATCCATCCAAGTCTCCCGTATCATCTCCATTGTTTTTCGTACCAAAGAAAGAAGATGATCTCAGAACTTGTATAGACTTTCGCGCCATTAACAGGATTACCAAGAAGAATCGCTACCCTCTTCCCCTTATTTCTGTTCTACTAGACTAAGTCAAAGGAGCACAGGTTTACACAAAGTTGGATTTAAGAGGGGCGTACCATCTGATCCGAATGAAGGCAGGTGACGAATGGAAGTAGCCTTCAGAACGAGATTTGGGTTGTATGAATATCAGGTGATGCCTTACGGTCTATGTAATGCACCAGCCGCCTTCCTGCACTTCATAAATGATATATTAAGAGAATATATCGATCAATGTGCTATTGTCTATATAGATGATATTTTGATCTATTCTGAAGACATGCAGAAACACAGGGAACATGTAAGAGGGATCCTACAGAAGCTCAGAGAAAATTGCCTGTTCGTCAAATTGGAAAAGTGTGCTTTTCATGTCTCAGAGGTGGAATTTCTTGGATTCATTTTATCACCTTCTGGAGTAAACATGGATACACGCAAGATTCAGGCTGTCCTGGACTGGAAGTCTCCCACAAGTGTAAAATAGGGATGAGCGGGAAATCCGTTACGCCCGCGGATTTTGCGGATTTTTAGGAAATCCGCAATCCGCGAATTTTGCGGATTTCCCGCAAAATCCGCAAAAAAAAATCGGCGGACGTAACGGGTTCAAAAGTTGCACCCCCACTCATGTAACTATTTTACAATGGCGCCAGCAAGCTGCCAGCGCCGTTGTAAAATAGTTACAAAGTTAGCTTGCACAGGAACCACTAGATAAAACGAAGCAGGTGCTGCTTTATTTTATCTAAGTGCTTCCTATGCAAGCTAACTTTGTAACTATTTTACAACGGCTCTGGCAGCTTGCTGGCGCCATTGTAAAATAGTTGCATGAGTAGGCTGGGCACAGGTCTGCTTAGTTTCTTCCCAAATCTACCGTGGAAAATCAGCTGATGGACAGCTCACTCAAGGGACCCCTGCGCCCTTCGGGGCGATTGCATAGTAACACACACATGGTCGCTCGAACTAGTTGATGCTCAAATTCAGTGTCTCATTCATTAGCCCAAAAACAATCGTGAGCGTCGTCGAGGCTGGACAGGTGTGCCTTCTTCCCAAATCTACCGTGGAAAATCAGCTGTGATGCTGGATAGACTTTGCATCCTTGACTTTCACGAGCGCAATACCCGTGCTGTTCCTGTGACCAGGAGCTTCTTTCTCTTCATCTGCTGAACTGATCTTTCTCTGACCTTTTATACACACAAGAGGCACATACCCTACTGAGCACATTGTGTTCGCACGGGTTTCTGCAAGTTCGCGAGCGTTTTGTACAATTTCGCAATTTGCGAAATTGTACAAAACCCTCGCGAACTTGCAGAAACCCGTGCGAACACAAAAAAACGAAAAATCCGCGAGGATTCGTGGATTTTGCGGATTTTCGCAATCCGCAAAATCCGCCCATGCCTAGTATAAAAGAGGTACAAAGCTTCATAGGCTTTGCAAATTTCTATAGAAGATTTATTAGTGAATTTTCCAAGAAGCTCCTGCCGCTTACCAGATTGCTGCAGAAAGGAATTAAATTTGAATGGACGATAGAAGCCTTTAAGGTCCTAAAGGAGAGTTTTACTTCTGCTCCAGTACTGCTGCATCCAGACCCTTCGGATCCTTTTTATGTGGAAACTGACGCCCCCGACCAAGCTATCGGAGGTGTGTTATCCCAACGGCATAAAGACACTGGCCAACTTCACCCAGTAGCTTCCAGGTCTAGAAAGTTAACTTCGGAACAAAATTACACAATCACAGAGAAAGAGTTGCTTGCAATCAAAGACGCCTTCAAAGAATGGAGACACTACTTAATGGGGGCCAAACATCAAGTAACCGTGTTCACAGATCACCAGAATTTGAAGTTTTTGAAATCCGCCAAGACCTTGACTCCCAGGCAACTTCGATGGTCTCTTTATTTTGCGGAATATGATTTTGTGATCACCTATAGGCCCGGAGCTCAAAATGGAAAGGCAGATGCCTTATCTAGAATTGATATTGAGGAGAAGAAGATTCAGGAAGAGGTTCAAACCATAATTCCCACGTCTAAAATAGCATGTACTACAGGGGCCACCACTTTTGGAGAGCAAGTTGCACAAACCTTGACCCCAGAAGAAATGCAGGATTGGACAAGAGAAGATGAAGGTAGAGAAATCAAGAATCAACTTCCCTTCTACAAAGGAAGGTTGTTCATTCCAACTTCGGAGTTGCAAAAGCAAGTGTTACATGAATGTCATGATAATTTGTTGGCCGGCCATAAGGGAGAAACTAAGACCGAGGAGTTGGTGAAGAGACACTATTGGAGGCCACACATGACTTCTGCCATTCAAGATTATGTTAAGAACTGCGAAGTCTGCGCTCAGGGAAAATCAGAAAGGCAAGCTAGGAAAGGTCTTTTACATCCTTTACCAACCCCTCCGGGTCCATGGCACACCATTACGATGGACCTGATTGTGGATTTGCCTTCCAGTCAGGGATATGACACTATCTGGGTAGTGGTGGATACATTCACTAAGATGGCACATTTTGTAGCCTTGAAAGGAATCCCCACATCAAAACAGTTAGCACACCATTTTAGTAGCCATATAGTAAAGATTCATGGTATTCCAAAGATTGTTATCTCAGACAGAGGTTCCCAGTTTCTGTCCCATTTCTGGAAGGCCTTTCTCAGTGGGTTAGGAATCGAGCCTAGGTATTCAACTAGTTTCCATCCGGAAACAGATGGTCAAACTGAGAGGGTCAACCAGGAGCTGTAACAGTACCTGAGAATATTTTTCCTAAATCAGGGAGGGGAAGGGCCAGATTATTTATGTGATTAAAAAAAGAGGACTAGCTTAAGTTGACCAAAGTGTTGCAGTACCCAAATTAGTTCTGTCACGGGCACCTTATTGGTGTTTTCATGAAGCCCTCACCCACCAACCTAGTTGGTGGCATGCTTCATCATCGGGCCCACCCAGTGAAACCTAGTATGTCCCGGGTGTGCTACGACGCCTGATTACAGCGGAGCTGGTATATTGCTGAGAGTGCAGTGAGGTGGGGTGAGTTGTGATTTAAAACGGCTTGGTGGTGGTCCCAGTACCCGAGGGTAAATTAAATTTTAATAACTGGGCCGTCACCAGCGGTTAAAAGTAAGGCTACAGGACGCGTGAGGGTGGCGAGTTACTGCCCCCTGCGTCCTTCAGATGGTCGACATGTTTCAGCCAGTGCCTTAGAGTATTCTGGCTTTCCTCAGGACCGATTTTTAAAAAGGTGTGGTGAAATAAAACAGACTTAGTGTTGTGGTACAGACTATGTGATACACTCACTAAGGCGTTTTTCTATATGTGAGAGGGGGATTCCTTATGGACAGCAGAATTTGCACACAACAATGCTAGAAATGTCTCGACAGGTTACTCCCCATTTTACCTAAATTATGGCAGACATCCAAATGCTTCAATAAAACACACAGAAATACCAGTACCAGCAGCCGAAAATGTCATAACCCATTTAGGTAAAATACAACAAAAGGCCTCACAGAATCTAGAATTAGCTAAACAAAGGTATAAGGCTCAGGCAGACAAGAAGAGAAGTGAGGGCCCCACTCTAAGAGTTGGAGACAGGGTTTGGTTAAGCACCAGGAATGTATGTTTAAAGGGGAATAGGAAGTTTTTACCCAGATTTATAGGACCCTTTCCTATTGAAGAACAAATCAATCCAGTGACTTATTGCTTAACTCTACCTAATAAGATGAAGATTCACCCAGTTTTTCACATTTCTTTGATGAAAAGGATATCAGAACTGGTTCAGTGTAGTCTTGTGGTGGAGTTGGAAACCAGCATCATCTGCTCCCGTGCAACACGTGGTAAGAGATCACTTCAGACCCTGACAAATATGGTCCTTTTACAGTTTATAACTAAGGCTCCCAGTTATCTGTTTTTAGAAGATAAATACAGGAAGAAAATAATGTGTTTCCTGCCTGTATTTAATTTTAAAAGCAGAAAAATACTGAAAATTGTGCTTCTTGTGAGTGACTCACCATGCTTTATTTAATAAATTCCTGGCCAGCAGCTAAACAGACAGACAGCATGGAGATGAGATTTCCTTTAATACAGAAATATATTAATGTATATATGAAGTATACTGGTAATATGTACATGTGGGTGTGTGACGAGGGGGGATTGGAAAGAGTCGGAGAGGGGACTATGGTGGACTGGTGGCCTGCGACACCCCTATCTCCCCCTCTTGTTTTCCTACAGCTGGAGAATTGGGCTTCATCGTCCTGTACATCAAAGGAACACCTAATGGGAGGATACAGAGGCCCCTTTAACTGGGAATGCCCTGAGGAGGATGCCCATCCCCCTCCCGAGGACGTCATCCTGTCTGGACCAATAAGAAACTGGAGTTCCCCACAGGTAGTGTGTGGCTACACCGGAGAGGAGAAAGCAGCGTTTAGTGACGATGCCAGGAACGAAGAGAGGTTGTACGTGAAGAAAGGTTTGGAGCCATGCTGTCAGAACATCAGGCGCCCCGGGAGAGCCAGGAGGCAAACGGCACGACGCTTCACCCAGCCACTCTCTAGGAGGAGCGTGGCTCACCCAGGTACAGGAGCTTCGTGAGCTGGGTCGGGGGGAGGGAGAACCCTGCAAAGTAGTATGTGACCCCTTCTGTGCCTAAATAGAGTGCACTATCACCCATTCCTCATAGACGTGTGCACCTTCACTGATTTAGTAGAAGTGTATCACACATGCATCCCTCACTCATTTACCCAAAGACACAGGCTGTTACACAACACTTACGTCACCTCTTTCCTTCTTTTTCCTGATACGTTGGTGGATCCATACCCCAACAGACGTCTTTGGGACGAGAGGAAGACTCAGGAGCAGACTAAAATGCCCCCAAGGAAGGGAAGACGAACATTGAGCCAATTGCTTATCTGTAACCCTGGCTTCACATAGAAGACGTGTGTTAGGAAAAATAAAACCCTCTCTACCACAAGTTGGGCTACACATCCCTTATTCCCTCCCGCAACAACTGGTGGAGAATGCGGGCCCACTAACATCTACTGTCAGTAACCCCATGATGGACGCCCTGATCCAACACCTGGCGAAAGGGCAAGAGAAGTTAGAATGAGCAGTCGAAAGACAGACGACATCTTCAAAGACACAATTGCAGCACAGATGGAGGGACTGCTGAAACTTGTAACGGAGCCTCCAGCCCCCATGCCAAGAGACTATAAGGGTATGACCCATGGTCCTTCTGGCGTGTTGTCAGAACCCCAAATTGTGTGTTAACAATAATGGGCAGACAGCTAGGTAAGAACTCCCACCCGAAAGGTAAAAACGCCCAGGAATCAGAAACTGGTTGGACCTTCATCGGTCCCGGAATTCTAAGATAGCGGCTGATCTCGAAAACGAGATCGCGGTCTAGTCGTTTTCCCCCTTATTGCCGCACAGGTGTACAGAGGCTGTTTGAAGCATGCGCGGTGAAAACGCTGCGCACTTCACTGAAGTTTTCCCCGCAGTAAGTACCTGTATTATTTGCCCCGTTTCCCAAGGCCTTAAAACCTTAGTTCTCTCATCGGGTCCTTCGTCCGGTTTTCGTCCGTAACTCCCGTCGGCAGTAGGGCGCTCCAGGGGCCAGTTCCTTGCGTCGGAAAGAAGGTGTTTCCTTGAACTTCATCATTCGTTTCCCTTCAAGCCAGTAGGAGCTTGGGAAGAGAAATGGCAGCTTCAGCGAAAGATTCCGGTTCTTGTAGCATTTCCTAATTGAAGAGAAAAACAAAGCTAAGTGACAATAGACAAAATAACTGCATACGGAATATTTATAGAAAATAACGATAACAAGAAGTACTTACCTTGGCAAAAAAAAAAAAAATCTTGAGCAACTATAAGTCCCTGAGGAGAAAAGAGACAACGTTAAAAGAAAAATATATTATCAGAAACAAAAACAGTACTTAGAAAAGTTGTAAGGATAAGAGAAAAGAAGAAAAGACATAGGAATATAGTACAAGATATGTGACACAATTTTAGAAGTAAGTAGAAAATAAAGTAATAGGAATATAAAGATTTAGAAGGGAACTTAGAGAGTAGATGAGTAACATATTTGTTTTGTAGGTATAGTATAAAACTGAGTTACAAGAAAAGAGTACAAACAAAAATAGGAGAGGAGCTCAGATCTTGGACGCTAAGGGTAGGTAAGATAGACTAATAATAAGATTAGAAGTAGATTAGTAGAGAGTAGGTGGTAACTATGTTTGTGTTATATTATAGGTTCTCATTGGAGAGAAAAGTCTGCTGGTCGGACTAGAGCTGACAGAAGAAAGAAAAAAGAGAACCAGATCCAGGGCCAGTCTCTTCTTGTTTATTATTGTATCCACTTCCCCTTTCCCCCTGGGGGATAGTTCAGGGTCAAGGTATATTATATGTGTCTGGATCCCTGGGGTATCTTCTGGAGGGAGTTGGGCAATTAGCGTCTCTGTTCCTGTGCAAGTATAAGGTGAGTCTGACAGAGTGAAGTGCCCACGTGATACACTTGCACCCGAACAGACATGGCTGAGGATAAACCTGCAGACTTTAGGAGCAGTCTTAGATACTATTCAAAAAGAGTTAGTAGCGGTTAGGGAAGAAAATCAAAGTCTTAGACAGGAAATAGTAGACTCCCAAAAAGAAACTGCAGAATTAGCCCAGAGGTTTCGACAACCATTTAGTTCAGGTAGAGAAACCTTAGACTCCTCTTTGGGAAGTACCAATAGGTTGATGACACAAGTAATTCATTCCTTGTCCCCAGTTATTCCGTTAGCCCCTCCAGAGCGATTTGGTGGAGACCCACAAAAGGCACACATTTTTATCACTCAGTGCTCCCTACACTTTATGTGTCGCCCATCTATTTTCACTGATACGCAGTCAAAAGTAGCCTTTGTCTTGTCATACTTGAGCTGTGTCGCAGTGTCGTGGTCCATGTCTTTGGTCACCAGTGATGACCCTCTATTACATAATTAGGAAGAATTTAAACAAGAATTTCTGAGGATATTTGACTGAAGAAGAATTTCGCAAGCAGTTGATAATGAACTGTTGGATTTGCGGCAAGGAAACCGAGATCTTGTGGCATATTTAGCCCAATTCAACAAGTTAGTGGTGGAGACTAATTGGCCCGAGAGCAAAAGAGCAGCGGTCTTTTATCGTGGCTTGAGAGAAGAACTAAAAGTCGTATTAGCTCAAATACCAAACCGGCCAACTGAAATTTCAGCAGTGGTGGACTTGGTGTTAGAAATTGATTTCCGCCAAGGTGAAAGGAAAGGTGAGAAAAGAAAAGAGTTTAAACAAATTGTTCCAAGATTTGATAGAGTTTGATCCGAAGGCAATAGAAGTTCAGAAGGGCAACCCAACTCAGAACCCATGCAGATAGGAACGATAAGAGGTCCGTTAACAAAAGAAGAAAAGGAAAAAAGGAGGACCAGTAATTTATGCATGTTTTGTGGCTCAAGTGGACACTTCGTTAGAAGTTGTGCAAAGAAACCAAAGACGCCATTCAAACCGAAGGAAAACTTGCAGCACCACCTGTAGAGGGAGTTCAACGGGTGGATGCAAATGAAAAATCAACTCCAACTGAGCATCAAGTAGCCAATACCCTGCAATCATCAGCCCCACATTTGATTTTATCAAAGGTTGTAAAATTTAGAGATATGACTCTGACAGAACTTTCAGTAATGATAGACTCAGGGGCTACAGGGAACTTTTGCGATTTGAGATTTGCGGCTAAAGTGGATTTACAAGCAATCAAAAAATCCAAGAAAGAACCGGTTAGGGCTGTAGATGGAACAAATCTTTCCTCTGGACCAATCGTGAGTCATAGAGAACAAATGTGACTAATTTCTAATGATGGGCACGAAGAAGTACTCCAATTTAACTTAATTGATGCACCCCAGTTTCAATTAATATTATGACTACCATGGCTTACAGAGCACAATCCAACCATTGATTGGAGCTCCAGAACGATCTTAATGGATTCTGACTACTGTAAACGAAACTGTTTTGGGGCAGAAGAAAAGAACCTGGTGTGCAATCCAGCTCATTCCTTATGTTCAACTGGAGTATCGGTGTGTGTGATCAATTCTCAAGAAATACCAGACGACTATCGAGATTTTGAAGATGTTTTTAATGAAATTGAGGCAGAACAACTCCCTCCACATCAAGTGTATGATTGTAAAATAGACCTAGAGCCTGGCTCTAATTTACCCTGCAGTCGATTATACGCTTTAACAGAAAAAGAACATCACTACCTGAAGGAATACCTTGACAAATATTTGGCGAACGGGGTCATTCGGCCCTCGCAATCTCCGGTATCTTCGCCCTTATTTTTCGTGCCAAAGAAGGAAGGAGATTTGAGAATTTGTATCGACTATTGTGCTATCAATAGAATCACCAAGAAAAATCGCTACCAACTACCTCTCATTTCGGTGCTGTTGGACCAGGTAAAAGGAGCGCAGATTTATACGAAACTAGACCTGAGGGGAGCGTACCATCTGGTTCGGATGCGAGAAGGCGATGAATGGAAGACTGCCTTCAGGACCAAGTTTGGGTTATTCGAGTACCAAGTTATGCCGTATGGACTGTGCAACGCTCCGGCAGCCTTCCAACATTTTATTACCGACATTCTCAGCGAATACATAGGTCAATGCATGATTGTGTACATTGACGATATTTTGATTTACTCATCTGACACAAGTAAACATCAAGGGCAAGTAAGAGGAGTTTTGCAGAAATTAAGGGAGAACAAATTATTTGTGAAACTAGAAAAATGTGCATTCAGTGTATCTCAGGTGGAGTTTTTGGGATTTGTACTTTACCCAACAGGAATAAACATGGATGAGCAAAAAATCAAGGCTGTAGTAGATTGGAAATCTCCTACCAGTGTAAAAGAGGGCCAAAGTTTTATCGGTTTTGCAAACTTCTATAGAAGATTTATAAGTGAATTCTCGCGGAAGATTCTTCACCTGACCAGGTTACTTAAAAAAGGAATTTGTTTTGAATGGACTAAAGAATCTGAAAAAGCCTTCGAATCACTGAAGAGAGATTTCACCACCGCACCAATACTTTTACATGCAGAGCCTACAGAACCTTTTAGTCGAGACAGTTGCTTCTGATCAAGCAGTAGGGGGAGTATTGTCCCAACGACATAAGTTAACAGGTCAACTGCACCCGGTAGCCTACAGGTCAAGGAAACTAACACCTGCTGAAGTGAACTACACGATAACCGAAAAAGAATTGTTGGCTATAAAAGATGCCTTTAAGTAGTGGTGACATCATCTCATCGGGGCTCAACACCAAGTAACAGTTTTCACCGATCATCGAAATTGAAAATTCTTGAAATCCGCTAGAACCTTAACACCCAGGCAACTTCAATGGTCCTTGTACTTTGCTAATTACGACTTTGTGATCACTTATCGACCAGGAGCCCAGAATGGAAAAGCTGGCGCCTTATCCAGAATTGGAACTGAAGGTCAGAAGAATCAAATTGACAATCAAGCTATAATTCCAAGCACAAAAATCATTGGGGCCACAACTTCGATTGGTTTGAAGGAACAAATAATTGAAAGTATGACTCCTGAAGCAATGCAAGAGTGGGTCAAGGAAGAAACCGAGAGAGATTCAAGATCAATTACCTTATCACAAGGGGGCCTTGTACTTGCCAACCCAAGAGCTACAAACTCAAGCGATGCTCGAGTGCCACGATAACATATTAGCTGGACACAAAGGAGAAGCCAAGACAGAAGAACCAGTTAAAAGGAAATATTGGTGGCCACACATGACTAAGGATATTGAGAAGTATGTCAAGACTTGTGAAATCTGCGCTCAGGGAAAACTGAACTGCAAGCTCCCAAGGGGTTGTTACAACCGTTACCCATACCACCTTATCCATGGCACAGAGTCACGTTAGATCTCAATGTAGATTTCCCTCTTAGTCAAGGTTTCAACACAATTTTAGTGGTAGTGGATACATTTTCCAAGATGGCACATGTTCTAGATTTAAAAGGGGTTCCCACTGCCAAACAATTAGCTACTCACTTTAGCACACAAATAGTGAAGATGCATGGAATACCGAAGGTAGTGATCTCAGATAGGGGTTCGCAATTTGTATCCTGTTTTTGGAAGGCCTTGATGGAAGGTTTAGGGATTGAAGCCAAGTGCTCAACCAGCTATCATCCAGAGACAGATGGGCAGACAGAAAGAGTAAACCAGGAATTAGAGCAGTACTTGAGATTATTCCTTCTTAAGCAAGATGGGGATTGGTCAGACTACTTGTGGGCGGCTGAATTTGCACATAATAATGCGAAAAATGTCTCCACAGGCTATTCACCATTTTACCTAAACTATGGCCGCCATCCAAACTCTACTGTGAGACAGGTGGATTTTTCGGTCCCAGCTGTCAAAGAGGTAATTTCTCACCTAGAACAGGTCTACCAGATGGCCATAAAGAATTTGGAAGTAGCTAAAAAGAGATCCAAGACTTATGCAGATAAAAAGAGACAAGAGGGTCCTTTTTTGGAGATTGGAGATAGAGTTTGGCTAAGCACAAATAACCTTAGCCTAAAGGGTAACAGAAAATTCCAACCTAGGTTTATAGGGCCATATTCAATTGAAGAAAAAAGAACTCCTGTTACTTATAAACTGAAATTACCTTCCACTTTGAAAATTCACCCAGTCTTTAATATTTCATTGCTTAAGAAGGCATCACCTGAGTTGCTAAGAAACTCACCTCCAAAGCCAGTTCACTTAGAATCTGGAATTGAATTTGAAGTAAAAGAAATTTGGATTCAAAAAGAGTTAAAGGAAAACTGTATTATTTGATAGACTGGCAAGGGTATGGTTCTGAAGAACGATCTTGGGAGTTAGAATGAGATGTCCATGCTCCGAGATTGATAAAGTCCTTTCATCAACAATTTCCTACAAGGCCAAGACCGAGAGGACCTCCTTTGTTGGGGGGTACTGTCAGAACCCCAAATTGTGTGTCAACAATAATGGGCAGACGGCTAGGTAAGAACCCGAAAGGTAAAAAATGCCCAGGAATCAGCAACTGGTTGGACCATCATCGGTCCCGGAATTCTAAGATGGCCGCTGATCTCGAAAACTAGATCGCGGTCTAGTCGTTTTCCCCCTTATTGCCACACAGGTGTACCGAGCCTGTTTGAATCGCGCGCGGTGAAAACGCTGCGCACTTCACTGAAGTTTTCCCCGTAGTGAGTACCTGTATTATTTGCTCCGTTTCCCAAGGCTTTAAAACCTTAGTTCTCTTGTTGGGACCTTCATCCGGTTTTCGTCTGTAACTCCCGTCGGGAGTAGGGCGCTCCACGGACCAGTTCCTTGCGTCGGAAAGAAGGTGTTTCCTTGAACTTCATCTTTCGTTTCCCTTCAAGCCAGTAGAAGCTTGGGAAGAGAAACGGCAGCTTCAGCGAAAGATTCCGGTTCTTGTAGCATTTTCTTATTGAAGAGAAAAACAAAGCTAAGTGACAATAGATAAAATAACTGCATAGTGAATGTTTTTAGACAATAACGATAACTAGAAGTACTTACCTTGGCACAGAAAAAAAAATATTGAGCAACTATAAGTCCCTGAGGAGAAAAGAGACAATGTTAAAAGAAAAATATATTATTAGAAACAAAAACGGTACTTAGAAAAGTTGTAAGGATAAGAGAAAAGAAGAAAAGACATAGGAATATAGTACAAGATATGTGACACAATTTTAGAAGTAAGTAGAAATTAAAGTAATAGGAATATAAAGATTTAGAAGGGAACTTAGAGAGTAGATGAGTAACATATTTGTTTTGTAGGTTTAGTATAAAACTGAGTTACAAGAAAAGAGTACAAACAAAAATAGGAGAGGAGCTCAGATCTTGGACGCTAAAGGTAGGTAAGGTAGACTAATAATAAGATTAGAAGTAGATTAGTAGAGAGTAGGTGGTAACTATCTTTGTGTTATATTATAGGTTCTCATATCAGAGAAAAGTCCACTGGTCGGACTAGAGCTGACAGAAGAAAGAAAAAAGAGAACCAGATCCAGGGCCAGTCTCTTCTTGTTTATTATTGTATCCACTTCCCCTTTCCCCCTGGGGGGTAGTTCAGGGTTCAGGTATATTATATGTGTCTGGATCCCTTGGGTATCTTCTGGAGGGAGTTGGGCAGTTAGCGTCTCTGTTCCTGTGCAAGTATAAGGTGAGTCTGACACGTGTCTCTATAGAAGTACGTAACCGGTGAGGACCCCGACGCCTTCCTCTTAAATTTTGAGCACGCCGCCCGGGCATGGGGCTGGCCTGACAAGTGTCCCTTTTTCCTGGCCCCTTTACTAACTGGAGAAGCACAGGCCGCTTATCAGGTGTCGAATACCACTGGGGATACACTATATGTGGAAATTAAAGACGTTATTTTGGACCACCATGGTCTTGATGCCGAGGCGTACCGAGTACGTTTCAGGAAGGAGAAAGGACTAGCTGGGGGAAACCCCAAAACATTATATTTTTGCCTCAAGATGGCCGCTGATAAATGGCTGCGTCCCTCTTTTAGCACTAAGGAGGAGATTATGACTCGTATATATTTAGAACAATTCCTTGAAGCCCTCCCATATAACACACAGAGATGGCTAAAACAAAATTCCCATCTGACCCCTGAGCAAGTTGGAGATGCCCACAACATTGTCAAGGGCCCAGCCACGTACCCCAGTATGGGAAGCAGAAAAAAACAATCGACCTTTCCCCTTGAAGACTGAGAAAAAACTAAGCATGGGCGTAAAATCCGTTTCGCGGGTGAATTTGCGGATTTTCGGCAATATCGCCATCCGCGAATCGCGCGAATTTGCCCATAAATTCGCAAATTCGCAAGATGCAAATTATTTTGCTTGGTCGCGCTTGAAAAATACAATATCGCGCGCGCTGCATTGACTTACCGTGATTCTGAGTCCGCCGAGTTGTTTTTCTCCCAGTTTGCGTGTGCTGCGCCATTTTCGATCTTGCTGCGTGATCGCGCGAGAGTTTTTCGAACGCAATTACATTATCGCGGCTCACCATCTTGCACAGCGAGAGTTTGACAATGCGAGTATGTCATAAAGGCCCGCGATCACGCATTGCGGGAGTAAACAATGCCGAACAGGTAGATGCGGCGCGCAGCTGACTTCCGGCAGGAGATTTGAACAGCTTGTGTTCCCGAAATTGCAAAAATTGCAATTCTGCACAAGAAATCCACCGCAGGAAGCATAAACCTTGTGAAAATGATGATTTTGGTCAGAATAACTCCTCAGATTGACATTTGGCTGTACTTTTTGGTGCAAGGAGTCCATTTTTTGGGGGGGGGTGGTAGGAAGGAAGTGCCCCAGAGTCTCCAACTTCCTGTTCCTGTCCAGCAGGCTCCTCCCAGTGCTCTGTCCATGTCCTGGTCACTTTTGATTTGGATCTGGAGCTGGAAGGATTACTTTTTGTGGCTGCTGCTGGATATTTGTATTTGAGGACTTTTTGGACTTTGGAGTTTGGATCACTTTTGGACTTGAGATTTTACAAGTAAGGTGGTGTTGTTTGTTTGGGGCATTGCAGTTGAGGCAACTACAGTTTTAAAACTTTTTTCACAACTTTAACAAAATATATATTGTGGGTAGCCACAGTATCCAGTAGGCCCAGGGTTAGTCATGGGTGCATGATACAACTGTTTCTGTTTCATTTTAAGGTGAATAATTAGCCATCAACCATCATCATCTAAGTGTTGAGAAAGAAAAGAAACTTTAAGTTTCTTATGAATAAGAATTATGGTACCATTTCATTTACTAGTGCCTGGGGAAGAAAAAACATGTCCCACCCATTGTCTCCTAAACTTAAGAACCTGTGAAACCACTAAATGAGATTCTTGTAGGAAAACAATATCTGATTTAAGATTAGATAAATGGGAGAGTACCCGTTGCCGTTTAATAAGTGTACCCAAACATTTAATGTTCCATGAGATAACACGTAAAGTCATAAATCAACCATATAAAGTAGAACACTTACAATATTACAGCATAAACACAAATGCAATAAACAATCCATAATAATTAAGGAGAAAAGAATGGTAAACAATTTTTGAAGTGGAGAATAAAAGAAGAGCAGAAAATGATGATGAGCTGAAGATTGTATAGGGATAGAAGAAAAGAAGGGAGAGTGATGTTGAAAGAAAAGCAAAGAAAGGAAAGGGGAGAGTGGAACAAGGAAGAAAGAAAAGGAATGATAGAAGAGGAAAATAGAGGATAATGATAAAAGAAGAACATCAAAACATACCAGAGACTCAAACATGGGTGGAGGGTGTTGAGGTAACAGGACATGAAGACGAACCAACTTAACACTTCCAGGGGAGATCGCGAGGAAGGAAATATTCTAGACAATATTAAACAATGGAGGATAAAGACCAAAGGGAGATAATACCTAAAAGGGGAAGATATGGGAAAAAAGGAAAAATTGGCTCATTTGCCAAGAAGATGGAAAACAGGAAATAAATACACGACTACAAGTATAACATAAAAATGATAAGAAACATTCATAGGAAGAAACACAAAATAATAATAAAGAATAGAAAACAATGGAGGGTAAGAACTGAAGGGAAACGACAACTGAAATAAAAGACATGGAAAAAGAATTCAATTATCGTGAACAAGGAAGACATAAAATGAATACATGACTACAACTTGGCATTGAAAAAATTATAAAGTTTTTAGGAAGAAGATGGTCCTGCAAAATCCATAGATTCCTCTCTGCAGTTTTCAAGAACATTTTGAAGTAAAGCTGGGTCTTCATATGTGGTGGTTTTATTTTTAAAAGAAACTTTGAAGAGGCACAGGTGTATCAAACCAAATCTGGCATTTAAATCTCGTAGTGCTGGTTGCATTGCTAGAAAGCTTTTCCTTTTATCTGCAGTGGTTTTGGCGTAATCTTGTGAGAAAAACCATTGCAAACCTTGCCAGGAGATGCAATGTTTAATTTTAACTGCTTGTAAAACTTTCAATAAGTAATGTACATTCCAAGAAGTAGAGTATGACACCTCTCGGTTTAAGCTGAGATAAAGAAACAGAGGGAGGACAAACCAATCTGTGAGCTCTTTGTATGTTCAAAAGAGGAGAATCTGGAAGATCAAGCAATTGTGGGATAAAAGACTGGAAGAAGGCTAAAGTATTGGATCCTTCCAACCCTTCGGTTAAGCAGTAAATGCGTCGATTATTAGGTCTACTGCGATTTTTGAGGTTTTCAACCTGTTTCTGAAGTTGTAAAATTTCAGCTTTCATAGAGGAGGTTTGTGGAGAAGAGACCTGCAATGATTCGATTTGACCTTCCTCAGAAGTAAGTTCAGATTGAAGTGAAAACCAGCTATCCTCCGCGCTTTGCAGACGAGTATTTGTTTCCATCATATAAGGTTTAAGAGCACGTATTTCATCCAGAAGCAGTTCAATTGAGAGAGTTGGAGGAGAAACAGTAGGTGTAGGAGGGTCCATTTTGACTCTTTTAATGGAGGATAGTGACAATAAAGCAATTGGTTTAGGTGTAGTCTTAACATTGACTTGAGAGGAAGGAGTTTCGAAAACAGGTATGGGAGTGGGCATGGTAGACGAGGTTTCGGTGAGATGGGGTACATTTGTTTGTGTAGGGTCTTCCACGTCGTCTTGAAGAACAGTCAAGTCAAGTCAAACCACTTTATTCAATTACTTAAAATCATAAAAGTATGCTATACATGTACAGAAATTATTTTTTTAAAATTGGTTAAAAAATGCAATATACAGAATAAAAATACAGTACAGAATCATTAAGATCATTAAAACAAGGTTAACAGTCAGTTTTTAAGTTTAGAGCAATTGATACAGCTAAAAAGGCATTATATTAAAAAGGTTGGATTTCTAGTGCGGCTTTCTGTCTGTCCCTCTTATTTCTTACAGACGCAGCAAGAAAGCTAGCAACACAAGACATAGTTACAGGCGATTCCAACAGTTGTAAAAACAGTAAGGCGGGTTTACACTGGATAACATTCATTTTCTTTAGTAGAGGGAGGATAAACCTTTTCCTGGCATCAAGGTAAAAAGGGCAAAAAAGCATAAAGTGCAACGTGTCTTGGGGGGAAAGATTGTCACATTTACATGGGGCAGCGTCTTCAGGTCTGCTCCAGCCCTCCAAATCCCAGAGAACAAACTGTATTTGGTTAAACCGGAATTTTGTCAGTAGCCATCTGTGGAAAGAATTTGTCACTATGGACAAATAAGGTGGCATCGCTAAAGACAAGGTAACCAAAACATGGCCCCTAACCGATATTTTACCTAGTTCTACAGCTTCCCGCTCTGCCTCCCTCAACCTGATAAAATTTGTTTTTACCCACTCTAGGTCAGCCTTGCATAAGGATTCTGGGTTAGAAAAGATCTCAGGTCGCCCCATGTACATGGCTAACATTTTTATATAGGACAACCACTGGATTTCTTTCCTGTTGTCAAGGTTGATACAGTCGTTTAGGATCTTGTGATTTAGGGAAAGGTTAGGATTCAGCCAAATTTTAATCCATAGCAGTATTGGGGCTATTTTGATTATGTCTGCTATGTAACCTATCCCCAGTTCAAGATGGACAGAGTGGGTAGCTGTAGATTGAGGGAGGCCCAAAAGGGACCGCAGAAATTTATTTTCCTCTGTTTGGATGAGGTCCGATTTTGTAAATCCCCATATACCCCAAATACCTTGCGATAGATATAGTCTTGGCTTTGTAAATTGCCAAGATCGCCTCAAAGGGTTTCCCCCCCAGCCTTTTGACGAAACCTAACACTGCGGCTGAGGAGCTTCGCACTGAATTTGCCATTATTGTGAGCTGTGGGGACCATGAGCCCCTATCATAAAAATACTTGAAAAGTAAAACAAAAGATTTCCCAGTGGGATATACTATTTCCTGCTCATAAATCAGGGCTCAACTCTCAAACACCATTCACACCATTCATTTTTGTGGAACGGGAAAACACTCACCAGAAAGGAAAACCACCCAATCTAATAATACAGTGAAAAATATAGTAAAAAATATACACTTTATTCTAAAATATACAACACTGATCGATAAGTGAAAGTTAAAAAAACACATAAAAAACACAATTGAATGCACAGTTAAAAAGCCACCTAATGTGGACGTGGAGAAAATTAATCTAAAGAGACACTTGTATCTGTCTTTAGTCTGTCATTTCGGGCCCTCTTTTATCAACACTACGAGGAAAAATATTCCTTTAGTTCAGTTAGAATGTTGGCAATGCCGAATATGACTTTGGAGTTGGCGTCGACGCCTTTCGGAAGCTTAAAAAATGATGATAATGGCTTCCTTCCTCAGGACAGTTTGTATACGTATTCTCCACAAGTTGATAGAAAACCGTAATGATTGTTATTTTCGTAAAGAGGCCACCCAATGTATAATGATCCTCAGTTTAGCTTCCGTGACAGTCACCTGGCTTTTCTTTCCTCCCCCACCTTCATATTTTGAAAGATGTTTTTTATCATGACACTCGTCTTTTTCAATAAAAAATATTTTTCATCGGGAGGAGGCTTTAAACGATCAAGTCGCTCAATGCGATCTTTATTTGAAATTATGGGTCTCACAGAATTTTCAGGTGCTGTTCTTTGCCGAACTAAGTAGGTTTCGTTCCCTGAATGGGGTTGTTGTCCGGCTACCGGGTAAAATAATGCACGAGGCCGAGATACGGCACTCTCGTTCCTTAATTGGGGTTCTTGTTCAGCAACCGGGTAAGGTAATGCGCGTGGCTAGTGTGTGCACACGGCTCGCGTTCCCGGTGCTCAATCTCGTGGCGTTCTTTCAATCACCGCTGTCGTAGGGAAATGTTAGGATTCAGCCAAATTTTAATCCATAGCAGTATTGGGGCTATTTTGATTATGTCTGCTATGTAACCTATCCCCAGTTCAAGATGGACAGAGTGGGTAGCTGTAGATTGAGGGAGGCCCAAAAGGGACCGCAGAAATTTATTTTCCTCTGTTTGGATGAGGTCTGATTTTGTAAATCCCCATATTGATGCCCCATACCTTGCGATAGATATAGTCTTGGCTTTGTAAATTGCCAAGATCGCCTCAAAGGGTTTCCCCCCCAGCCTTTTGACGAAACCTAACACTGCGGCTGAGGAGCTTCGCACTGAATTTGCCATTATTGTGAGCTGTGGGGACCATGAGCCCCTATCATCAAAAACAACTCCCAAATATGTAAATACCTTCACTCTGGTGATTACTTCTCCTCCACAGAAGAAGGACTTCACTTTGTTCTTTGTGACACCCAGTGACATGACATGCGATTTAACATAATTTACAACCAGATCCAGACTTTTCATAAAGTCCCCAAATGAGTCTAGCAATCTTTGCAAGCCCAGAGGGGTCCTTGCTAGTAAAACAGCGTCATCCGCATATAGGAGCACCGAAACCGGTGTACCTCCCATGCGAGGGATATCTAGGGTCGCTGATAACATGTTTACCTCCAACGAATTGATATACAGTGTAAACAGCATTGGGGCCAAGATGCATCCCTGCCGCACCCCTCTACCGGACTTTAAACTTGACGTACATTTCCCCTCATTCGTCATCCTAATTGAGGCATTTAGGTCTTTATGCAGCTCAGCCAGAAAATAAACTAGAGGCCGATCCAGGCCCAACTCCAGGAGCATTGTCCACAGTCTTGACCTATTAACTAGGTCGAAGGCCGTCGACAGATCCATGAAGCCCAGGAAAATGGAGCCCCTAGCTGCCTTGGTATATTTAGTTATTATTAAGTGTAGGTTCAGACATTGGTCCTCCGTGCTCCTCCCCGCTCTAAAGCCATACTGAGCGTCTGACAGTATGTTATTGTCAGTTGCCCACCCTGTTATCCTTGCTAGGGTAACCTTCCCCAAGATTTTTATGGAGGAATCCAGCAAGGATATAGGCCTATAGCATCTGGGGTCTCCCCTTTGACCCTTCTTGAACACTGGGATTATTGTCGATCGGGACCAAGATTTGGGGAATCCTACACTGGCCGAGGTATTAAAGACATTAGTCAAAATGTTTGCCCAGTACAATGGGTTTGCCTTATACATATCTGAGGGAACCCCATCAGGACCTGGTGCCTTTCGTCCTGCTGAACCTTCAATTGCTTTAATAACTTCTGCTAAATAAAATCTTACTGGCATATCAGGAGGGACTGAGGCTGGAGCCTCAAAGATTTCTAGCTCGAGGTCACTTCCGTAAATTTGTTTAAAGTGGCTCAACCAGTCCTCCTCTGCTATGTTAACTTCCAGGACGTTATTTTGAGTATTAGAAAACAGGGGCGTGTTAATAATGGACCAGAATTTAGCACTGTCTTTTAGGGTTGCTTTGTCCATAAGCTCCTCCTATGCTTCTTGTTTGATTTCCTTTTTCCTTACCAGTACTGCTCTAGTGTACTCTCTTCTGAGCTGAGCAACTAAAGGTTTGTTCCTTGGTTGCTCCTGAAGTGCTTTTTTGAGGAGATTGTGTGATTTGGTACAATTATGGTTGAACCAGCCCTTTACCGGATTACTTTTAGTGGATCGACTTTTGGATGTCAGTTCTTTGGCTACTAGGGAGCAAATAGCTTCATAAGAGTTTATTACCTCCTCCCCATTTGAAAGGTGGTCTCCACAGGTGTTCAAGTCACGAGCAGCCTTAACGATAATAGTATTAAAAAAGTCCTCAGGCACCACCTTGCTCCACGTTACCCTCCTCCCCTGGTCTTTGGCTTTAACATCCATTACTGCCAGTGTCGTAACAGGTTTGTTTAAAAGTATAAAAACATTTATCAACACAATTACCACTGGATTGTGGTCACTAAACGAAGATGGTATAGCATTATTTGAAATGACGTATTTTAAAAGTCCTGAAGAAATAAATATGTAGTCAATGATTGTTTCACAATCCCTGCCTATAAAAGTAGCAACACGAGTACTTTTGTCCGGAAACCCTGCTTCGAACAAATCATTTTTAGACAAAAGGTTCTCCAGAGCTTCACCCTTATTAGAATGCTCGAAATGTTGCGGGGATGTGAAGTCTGGTCCATCGTTGTCAGTTAATAGGCAGTTCTGGCTATTAACTGGGCACATGGCTACATAGATGCACATTAAAATCACCCAACAAAATATATTGGCAAAAAGTGGTTTGCTTAGCATTATAATCTTTTAAAAATTCAGTTAACCATACCAGATGTTCGTTTGGGAACTCCCCTTGCTGCAAATTATAACAGTTCACTAGAATTATTTTAGTGTATTTGTGGGGTTTACTTCCAAAATAAGGAAATTATTGGAGGCACAGTCTACTCTGTTAACTTTCCCCCTAACATTCACAGAGACTAATAACACAAGCCCCCCTCTATCTCTCCCAGCAGAAGATCTTAGTGCAGGGACAAAGTGCGAGGTGAAACCATCCAACCAAAAATCACAGTCTTTCTCCCAAGTCTCTTGGAGAGCCACAATATCGTATTTCTTGACAAAGTTCAACCAGTTTCTGTCCTCTCTCTTAGAATGCAGACCAGCGATGTTCCAGCTTAGTAACTTAACCGTTTCCCCTTCCGCGTTAAACATAGTTACGGGGTTACAATGGTTTGTAAGAGGAGTCAGAGTGAGGTAATCCGGTGCCGGGGAAATCTGGCCTGTGAGGGACTCTTCTCTTATACCCTCACTAGCCTCACGTCAGTCACACAGTTCTAGGCCGGAGAGTACATCAAATCTGTTTTGTGTGGCAATGTTAGACCCATAGTTGAAATGGAACTCTCCTCCGGGTCTATGAGAAGAAGCCGGTGTCTTGGCCAAAACAGGTGTGAATGGTCTCATTCTCTCACTTTGTGGGGGCACTCTAAAGGGATGATTATAAAAAAAACCAAGTGGTCGCACACTGATACTATTAACGTCATATGCCATAGAGGCGGCCCTTAACAGAACTGTCGCCACATGTTGTGGGTGTCTGAAATTAAAAATTACACAGTCCCCGTTGCACGTCTTTCTGGAGGACCCTATCCAATTTGCCCTTCTAGTTGTAATGATGTCCGGGGCAAAATTTATGGGAAAACCACACCGCCTGTTCAGCCACAACACAGTTTTATTTTTAAGAGAGTCATGCGATTCCTCAGGTGTCTGAGCTGATTGCATGTCATGGGCGGGAACATTGGTTAGGACTATTACGTACGGGGTGCACTCCGGCGGGAGGTTAATGGATTTACATCTCCTCGCCGGGTTGATGCTAGGTGTTGCATCGGGCCCTGCTATTGGTCAAGTAGCTACACTCGCTATAGTAGGGGGGGGCTGATGGAACTGGGACGGTTCTTATTGTAGGCTGGGTAGGATGCTGCTGGTTTGCAGCTCTAGCTACCTGCATGGTCCCTCCTCTGGCTACCTGATCTGTCCCTCCCAGGCCCATCTCCACCTGTTTGTTACTGTCAGTCAGAGATATATGTTTGAACAGCAACTCTCCTAACCTTTTTACTTCGGCGGTGACACGGTTGAGTTTACGCACAAGGGGTTGGACATATTGTTCTAGTTTAGCTTCAAACTTAGCTTCCAAGGAGCGAAGTTAGTCTGAAAATTGATCCGTGCTTAATAAGTTACTGGCCACATTACAAACATCCTGTACTTTAGAGAACTCATCTGTGTTGATATGTGCTGGTAGGGGAGTATCTGCCCTTCTTTTCGAATGCTTCCCCCCTCTTACTTTGTTGTTTCCTGCAATTTCTAACAGGTCTAGTGATGGGCAAAAGCTCTTCACTGTCGTTTTCGTCGCTAGCCACGTTTATGTCGGCTACAGGGGGCTCGGAGTGAACTTGGACTACCACCGTAGTTACCCCGGTAGGCTCCTTATTGGGGGTGTCAGCCTCAGAAGGAGTCTCCATGTTAATCAGAGGGTCTTGTGTAAGATTGGGAGGACTACCCCTCCCCAGAGAGGCCCTCCTGTCGTTGTTTATTTTATTAACCATCTTCACCAGGTAATTGTCAATAGGCCCTGCCCCAGATGTAATTTTTTCCCTTGTGCAACTTGGCATGATTTAACCTATAGCCACAGTTTATAGAGCTTGAGTGAAAAATACAGGTTCTAATGAATATCCAATGCAGTACAAACGAGAAAATGTCAGTGAATTAATGTCAACACTTTACCGGATGCAGATGTCTTTAGGCTCCTAAACACAGATTTTGCCAGGGGGTATGGCCCAGCCCTGCCTCTTCCTGTCTATGACTGTCATAGACTGTCCTGCCCTTGTCCCGGGCTTCTCCCACGATGCTCCCGCGCGCGACTCGCGATGCAAGTGGCGCTCTGGTTTCTTGTAGCGCCTCCGGTCGCGCTGCTGAGGTGTGGGATGTGCGCCTTCGCCCTAAGAGGTGCCGGGAGATGTAGTCCGGTGTCAATTCTCCTGCTGTTCACCTCACGGCGTAGCGGTACCAGCCGTTCCCCTCACGGCATTTACGGCATTGTGTGTGGCTGCTGCCCACACGGCTTGCAGGTAATTTCACGCTGTGACCCCCCCTTTCACGCTGGTCACTTTTGATTTGAACAGAAAAGGGTTTAGAGGTGGGCAGCATGGTAGATTTTGAGCGGGAGAAAGACAAATTGGGTAAAATGTTGCCGAGTCCTCCTATGGTTCTCCCCATAGACATGAGAGAAACAAGTAGGCAAGAGAGTTGACAGTTCTTAATGGGAAAGCACTGGTACCTCAGAACGATCACAGCAGAAGCAGCAATACTGTTGAAAAATTAGTGGTCAAATTACAGGATAACTTCCAGCAATTGAAAAACAGTTATGGTGGACCACAAGGTGGAAGAAAGGATGCAGAAAGGAGTTCTTTATGAAGCAAAGACTCTTTTAAGATGTCAAAAAAGAAAGCAATTCCATGAAACATTGTATTTATATGACGAGAAATTGCAATAGAAAATGCTGGAAAGAACCACAAGATGGCAGTCACTCTCTTCCAAGATAGCAAAAATAAAACATTTTCATGAGAAATGGCATTTATGTGAGGAGAAAATTGCAGCAGCAGACAGATGGTAGAAAGAACCACAAGATGGCAGTCACTCTCTTCCAAGATAGCAAAAATAAAACATTTTCATGAGAAATGGCATTTATGTGAGGAGAAAATTGCAGCAGCAGACAGATGGTAGAAAGAACCACAAGATGGCAGTCATAAGTCAGTCAGAGAAACTACTGCATGCTAGAGCAAGTTTCAAAAAGCTAAAAAGAATAGTTGCTGCAAAATATAAGGTGTTGTTCCAAGTATGACACCTTCCTTTTCCAGTAGCACAATAAAAAGGGAAAACCCCTTCTGAGAAAAAATAGCAGTTCAGTCACTGAGCGCACGACACAGCAAAGAGGAAAATAAAAGAAATGTGGAATTACTGTAGTAAAATAAGTGGAGACCTTTAAGGATTGAACTTGTTGAAATATTGAAGCGATTTGGAGGAAAGCTGCATTTCTATTAAGTGATGACCGCTGTATGAGGTAAAAGTCACGGAGGGCACAAGATGGCGGTCGCTGACTTTTCACTCAGCGCGCCGCATATCGAAGACAGAGTTCAAAGGGAACCGCGGCACAACAAAGGTATTGGATACAGTAGAGATTCCGATGTTCAAATCTCTAAACAGAATTTTTCTCGAAGCTCCTCCATCAGTGAAAGTTTATCGACTCGCTTGGGATCGGACCGGAGCAGTATCAAGTGGCTGCCATCATTGTCGGCGCTCAAGCCACTCCCCAAATAATATCTTTAGGTACCTTAAAGCGTACCCTCTTGTAATAATTGGGATCATCTAGCCGATAAAAGAAAAGCCTAGCTTCCGCTCCCATATTATTTTAATAATATTTACTCATCAAATAATAGTGAGTGGTAGCGTATTCCATCATTTTTATTTAATAACCGTTTTAGATAGTAGGGTTTCATAATTTAATTTAACTCTATTAGAAACTACTGAGCACAACCTAGTGCCTAAATAAACCGTTGAGGTGGTAACCCCCTGAATTGGAGAGTCAGCCTTATAATTCAGAAGAACCTGAGTTTTACTTAAATTTTACTTATAGCTAGAGAACTCCCCAAAAGTACTAACTTTATGAAAAATCTGAGTAATGGCTGATGCAGGGTTGGAAGAAAAGATTGCCACATCGTCAGCATAAGCGTGAGTATAAGCTGCTGATCTGCAAAGATCCATGGCTTGATATCTGTGTTTCTAAGAAGGGACTGTAGACACGGTTGGATGTAGAGAGCAAAGGTTAGGGGTGAGAGTGGACAACTATGTCTTATCCCTCAATAAATGCGAAATAACGTAGATATGCGAGTCTGGCTTGTGGAGTCATGAAAGTGCCTGGATCATTCTAACACATTCGTAGCCTATAACAAAAGCAGATAATGTGACCCATAGGCAATCCCAGACCACCCGGTCGAATGCCTTCTCTGCATCAAGAAGTATCATACCCATATTCATATTACATTTTCCAGCGATATCAAATGCTGTAATAGCTGTGTTAGTATGCTCTGTAGTATCTCTACCTTGGACAAATCCATGTTGCTATGGGGATACTAGACCTGAAGTCAATGGAGCGAGATGAGAAGCTAGAATTCTGGCAAACCATTTAGTGTCTGCATTAATCAACAAGTCGTCGGCTGGTTTATCCTCTTTAAAAAACAAAAACACAATATTAGTTGTGTTCCAGCTATCTGGAATACTCCTTCCTGCCTGAATATATTGTACCATGTAGAGAAATTCCACCCTCAATATCTCTTCAAACGTCTTATAAAACTCAATCGGGAGCGCACCCTCTCTCACAGCCTTGCCTGTGGATAGGGCCATTAGTGCAGCTTCAATTTCCCTACTTGAAATTTCTGTCTGTAAATCATATGCCTGCTCCTCTGCAAGAGAAGGTAAATGACACTCTTGAATATAATCCTGTGACTCACTGTACATCTTACTATAAAACCCAGACAATTGTTCCAAAATAAGTTTAGATTTTGTATAAATCTTATCATCCAACCCCTTAATGGACTGAATTTTTCCCTTAGTTTGTTTTTCTGCAATATGGTATGCTAGAACTCGGCCGACCCTTTCCCCATATTCATATTGAAGCTGTCTATGTTTTACAAACCTAGCTGCTACCTGTTCTTTCAGTCTACGTCCAGCACGAGATCGCATTTCTAACAATTGGCAAAATATTTGGTGTTTATCTATAGCACCTTCAGTAATTTTAAGGACGTGCTGTATCTCAAGTTTGTGAACAGTTTGCCGGAGAGTATTTGCTTCTTCTGCAACAGCTCTATTTTGTTTGATCACATATTTTAGCATTATGCCATGGGCATAGGCTTTCATAGTGTCCAATACTATTGTAGGGGAAGCCAATCCTCTATTACTGGAAAAAAATTCCCTAAGTAAACCTGAAATAGACTGTATATATTCAGCATTCGTCCATAAATGCAGCGGAAAGGTAAAACCTAGGTCTATCAGGCCTAGCCCACTTCAGATTGGGTGAAAAATGAAAATAAATTGGGTTGTGGTCTGAGACTACCCTTGGGCATACTGTCATCTTCATGTTATCTAATAATCTGCGTTTAGTACAAACCATGTCCATCTTTGAATAGTGCTTGTGTGGATGAGAATAATATATATAACCAGGGTTTAATGAATAGAGAGTCCGCCAAGCATCACAGATACCATATAGCTTAACCAGGTCATTCAGGAAGGTCCTAGTTCTGGGTTTACGAGAGGTAACCCTACGGTTAGTGGAATCAATGCTATAATTCATAACATAGTTGAAGTCTCCCATTAAATTCTCCTGGCCAATACAATAGTTCAATGGAAAGTTTGTCAAATATTTCGGGGTCATCAATATTTGGTCCATAAACAACAAACAGCACAAATTTTAAGGAATATAAAATAAGTTGTACAAGTACCCATCTACCCCTTGGGTCAGCTGCTGTTTTAAATGCTTGGCTCCTAATTTTTTTAGAAGAGAGGAAAGCTACCCCCTGAACTGATGTAGTCTGGGACTTAGAGGCAACTATGTTATAGTTCAGCTGCCTAAGAAGGGATCTATCTTTATATGTCAAATGTGTTGTAGCAGGGATTCCTGCTCATATGCAGAACTGTGCATAGAGACTTGGAACCTCAGTGAATTAGGGTGTTCCAAAACTCACCTCAGCATCCAAAATCCCCTCCCAGACTAGCTATCAGTGTCTCATTGGTGCTTACAAAACCCCAATTATTTATACAACCCAGAACATGGACTTAGAACACCTCAGGTAACGTGGAACACATGAACACTCTTTCGTTATACTAGCATATCAATCCAGAACCAGGAGTCAATGAGGACACATGTGAGTTTGAAATGTTTATTTCTAATGCAGTGTTCTCAAACGCAGTATCTTAGCTAGTACAAGCAAACATATTATAAGGAACAAGGTTAACAGCATGGTTACTATTCCATAAAATACAAAAGGTGAAAGCATGTTAAAATGCTAAAGGAAACAGGTCTAAATAGAACCTCAGTTTACCCTCCCTAGCTAGTATATTATAGTATATCTACAGAAGGTCTCTTTGGGTTTAGTAGGGCGGGCCCATACCTTTGGGTTCAGCAGAAATGGATCCCATCATCTCCTGCACCAACTTTCTGCATACGAATATTCATCAAGTGTGTGTCTCCTGCTTTGTGCAGTGCATTATTAATCGCGCCTAAACCCAAAGTTGGCCACAGCTGCATCCATATTATGTCTACACTCTGCGCTGATCAATCCAAACAATAAGCGCTGTGTTGAAACAACCTTGAAGGCCTCGGTACTCACTGTACAGACATAGATTACCAAGCAAAGCTGATATTATAAGCAAGCATGTAAATCTCGTGTAATGCAAAATACCTAACTAGGCGAAAAGCTGTAATAACAAAATGTGTCGTGTGCAGAGGCAGCAGAAAAGGAAAAATGGCGTTTAAACTTCTAACCAGCTCATGCTAACTTAACACAGTGCAAAGTTGAAACCAATACACTAGACACCCTCCCTTTGATCCGAGCACTGATAGGACAAGTATGAAGGAACAAATATAGGAACGCAGAGTTCAAGTTCGATAGTTCAAACACAAGTCTCTAATTTGGCACTTAAAAAATCTAAGAGAAAAAAATGTCATCCTAATAATGAATATGCAAAATATGCAGCAACAGCCTCCAACAGGAAGTCACTGTTATCATATGAAAATAGATCAGCCATCCAATTCAACAAAGGGAAAGAACATACATGCTCTTCGATTAACTGAGCCTCTTGCACCATCAGAGGACAACTCAGTGGGATCTCGAGGAAACTGCGAGCCAAGAAATCTTGCACCGCTGCGAACACATTCCAACGACCCAGTATACCATGCATCGCTGCAAAGGCCATAATCCCTCCATCAGAACAACGCAATTCATGAGTAACTAAGGGACTCATAAATTGATTATAATCCGCATCGGAGACACCGTATTGCATAGACACAAATCCAGGGCCCATTCGAAGTCGCAACTCAGGCAATGGAAAACAGGCTGAATGCATGTGAAGTACGAAAATCGAAATGACAATCCATAAGCTTCACTCAGTGTAGCAAGAGGCAGCGCACCATAGTACTCAAGCATCCGGGCGCAAAAGAGCCCAAGCCGAGACAGCCCGTCTCGTAACACAGGATGTGCATCCATTTTGAAACAGACAGAACAGTAAGAGCACGCCAGCGGCAAGAGCCAGTAGCAAGGGAAATCCACCAAACAGGCTGGAGAAAATAGAATGGAAGAAAGTCGGAATGACTCCGAAAATCTTTTGGAAGGAAGTCACTAAGCCACTGCTTACGACTTTAAAAAAGTGAGCCAGCTCGAAGTGGAGGATGTATTGAAGATAGTGTGCAGTAACTCACCGAAGTGCAAGGGCAAATCAGTATTTAATAAGGCATGGACTTCTGTGCGGGTGTTAGCCAAGTGAAGGACAAATGTTTCACGAGGGCAACTTCTTTTTGGGACAATAGAGTTCTTATGCGACTCATCTTATTGAACTCTGCTTTCAAGGTCGGAATTTTAGGCCAGATGGAAACATCAAGTTTCCAATGCGGGGGTGGATACATTACATTCTTGCAACAAACTACACGTTCACTGACTGTAACAACATAAGCAACCCCTTTTATTAACCCACAACAATCCTCATTGTTTAAAAGTAAATAACTCCCGTTAGCCAGCAATGTGAATGTGGGAACTATTGCAGGCACGGGTGTACCTTTCAAAACACAGGCTAAATTAGGCTCGTTTTGGTTGCAAGAGCCATGTGATTGGATATGTCGACACATTAAGGAATGATCCGGTGTTTCAGTGCATTCTTCACCATTCAAATAAACTTCTCTACCCTCCCTAAGGCATCTACATGTAAAAGGAAGCCACCAGGTTTCATGGAGATAAGAACTTCCATGAGGCTTGTATCTGCAAATGGCAAAGTACTTCACGCAATTTTTAAAGTCGAATTAAGGAAACAGCAGAGTTATTAAACCGTGAATAAGCCATGTAGCAGCATTGGCTTCTGCCACAGAAAAAGGCAAAGGTTCTAACCTCTCAATGTGTAACATGGAAAAAGAAGCATCCTTCATTGATAGTAAGCGTTGCTTGTTAGTCAAATTAAAAGGGGCAAATAAGGATGACGTATTCATGTAATGCCACAGTACTTTTCGTGCCTTAAGGGTCTGCAATGTCCATGCAAATTGCATAATGGAACCCAACTGATTCTGACCATGGTACAACGCAGACGCTTCATCTTGCACAATATCTACAACAGATGACGCAATATTATCTAACGTGTAAATGCGAAAAGAGAGCATGTTAATGCTGTTATCTTGAACTGCTAGCACTTTTTCTAAATTAGCTTGATCTATAGCCCTAAGGCGGGTAGCCGCCTCAACCTGGGAAGCTTTCCAGAATTTGTTATAAACAGCATATATCCATCTTTTAGATCTACCTTTAGCCGGGCCTTTAATAAAATCATTCAGATCAACATCATCAGTCAGTTTAGAAAAATGCAGTTTAACTGACGCCAAGGTAGAATGTCTGAGCCAGTTCTGACACAATTTGCCTACAGAATAGGTAGTCACAGAATGCCCACTTTCAAAATGGGGATCCACCCTGACCTGTGTAAAGCCATGAGCTAAACTCAGAAAACGATGCTGGCATGAATCAGCACTTCTGTGCCAGAGCAACCAGCCTTCGGGATCCAAACTGGATATGTTAAAGGAGGAATTCAATGATAGAGTTTGTAACTCTCTCACGGAAAGTTTAGTAGTATTACCCCAACCGGAATATTCCTCTAAATCAGGAAAAGAAGGAGCATTTAATTTTTTAGGAGTAGCCAATCCAAAGCATGTTGTCTGTGAAATCGTAAAATTCAGAAACAACATATTGTTTCGGCATGAGGCATGAACGGTGCAAAGCCTCAGTGCCTTGCACTTGCCAGCTTTCAGAACCCCAAACTGATTTAAGGTCAATGGTATCCTTCCACAACTCGTAGCCCCCAACAGCTAACTGGTCTAGAAAGGACTTCGAATACAATAATTTAGTATCGGTAAGTTTAACTTTGGATATGGATTTGTCACCCATTTTAAAATAAAAAGCATTGGGATTAGACTGATTAAAATCTGTAAAGTAAGTGAAACTTTTCAAAAAGGTAGCGAACTGCCTTGTACAGGAGCTGGCCAGTGTTCCCACTGTGTGTAATTTACAGTGAGCCTCCTGGTGTTAGCTTTATGCAGGTAGTGATTGCCAAAATGTTGATAACAATACAAAACACCGTAATTAGGAGACTCCAAGTACAAATCTTCAGCATCAAAGGCAGCATAATATTTCAAATCAGAAAATAATGATTCAACGGCCTGAACATCCCTATCATCAGAACGTATATTTTGTTTAACTATATCCCCCATAGACACTCTAAGCACATTAGGGACATTTATAACCTCAGTGGGCCAATGAATTTGAAATCGAACAGCATCCCATACAATCCCATCTAAGACAGGCCAAGCAGTGATGTTAACAAAGGCCAAGTCTCTCTTCAATCTGTGTGATGAGGAATGGGAAGCCAAAGTTCCATTGATATGTCGAATGCAAGTTTTCTCCTCGACATAGTGTCCATTGACAAAACGGAAAAAATAAAACATAAAACCAATTGACATAAAAAGGTAAACCGAAAAAAGCACCATCAAAATATAAGTCCATGGGGGTATCAAAAAATGCTTTTTAAACAGTCTTGCCAAAACAGAAATCTTCAAGGCCTTTTTAGATGTGTGGGAAACAGTGTCAAATGAAAATCTGGATTCTGTAGCCAAGCGTGTTTGCAAATCAGGCATCGATAAGTCAGTAGGATAAGTATAGTCAGTTTCATCATGGTGAAAACCAGGCAGTATACTCAATAAAAGACTGGAAATTGCAGGTAACTCGAGAGCAGCATCAGGCATAGGATTGGAAACCGGGGCCAAAACAGAATTTCTCAAAATCGAAGGACATGAGACCGCCGGTGTCATACTAAGAAGAATCAGCCACTTTGTGTATCTTGGCATTGTCAATGGAGATATACCTGTTCTCCTTACGACCTGGAAGTGGTGGTAAAATGACTGTTCTTATGCCCTTCACTCCAAGCACTGGAACCGGAGGTCAATAAGAGGAACCAAATTCTGTCTTGTTCTCAATCTTCTCACGAACCAGTTCTCCAACTTGGGGTAGCCAGCCAACTACCGGGATCTGCAACGCATCATCCAAGGTGGAGGGCAAATGTTCCTTTGCAAGACTGTCTCTTGGCTTTCGTAGATCCTGTACAACATTGCAATGTTCATTTACGTCAAAGGAGGCAGCTTGAGCCACTGAGTCTAGACCGTCAAGGTCCATGACATACATCTTGATACCAAAGAGCATTTCGTATGGGGTCCGCCCAACCAGAGACCTTCTAGGGAGATTATTAAGAGCACGCTGCACACCATTGAGATGGGCCAGCCAATTCCTGCCAGTGCCTATAACTCGAGCCGTCAAAGACTGCTTTAAATCTCAGTTCATCCGTTCCAGAACACTATTACCCTCAGGTCTGTATGGAGACGAAAACTTGACTTGGACCCCCAACGAAGTCATGGCATCCTTATACGCCTTAGAGGTGAAAGCCGGACCCTGATCTGAATTGAACCACATGCAAAAATCCCTACAAAGATACGCAAGTCTCTTATGACAGTCCATGAATCAGCGCTGCGGTGAGGCCAGACCCACACAAAGTGTGTGCATGAATCAACTGCTACTAAGATGTACTTATACGCAGTATCAGAAGAAAAGGGACCACAGTGATCTAAATAAGCACACCCAAGGGGTTTATTAGAAATGTACAACTGTGTCTGGGGCGGACGGACAGCAGTTGAAGGCTGGCAAATGTTACATTGAAGGACATAATCACACGTCTGTTTGTACAGCCCCACCACCAGAAACGTTGTTGTAACTGAGCTACAGTAGCCGAAGCGCCCGCATGCGCAGACGCAACACCTTCATGGGCTGCGGTAATCAGATTAGGCCTGCGGTCAGCGTTGGGAAGTAACCTCTCACCAACGTCAGGAATTTTCACATAAGGAACTTTATCAGGACTTAAGTGGTATGAATACTTCGAAGGGAATCCTTTTGGATATTTACTTCCCTTCTCAGTTGCAGCAACAGCTGCCAAGATATCATCATCAATCTTACTTTTGGAACGTGTAACCACTGCGACCAAATATGTCGATACCGCTGATTTTGCTGCCTCATCGGCAAGTGAATTGCCAACAGCGTGCACTCCCACGCGCTGATGCCTGAGAGTATGAATCACAAACACGAGGGGCAACTGCTCTTTAAGCTCAGTCACTCGGACCCAGATCATTTTATGTTTTATTGTACTACCCTGGGAATCACGAAAATCATTTGGAATCCAAAAGAACAGGTTTTCATTGTAAGACTGGACACAGTAGTAAGAATCACTCACAATAAGAGTTGTCACACAAGGATCAGCGTACTCCAATGCGAGCATCAGAGCACAAAGCTCTGCCAATTGTGCGGTGCAGTCCCCTAGAGTCTGCGTGTGCACGACTCTGGACTTGAACTCAACATTCACCATGGCACCCTAACAATAGCGCAAGCGGAAACGTATGCGTGTTTAGACCCATGCGCAACCTGCACTGAACCATCAGTGTATAATATGCAATGGAAGTCCTCCAAAGGCCTCATAGCCAAAAGAGCAGGATAAACAAATTCATACTGTAAAAACTCCTGTGTCTGTAATAAGGCATCAAAAATATAAGTGACATCCGGAGACGTCAATGGTGCTGCCCATTGTACCCACTGAGGGTGCAAAGCTTTATAATTTGGTACACTGGCTTTCGTTACTGCCTCTTATGCAGGAAACGGGGCTACAACCAACATGTGAGACAGTGTACGTTCCTTAAGAGTCGCCATTTGCACAGCTGTCAATACTTTTTCCGTAGAGGAAAACTGCATTTCAGCCGAAGTGTACAAGTCTGACTTGTAAGCAATAGGTACTGTGTCTCCTTCGTTAAAAGTAAGGTACGTGAAACCCACCGCCCCAGGGATGATTCTTATCACCAGGTTGGTGTGGTTATCACGGGTCAGTAAGAATTTAGATTCTAGAAGATCAGCCTGCAAAGATTGCAAGATAGCTGAATGTTCCGGCAGCCAGCAAGATTTGGTAAAAGTTGGTTTTATCAAAGCATACAAAGGCTTGATACGCTGGGCATATTCGGGAATATAAGTACGCCCGAAATTCAAAAAGCCCAGCAAGGACTGTAACTTTTTCAGAGTTGTAGGAGCGTGCAGTTGTGCGCATTTCTCCAAGAAGTGAGGAGCCAATCCTCTACCTTCATTGTTGAGCTCGTAGCCCAGGAACAACACTGTATACTCTGCAATGTGGGACTTTGCAAACTTAAATTTGTAATCGAAGTCCGCAAAGTTACAAATTATGAGGTCAACGCAACACAAACGCGCCCAAAGCTCGTCGTCTGTGAGACAAATTTCATCCACATACGAACACGCATCAGTGTCTATCCTCTCTAAAAGAGAGACTATACGGGCAGCAAACACGCCTGGACCATTGTTATAGCCCATAGGTAAACGATTGTAGTGGCGTTGTTTGCCACCACAGGTAAAACTGGTCCACTGGGAACTCAGTCCGTCCAAATTGTGGGTAAAAAAAACGTTGGATATGTCAAGTGTGGTTTTAAAACGTTTATGCACAAGACCATCCACAATAGCAGGGCCGTGGGTATTCTGTACTGTACAGGTATGGCAATGTGAGTTCAAATGCCGGTAATCCAATACCAAACGGTACTAGCCGTCAGGCTTGATTACAGTAAAAAGAGGGTTATTCATCAGTGACACACAAGTTTCAATCACACCTTGATATTCCAATTGTTCAAGGATTTCTGTGACGGAAGCCTTAGCTTCACGTTGAATGGGATATTGAGGTTGAGGTTGTGGCATTGACCGTAAAGGTATTTCGTGGTGTGGGGAAAATGTATCCCGACCACACTGTGTACGGTACAGGGCCGGCGTAAGAGCCTTTGCCCACTCTTCTGCAAAATGCAGCACATGCTCTTTCGAGACCGTGTGCGCAAAACTAGGGAGGATTACCTCCTTTCCTCTCGGAGCTGCGAGCACAAAAGGTGGGGGCCAGTCAGCCTCCGCTAACAAAATGTCATATGTAGTCGTAAGATTTTCCCAAAATACCCTTTTGATGGTACGTTGTATGTCACCTTCAATTAAAAGGACTATATTATAAAGTCTATCAGGGGGAGCTACTCTAGTATCCGCTGTCTCCACAACAACATAACGGTCAGTCGCTGTCACCTTCAGTAGCGGACGCAGGGCCTCTCGCACTATGGTAATCTCCGCCGCGCTGTCCAGCAAGGTCAGAGCCCATGTCTGATTCCAAAGCTGCGTTCTCACTATCTGTGGCATATCTCGCTGTTAAAGCGTCAACTTTCTTTTTCTGAAACTGGGGTCTCTTCGGTGTTGAATTGTCATGCTTGCCTCTACCCTCTTTTGGGCGGGGCTGGTCGCGTCCCGGCTGGCCACCCCGACCTCTGTCGCCTCCTCCACCACCGGTCGATGAGGCCGATGAGTCCTGAAAAGAATGAGGAGAGCGTTGTTCAGAAACCTGAAAACGATCAGGGGAATTTATTGTCGCACGATCGTGCAAGTCATAAATACGTTCTGTAGGAGCAGGCACTGGTGATGCAGGACGAGACTCCTGTTTCTGCTGTTGTTATTTACCCGTTTTTTGTTTTTTCGACCAATTTTGTTTTTTGGTCTTGGGCTCTTCGTCATTCTCTGACTTCGGCCCCTGGGGTTGCTTTTTCTCTTTAGTGGAAAATGGCTTGACTTCCACGCCATTGCGGACCACGGTCTTATAAGACGCCACAATAATCCTTGGTAACTGTCGGGGTTTGTCGGCATCGGGAACCGCCTGCAATGCATTGGACACCTCAAAGTTCACCGCATCTCCCTTGACATTCGCAAGAATGAGATCGGAAACTACGTCAAAGGAGCCACATAGGCGCATACCCAATTCAACCGCTGCCTCAGGTCCGTGCTCATCCTGAACACGTTTAAAGACCTTTGGAAGGACAGTCATGGACTGAGTGCCGAAGCACCTCGCATAAACTGCTGCCAAGCGTTAATCGGAACTTCCTGTGTCCTATACGGAGCATATTAGTTTGGAACAGCCGTGGCAGTGTATGTTCGAACACAGTAGTATTTGCATTCACTGCTGGGAAGGTCACCCACGAATAAAATATTTCGAATGGGTAAGCTACTTCCGCACTCACAACCATGATCAGAGCCATGCCATCCACGGGGACATTATAATTCTGCGAATGATTGCGCACCGCAATGCGACTATGTTGCGGAATGTCCACAGCGGCCATAGTGACACAAAAAGTAAAAGGTACAACAAAAAGTACGTAGCACAACTGGGTAGTAATTCAAGGAAAATGTTTTGAAAGAATCAAGCTTGAAAAGACCTATATAAGTATAGGTAGGTTTATCCGACACCACTGTTTTCCGGAAACAATAGCGAAGGGTGTTAAGGACCGATATAAGTACTACTCAAGTGTCATGTAATAAGACCACCAACGATCAGGCGCCATGTAGTAGGGATTTCTGTTGATATACAGATGCATAGAGACTCGGAACCTCAGTGCATTAGGGCGTGCCAAAACTCACCTCAGCATCCAAAATCCCCTACCAGACTAGCTATCAGTGTCTCATTGGTGATTTAGACAACCCAGAACATGGACTTAGAACGCCACAGGTAACGTGGAACACATGAACACTCTTTCGTTATACTAACATATCAATCCAGAACCAGGAGTCAATGAGGACACATGCAGGTTTGAAATGTTTATTTCTAATGCAGTGTTCTCAAACACAGTATCTTAGCTAGTACAAGCAAACATATTATAAGGAACAAGGTTAACAGCATGGTTACTATTCCATAAAATACAAAAGGTGAAAGCATGTTAAAATGCTAAAGAAAACAGGTCTAAATAGAACCTCAGTTTACCCTACCTAGCTAGTATATTATATTATATCTTCAGAAGGTCTCTTTGGGTTTAGTAGGGCGGGCCTATATCTTTGGGTTCAGCAGAAATGGATCACATCATCTCCTGCACCAACTCTCTGCATACGGATATTCATCAAGTGTGTGTCTCCTGCTTTGCGCAGTGCATTATTAATCGCGCCTAAACCCAAAGTTGGCCACAGCGGCATCCATATTATGTCTACTCTGTGCGCTGATCAATCCAAACAATAAGTGCTGTGTTGAAACAACCTTGAAGGCCTCGGCACTCACTGTACAGACATAGCTTACCAAGTAAAGCTGATATTGTAAGCAAACATGATATTATCGTGTAAAGCAAAATACCTAACTAGGCGAAAAGCTGTAATAACAAAATGTGTCATGTGCAGAGGCAGCAGAAAAGGAAAAATGGCGTTTAAACTTCTAACCAGCCCATGCTAACTTAACACAGTGCAAAGGTGAAACCAATACACAAGACAGTGTCTCAATTAGCGCCACCAAATCTGGTTTATAATATCCAATCTCCTCCCGGACCAATTGTTGCTTGACCCATGCATTAATCCCTGACACATTCCAACACATAGATTGAATTTGTACCGTCTTAAGCATCTATACAGCATAAAAGTAACAGTATTTCCATACCTTGCTATTCCAGTATGAGCCTTGCATATCCGGTAATTAACTTAACATTCAAGCTGTATAAAATCACTAGACTATGACCTATTTCCCCCTCCCCTAATCCCCCACAGATACCCCAAACTGCCAGCAAAGGGCACTCCATCAAATCCATCTTACTACCACCATCCACAACAGCCCACCAACACCTCCCTTCCCCCTCCCATATCCTAAAGAAGGAATTGCCCCAACCTAAGGCCATTTATGGAAAAAAGGCCCAAATAGAGCCCCCTGCCTAACTACCCAACCCCCTTGCCCACCACCACCAACCACCAAGTCAGAGCAAATAGAAAAGAAAAGAATGAGGCAAGAGCCAGAAGAAATATATAGCTTGAGTATTAAGTGTGCTTATTAGTTGTCCCCCTTAGTAGAGCGAGTGCCTGTAATGCGTCTTTCTCAGAAAAACACATTTGAACGCATCCATCTATCATAATCTTGAAGCGAGCAGGCTCCTGTAGGAAAACTTGTTCGCCAGCAGCCTTAAATGGGTCAATAAACTGTTGAAGCCTCTATCTCCGGTCCATTGTAGCTTTGCATAAATCTGACTGGGCGACAATTGTCATGGCATCTACTGAGACTGAAGATGTTGGTCGGGCAGTCAACGAGATAGGCTGCCTCAAGAGAAAGATTCCAATGTATATTAATATAGATCGAGGCTGTGAGCCCTTAGGTCTGGAGGCATTGCGGTTGAGGGGGAACTGGTGGGTACGTTGTATTTGCGAGTCCCAGTCACTCAGATATGGAAAAACCCTTCTAAATAATTCACAGTGTATTGTCGAGGATCAGAGCTTTCCTTACCCTCTGGTATCCCAAATATCCTTAAATTGTTTTCGATGTCCTCAATCTTAGTTTGGAGGAATTTGAGCTGAACCTCATGGCTCTCAATTGACTTAACTCTTATCACCACTGTCTCCTCATTAGAGGCCACTCTTTGCTGCAGTTCACTTACACCTGTTGCAAGATTATTAAACTGACCAAAAACCTCTTCCAGCGATTTGTGCATCTGAACCATGTCCGCACTTGCCTGAGTATTTTAAGCCTGTGCCTCGGCCCGATGCCTGCAAGACTACCATATTTGATCTTAAGGATGGTTCCTGTGCAACCTCTTCCATTCCTCCTGCAGACTCTTTGATTGTAAGTAAGGGAGAATGGTCCAATAGTGTCCCATATGATATCTCTGAGGGAGAACCAGCATTCGGGGTTAAATATATATGCATAGACTGGATCTCGAGGTTTTGATTCCCACCTACAGCCCCCCGAGTGTGGCAGATAGGCGAGAAATAATTGATTTAACTTCTCCCTTCGAGGTTACCCATTTCCTGAGTTGTCTTGCCAAACTGTCATTGCTTAGTAAGTTTGGATATAGGGTGAGACGTGCCTTGATCTATGTGCTATCGCTGCTTGGTTTGCACTACTGTATTTTTGGGAGGTACACCACCATGCGGAGAGATAGTATCTGCCTGAAATGTACAATCCAGATACCTTGGGCAGATAGATGATCACTTTCACTTTGAGCAGTCACTTGTACATCCGCTTTTGTTGCAGAACAGTGTATGGAGGCTCCCAACTTTCCTCCCAGTAATAAACCCTCATCATCCTCTATATCCTGCCTTAGTGTAGTACCTGGACAGCCATCAGCATTGGCACCCCTCCCAGGTAGATGGGAAATATCAAAAGCAGTACTTACATTTGTCGGTTGTGTAATACCCCAGAGAGCGTCTAATGAGGATTCCTGCACAGCGGGCACTCCAGTAACTTCAGTTAAGAGCCCTTTTTGATGTGTTGATAAGCCAGGGCTAAAGGATATCCCCCTTTGGCTTGACCCTACTGTGTTCTTGCCCCTGATCTATATCCTGATCCTCACACTGACCCTGGCTGCAGCCTTGCACCTGGTGCAGAGACAAAGATGTGTTCACGGGTGGAGTCTCTGCGGCTGCTGCCATTAAGGTATCCATCAGATGAGATACTTCTCCCAGTATCAACTATTTAGATGCGGCCACAGTCACCTCTTGTGCAACTCCTGTCTTTAGTAGCCTCAGGATAGGGCGCCCCACTTGTGAGGGTGTAGTAACCAGGGGTGTGAGTGCTGGATTGGATACTAGGTCCTCCTCATGTTGCGTCACAAGCTCTTCACCCTTATTTTTAGCAGCCCATCGTGTGCCACAGGTCCCTCTAGAGCAGAGGTCTTCAAAGTTTTGGATGCCGAGACCCCCCTGTCAACATTTTGAGGCATAAGGACCCACTCCTGACAAAAATGTCTAAACCTGTAGGCAGGGCTACTAGAATTATGACGCAGGTGAGGACCAAATTACGCGACAGGCTTGACTTAAATGGGTGGGAAGAAAATGTAAGTGATGTTATGTGATGCCGCGTATTTTGGGATAGCATTGCTTCATTATTTTGAAATTTTTTACACACGGTAACACTGAGGACAGATTTCACCCCATCAATACCCGTTTATAACCAAAATACAGCAATTAACATCAGAAAGATTTCTAGTCAACCTTTGAGAAGGGCCTTCCACTCCGCAGGAATATGCGCTGCCACATTAGAAGCTCACCTGGCCCTGGCCAGGAGAAGCAGGGGTCCCTTAAAAACCTGGCGGTTTTGTGCAGAGTTAAGTAGTTTACCCATGTAGCTTTCCTCTCACCCTCTCCCTTCCATCCCTCTCTCCTAACCCCAGATCCCTCTCTCACTTTGCAGGCCATTTTCTTTCACCCCATTTTACAACTTCTGAACTCTCCCCATTCAACCTCTCACTTCACCTTTAATCACCTCTTGCCATTCTCTCTTTTCATTGCCCTCATCTCTTAGTCTTTCGCATTTATCTCATGGCCTCTCTGGTCCCGTCACCTCCTGTGCCCCTCAGCACTTCTCATTCACCTCGTCTCTCCATTCAAATTTTTGTCTATTTGTATCTTACACCTCTCCAGTCCTCCCATTAAACTTTCACATCTCCCCTTTGTTCTAACAGTAGCCCTCACCTTTGGCTCACACTCACTTCTTGCGTGTCCACACTTCTCTTCGGAAATTCACATTTCTCCTCATCCCGGACCTCTTCAATCGAATTCTCCCACTCCCTTGCTGTCCTCTCTCATCCTCTAATCTCTCCTCACCAAGCATATAGGTCAGACCCATATGCTCCTCTCAGCTTGTGCCACTCTACTTATTGTTCCCTAATTCGAGAAGGCATGAGTTGTCTGTCTCACTGTTTTGGTGCAGGCCATGCAGTTATGGAACTTGCACCCGCCTTTGCTTCACTCCACTAAGAATCTATTATCCTTTAGGAAGATATAAAAATCTTTCTCTGTGCTCTGTAGGTTACCCCATTTGGCTGGTTCTCCTTCTCTCTCTCTGTGTTTCTCATTTGCCTACAGGCAGCAGATGATTATTAGCCCCAGGACATCTTTTGGTAACAGTAGCGCACTACAAATGTAAATAATAATAATAGCCAGAAGCAGGAGTCACTAGACCAGAAATTCGGAGGGGACTAACACTCCCAGCCAGGGCTGGTCCTAACACTGGTCGCACACACGGTGCAGCAGTCTTTTTTGGTGCCCCACCCCCGTTTCCTCCTCCTCCCTGAATTCATTCACTTCCTCTCACCAACAATGCACCTCATCTCTCTATAGCACCTTTCTGACAAACATTTCATTTTTTTGTAGCGCTACCCATAGTTTACTCACACTCAGTTCTGCGATCTGCATTGGACACGTTCTTTGTAGCAGGCACATTAACCCTCTGCACACTGTGTGGGTGACAAGAGTGCCCATGTGAGTGCACGGTGAGTGATGCAACAGTGCGAGAGTAGGGTAAGAGGAGTGACTGCAGGGTGAGTGAGGTGGCGTATGAATTTATGAATCTGGGTGCGAAAGCAAGTTCAGAATGGGACGAAGTAATGTATGAATACTGATTTGGCCTGTCATTGATCACTTTGTTGATCAATTTTCTGAGATCTATGCTCCAGGGAAAGACATTGCAGTGGATGAGTCCTTGGTGTTGTTCAATGGCTGCTTGGTTTTTAGGTAATACATTCCTAGTAAGAGGGCACGCTATGGAATTAAGCTGTATATGCTGTGTGACAGTTGGACTGGATATGTCTCTAATTTCAGGGTATACACCGATAAGGAATCCAGGATTAACCCCCTGATTGTCCGTCCACTTTTGGAGTGACTGAGAGAATTGTGTGGGAACTTGGTAGAGGATTATTTAACAAAGGCCATCATTTAAATGTAGATAACTTCTACACTGGTGTGCGGTTTTTCAGGCAATTGGCCAAAGTGGACACTGTTGCTTGTGGCACAATCCGCTGTAACTGTAAAGGTTTCCCAAAAGAACTTGTTTGTCAAAAGCTTGTCCGGGGACAGTGCACTGCATTGCGTTGCGAGGAGCTTATAGCTGGAAGTTTTCAGACAGGAGAGATGTCTACATGGTGACTACCATCCATGATGAAAGCACTGAACCGGTGACTGTTTGGGGTGAGGTTGCTGAAACGTGCAAACCTGTGTGCATTTTAGACTATATTAGGCACATGGGTGGTGTTGACAGAGTAAATCAGAGGCTGGAACCATATACTGCTCTTCATAAGGCTTACATTTGGTACAAGAAGTTGGCTATCCATCTTTTTCACTTGGCAACCTTTTTTTTAAATTCAAATTCGGATTCCACTTGGCAACCTTTAATGCTTTTGTTGTGTTCCAGGAATCTTGTCCTCAGTCAAAGATGACTTTTGTAAAGTTTCAGGAGTTTGTAATAGGCAGCCTTGTTTTAGTGGAACAGGCAAGGGTTCCTAGAGTTGGAGTGGTGAAGGATGTTGCAAGATTGAAAGATCGCCACTTTCCTGATCACATTCCTTCTACATCCTCAAAGACTTTTCCAGTAGGAGATGTAGAGTCTGTTGGTGAAGAGGTTTGCGGAAGGAGGTTCGTATGTACTGCCCTGAGTGTCCTTCTAACCCTGGGCTGTGCGTGCCTGCTTGCTTTAGAATGGACCACACGCAAAATAATTTTGGGAGCATCCATGAGTGGTAAAGTGAACTGCCTGGCCTCTATTGTTTAATAATTTTTGTTCAGTTTCAAGGTTGGCATTTGTGTAGTGTATTTAGTTTTAGTTGTTGTGTTAGTAGATTTGTATCAATTTGCAATTTGTTTATGTTTTCTCATTTATATTAAAAAAAATCTTAAATGTGATGTCGGTTTGCGTGGAGTGGCGATTATCTGGCGGTGTGCGTGGTCTGGCGCTTGGCTAGCGATGTGTTTGGATTGGTGCTTGGTTGGCGGTGTGCCTGGACTGGTGCTTGGCTGGCGGTGTGCATGGACTGGCGCTTGGCTAGTGGTGTGTTTGTACTGACTGGCAGTGTGTTTGTACTGGTGCTTGGCTGGCAGTGTGTTTGTACTGGCGCTTGGCTGGCAGTGTGCATGGACTGGTGCTTGGCTGGCGGTGTGCGTGGACTGGCACTTGGCTGGCGGTGTGTGTAGACTGGTGTTTGGCTGGCAGTGTGCGTGGAGTGGCGCTTGGCTGGCGGTGTGCGTGGACTGGCGTTTGGCTGGCGGTGTGCGTGGACTGGTGCTTGGCTGGCGGTGTGCGTGGACTGGTGCTCGGCTGGCGGTGTGCCCTTGAATGGCACTGTCTGCTGGTGGAAGTGTTGTAATGTGATGGGCCCGCGGCTGGCGGTGTGAATGTTTTGTATGTGTCACACGCATGAAAGGTGTATGAATGGCCTGTAAAGAGGTTGGTGCCTTGTCGTGGCTTTACAGCACACGAGCTGTGAGTCAATGGTTCAGTTTCTCGTCCTTTCAATTATTAACAGTGCATTTCATTTTTGTGAAATCACTTGCTAATACAATTGAATATACTGAACCATCACTCACCCTCGTGCCAAATCCAACCAGTATGTGTGTGTGTTTAAGGAATCGATGGCTGTGCAGTAATATATATTTTTTTGTAGTTTTGAAGCAGGGTGCCCCTTGTCCATTTTTTGTGAATGTTGTGATGTGTTGCTTTCGTGCCTGGTGGTGTGAATGGTCTTCTGTGTATCAAGTATGAAAGGTGTGTGAATGGCCTGTAAAGTAGTTGGTACCTTGAAGTAGCTTTACAGCTCACGAGCTGCGAGTCATTGGTTCGTTTTTTTTGTCCATTCAATTGACAGTGCATTTCATTTTTGTGAATTCTCTTGTTAATAAAATTTCATATACTGAACAATCACTCGCCCTTGTGCCAAATCCAACCAGTATGTGTGTGTGTTTGAGGAATAGATGGCTGTGCAGGAATCTTTGCTTTTTTAGTCTCTCTGCCAAGGTGTACATTCCAACTAAGAATAACCTACCAGTTGTAGTTATTGTTGAAAACCCATGGGAATACATGGTGATGTGTCTCTGGTGAATTCTAACAAGTTCTTTTATCCACAATGTCCTGCAAAACTCACAATGTCTGTCACATTTTCCTTGCAATATTGTGCCAAAATTGTCACGCTGCAGAACTAGCCAACTAATTTTGTCAAAACGATCTGGACCCTAGGGGGGTCACCTGGGTTTTTGGCCCTGTACTCGGCGGCCATTTATGGAAACCTACCAAACCCACCCATTTCTGAAAAGTAAACACCCGGGGGACAAAGAGGTATGGCTTGTGTGGATCCCCCAACGTCCTCTTACCCATAATCCCTTGCAAACCTCAATTTTAGCTGAAAAAATAATTTTTAAAAAAACATTTTTGTGTGGGAAAGTGTGGCATCACCGGACTCACACAGATTTCCTACCACCCAGCGTTTCCCCCGGTCTCCCGATAAAATGGTGCCTCACTTGTGTGGGAGGCCCAAGTACCCGCAACAGGCAAGGGCCCAAAACATTTTTTGTTCGGCAATGTTGATGTTGCCTCAAAATGTTTTGGGCCCTTGCCTGTCGCTGGTACTTGGGCCTTCCACACAAGTGAGGCACAATTTTTATCAGGAGACCTGCGGGAACGCTGGGTAGTAGGAAATTTGTGTGAGCCCAGTGATGCCACACTTTCCCACACAAAAATGTGTGAAAAAACTGATTTTTTCAGCATAAAATTGAGGGTTGCAAGGGATTCTGGGTAAGGGGACGTTGGGGGATCCACGCAAGCCATACCTCCTTGGAAGCCCCCGGGTGGCTACTTTCCAGAAAGGTATGGGTTTGGTAGGTTTCCTTAGATGGCAGTCGAGCAAGGGGCCAAAAACCCAGGTGAACCCCCCTTGCAAAAGCAGGTGGTTTTGACATAGGCAATTTTGAAGTTGCCTCAATACGTTTTGGGCTCTTGCCTGTCGCGGGTACTTGAGCCTCCCACACAAGTGAGGCACCATTTTTATCGGCAGACCTGGGGGAACGTTGGGTGGTAGGAAATTTGTGTGAGCCTGGTGATGCCACACTTTCCCACACAAAAATGTGTGAAAAACTAATTTTTTCATCCAAAATTGAGGTTTGCAAGGGATTCTGTTTAAGGGGACGTTGGGGGATCCACGTAAGCCATACCTCCTTGGAAGCCCCCGGGGGTCTATTTTCCAGAAATGTGTGGGTTTGGTAGGTTTCCTTAGGTGCCGGCAGAGCTAGGGTTCGCAAACTACAGCTAGGCACTTTGCCAGAAAAGGGTAATTTTTCACTGTGAAATTGAGGTATGACCACGTTGCGTTTTGCGCCGTTTCCTGTCACAGGCACTAGGCTGACCCACACAAATGAAGTACCATTTTTCTCAAAAGACTTTGGGGTACGCAGGGTGGAAGGAAATGTGTGGCTACTCGCAGATTCCAGAACTTTCCACCACAGAAATGTGGAGAAAATTAGTTTATTTTGACAATTTTGTAGGTTTGCAAGGGTTTCTGGGTAACAGAACCTGGTGGGAGGCAGTCAAGTCACCCCATACTGGATTCCCCTGGGTGTCTAGTTTTCAAAAATGTATAGGTTTGCTAGGTTTCCCTAGGTGCCGTCAGAGCTAAGGTTAAAAAACTACAGCTATGCACTTTGCAAAACAAGGGTCATTTTTCACTGCGAAATTGAGGTGCGACCACGTTGCGTTTTGCGCCATTTTCTGTCGTAAGCAGAAGGCCAACACACACAAGTGAGGTACCATTTTTCTCAGAAGACTTTGAGGAACGCGGGGTGGGTGGAAATTTGTGGATCCACGCAGATTCCAGAACTTTCCACCACAGAAATGTGGAGAAAATGTGTTTTTGGACAATGTTTTAGGTTTGCAAGGGATTCTGCGAAACAGAACCTGGTGGGAGGCAGTGAAGTCACCCCATCCTGGATTTCCCTGGGTGTCTAGTTTTAAAAAAATTTATAGGTTTGCCAGGTTTCCCTAGGTGCGGCAGAGATAGGGTTAAAAAACTACAGCTAGGTACTTTGCCAAAAAAGGGTAATTTTTCACTGCAAAATTGAGGTGTGACCCTGTTGCGTTTTGCGCCGTTTCCAGTCGCAGGCACTAGGTCGCCCCACACATTTGGGGTACCATTTTGCTTAGGAAGACTTTGGGGAACGCTGGGTGGAAGGAAATTTGTGGATACACGCTGATTCCAGAACTTTCCACCTCAGAAATATGGAGAAAATGTGGGTATTTTTGATAATTTTTTAGGTTTGCAAGGGTTTCTGGGTAACAGAACCTGGTGGGAGGCAGTCAAGTCACCCCATACTGGATTCCCCTGGGTGTCTAGTTTTTAAAAATGTATAGGTTTGCTAGGTTTCCCTAGGTGCCGTCAGAGCTAAGGTTAAAAAACTACAGCTATTCACTTTGCAAAACAAGGGTCATTTTTCACTGCGAAATTGAGGTGCGACCACGTTGCGTTTTGCGCCTTTTTCTGTCGTAGGCAATAGGCCAACCCACACAAGTGAGGTACCATTTTTCTCAGAAGACTTTGAGGAAAGCGGAGTGGGTGGAAATTTGTGGATCCATGCAGATTCCAGAACTTTCCACCACAGAAATGTGGAGAAAATGTTTTTTTGGACAATGTTTTAGGTTTGCAAGGGATTCTGTGAAACAGAACCTGGTGGGAGGCAGTGAAGTCACCCCATCCTGGATTTCCCTGGGTGTCTAGTTTCCAAAAATGTATAGGTTTGCTAGGTTTCCCTAGGTGCCGTCAGAGCTAAGGTTAAAAAACGACAGCTATGCACTTTGCAAAACAAGGGTCATTTTTCACTGCGAAATTGAGGTGTGACCACGTTGCGTTTTGCGCCATTTTCTGTCGTAGGCAATAAGCCAACCCACACAAGTGAGGTACCATTTTTCTCAGAAGACATTGAGGAACGCAGGGTGGGTGGAAATTTGTGGATCCATGCAGATTCCAGAACTTTCCACCACAGAAATGTGGAGAAAATGTGTTTTTTTGGACAATGTTTTAGGTTTGCAAGGGATTCTGCGAAACAGAACCTGGTGGGAGGCAGTGAAGACACCCCATCCTGGATTTCCCTGGGTGTCTAGTTTTAAAAAATGTATAGGTTTGCCAGGTTTCCCTAGGTGCGGCAGAGATAGGGTTAAAAAACTACAGCTAGGCACCTTGCCAAAAAAGGGTAATTATTCACTGTGAAATTGAGGTGTGACCCTGTTGCGTTTTGCGCCGTTTCCAGTCACAGGCACTAGGCCGCCCCACACATTTGGGGTACCATTTTGCTTAGGAAGACTTTGGGGAACGCTGGGTGGAAGGAAATTTGTGGATACACGCTGATTCCAGAACGTTGCACCACAGAAATTTGGAGAAAATGTGTTTTTTTGAACAATTCTTTAGGTTTGCAAGGGTTTCTGGGTAAAAGAACCTGGTGAGAGGCAGTCAAGTCACCCCATGCTGGATTTCCCTGGGTGTCTAGTTTTCAGAAATGTATAGGTTTGCTAGGTTTCCCTAGGTGCCGGCAGAGCTAAGGTTAAAAAACTCTAGGCACTTTGCAAAACAAGGGTCATTTTTCACTGCGAAATTGAGGTGCGACCACGTTGCCTTTTGTGCAGTTTTCTGTACAGGCAGTAGGCCAACCCACACAAGTGAGGTACCATTTGTCTCAGAAGACTTTGAGAAACGCGGGGTGGGTGCAAATTTGTGGATCCACGCAGATTCCAGAACTTTCCACCACTGAAATGTGGAGAAAATGTGATTTTTTTGGACAATTGTTTAGGTTTGCAAGGGATTCTGGGTAACAGAACCTGGTGGGAGGCAGTCAAATCACCCCATCCTGGATTCCCCAGGGTGTATAGTTTTTAAAAATGTATAGGTTTGCTAGTTTTCCCTAGGTGCCGGCAGAGTTAGGGTACAAAACCTACAGCTAGGCAATCTGCTAAAAAATTGTCATTTTTCACTGCGAGACTGAGGTGTGATCCCATTGCGTTTTGCGCTGTTTCCTGTTGCAGGCACAAGGCCGACCCACACTAGTGAGGTACTGCTTTTATCGAGAGACTTAGGGTAATTCAGATTTGTAAATCAACTGGTATTACCTATTCAGTTTTTATGCATTTCTCCCTTCCAAATGAAAGACATTGTGTAAAAAAGAAGTCATTTTGAAAAATGACCAATAATTCTCATGCTAGTATGAGTATTCCCAATTATTCAAAATGTGCAAATATGTACTGTTTATAAACTCTATACTTTGTACCCATTTCAGAAATACATAGGTGTCTTTCATACCAATTTTTACATGTATATATTTTCCAAGAATAATTGCTCTATACCCGGTACATAATGAAATACCATTGCAAGTTTCTGCTCAGTTTTTGGCTCTGGGTTCGTCGGGTTCTTGGTGAACCTACAAGTCCTATATATCCCCACAACCAAGAAGGTCAAGCGGATGTAACAGTATATTGCTTTCAAAGAGTTGTCATAATTACAAGAAGTTACAGGTGAAAACGTTGACACAAAAGGCAGGATTTTTCAACTATTTTTTAATGTTTCCAATATTTAACTATTAGTTTCTATAAAGAAACCTTCATGTATTTAGACAAATTACCCCTTTCTGAATTCATAATTTTGTCTTCTTTTCTAAAATGTATAGCTTTCCGGGATCCATTATTGATTTCACACTCATTTTACCATTAACTGGAAGGAGGTTGAAAGCACTAAAAATATCAAAAATAGGCTATGTCCCAGAAAAATGCCAAAACTGTGTGAAAAATGTTGGTTCTCTGACAAAACACTGTCATACCCTAAAAGCTGGCAAAATGGTGATTTCACCCCCTCAAATTCTTTTTTGATAACATTTGCAGGGAAAAACCCAGAGGCTTTCATTTGCAGCCCGTTTTTTCCCATTTTTCTGAAAAAAACAAAACTTTTACTGTATTTTGCTCAATTTCTGGGACCCCTCCAAGGGAATCCACAAACCCTGTGTACCTTTAGAATCCCCATGATGTTGGAAGAAAAGGACGCAAAATTGGCGTGGATACCTTATGTGGTCAAAAAGGTACAGGGGCCTAAGCGCGCACTACCCCAAATAGCCAAAAAAAGGCTTTAGCACAGGAGGGGAAAAGGCCTAGCAGCGAAGGGGTTACAACACCAATAGCACTAACCCTCGCAAATGTGAGACCTATGGCATTGCAAATGCTTGTTAGGAGAGCAGGAACCTTCATGTCTCCATCAATTTAAAAACTTTAAATAAGACTCATACTGTTTAGACTCTTGTATTTGCTCTTATTTACAAGAACTGGGCAGTTCAGGATATAATTCAGAATCTTATATTTTAACTTTGAAAGATACATTGCAGCAAACAAGTCTGTACACAAGGCATTCGTGCTAGCACACACGCACTCACATTGCAGGCCCACACAGATGCAAACACGAACATGAACACAGAGACCTGCCGTGGAAGATAAGGGCACACACACATACACTCACACAAACAAAACAAAAGCATGCAGTTGCCCCAACACATGCACATTCACATAATGCATGCCCTAATAAATGCACTCACAAGCATGCACACATGCAAACACACAGAAACGTACCATGAAAGACAAAGGCACAGACACTTACAGAAACAAGCAAAGGCAAGTGCTTGAACAAAAGTAAGTAGAAACATAAACATGTGTGCCCTCCACAGCTCACGATGAATGTGGCACAAAGGCATACATGCTTTTTCTCAGACACACAATCACAAATATATGCTCACACACCACAGATATATTAGCACATATAAACTTGAATAACATTTCAAGAAAGATTTTACTGTAAATCACATTTAAATCGTGCTTGCTAAAATAACTCTCCATGAACGTAATAAAAATATGTTTAGCCAGTGGTAGGAGATGGCCCAGATAAGAATTGTAATATGAGCTAATTTCAGAAGCATTCCTTTGTTCTTTCCTCTCCTGTCTTCAAGACGTAAGGGATACAATGGCTGTGTAAGAATCACCGATCTTTAACACCTTGACTGCTAAGGCAATTCCCACTGTGTGCTGAGAAATGCAGGATGCCATAGCTCGTCATCAGCACACGACCAGTGTACTGCATGACGAGCTGAGCTGAGCTCGTCATGAGCAGCGAAGGGGTTAATGCGTGCTTTTCTACCAGCAGCTGTACTCGGCCCGCTACTCCCTATGCCTGCTGGAGCCGAGGTTCTCCTTGCCTGGGGTGGGCGGGGCTGCTGGGGACTTGTCCAATGTGTCCAATAGGCAGGAACTCCGAAGTCTGCCGAACTCCAGGGGATTCAGGATCCTGAGGGGATACCGTGACACAACAACGGGAACATAATATTAATGCATTTAGGTGTTACATACACCCTGTGGATAAAATAGAGTTGAATAAGTCAGAACTGAGCTTTGCACAATACTCAAGTTGCGTGTCTAAGGACATGTACCAGTCCTTGTACCTGAGCACATTATCCATGTCTGTCCAGTGCTCATTGGTCTGGTAGGTCAGTCAATGCGCTCTGGGTCTGTGTCAACCAGGCGTGCAGCCCCCTGTAAGAAAAGCAGCTGCAGTGTTTTCTATGACACCCCCCCTTCTCAGCTGGCCTGACTCAATTGCCAGGGCCAGTTTGCATTCCCAGTCCGGCCCTGATTAACACTGTGATGACGGAGACAGCATATGCACTTGATAGGCAATCTCTGCCCTGTTCCCAACCTGACAGGCAACAAAGGTACAAATTACAAATTATATTGTTTGCAGGGCTGCTAAAATTATGTGATTGTGCAGCCATAGTGTTTTTCGCATAACTATAGATTTACTGCATTTGCCACCTAATCTACCCATTTCTGTTGCATTATCTGCAGATTGGAACAAAAAGTACATTATTTCTAGCTCAAACAATACAAAAGTAGCTACGTACGCAGCAAAACACGTTACTGGGCAATGCAATAGATGAGAGAAAGATCAGGAGTAAAGAGGAGAAAGAAACAACAGGAGAGGGGAGAAATAAGACGGAGCTGAGTAGAAGAAAAGAAGAGCAAATCAGATACAAAGAGAAAGCAGCCATGAAGTGAAGAAGAGAGCATTAAGAAGAGAGAAGATAGAATGAAAGGATGTGGAGGACAGGACAGAGGAAACAAGCAGACAAATGATAAAACGGAGACACAGGTAATCACTGCTAGAAGAGTGATAGTAAAGAGCCAAGATCGAGGAGAGAGAGAGCAGAGCATGAATAAAAGTGAAGAGAGAAAAAAAGGCAGGGGTAGAATGAATAGAGGGCAAACAATTAGAGAGGTGAGACTCTTAGAGCAAAGACTTAGGGGACAGACAACCGATCAAGGTTAGAAGATAGACACTGAGGCAGTGAGAGTGTTGAAAGTGGGGCTCACCAGGGCCGGACTGAGAATCAAAACCGGCCCTGGCAAAGTGCTCAGCCGGCCCCCTGGGGGTGCGACTGATCTCTTTGTCGGCCGGATTTCGGCCGATTTTGTTACAGGGCGGCTTTTGCAGGTATGCTGCAAAAACGGCCCAGTAACAAAAACGGCCCCCTGGGCCCAAAACCGGCCCCCACCCTTGCGGCGCACCGGGGGATTGCCCGGTGCCTGCAACGGCTAGTCCGGGCCTGGGGCTCACCAGAGGAAGAAGTGAGCTGTTGCCTCCTTTGCAAAATTTTCAGCACCTGCACTTCTTTTTTTTACAAATTAAGCACTGGGCTTTCTGTTGTGATTGCACCATGCATATATCTGCCCCAGGTATGGAGTGCGATATAAGCTGGCAATAAAATAGTTTTAGAAGTAATTCTTTCAGCAAAGTGTCGCTAGTGGAGAAATTTAGTTTGTGTTTAAGCCATACGTTTAATCACATAAGCCATGCGTGTCCTTTTTTAAGACCCCACTTTTTCATCCCACTTAAAACCCTGATGTCAAGCTCTTCCATTTCCGGTGCTTTTCAGCAGTTTTAAGACGTTGTTAGTTTCCCGTTGCTCAAATGGGCGTAAGTTCCAATATTTATATGTTTCCCTCATCTTCATTGCTTGATTTCGCACGAGAGAAAGTGTCACCCATACTCGTTGAAATGTCATCCAGAATTACACTGAATTTCTGAGAAAGTGTCACACATAGCAATCTGAAACCTTGGCAGCTATGAATAAGCTACTCGTTATAGTTGTGTCGCCAGTAAATAAGTTCTAGGTCAGGGATCTCCAGCTCTCCGCCATCAGTGTAGAGCTGAGTATGGCCAGTGCCAATCATCGCTTGTCCGTACCCCAAATGAAATACAATCATAGGCTGTCCTCTTGCAGAAGATGGTCTTTTGGAGTCCAATCAGGAGTGCAGCAAAGTCACACAAGAGGCGGGGAAGAGAAACCATCTTGGACAGGGAAACCCTCCTTGCCACAGACAAAGGGAGAGTCAGACAGAAATTGAGGATCGGAGGGACGAGAGCGCCAATCAAGGATTGCCCTCAAGTACATCGGCCTCTCTGTGGTAAATACGGACACCCAGGTACCGAAATGCACGAGGTTCCCAAAAGAGATACCTTCCTTTTTCCGGGGGTATGTCGGTCGTCTCCGGGGCATGTTTCGAATCTAGGGCACTAGATTTAAGGTGTTGTTTACTCACCGAAAGAAATTTGGGGCATATTATTATCAAGGGATTTATCTCTGCTTTTTTGGCTTTAAAAGCCAAGAAAGCGGAGATAAAATTATCTCCCTATCAGCAACAGGGTGCTAACACGCAAATTTGCATGTTAGCACCCTTTTTCTCTACGCTTCACCTTGCATCTCTAATGAGATGCAAAGGGGGCATTCCAGAGAAAAATAATAGGAGAAATGTTGTTAAGCGACATTTCTCCTATTATCAAGGATATCACTAACCTTGTTAGTGATAAAAAAAAAAGCAGCGCTAACCGCGGTTAACGCTGCTTTTTTTACTCCTGGTATTTTCCTGACTCAGCCATGATATCCTATGGAAGGTGGATATCATGGCTAAGTTTGTGAGCCCCTATCATCAAGCTAACGCCAAACTTCGAGAGATTATCGTTGGTTTTCCAGCGATAATCTCTCATTTGGCAGTTAGCGCGAGGATTTTTATCACTTCTGAGATAAGCGTTGCTAATAGCACGCTATCTCAGTGATAAAAATCCACGCTACCTGGCGATAATGATCCTAGCGCTAAGTGCACTTAGCGATAATTATCGCTGGGGCTTGATAATATGGCCCTTCGTTTTTATATTGTATAAAGCATTTCACCACGAGCAAGCATGTATTAACTTATGGAGCGAATGAATTATTCATATCTACGCCAGCTTGAGTTATACCTACTCGAATATTGTAAATTAGGCCTGGGACAATCGGTGTAAATCACAAGTGAGGCACCAGTCGTACCTATGAGAATGCTTTGTACTTTCAACGGCAGCATGGCAAATATCCTACCATATACGTAGTTATTTAGAAAAACCACTAGATGGCAGCTGTGCCTAAGAAAAGCAAGTAGCGACTTTTAAGCGCGCCAAGTGTGTGGCTTTGGAATAGTTCAAGTAGCTAATGAATTACCACTGCCAAAAAAACACACTAAGATACCTAAGATGGAAAGATAGAATGTACACTTTTGTGCTGAAATACTAGAAAACATGCATTTTGTTTTAAAGTGCTTCTTAAGTTGGCCGTGTGAGGATAACGAATGAAAGGAAACATTAACGTGGCTCTTTTGAACTCCTAAAATAAACACATTTTTCGGTCTAAAGCCTACGCCTCAGACATTCGGTTTACAAAACACCAATTCACAGTGCACCAAAGAGACCCAGCAATCCAGCGCTTAATTTGTGAAAGAAAAACTGCCAGTGCTCAAAGCTTGGCTCAGATGCTTGCAGCCAAGTCAATTAAACTGTCGGCACGCCGAATGCCAGACTGACAGCCTTAATTAAGCCCAATGGATGTCTCTTTAATCTATTGCCTCAAACTCCCTTACCCTTTATCTAACTCTTACAGGTTCCAGCATTCTCCCTTTGTGGCGGTGTTTCCGTCTTTGTTTTCCTCCGTCTTTCAGATTTCTTGGGGGTTTTTTTGCCCTTTATTGCGCTTAGGGGCGATCCGGCTCAAATTAAGCACTGCTGCAATCGCAAATATCCAGTAAAGGAAGTATGTCAATGTGCCGGACTATCCATAAGCAAACTAGAAGCCATCTCTGATGGACAGCTTCCACTGTGCAAGCTGGAGGGGTCGGCCTCAGAGGGACCAGCCACCGGGCCTGTCAACGGAAGTATCCTTCCTAGAATGTCCCTTTTAATCTGGGGTTTATGTCGGACATAAAAAGTGGAGGGTCTATCAAGGGGGCGTGGCCTAAGTAAATATGGCCTGACTAAAACATGTAAACTACATTAAGTTGATTTCCATAGACTGACACCTATCGTGGCCGGTATTTTGATTCTTTGCTGAGTTTCCTGTCACTGCATCCAGATATATAACACAACTCACATATACCTAAAACCATTCAGACTATTGGCTTTGTCAATAGTTAGCTGTTTAAGATACAATCGATCCATTTTTTTGCCAGTAAAGTTAAGGACATGAATTTAGGGCCCAACAGGGACCCATTTCAATGTCCATTTTTAATTAGTACTTGGTTTGAAACCCAGAGGGACCCGGCCCACTTAAAGCCCTGCTTTGTAATATGTGCTCCATTTTCTTGCTTTTATTCAGAAAGGGGGGTTGGAGTGGGGGGGGGGGGGGTAGCTTTTATAATGACTCACAAATGGAGATTTGCAATACCTCCACTTAGGAGCGCATAAGCACTAATAGAAGCCTGCTGTCCCTTGCAGACCTCCGTCTCTGCATTCAAGCTGTTAATAAGGGTTCCCCGGACAATCCTGCTTCAAGAATATTCAAGAGGCAGGATTTCTGAGATTCTTTGCAAACGGACTCCTTCAGCAATGATGGGTTATCACTTCTGGCACAGAGCAAATAAATGGCTGGCTTACAGCTCCGCGAAGAGCACAGCGGGCACCTTGGCAAGTGAGTCAGTGCTAAAACCAGTGCAAATCTAATTTGCACTGGTTTTTGGCACTTAATGTCCGGTATATGACACGAGAATGACACAAGCTCATTTTCAGAAGAAAGAAAGACCATGGAGATGCACCAACCTTTTAAAATAACATATTCACAAAAATCACACTGCAATTTGAACTCCTGTAGGAATTTCTATTTCAGGCAATCAGAAACACGGATTTGCCTTCAATACTAGCGAAGTGTAATGTCCCCCGAAGATGGGGGGGGTGGCTCTGAACAGCCAACGATAGTTGAATGGGAAAGGAATGTTGATTGGTGCATGTTGACAGAACTCGCACTTTACACAAAAAGAGGATGTCATAAGAAGTGGGAGAAGGTATGGGGGAAATGGAATAAATATCGAGGCAACATTTGCACCGCCCCATCAGTACTAGAACACGGGCCGACAATGTTATTCCAAAATATAAATCCGGGGTGAGGGAGGATGATACGTGAGATGTCCTGTGCTGAAATGTAAGATCTATGCATGATCTTTTGTAATGCATAAGGTTCCATTGTGATATGTAATTCTAATAAATGCCAATAAAAAGTTTAATAAAAAAGAAAAGAAATATGGATTTGCAAATAGTGAATCATAAAATAAGTGCAAAGCATTGAAAAACTGCGAACAGGAAAGACACATTTGTACAATGTAAAAGCAGAAAACCTGGATAACTAGCGGCTACTCTGCTTAATTTTTGTCATCATCAGCACATACTTTATTTCACCAAAAATATACTTTCTTCATTACCGTGTATGACAGCGCTTTCAAATATGTGAGTTCAGACTACCAGTTGTACAAAACCATCACTTTTTTTTATTTCAAAAGATGTTATTAGAATTTTTTTTTACATAATCATACGTACTTCTCAGCGCAGTGCTTTAACGAGCCGTAATGATGCTAAAGCTTCCACATCTAAAAAAATACACTATTTCGAGTGTTGATGGTACTTTACCATATTTTAAGTGATGTTTGTTATATTATTTACATTGCAAATAGTTTCAGGGCTCGGCTTGTGCACAGGCTCTAAGATCCAAGCCAGACCCTTGGCTCGGTTCTGGCTCGGCTGTCCCTCTTAATTTGTTGGCTCGCTCACCTCTAAGATCTATTTACGCTGCACGTTTATTTGGCAATGGCATTGGCTACAGATGGAACCCACATCCTATGTTCGCAGGTGTAAAATGAATACATATATATATATAGAAATATTGTCATCTTTCTCTCATCACCCAGGTGGGCTGAAAATCTGGCTAGCTCTTTACTTTTCGATTGGCACATTATCACAGGAGTATGCCTGATTCCTACCTGTGCCAACACAATGCCATTCACAGCCACCTTGCCTGCGATAGCCTGGAAGACTGGGTAAGACAACACGGTAACTACCTACATAATCCATTACTCAATCACCTTGCATTTAAGCCCCCTGCCCCTGCATATTAACACTGCCTTTGCACACCACCCCATTGGGTAATATAGATAAAATGCAGCACACTGGCAGACAAGGTCTGTGGTTGAATCCAGTGTTGGTTTTCTCAAGTTAAGATTTCATAGCCTGCGTAAGTCAGTATAGGCACCATTGGACACAACAGAAATGTGCAGCCACATCACTGCATTCTATGGCATCTTGCACAACGTAGCAGAGGGTCATCTAAAGGATTTTGGGGGCCCTGGGCAAGACATATTTGGGTGCCCCTGTAAGGGGTACATTCGAAATGTATTACACATTTCCTGATAATTCAAGCCCACGTGATGCTTAACAATAGGGTAGAGCCACAGAATCAGAGAAAGAATGGGTAAAGAAGGAGAAAGGTTTAGAAAGAGAAACAGGATAGACAGCGGTCAAATAGAGAGAAAGTTCACTTTCCTAGCGTCCCCCATGGAATGTGGGGGCCCTGGGCAATTTCCCACTTTGGCCATGCCTTAAAATGTCTCTGGTAGCAACAAGAAGGGATCCGCGTATGCAAGGGGAAAAGGGTGACAATCCCCCACTACCAGTGTAACGGGGGAGTGACAACAACTGACAGAAAGCCTAGTAGAACTAAAGTGTCCAGTTACTGATTTTTAGGTGAGTAACGATTTAAAGATGATTGATATACTATACTGCTATTATGGAAAGCACAATAATGATCATATTGATACTGCGTGAAATTTCAGAACAAAACATCCGGGGCCTCATTTATGAAAAGTGACGCATCGCTGCGTGAAAACAGCGATGCGTCACTTTTCACTGCGCACTCCTTACGACATTCCTGATGCGTCATATTTAATGTATGACGCATCATGTCGCAAGGAGTTACAGATACGTCAGTATTTCTGACGTATCTGTAAGCACAAAAGTGACGCATTGCTGGAGTGTGTCACAAAAGTGACGCAACTCCAGCAATGCGTTCTTTCACATGGGGAAAGCCCCATGTGAAAGGGCTTGCGTCAGTCTTACGCCTGCTGTGAGGCAGGCGCAAGATTTTGACGCAACAGAGTCCTAAAAGTGACGCAGTGAAATCTCATAGATTTCACTGCGTCACTATTACAAGGCTTTTTGTGGTGGAACGCCCCCTCTGCATACATTATACCTGATGCAGTTATAATGTGGCGCAGGGGTTTAAAAAGTGACACATCTACCTAGATGCGTCACTTTTTAAATATGGCGCAACAAGGCGCATTTTTTACACCGCTGGTGCGTCACAAAAAGTGACGCACCGGCGGCGCAAAACTGACGCAAGGCCTTCATAAATAAGGCCCCAGTCCTCTTGCATACATACTGCCTGATGATGGAGTCTAAAATATTGGTTGGAAGAAATGTTCTCTGCATTTCAAACAATTAGAAACTTTCTCTCTTTCAACCCCCTGTGCACTGTAAAGAGGTGCTTGTCGGTGCCTGGGATGCAGGAGCTGCAGAACAGGAAGGGTACTGTGCCTTGCTGCCTCAGAAACATGCTCTGCTTTTGAGATGCAAAACAAGCCACCAACTGAGAAACAGCACTTGATGTGTAATTGCAAATCATGTTGGAGACCTTTCTTGGGAGTATGGCCTTGGTGTTAACTTTCTTTATTCAAGTCTGTTTCAAAGTGCTAACATATTGTAAAAACAGTGGACAGAGGGAGTATGATTTGCACAGTATGAAACATTTTGTACCATATGTTGGACTTGGCCCTCTCTGCAGGGTCATCCCCAAACCTTTTATCTCAATCCATCCTGTTTTTTTGTCGGACTTCCGAATCTGCCCACTTTACCAGTGCTAAAATGCTTGTGCTTTCTCCCAAAAACATAGTGAAATTGGGTTACATCCAATTGGCAGATTTAATTTATGTATCAGTCCCTAGTACAATGGTACTTCATGTACCCAGAGCCTGTAAATTAAATGCTACTAGTGGGCAGCAGATTCAAAAACTACAAGTTGATGAATGGAATTCTTGAATTAACCCGTTGCGTGCATCAAATGGACCCTGGCCATCTGATGTCACAGGGGCCGTCCGAAACACGCCCACTCATTAATATGCCTGCATGGTGGCGGAATTTGCGACGCAGTCAACGGGTTAATCTTAGCCACTAACAATCACTGGGGCAGAATCCCAATCCATCGTTCTTTGCCAACCATGCCACATCAGTTTGGTTCCAGCCACATGCAACTAGGTCTTGACCCTGCTCGTCATGTGAACAGTCAAGCCCAAACTAGGAAGACACCGTCCTGGGTTGCTTGTGTTCTGGTTCATGGAGAACCTGGCTTTTTTGTGCAGATTTATATATCGCGAACTCGACCAGAAGGTATTGGAGCGCTTTACATGAGCCCCAGTTATGCTACACATGGACACGGGGAGATTAAGTGATTTGCCCAGAATCACAGGATGTGGAGTCGGCTTGTCAGTTTGGGCTGGACTGTTTCGATTGGTGCAGTGTCAAGACTGATTTGCATATAGCTGGGTCAAAACTGAGATGGCATGGTGTAAAAATTAACAATGAATTAGGATGCGGCCCGAGTAGTTACCAGTGGCTGAAATTAAGTCAAGCATTTGATCCATCCCTTTTTTGCAAATGTCTTTGGGCCTGCAGCCCTCATTGTGCCACTCACTTAAGTACCCTTAAAACCTATCTCAGTCCTGCAATTGCAACCTGTGTGTGCAGTTTAAACCACTATTCCGACCTGACAAAATAAACTTTTTGCCAGGCCTAAACCTTACTTCTTAATACATTAAAGTTACCCCCAGGTTAGGCCCTAAATAGCCTATAGGGCAGAGTGCAGTGTATTTAAAACATTGGACATGTACTTTAAACTTTTACATGTCCTGGTAGTGAAAACTCTTACATTTGTTTTTTCACTACTGTAAGGTGAGGTTCCGTGACAATTGTAAGTGGTGTTTTCGACTCGCACGAATATGGTCGAGTCTGGTACCTACGAACCGCAAATGACGAGTTTAGTAAGTGTGCGCAGTTTCGCTGTGCTAACTTAAACCGTTCGTTTGTTACGTGGGTTTTTTTATCTGTACCCACAGGTTCCATCTTAGATACGGCATCCATTTTGTTTCTTGCCCTCAAGTAGCCAGCGAACGGACGTTGTCCGCTTCGCGACCCTGGGATTCCCAAGATATCTGCGGAAGACACATGTCCTTTGAAAATGTCTTTATGATGAGGGGGATGATACTGTAAGGCAGATGGCCCCGCTTGAGGCTCATCTCGCCGTGCCGGTTTATTGTCTCAGCCGTGCATCTCATTAGGTACGTCCCTTTAATGCCTGTAGCTCGTGTTTCCCGATACCTCCCCTTTTACACCCTTTCCAATCTCCCCACTGTCTCCATCTTCCTCTACACCTGTTCCTGTTCCTTCTTCGATCTGTTTTACTGCTAAATGGAATGTACTAATGGAGGGAAGATGGGTTTTTACAGTTGGGAACCGCCAAATGTTTCCGCACTTATGTTCCGGACCTTGAATGTATCAAAGTGACCAAAGCGACCCGTCTCGGGGATAATTGTGGGAACCAAGTCGTAAACCTTTGTGTACCATGTAAACCTATGGGAGAATTATGTATAAAAGGAGCGATCCACAGAACCAATTTGAAGCAGTCTCCCCGAACTACACTCGTTGTACTTCCTGTGACTTCTGTGTTTCCCTGCAGTAAATAAACCTTGAATCTTTGACGCCGAAGGAAGTGTCCCGTGTCTCTGTCATTCGTACGCCGGAGCAGGTTACCCACGAAGGTTTCAGGTGTTGTCCCCTGGCACCGCTGGGTCTTAAATAACCCAGTCCTTCAGTTGGCGCCCAACGTGGGGCTGCATCAGTGGTACCGGTCCAAGCCCGACGATCGTGAGGAACTTCGTGTGAAATCTCAGAGGGAAGGTGCACTCCGCTTCATCGATCCTGTTGTCGAAACAAGTGGCCCGAAGACTTTTCCCGCGAAGATTCCCGCCTCCTGACGGCTGCGACGGACTGCTGCCCTGACTGTAGACCTGTTTTGGCGCCTGGCGTAGACCTTGGTATAGCGAGACGACTGATGGGCCTTCCTGGTGACGCCATCGATCTTTGAGTTAAGTATTCGTGGGTCGCTCCCAGAGTTCTTGGTTGTGGTTGCTTAGTTGTTGCATGGTTCCATTGCATTTGTGGTTCTTGGTACTTTGTTGTGATATTTGACGACTGCAGCCGCCAAAAACCGAGGGTTTTTGCTCTTTGCAGGGACTTGGTAAATCCCGTAACCCTTGACGTTTGTGAAACTCGGCTAGTGTGCAAGATGCCTGGTCGCAGTACTTTGTTTAGTTGTTTCAGACGTTGTGGTACGGATTCCCGACTGGAGGACTCGTGTCCGATACCTCCGGTTGGAACTCCCACTTATGAGCTCTACAGCAAACACGGGCTAGGCCCGATTACTTTTAATGACTATTGGATTCGTTACACTAAGAAAGACGGTGTCCTTAGTTGGCCACCTCATGGTAGTTTTGAGACCCCGATCTTAGATAATCTAGAGGCTAAATTGTTCGAGAAAAAGTCAAGGCCGGCCATGTTTGATGCCTTTCGGTTGTGGCGTAAAGAAGCCCGACAGAAAGAGATCAGACAGACTAAACGTAATCAGAGAGATGGTGTTGCTACCATTGTAAAGAAAGCAGAGCAGTTTCAGCGTGATAAGGAGGATAAGGAAAAGGAAGTGTTTGATAGGCTACAGCGTATGTCCATAGATAAGTGCTATCCTGCTTTGCCAACGGAGTCGGATAGGAAGGACGAATCAGTTGAGGATCCTTTAATGTCTTATCTTATGAAGTCACCACCTCCGTACGTGCAGGGTACCGCAGCTCCTGTGGCTCCCCCTGTACCTGTTCCTCAACCTGTTCCTCAACCTGCACCCGTTCTTCCGACTGGTCCCGCTCCTTTGCCTATTGCTATTCCTACTGCTCCTCCGCTTCCACATACTCCTGCTCCCGCTACTGCTCCTGCTTTACTTACTCCTGTTGCTTCTTCTGTCTCTACTCCTTCTCTTGTTAGTCCCTTGTGCTATACTTCTCCATCTACTCGTAGTCGTACTCCTCCTGTTGCGGCTAGTTTTTTCCATTCACTCGGACCCGTTTTTGGGTCCGCTGGTTCAGATGGTCCTCAGAGACGTAGTCAGCTTCCCGGTAACAGGGAACGTGCTTCGCTATATAATATGGCGATGGGTTGGATGACGCACCCTCTTAGAAATCCTCCACGCGTTGTACTTGATACGTTTTGCCAATTCAATGTACCGACACAAAGATACGTGTTAGAAGAAATGTGCAAGGTTCTGCGCGACCAGATATCGGCCGATGCACCTGATGATGTGTTGACCGCTTTGTCCGATCTACAGCTTCAGTTCTCGAATGGACTGATAGTGGATACTAATGTTCGACGTGCTGTTGAGCGGTTGTTATCTTTCCGTCCCACTCCTATACCTCAAGCTTTGTTTGTTGAGGATGTTGAAAGGCAGTTAGATGCGTCTGGTCAGTTTCCTATGCGTGAGGTTCCACCAGTGTGGATGCCAGGTGATGCCACCCAAGCTCCGCCAATTCCGCCATACTTCCAGAGAGTATGGATACACCTCCCATGTAAACGCTCTGAAGTGTTACAGGTGAAGCAATCTTTGCCTGACCCTCGCAAAAATCCTGCAGGGTACTATAAAGAATTATCGCAGCTCGTAGACGCTACGATAATGAATCTTGCCGATATCCACATGCTGTTCAGAAATGTCGTACCGCAACCGGTATGGGCTAAGATTCGTCAGGAAAATCACGCAAATGAATTAGGTGGTGATTGGGCTGCCATTGTAGCGGCGGATGGGTTGCAAACTGGTGGTGCTAAACCCGAGCAGTTGATTGCTGCTCTCCCTCAGAGAATAATTACGCTAATGAAAACTCTTATGCCAGCTATGAGGGTGAACTGGGACAAATTGTCAGCTTGTAAACAGAAAAAGGACGAGAGTGTCTCTGATTTCTTCACGAGATTTGAGGAGGCATTCATCGATCATAGTGGTCAGGATATGGGCACTGAGGGTGGTCAGCGGTTGTTCGTGGACAAATTTGTCTCTAACTTATTGCCCGATTTGAGCAATAAATTAAAAAATTCTGAGAGTGCGTGGGCCGTTTCTACCTCGGCTCAAATATTGGCTACGGCACAGTATTATGAGAACAGAGAAAAAGAGGAGAACGACCGCGCCGATAAAAAGACGAAAGAACTCAAAACTAAAGTGTTGTTACAGCAGGCGTATCCTCCGCGTTCGAATCAGAATGCTTCGCAGCAAAATAGACCGCAGTCGCAATCAAATAGGTCCCAACCTCGAAATGACTCCTCTTCCCAAAGATCTTCGTTAGGGTACAATCAGTGTGCCTATTGTAGACAGGAGGGTCATTTAAAATTCAATTGTCCCGTTCTAAACGATCATAACAGCGGTAACTCATCTAGAGGAGGTCGTGGTGGGTCGCAGCAGACATCACGCGGTAGGGGTCGTGGTGTTCAAAATGATCGTTCAGATAACTCATCCAATTCCAATAATTGTTTTGATCAACGCGGATCATCGCAAGGACGATCTGCGCAGTACAATGTAGATGATTATTATGTCGATCAGGAAAATGACGACAGTAATTACTAGGACAGCCATAGACAAGGAGAGGGAGTGGTATCAGTTCCGGTTGATCAGAGAGGGCCTTACGTCGCAGTTGCTACATCGGGCGTCGTTGAGCCTTTTCTGTTGGACACTGGTGCAGCGAAAAGTTCCATAATGCATTCGAAACTCCCTGGCGCACCTTTGTCTGGCTTAACAAATGTTTCCGTTGGATTCTCTGGCGCCCCTGTTAGCAATCCAGTTTCACGCCCTTTGCCCCTTACAATTGGGCCTCGTGAGCTTCAAGCTCCGTTGATTTCGACCACGGGTTGTGGTGAAAATCTTTTGGGCCTGGATTTGCTAAAACGTTTGTATGCAACTTTGTACTGTTCTCCTGCGGGTGTAAAGCTTACGTTAGGAGAGAGGGTTGTCTCTCCTATGTACTTGTCTCTCGATAAGCTTCCACCGGAATTGAGTTTACTTCCTGCATCTTTGTGGGCAACAGGTCCCAATGATGTGGGCCTGCTTGACATCTCCCCTTACGTTGTTCAGCTGAAATCTAATGTACGGTTGCCACGTATACCCCAGTATCGTATCTCTCTTGATGGTGAACGTGCACTGTTAGCGATCATTTATGATTTAATCGAGAAAGACGTTATTGAAGAAACACGGGGAAACGTGTGCAACAGCCCTGTACTGCCCATTCTAAAACGTACTGATCCCTCAAAACCACCTGTTTATCGTTTTGTTATCGATTTACGGGAGGTAAATAAAATTGTGATTCCTCAGTTTCCTGTTGTGCCTGACATCACGGCGCTACTGACTCTGATTCCAGCTTCTGCATCTTGGTTTTCGGTGATCGATTTGAAGAATGCGTTTTTCAGCATTCCAATTGCAGAAGAGAGTAGAGACCTTTTCGGTTTCTCTCTTGGTGGTCGTAGCTTCCGGTTTAAAAGCGCTCCTCAGGGCTACTGTGAGAGTCTATCGATTTACAGTCAAGCCTTGAAGGGTCAACTGGATGCGTTTACGTTGCCGGCTGGTGCGGCCTTAATCCAATATGTCGATGACTTGTTGGTGGCTGCAGATACTCAGGACATTTGCAAAATTGCTACGGTGTCGTTGCTGCAACATCTCTGTGACTTACATCACAAGGTGTCACCTTCTAAACTCCAATATTGTTGTCAAGAAGTAACCTACCTAGGTCACTTATTGTCAAAGGAGGGAAGACGGTTGACCCCAGAGAGAATTGCGGCAATTGCACGAATGACTGTGCCAACAACCCAACGAGATGTGCGTGCCTTTCTAGGTATCACGTCGTATTGCAGGCAATGGATTCCAAATTTTTCATTGCTAGCGAAACCATTGGTGGCTCTTACGTGCAAGGATGTTTCAACTCCTTTACCATGGACGGAAGAATGTCAGAAAAGTTTTTCTGAATTACGTGACTCATTGTGTTCGGCTCCTGTGTTAGGTACCCCTGACTACAGCAAGCCGTTTACACTATATGTTCACGAGAGGGAAGGTTGTGCTTTGAGTGTCTTAACGCAACCTTTTGGTGGTAAGCAACATCCATGTGCATATTTTTCCTCGACCTTGGACCCGGTAGCTAGAGCATTGCCGAGTTGTTTGAGAGCAACAGCGGCAGCTGCGGTGTCCATCCGACAATCAGCAGGATTGGTCATGGATAATATGCTTACGGTGATGGTTCCGCATGCAGTCGACACTCTTTTGAATCGTACGAAAACTCAGCACTTGACGAGTGCGAGGTTGTCTGGATACGAGTTGACGCTGTTGGCAAGCCACATTCAGATAAAACGTTGTAATGTTCTGAATCCGGCGACTTTGTTACCCATTAGCACAGAGTCAGATGAAATAGCAGCCCATGATTGCTATTTGAGGACTGAAGAGGAAACAAAAGGTCGAGTGGACCTTAAAAACACTCCTTTGGAAAATCCAGACGGAACTTTGTATGTGGATGGTTCATGTTTTAAATTGCCGAATGGTGATGTGACTACTGCATATGCTGTTGTAACATTAAATACTGTTGTTGAAACTGCGAGATTGAATCAGAACTCTGCCCAGGCTGCAGAGCTGATCGCTCTAACTAGAGCGTGTGTGTTGGCGAAAGGGAAACGTGTGAATGTGTTTACCGACAGCCAATATGCGTTTGGCGTCGCTCATAACTTTGGACGATTGTGGAGAGAGAGAGGTTTTATGACATCGCATGGTACGAAGATTCAGCACGGACAACTTGTGAATGATCTTTTGGATGCACTTACGTTGCCTAAGCAGGTAGCGATTGTTAAATGTAGTGCGCATCGTAAGGTGACGGATGATGTTGGTCGTGGTAATGCCTTTGCGGATGAGACTGCTAAGGAGACTGCCCGGAACCTTAGCACTCGAATGTATGTGACGAGTTCGGTTAGGTGGCCTACAGAGACTAGTATGTGTGAGGACACTATCGAGAGTGTGAAAGCAATTCAGAATGAGGCCACCGAGACTGAAAAGACGAAGTGGAAAGAAAGTACGGGAAAGTTGGATGCGAATGGTTGTTGGGTTGATTTATCGGAACATAAGAGATGGATGTTACCGGACGCGTATGTGCTGGCTGTTGTGACAATGGCACATGGGTTAGCACATATTAGCGTGAAAGGTATTTGTAAGTTGCTGTCCCCTGTGTGGAAGAATGATGGTATCACGAAATGTGCTGAACGATTGGTTAAGAATTGTATGGTATGTATGTTGTACAATCCTGGTAAGGGAACCCCAACTCCTCCTGGTAGTTTTGCTCCCCCTTCATGTCCCTTCGAGGTGATCCAATTAGACTTCATCCATATGGAGCGATGCAATAACCTGAAATACGTTTTAGTTGTGGTTTGCGCGTTCTCCCGATGGATTGAAGCCTATCCCCTCAAAGACAACACTGCTTTGTCTACTGCGAAAATCCTACTGAAGGAATACTTTCCTCGGTATGGAATGCCTCGGATTGTATGGTCGGATAACGGAAGTGAGTTTGTGGGGAGTGTGATGAAGAGTGTGTGTAAGGGCCTTGGAATTAATCAAAAATTCCATAGCGCCAATCATCCCCAGTCAGCTGGTTTGGTTGAAGGGTATAATGGCACCCTTAAACTGAAGCTAGCGAAGATACAGGCTACGACCGGTCTTTCGTGGCCTGATGCTTTACCCTTAGCTTTGTTGTCAACTAGGGCAACCGTACACTCCCGAGTAGGGCTTAGCCCCTATGAAATAGTGTTCGGTCGTCCTGCGAATGTGTGGGGGGTCCCTAGACCGGGTGTGTTCTCCAGTCTTGAACACCCAATGTTGATTGACTATCTTCATGATCTGACTGCTAAACTGAGGTTAATTCACCAACAGGTTTACGAAGCATTGCCGACGCAGACGGAGGGTCCAGGCCACCAGCTCCAGCCCGGAGACTGGGTGGTAACCAGAAATTTTGCCCGCAAGAAGAACTTGGAACCCCGGTTTACTGGACCCTACCAGGTCCTCCTTGCCACGAGAACTGCCGTTCGTTTAGAGGGCCGGAAAAATTGGGTGCATGCCACCCATACGAAGAAAGTTCCTATTCCTTTACCGGCAGACTCGTGGGTGAGGAGGGGCATTGCTTCAGCTGAATCCGAAGGATTGCCGGCGTTTGTACCTTTTAGCGACGCACAACCTGTCGGAGAATCCTCAGTGCAGCAGAAAGACACTGTTGAACATTTGTCATCAAAAGACTCGAGACCAGAACATTCGGCTGATCAACAGGACTTTGTTCTCTCATCGGATCCCTTGTTTGATGAACATACACGTCCTGGGAAAACTCGATACTTTTTGCGTTCCAGCACTAAGGACAAATAAAAGATCCCGTTCTGCCCCTTGACAATTGCATTATCCCGTTTTCCACGATCAGTCTGAACACCCGTATCATTGTAATTATTGTTGTATATATATATATATTGAGTTTCGTTTCACATGTATTTTTTGCTTCCACAGCTGAGAGACATTTTACGTATACATTGTGAATAAAGGCCGTAGGGCGGCGCGTGTACTTCCTTCTGGTTAGCAGGTCTTGACGCTAGGTTAAAGACCGTCGGTTCCTGGGAACTCCTGGGGATTGACTACTGCTACACAGAACGAAGTGCATCAAGAAACGTTGCGGACGGTCATAGGGGATGGCGTTTTCAAAGCTGATGGACTTGGAAGAAGCTCAGGCGCAAAGGTTCAAGTTACAACAACTTACTCGTACCAAATGTTTTATGTTTCAAATATTCGTACTGCTTCTGATTGTTTCTGCACTATTGGCGGGTGGGGTGTATTACATGATGTTGTACTTCTTACCTTCTGCCATACCTACTCCTACTTCTGACCCTACACTTACCTCCACTGCATCTCCTCATTCTTTTCATATCTTACCCGAACACGAGCAGGCTAGACGTGCAGAATTCCGCAATAATTCCTTTATTCAGCTCCTTCACCAGCACCAGTTAGTGGTTAATACTACTAATTGTTGGGTGTGTGGATTAATGCCACATACCACGGATAAGGGAATTCCATATTTGGTCTTACCGTATAGTTCCCAGGGTTCAGCTCGAGCATTCCAAACAATGTTTCGAAGCGCACTAGATTCTCACCCCAGTCGAGAGCCACATTCTCCCTACTTTGGCCTTGGCTCGTATTATAAGCCTTTGTCCATAGCGATAGAAGACTTAGATAAAGATATCTATGAGCCGTCGCTCATCCCAGAGGAAGAGGTACAAGCCTATAGGGTCCTGAGTAAGGTTGAGTATAGTGCGCTCACGAGTGATAAACAGCTTAAAAGCTCGCCTCCGATATGGGTCGTACCCCACATTGGTAATTTTTGTTTAATGGGTCGTGGCCGAAGATCGAAAGCCCGACTTGGAGAGAGTGCTTGCACTGAAAATTACATTCTGCCGATGGTCTCGTCCCCTGTGTTTCTGGCTGCCAAGGGTACGTACTTTGTCTGCCATGATCGTGCGTATGCATGGTTGCCCTCCGACTTTGTGGGCTCATGTTTTATCGCAAATCTGTTGCCTCCGACGTTCACTGTAGACGCAGACTATCACAAAACTAGAGTTGTGAGAGGCGTAATTAGCGAAGAGGATACTGCCGGTCAAGAGGCAGGAGACTTTTTCAAGGGTTTCCTCCCGTTTTGGGGGCCTATGGTTAATAGTAGGAACCTGAGACAGTTGACTCGAGTGGTAGAATCGACAGCTAATATTACTGCCAGTGCCCTTGGTAATATCACCACAGAACTTCAGGCGGATAGACTTATGACGTTACAAAACCGTATGGTTTTAGACGTGATCTTAGCAGATCGAGGTGGGGTATGTAAGGTGATCCATTCGAGCTGCTGTATTTTCATTCCAGATAACGCTCCGACTGTCTATCAAGCCATCTCAAAGTTGCATAAGATCTCCGAATCCATACACGTGGATGTAGGGGATTGGACGCTACTTGGGTGGTTTTGGGGCCTGATGTCGACTTGGGGTTGGAAGATTCTGATGATCATCGGAGTTGTTGTGGCGTTCCTGTTCACGTGTTGCCTTTGTGTGCAGTGTGGTCCTGCCTTATGTGGCCTCTGTGCTACAACGTGTATAAGACAGCCACCTGTTACCAAAGGAGCTCAGTTGGACAGAGCTATGTTACAGCAACATCTAGATGGTCTGATGAATATCGAGTATGATTCCGACTAGTGCTTGCCTACATGAGGGCAAAAGGAGCGTCTGAGGTTCCGTGACAATTGTAAGTGGTGTTTTCGACTCACACGAATATGGTCGAGTCTGGTACCTACGAACCGCAAATGACGAGTTTAGTAAGTGTGCGCAGTTTCGCTGTGCTAACTTAAACCGTTCGTTTGTTACGTGGTTTTTTTTATCTGTACCCACGGGTTCCATCTTAGATACGGCATCCATTTTGTTTCTTGCCCTCAAGTAGCCAGCGAACGGACGTTGTCCGCTTCGCGACCCTGGGATTCCCAAGATATCTGCGGAAGACACATGTCCTTTGAAAATGTCTTTATGACGAGGGGGATGATACTGTAAGGCAGATGGCCCCGCTTGAGGCTCATCTCGCCGTGCCGGTTTATTGTCTCAGCCGTGCATCTCATTAGGTACGTCCCTTTGATGCCTGTAGCTCGTGTTTCCCGATACCTCCCCTTTTACACCCTTTCCAATCTCCCCACTGTCTCCATCTTCCTCTACACCTGTTCCTGTTCCTTCTTCGATCTGTTTTACTGCTAAATGGAATGTACTAATGGAGGGAAGATGGGTTTTTACAGTTGGGAACCGCCAAATGTTTCCGCACTTATGTTCCGGACCTTGAATGTATCAAAGTGACCAAAGCGACCCGTCTCGGGGATAATTGTGGGAACCAAGTCGTAAACCTTTGTGTACCATGTAAACCTATGGGAGAATTATGTATAAAAGGAGTGATCCACAGAACCAATTTGAAGCAGTCTCCCCGAACTACACTCGTTGTACTTCCTGTGACTTCTGTGTTTCCCTGCAGTAAATAAACCTTGAATCTTTGACGCCGAAGGAAGTGTCCCGTGTCTCTGTCATTCGTACGCCGGAGCAGGTTACCCACGAAGGTTTCAGGTGTTGTCCCCTGGCACCGCTGGGTCTTAAATAACCCAGTCCTTCAGTGGCCTACGTCTCCCATAGGATAACATTGGGTTATTTTATTACATTTAATGAGTGATAACTTTCATTTGGGTGCCGGTGGGGAAGTTGAGCTTGGTCTCTTTTAAAAATTGTAATTTAAAACCCTCTTTGATGGTAAAGTTGGATTTTAAGTCACAGTTCAGAAAATACCACTTTTAGGGCCAGATGTAGGTCGCCCAATACCGGTAGGTAACGGCCAAAATTACAGAATTTCGGCAGTTACCGACCGGTATTTGGCATTTGGAATGTAGGTGGCATGATTGTAGGATTCGGTATTTTACCGAATCGGTAACTTAAGGAATTGGTAAATTGCAGAATTCTTAACATGCTGATTCGGTAAATTACCGAATCCTTAATGTAGGAAGCACTCAAGTGAGTGCTTTTCACATTTAAGGATTCGTTATTTACCACCAACTACAAGGTGGTGGTAAATAACGAAAACCGTTAAAAAAGCAATTTTGTGCTTTTTTAACAGTGCCATGTGGCAGACATACATGCCCTTAGGGCATGTATTTGTGCCACATGTGCACCCATGCACTATTCAGGGGTGCAACAGGGTGTCAATGTGACACCCTGGCACCCTTGTAAGTGTACCCCCTATTACCGATTCGGTATTTCCCAAATTGGTAATTCTCATTCATTCCTATGGGCCTCCAGGCCCATAGGAATTAATGGGGAATACCGAATTGATATTTACCGAATTTTACCGATTCAATAAAATTTACCAAATCATTAGCTACATACCATTTACCGATTCTAAAATACCAAATCGATAAAATTCGGTATTTTAGAATCGGCAAATGATATTTACCTACATCTGGGCCTTAGAAAGTTGACATTTTCTTGTCCTAACCATTTGGTGCCTGCAGCTTGTATTCTGGGTCACATGACTAGGTGCAACCGTCAGTTGGTCTTTGTGTATTGCTCCCAGACAGTGAGACAAAGGGGGAATAGGTGTTGGCAGGCTGGGCCATATCAATCAGGAAAAGAGGGAGGAGCTGTCACCTATCACACTTGACCATCGCAAAGGCTCTACCTCAATACACTCTCAAACCTTTTCACACAAGTCTTTGGTGCACCCAGACAAGCTGGGCCAGGGCAGGGAGGCAGGAAAATCTACTGGAGGAGGACCGTCGAAGCTTCTCCGACTTCAAAGTGAGCACCAGGCACAATTAGTGGACTCTTACACTTAACTCTTCAGTACACATCTGGACCCATGGAAGACTCAGAAGGACTGCTGTGCTGCTCTGCTACAGGAAGGACTGCTCTGCCACCCTGCTACCTTCCTGCCCTGCTGCCTGAGTGAAAAGGACTGGACCTGCATATTGAGCCCAGGACCACAAGAGTGACCCCTAAGACTAGTTGGCTGGTCTCCTAATCAAAGTCTCCGGGACAGAAAAGGCTCCAGCCATCTTGAACCCTGCACCTGGACTCTGCCTGCTGTAAGTCGTAACCCCCAAGTGGTACCCCTCCAGCTCTGGACATTTGGAAGTGGGGCTTAAGGTGTTCTTCCATCCCAGCTGTGGTCTCATCAGAAAGGATACAGAGGAATGCAGACCTGACACAGCTCTTCCCAGCGCCTCATTGGAACTGATAGAATTTATTGTTAGAAAGTTGAAAGACATTCACTAGTGTGTTAACGTATGGGAATTGGTCAAAGTCTTTCATTTTGAGCAAGATTCATGTTAGCCCTCAGCTTAGGCGTAATATGATTTGAGCATTGTCCACATACATATGTTGTAGGCATGTGGAGTAAAACGCAATGGAGACAGAACCAACCCCTGCAAGACACACAGTTCAATTTCTTTGATGTGGGATGAAAAGGTGGTAATTTAGTGATCTGCTGACAGTCAGAAAGAGATTATGGAATCAATTTGATGACCTGACAGCCAATCCCAAACCCCATTCATCTAGTGTTTTTTATAGTATAATGATTAATAGTATTGAAGGCTGTTGACATTTCTAAAGTACTAGTGCTCCAACACCCTCATTGTCTAACAGGTGTCGAAGATTATCCAACACCAATAGAAGAACCATTTCTGTTCCGTTACCTATCCTGAATTCGGCTTTAAAGGAATCCAAAAGATTACTTGCATTTTGGAGTCCGGCGTGAGGAGACGAGTTCGCGTATCGGCGGCTCACAGTTCCACTCTCCAGAATTGGAAACTTAGATTGCAGAGTAACGGAATATTTGCTGGAACTTGCCCAGCAGTCCTTATCGGGATATCACCTCACGCCACAGGATTAGTGTGGCTTGGAATTATCGCTGCGCTATAAACCTTAATACAGTGAATCTGTTCAGCCATGAACAAGACGCATGTACAACTTTACTGAGGCGACGCAACACGTGTTGGCTTGGGAACTGTTCACTTACTGAAATCTTGAAGACCAATTAAAAAGAAGGAAAGAAAAAAGGAGAAAAAATCAACAGATTGATTTATTGTGTTTTACGTGTGATTAACATCTGAAACTATCAGTTGGATTTTACGTGTGATGGGGTATACATTTTATGGAATCCAAAAGATTATTGTCTTCAAGAAATTGCTGGTGTTGTTTAAAACACTGTTTTACAAACCAAAGAAAGGTAGAAGGGAAATCAGCTAAAATTTGTTGAATTCATCTGGCTTAAGGTTTTTTTAATGGATTTCACACTTACATTTTATAATGCAATGGGGAACATTCCTTGTCTTAAACAACAGTTAAACAAGTCCAGCAGTTGAGTTTTGAGAAAAGGTGATAGAAGATTCATGAAGTTAGCTGAGCATAAGCTGGTCGACGACTGTATGCAACAGCAGCATCAAAGTTGGCTCCATTAATTGGTGTAGAAGAGTTTAAAGTAATCGCAATTTGAATAGTGTGACTTGTCATAGAAACTATATAAGGTGTAGAAATGTTTTTCTGCCTGGATGGTGTCACATACTAGTTCAACCTTGTTGGATTAAAATTGAGCAAGGTGCTACCATAGATGTTTGTAGTGCTGTGAGATAACTGAGGAAGCTGAAGGAGATTGTAGTTCTGATACAATATGGACTCCTTCTTTGGACAGGGTCAAAGCTTTGGAGATTCTATCAAAGAAGTAACTATTCTTGGCTTCCCTATTTGAAATTTATAGGCGGCAGCTATGCTGATACAGTCTATTCTTTTATTTGTATCATGGTCTCTACACCATTGTCTGCATACTGTGTGTCCTTCCAATTTGAGAGATTTTAATTCGACAATGAACCAAGGAATTTTTGTTCTATTTAGTTATATCCCAGGAAGGTCTGTTGCGAGTTTTGTTCTTTTGCTCTGATGAGAATAAAAGTGATTGGAGGAATTCTGGAATTAATCTGGAGCATGGTCATTACTTGGGTACAATTCCAGTCCTTGTTTTTGAATTCACTGTGTTACTACTGTCAGGGGCGAACATTTTGCAAATCAGTCTTGGTTCTGCTCAGATAGGAGCAGTCCACCCATGATATGTCCCTTATCAACTGAAACACAAGTATCCACAGACTGGTCTCAACCTTGCTAGGACTTCTCAGTGAGGTGCAGATTAAGTACACTGTACAAGTAAACTATGGAGTCCACATCGGGGCATTCCCATTGCAGTTAGGGAATTCACTCAGAAGAAGAAAAAGGTGAAGATGAATTCATTTCAGTCCTTGGTAATTACTGTAGAAAGCATTAAAGGATATCATTGTTTTGACAAGTGTTCTACAGAAGATGACTGACTACAGGCAATCATCCTTGGACTTCCTATAGAAAACATAGAAAAATAAAAGGTTTTATTCCTTTATCCAATTTGTCTTTTGTTTGGACATTAAAAATCTGGTCACCCCGGGATAATATTGGCCAGGTGCAACCCTAGTGGTGTGGTCTCCATCCTCCGGGCCTTGCAGCTACAGTTTAGCACTGTGAGACCTATGGAAAGGGGGCAGTTAGTGATCCTAGCTCGTAGTATAATTTCATTGCATTTGGGCGTGTACCTTCCACAGGTGCTGTAAAACCGGAAAAAATTATCATATGCAGGTGGGCAGAAAAAGTTACCTAAACCTTTTTTCATGCTAATTTGCAAAAGGGAATGGAAGATGGACCCACTAAAGTGTATACTAATAATTGCTATCAGAATGTTTAAAGGCTACGGAGGGCGTTGATATTGTGGTTTGTAGCCATGACTCAAGGCACGAGCCATAAATTCCTTTTAACTTATATCTTATTGTGTTCTGGTAGTTTCTAGTATTTTACAGTGACTTGAGTAATGTCTTTAATATAAGTCAAGCTAATTTTAGCTGTTTGGTTCGCTTTCATATCCTGTTTGCTCAAAAATCTTCTGCGGCACACCCCTTATCTTACCCTATGTATCTGGGGTACCATCTTGGAATTTTAATCTACACTGGCCCACCCTTAGTGTATCATACATGCTACAGCACGCCTCATCAGGGCCTGAAGATATGTCCACAGCACCCCATCCCGATGGAACTCCATGGAATCCCATTGTCAGCCCGCACCACTTTAAAAACAAGCTGCATAATTTACAAAGCTACCATGATGAGTCCTCACAATGTATTCATAGTCCACAAAGTAGCTACCTCTCTGATCACTCTTTGAGTTTAAGCTTGCGTTTGACCCTGTGTAGTGCTCCACTAACCTTTGGCTAGGTTTGCGCTAGAGAAATACCACATAAATATGACAGTCACCCTGCCTACTTGAATGATAAACTCACTATCTATGGTGGCTCTCCGCACACCTCCAACAGGGAAGAAGTGAAAACAAATAAAAAAAAACAGGCCAAAAGTACTTGCACATTTATGCACGAAGGAACTGGAACAATATCCCCATATACAACTAGACAGCCCCAATGCAGTAAAATGTGGGAAGCAAATACATATTCAACTATTTAAAGAACATAACATCATGATGCAGTAACAATCCAAACGCCAGCTACCCTTACTATCACATGTTGACTGTGTCTCTGGTTTTTAACCTGAATGGCTTTTAGCTGCCTTTCTCCTAGGTTTGTGCTATATAAATACCACATACATGCATGCATACCTACATTTACAAAAAAATGCACCAATCTGGAAACAACTTCTTAACATTTGATTAAAGGTATAGGTTTTTAAGAGACATGGGTCAACCTTTTCCACCAAGTGTGACTAATATAATGTATTTCCAAATACTACAACTTTAAAATATATGCAGTTATTATTTGGGTATTGTTTTACTGCTATTGCACCAGGAAAGTTTCTTCTTGCAAAGTCGCTTCAATGATGCCAGAGGACTAATAATCAATTGATGGCATTTCCTGTGAAGTAATGTTCTAAGATGTCAAGTTGGAAGAAAATTAGAGGGTCTTATATATTCCCTTTCTGCCTGTAGCCCAAAAAAAAACTAGAACCGGCCATGTGACTGCTGGAGGGTAATCCAGCAACAATGTAATTCTAGCATGAGGAACTTCTCTTCAGCCAGATGCCACACATGCCTTCCGTGTGCACACCCACTCCAGTGAGTGCAACAGTAGGGAAAGTGTTGGATAGCGTAGGGGTAAAAATTACTATTCCCACTCCAGTGAGTGCAACAGTAGGGAAAGTGTTGGATAGCGTAGGGGTAAAAATTACTATTCCCACTTCAGTGAGTTCAACAGTAGGGAAAGTATTGGATAGTGTAGGGGTAAAAATGACTAGGCCCAACTACCCCAAAACCCATACCCACCCTAAAACTTACAATTCTCCATTACTAACCTTATAATGCATTGTGATGACATGCATTGTAATGGTATCCGTTGTAATTGCATGCTTTGTAATGACATGAGTTGTAATGGTGTGCGTTGTAATGGCGTGCGATGTAAAGGAACTTGCGTTGTAAAAGTTGTGTGGTAAAAGCATTGCGATGTAAAGCATGCATTGTATTGGACGTTTCCCCCCTGAATGGTCCAGATAGGGGTAAGGTCAGTGAGCCTAGCTCTCATCACCCCAACCTGTAAGAAGATGATAAAATTAATGTTTAAAGGAGGACTCTCAGTGGCCTATCCCTTCTTCCTGGGAGGAGGGAGGGAGGCTTGGACCAGTGAGCTACAATATTGCTAGGGGCCCAGGTGGTAGATTAAAGCTGGAGGCCTGCATGACCTGACATTACAATTGCCACCAATCCAGATTTTGACCACGCCGTTCACATTTATGTAGCTGAATGAATTCAGTCAGCTCTATTGCACCTCTTTGTCTGACAGTCCCTGTAGACTTCATACAGGGTTTTCACTACAAAACAGATCTCTCCACAATTAAAGGAAAGTAAGAGGTCCAGCAGCCAACTCTGTGAATACATCACTTTGGGATGGGGTGAGGGGCAACAGTACACTGTGTGTCCACAAGTTGGTCAAGAGATAAACAATTTGAAAGGGCACTAGCTTTATGGGCTTTCTAATTAATAAGAATTTTTAAGGACGTATGTGAGGAAATCAGAATAATAAGAGGGAACAATATGCACTATGGTCAAGACTTACAAAGATGTTGCGTGGAAATTGCGGCAGTTTTTTAAGGCAGACCCAATGCAAAATCCATTTTGGAATTTATGAAGCAAAGCAAATGTCAATTTGCATTGCTTTGTAAAAAAAAGTAACACTTTGCACTGCTTTGCATTACTTTGCATCGGGAAGGCACTCCATGGCTGGTTGCGTGGTACTCATAAATTTTGACACAAACCGATATTTACAGAGTGGTGTGGCTGTATGAGGCCGGTGTAACGAGGAGAAATATCTTTATTTCTCCTTCTTATTTTCTCTTTACATGTGTGTTGCATTCTGCAGTACACGCACAAAAAGGAAAACGCCTCCACAGATATTTTTGTGCAGGAACATACCCCAGCCTGCACAAAAATGATCTTTACCATAACGCATGCAACTTTTCAATATGGTATAATGGGGATGTATGACGGTACCACGCGTACTTTTACAACGCGTACCGTTACCACGCTACTTTTACCACGCAAGTCGTTACAACGACTTGCGTGGAGGGGCGCTGGATAGTAAATTATTTAATTTACTATTCCAACTCCAGTCCCCGTGGACTCTAGGGAAAGGAGTTGGATAGTAAATTAAAGTATTTACTATCCTGGAGCGCCCCCCAGCGCATTTCGTTGTAACGACCTGCGTGGTAAAAGTAGCGTGGTAACGGTACCGCGTTGTAAAAAATGCGTGGTAACCGTTGTATACCGTATAATGGTAATGATCTTGAATGTCCCACCAAGCTGGGCAATCAAAATCTTCTCTCATTTTACCTGCAAAATTCAAATTCAAATTCACTTTTTCACATTTATGGTGGTAAAATGAACTGAGCGCTAAATAAAAAGACAGTAATGTTAGAAAATCAATAGTGCAAGATAAAACTGTTTAAAAGTCAGTGAACACAGTATGGGAGATCCATGGTCACATAACCCAACAAGGCACTGGCGTCCGAGCAGCGAGCATACTTGTAGGTAGGCAAGCCCTTAGACAACTAGAGCATGCACGAGTTAAGATGGGGTCGCTGATTGTCCACCCGGAAGACAACAGGAAGGGGAATAGCAGCCTGATCCCTGAGTAAACTGCAATGTGGAGATAGGTGCGAGCAGCAACAGTGCAAAATTAAAATTCACTTTTTTATAATTACGGAGATAAAATGAACTGAGCACTAATTAAAAAGACAGTAATTTTAGGAATTCAGTAGTGCAAGATATAACAGTGTGAAAGTCAGTGAACACAGCATGGGAGATCTGTGGTCACATAACCCCACAAGGCATTCCAGGCAACCAAGGAATGGCTCATTAATTTGATATATTGAAAAGGTACAGTGGATTTATATTCCTCTAAATTGCCATACACGGTTTCCCCAAAGGACATATAGAAGCCTCTTAGAATATATTTAAAATCCAAGGAACAGGATGCAACTGACGATATGGAACGGTAACATAGAGATGTACAATGGAAATATCAGCTGATATGGAAATATACTAATACAAGGAGAGATTGTTTGGTATGCTGTCTATGGAACAGAAATAATACTCCATTGGCTATATATAATGTAACTTTGAGATTGCATTTATGTTGTAATTAAACAAGACATACCTGCAAAATATTTATAGAAGTTCAATAGCACCTTGTATATGACATTTTTGTGTAGATATAATGTATGATTGAATATTGAAGTGCATATGCCTACCTGTTGTAACTGTTTGAATATCTCTGTATGTTGTTGATTAAACATAAATAAAATGCTTAAAAATATAAAACATAGAGACCGTTTGTTACCTCCAGGCTCGCAATGCTCTTCGCAGAGGATCCCTAAAGGAACAGAAGTACCAGTCTCCACGCCCCCGGAGGATAGGTTCCTGGGTGACTACCATCAGGAAAAGGCCATTTCACTAACCTACCGTAAAATCCTGAACAACACACCAGACGCCCAGGATATACTTCACTCCAAATGGGCGACCCACATTGGGGACATGGACGATGATGACTGGCGGGAGGCCCTCGCTGCCCCTCGCGAGGTAGGAATCTGTTCCCGCTTCAAACTCATTCAGCTTAAAATACTCCATTGAGACTATTATACTATTGTGTCACTTGTCAAGATGGGGATACTGGACTCCCCGGCTTGCCCTCAGGGATGTGGCCACGTCGGTACCCATATACACCAGTGGTGGGAATGTCCGGTCCTTCAACGGTGCTGAGAGAGGGTTATATCGGATTTGTCCCAGATAAGTAAGGTACCTATTGCTCTTCCCCTCAGCTCTGTCTTTTAAATTTCTGGGAAGCCACTGACATGTCCCGCATAGAGAGATTATGGGTTTCTTTGTGTTGCATGGTGGCAAAACACAATATAGTGAGAACATGGAAGGGAGGAGTCCCACCGCGCCACATCAATTGGTAGTCCGATATGGACTGGTGTATGCAGGCAGAGAGAGAGATTTATGAAAGTAGGGGCTGCCTGCACAAATGGACAAGAATCTGGGGGCATGGAATGAAAGCAATGGTTTGGTCTGTATCCCTTTCACCGATTCCCTCTCAGCACTGATAGACAATGAAGATATATGACGTGTGAATATAGAGGAAACTGTGATTGAATCATTGACCCTATGTTCAGTTTTGATTGTAACTCTATACTTATCATGACCACTGGTGAAGGTTGATTACTGCACCATACTGCATTAGTTTTTTATTGTTTGTTTGTATGTTTTATTTTAATATTTTTTATATATATATATATATATATATATATATATATATATATATATATATATATATATATATATATATATATATATATTCACTTTCACCACACGCTAACGCCAACTAGCGTGCAAAATGCACTCGGTCTCCAAACAGTATTCATCAATGAATCAAGCCATCCAGCAAAGGTCGTTGGTATATCTTTTATTCCGGCATGGAACACAGTTCATAGAATTAAACCCCCAACGCGTTTCAGCGACTACTCGCCTTGGTCACGGGTGAATAGTAAACACAAAAGTGAACATTAAATAAAGTTTTGGAAAATTTCAAGTGTAAACATAAACAACAGACATGGTGCTCAAAGTAAAAGTAAAAACACAGCGGCCATCTTAGCATGATCAAAATTGCATACTGACGTGCCCCAATGTCAAAACAAAGCATAATTAAACGCTCTCCTTTTGCATGCAACCATGCGTATAGGTAAGAAATTTAAACAGGATCCCAAGTGGGTAAACCAATTATACTTTTGTCATGGCTAGACATGTCCTGAAGACATAACTCAGCAAAGCGCATGGTATGCAAAGGCTAATACACTTAGTGAGTAACACCTTAGATCGACTTCAAAAAATCCCCAAGTGGGAAAACATATTGTCCAAAGAATAGTACTGTAAAGGGCTCATGGGGAACCAGAATGCGAAGAATATATCAACAACCGTCTTTTATACATTAATCAGACAGGTATTGACTCCCAATAACTAATCTGCAATCCCAAGTGGGAAATTTTAAGCATACATATAAGGTAGGCAGAAATGTGGTGCAAATCCAACCACAATAAATTCGCATTCCAAATAAGGTTGTATAAATACGCATTCCAAAATAAAGTTATATCAAATCAAACTCCCAAGTGGGAAATTAAAGCATAACCCATCGGATGATCAGTTCCTCTGGACGGTCTACTCTCCACAGTTTAGTGTTACCTAAAAAATAACAACAGAAACGGCACGTCAGAGCTATACATGCTATTAAGAAGCGGCCAAACATTGCTAGTGTCAATAAAAGACAAATTCTGCTGTGAAGTGATTAAAACCATATGAATCATCGCTAGAGGATCAAAATTTGACACAGTACATAACATAGCTGAAAAACATAACAGGCAGCATTTAGACATCTACTCTCCCAAGTACCATTTAAGTTCTTCTTCAGAATTCAAACCCCCTGGGATACGTGTGTCGAGGTCAATAATATACTTACTCTCTAACTGGCGTAACCTACGAATTCTGTCACCCCCCCTCCTCATGCCTGGAACTCTGTCAATCACAAAGAATTTCAGTAGATTGCGATTACTTTTATGTTTTTCTTCAAAGTGCCGGGCGACTGGCGAGGTTTGGTCCTTGTTATCAATCGCCCTCATGTGTTCAAGAATACGTTTTTTCGCAGGGAACATAGTGCTCCCTACGTATTTTTTAGCACATGGACACATCAGAACATATATGGCATGATCAGAGAGACAGTTCAGATGTTGCGTGATCGGCTTTACTCTGTCTTCTACAGGATAGTAAACTGACTTTACATTGTTGCTAAATTTGCAAGCTTTGCATTTTAAGCAAGTGTAAAATCCCTTTATTTCTTGGGTTTTCATAGGTGTCATCCTGATCTCATTCTTACTCAGTTTATCTTTGAGAGAGTCAGCCTTCCTGTAAGTGATGCTAGGGTTGCTGCCTAAGACTTCTTTGAGAGTCTGTTCGGTGAGTAACACGTTCCAGTTCTTTTTGAAACTTTTTCTTACCTGCCACGAACTAGCGTGGTAAGTAGAGATAAACCTGATGACCTCCTGCTCCTCAGGTGGGTCGGTCTTGGGTACCAATAAAGAGTCATGGCTGATATTTCTAGCTTTAGTAAACGCTGCTTGGACAACCTGTGGGTTATAACCTCTCTCTTCGAAACGTTCTGTCATAATGACACCTTCCTTCACAAAGTCCTCATCCTTACTACAGTTTCTCCGAGCCCGGAGAAACTCTCCATAAGGGATGCTGCGTATGAGTGATTTGGGGTGGCTGCTGTCAGCGTGAAGCAGGGTGTTGCCTGCCGTCGCTTTGCGGTAGAGCTTGGTGACAAGTTTATTCTTCTCCACCTCAATTTGTAGATCCAGAAACTCCATCGTACAATTACTGATCCTACCCTCAAAGGTGAGGTTGACATCATTGCAATTCAGCTCACAGATGAAGTCTTCTGCCAGCGTTTCCGGGCCATCCCAGATGATGAATAGATCATCAATGTAACGCAGCCACGTTTTGACATGGCTGCGATACAATCTGCTGGTTTCCGCCACCTGTTGCTCCCAGTTTGCCATGGATAGATTAGCAAAACTGGGAGCAAAACAAGTTCCCATCGCTGTCCCCTGGCGCTGTCTAAAGTATGTCTCATTAAAGATGAAAAAGTTGTTTTCGAGACAAAACAGCATCATCCTTAAAATCATGTCTGTGTGGTCCCGAAAGGAGATGGAACGTTTCTTCAAGAACCTCCGACAGGCATTGATACCATCCAAATGCCTGATGGAGGTGTACAGGCTGCCTACATCAAGAGAAATCAAAAGATAGTTGTTTTGCCATTCTAGCTCTTTGATTTTGTTAATGAAATCTCTACTGTCCTTGAGATACGAGGGTATCCCCTCAACAAAAGGACGTAGAAAGAAATCGATGTATTTCGAGGTATTTTCAAGGAGGGATCCAATGGACGAAACAATAGGCCTGCCAGGAGGCTTGACAGCATCCTTATGCAGTTTGGGCAGAAGATATAATACCGCCACTTTGGGGTTTCTATTTAATAGAAAGGAATATTCATTCCATTCCAGTAAACCCTCATTGTGCCATTCCTTCAACATGTTGTGATACAAAGTGTTAGTTTTTTCAATCTGTTCAATGGACGATACCTCATAACAGTCAACATTATTAAGCTGACGCATACCCTCCTCAACATAACTGTTCACATTCATTACCACAACATTCCCTCCTTTGTCCGATTGGCGGATAACAATTGAAGGATCATCCTCCAAACTCTTAACAGCCAAACGTTCGTGTTTGTTTAGATTGTCACACATCCAGTCTTTCTTTCTGGCCAGTTTTTTCAGATCACCAATCACCAGATCTTCAAAGACATCAATGCCACAAGCTGGCAGTACGGGGTTAAAGTTTGACTTTGGTTTGAAATTATTGGGACAATTCAAGCTGGGATTGAACCCCAGTGATACAGCATCAATGGGACTCTCAGGGGGTACATTGAATTCCAATTCTTTCAAGGCAGCCAAAGCTTCGACATCCCAAATGGATTCAGTAGCTGGCTGGTTAGTCTCGATCGTTACCCCTGTATTCTTGACTTTAAGTTTGTTCCACTTATGTAAGCGTAATTTGCGGGTAAATTTGAAAAGATCAATACGCTCGCGAGAGTAAACAAAGTTAGAGGTTGGGCAGAAAGAAAGACCAAATTGTAACACTCTGTGTTCTGTTTTTGAAAGAGAACGAGAAGAGAGATTTACCACATTTTTTTGGTTCATTTTCCTCGTTTCCTTTGGCCCCGTGTTTCCACTCCCATGTGGGTTCCGCTGCCGTTTCCACCTGCCGCCCCTCCTTGTTTGTTGCTGGATGCGGTGGTGTCTTCTCCAACCTTGCCTCTTCCTCTGCCTCGTCCGCGAAATCCTTTGCTTTGTAGTAAGGATGAGGACTTTGTGAAGGAAGGTGTCATTATGACAGAACGTTTCGAAGAGAGAGGTTATAACCCACAGGTTGTCCAAGCAGCGTTTACTAAAGCTAGAAATATCAGCCATGACTCTTTATTGGTACCCAAGACCGACCCACCTGAGGAGCAGGAGGTCATCAGGTTTATCTCTACTTACCACGCTAGTTCGTGGCAGGTAAGAAAAAGTTTCAAAAAGAACTGGAACGTGTTACTCACCGAACAGACTCTCAAAGAAGTCTTAGGCAGCAACCCTAGCATCACTTACAGGAAGGCTGACTCTCTCAAAGATAAACTGAGTAAGAATGAGATCAGGATGACACCTATGAAAACCCAAGAAATAAAGGGATTTTACACTTGCTTAAAATGCAAAGCTTGCAAATTTAGCAACAATGTAAAGTCAGTTTACTATCCTGTAGAAGACAGAGTAAAGCCGATCACGCAACATCTGAACTGTCTCTCTGATCATGCCATATATGTTCTGATGTGTCCATGTGCTAAAAAATACGTAGGGAGCACTATGTTCCCTGCGAAAAAACGTATTCTTGAACACATGAGGGCGATTGATAACAAGGACCAAACCTCGCCAGTCGCCCGGCACTTTGAAGAAAAACATAAAAGTAATCGCAATCTACTGAAATTCTTTGTGATTGACAGAGTTCCAGGCATGAGGAGGGGGGGTGACAGAATTCGTAGGTTACGCCAGTTAGAGAGTAAGTATATTATTGACCTCGACACACGTATCCCAGGGGGTTTGAATTCTGAAGAAGAACTTAAATGGTACTTGGGAGAGTAGATGTCTAAATGCTGCCTGTTATGTTTTTCAGCTATGTTATGTACTGTGTCAAATTTTGATCCTCTAGCGATGATTCATATGGTTTTAATCACTTCACAGCAGAATTTGTCTTTTATTGACACTAGCAATGTTTGGCCGCTTCTTAATAGCATGTATAGCTCTGACGTGCCGTTTCTGTTGTTATTTTTTAGGTAACACTAAACTGTGGAGAGTAGACCGTCCAGAGGAACTGATCATCCGATGGGTTATGCTTTAATTTCCCACTTGGGAGTTTGATTTGATATAACTTTATTTTGGAATGCGTATTTATACAACCTTATTTGGAATGCGAATTTATTGTGGTTGGATTTGCACCACATTTCTGCCTACCTTATATGTATGCTTAAAATTTCCCACTTGGGATTGCAGATTAGTTATTGGGAGTCAATACCTGTCTGATTAATGTATAAAAGACGGTTGTTGATATATTCTTCGCATTCTGGTTCCCCATGAGCCCTTTACAGTACTATTCTTTGGACAATATGTTTTCCCACTTGGGGATTTTTTGAAGTCGATCTAAGGTGTTACTCACTAAGTGTATTAGCCTTTGCATACCATGCGCTTTGCTGAGTTATGTCTTCAGGACATGTCTAGCCATGACAAAAGTATAATTGGTTTACCCACTTGGGATCCTGTTTAAATTTCTTACCTATACGCATGGTTGCATGCAAAAGGAGAGCGTTTAATTATGCTTTGTTTTGACATTGGGGCACGTCAGTATGCAATTTTGATCATGCTAAGATGGCCGCTGTGTTTTTACTTTTACTTTGAGCACCATGTCTGTTGTTTATGTTTACACTTGAAATTTTCCAAAACTTTATTTAATGTTCACTTTTGTGTTTACTATTCACCCGTGACCAAGGCGAGTAGTCGCTGAAACGCGTTGGGGGTTTAATTCTATGAACTGTGTTCCATGCCGGAATAAAAGATATACCAACGACCTTTGCTGGATGGCTTGATTCATTGATGAATACTGTTTGGAGACCGAGTGCATTTTGCACGCTAGTTGGCGTTAGCGTGTGGTGAAAGTGAATACGAACAGGGTGCCTTTGACCCTGGTTTGCACCGCAGTCCGAGGGTCCCGGTTTTTCGAAGGATGTGAACTGGCATATATATATATATATATATATATATATATATAAACAAAAGAAGTCATTCTAAATCATTTTAATTTCTCTGCCCAAAGATCAGCCCCTGATGCCTACACACCAAGAAGTTGGGTCTGGGGCAATCTTGTCATTCAAATCTGTTGTTCTTTGGAAAACATTATTATCTATAGATTACTCTGTAAATGTAAATGTAAATTGATACTTGTATAGCGCACTACTCACCCGCAAGGGTCTCAAGGCGCTTGTACGAATACCGCTGTGGAACCCATCCTGGATTTCCCTGTGAGGCGTCCACTACTGGGCACCCCCAAGGTGGAGGACAGGCATCCTTAGCGTTGTGGGGGCTGTTGTGGAGATTAAGCAAGCTATTGCCCAGAGTTGCAGAGTGGGACTCCATGATTGGAATAGGCACCGAGGCGAGAATTATCAGGTCAGTGGAATTTTGAGCCCAAGACCCACCGAGGCGGGGAATTGAACCCTGGTTCCAGGTTAGACCTCTGCATCAGGGTCTGATGATATGATGATACTTTCACTTTTCTAACACGGATTCAAATGATGATACTTTCACTTTTCTAACACGGATTCAAATGAGTGTTTAGTGAGTTAATACTATTACCTAATAAGAAAACAACTAAAATGTGAGACCTATAATTAATTGATACCCAAGTTACTCATGGAGAAAAAGCACACTTGCTTGGTCAAAATTATTTCTTATTCTGGTCAGCATTTTTAATGTATTGTGTGGGAGATGTATTGCAAATGCCAGAAAAGAAAAAACAAACATACGAAACACTCACATCATCCCTTCCTCCTTCATCTAAAATAACAAAAACATACTCTAAACATGCACGGTACATTATTACATACCCTAATAAATGTAGGATCATATCAAATCATACCCAAGACTGTCACACCTGGTGACATCACAGTTTTCCCTTGAATGTTTGATCTGTACTAGATTCTCTCAATATAATGACGCAGTTGTTATACAGGTTCCAATGGTGTGCCGTAATATGCAGTTGACAATGGGATTGAAACCTCATATGCAGTAAAGATCACTATTGAGAAAGACTCCTTTCAACGAGACTGAAATTGATTATTATCTGAGAATTTCACGGCATGGTATGTCTTGGGAGCATAAAGGTGTCCCGAATCTCACCCAGGACGCCCTCCCTGCATGGCCCTTCTCCAAAAGTGGGATGTCTTCACTGTAAAACGTCTATCAATATGTCTCACACTTTTTCAAAACTCTTGCACTGTCAAAGCTGGCCTAGAAAATGTGTTTTAAGACCATCCTCTTGTCAGACTGTGCCTGACATAAATATCACGTCCTAAACATTGTCTTTAAAATATTGTAGCGTTGGAGTTAAAAATGGAGACGTCTAGACCCAATGGGACAATAATTTCATAAACATATATTTAGATAATTATATGTATATAAGACAATACTCTTGTCAATGTTATTCTGGTATAGAACCTCGGAAAACGTGTGAGCAGCAGCACCACAAGTTTGGAGGAGGTACTAGTCACATGCAATGACCTTTGAGTGGATGAACTGTATAGCCTAGGAAGTATTTTCATTTCAATGTCCTTATTTGGAGGACAAAGAGAGACCTAATCAATTAAAGCCACACTGGAAGGAAATGGGGCACATCAATATCAAGTTCCAGGTCATCAGTCCACCAGAGCATGGTTTTACAGAGACACCCGTCTGGGTATTTGCGCGCTTTAAAAATCGCATAAAATAAAAAAATAAATTGTCGGCAATGGATGACACAAAGTACTTTTCATTCTGGTGAATGGGTCATCGTTTGATGCATAATTTATTACCTGGCAGAATCCAAATGTTATCCTGCCTAGTTGTCCCGCTGAGGCAAGAGCAAAGGTAAGTGACTTGTAGCCTGGGTTCTTTTAAAATTTGATCTAGCTTCAGCATGAAACGTTTAGCAAAAATATAGGCTTCAGTTTTTACAACAGCGTTCAACCCACGAGAAGCCGTAAAAAACAAGCTTGCTGCCCTCCTTTGGTAGCAATATAAGAGTGACTTCCTATATGGAGAGGAGTAACACCATGAAGACATGGGGTCTCATTTATGAGGCAGTGCGTCACTTTTATGCCGCTGGTGCGTCACTATTTGTGATGCACCAGTGGCGTAAACAATGCGCCTTGTTGCACCATATTTACAAAGTGACGCATCTAGGTAGATGCGTCACTTTGTAAACCCCTGCGCCACATTATACCTGCGCCAGGTATAATGTATGCAAGGGGGGCGTATTGACGCAAGAAAGGGTCGTAGAAGTGACGCAGTGAAATCTATGAGATTTCACTCCGCCACTTCTAGGACGCAAATGCGTCAATATCTTACGCCTGCCTCACAGCAGGCGTAAGACTGACGCAGGCCCTTTCACATGGGGCTTGCCCCATGTGAAAGGACACATTGCTGGAGTTGCGCCACTTTTATGACACAATCCAGCAATGCGTCACTTTTGCGCCTACAGATACGTCAGAAATACTGACGTATCTGTAACTCCTTGCGACATGATGCGTCATACAGTAATTATGACGCATCAATCATGTCTCAAGGAGGACGCACTGAGAAGTGACGCATCGCTGCTTTCACGCACCGATGCGTCACTTCTCATAAATGAGGCCCATGGAATCTTACAACAGCTATTCCGATTTGGGTAATCTAATTTCTAAGAAGTGGTGGTTAAAGCTCATAGGAACACCATCAAGGCAATAAGTTAGCCTCTCTATTGTAGGCTTCTATTTGGTATCATCTTTATTAATAAATAAGATTGGAGTATTAAGCTGGTCAAACTTTACAGCATTTGTCAAACAGTTTGTTAATACCCATTGGGTCTGACATTGCAGTTAATCAGCTTTGAGGAGAGGATCAATTATATTGGCTGCTGCCTATTTCTTGCACTTGAACGAGTATACCTGTAATCATGAGTATTTCTTCTCCTACTCAAATATGGAATGTTACATTAGCAAGACAGTGAATTAATTTTAGGTAAGAAAGATTTGCAGCCTGGTGCTAACAACTACTCACATCGTTCCGCCCCAACCCGACAATTAAACTTGAAATTAATCTGATCACTAAAGCAGAGTGTAGCGTCCTACCCAGTATGGGTACCCGCCAATGACGACGCACACACAGAGCTTAATATTACAGGTCTTTATTCATCTGCAGATAACCCCAAACTCAACATTTCTAAACCAGTCTTCATTACTTTCCGCTTTATTACTTATGTCACAGTTCTATGAAGTCTATCAGTAAGGAGCCAAAAGGGTTCCATCATTTCTAATTCGCAGATACTCCATCTCCCCCTCTGTTGAATAAAAAGTCGTTTTTTTTACAAAATAGACATATATAAACATGTACAATTAAACCTCTTCAGTCAATCGTTTTGGTGTTTTAATTGTTCAACCTGATCTTGTTCTTGGAAACTGGGAACTGTCACCACCACTGTCTGGGATCTACGTCATCAGTATAGAGGCAACAACAATCACTGGTGTTTCAGATCCAGTCTCTTCTTCAAAAATTAGATCTGATGAATGATCAATTAGGGGCCTGAAATTAGAAAAGTCTCTGGTAATAAAATTTCCTTGGCTCTGGGGAGTTACCATGTGTCCTTTAGTAGACACCACTTGAAAAGGTTCAGCATCAAATAGAGCATCAGATTTTCTTCTCATTTGTCATGTGAGCATGGGATCTTCTTTCCTAAAGACACTGGGCCCGATTCACAGAATGAATTTAATACTAAATCCTAAACTTACTACTATTTTGGTATTCACAGAATGCACTTACTACTTTTGGCATTCACGGAATGAACTTACTACTTTCGGGATTCACAGAATAAGCTTACTACTTTCGGGATTCACAGAATAAACTTACTATTTTCGGGATTCACAGAATAAACTTACGACTACTATCTTTACGTCTGCCGCCGGGCCGTAATTTCCGCAACTGGGCCTGAATATACAGCTCGGCAGGTTTTACGATTTCGTCCTGCAATTTCCCGAATAGTGTCGTAATTTACGCTTCCGGGCCGGAAATTCCGAATTTTGGCAGTTGGTCAGTTGGTCATGTTAGCCAAGGGTAAACACCTGTTCAAGTGCCTACCACCCCCCACCATTGATCAGCTGACACACTGCAGCCAATCCCAGCCCACCAAGATGGATAAATGCAGAGCAGACACAAACAAACCTTTTCAGGATGTCACTGAATGCGTTCGTAGTACTGCCCCTTGCCATGCGGCAAAACTACTTGAGGAGGAGGAGGAGGAGGAGGAGAGCAGAGAGGATTTTCAGGCAGAGGATCAACCTATTTGGAATGACCAGCCAAGATGTAAGGGCCAGGTACCGTTTCCCACCAGAAGTCATCTTGGATATGGTCTGTGAGTGGGAGCAGGAACTTGATTTTGTAACCTGCTGCTCACATGCAATACCAGCATATCTCAAGATCCTGTCTGCCCTACACTTCTTTGCCACTGGATCATTCCAAAGGGCCACCAGTGACCTTGTGGGCATTTCCCAGGCGAGCCAGTCGCGGTGCCTGCATCAGGTACTGAGATGCATCACTGCTAGAGCCCCCAACTACATACAAATGCCACATACACTGGCCATGAGACAAAAGGCAGCAAGAGATTTTGATCTCCTTGCACAATTCCCCCGTGTGCTGGGTGCAATTGACTGCACCCATGTGGCCCTTCAGCCACCATGCCACATTGCACACATCTTCTGCAACAGACACAGATGGTATTCCATCAATGTGCAAGCTGTCTGTGATGCCAGTGGGAGGTTCATCAACGTGCATGCAGTGTTCCCAGGCAGTACCCATGACAGCTTCATATTCCACATGTCACCTCTTTCCCGGCGTATGGCTGCCGGAGAATTTGGCAACATGTGGCTACTGGGTAAGTACCAAGCACTAAAAATGAGTGATATGTGCCATTGAAATGTCTGAATGCCCCCCAATATTAACCATTGTGCAATGAGAATCATGACCCAACAGACATTGCATGTACGAACGTATAGATCATGTTCTGTGCAAGTCAAAAAGGGAAATGTTAACAACTGCCTTTTCTTCCCTCCTCAGGCGACCCTGGCTATGCACTCTCCCCACATCTCCTCACCCCTTATAGGCGTGCAAACACTGTACCTCAGCGTAGGTACAATAGGGCACACATACGGACTCGAGCCATCATAGAGCGCACTTTTGGGCTGTTGAAGTCGCGATTCAGATGTCTCCACCGTACAGGGGGTGTGCTGCAGCACTCCCCAGAAGTCGTGTGCAAGATTATATTAGCCTGTTGTGTTTTGCACAACATTGCTTTAACGCATGGCTTACACATGCCTCTGGAACCTCGGCTAGCTCTGAATCTGGATAACTGGGCCATTGCACATGACCGACGGCAGGGAGTGCAAGTCCGTGATCAGCTCATTGCCACGTTTTTTACATGAGCAACCTGTAGTGCCATGGACAAAATGTGGTTTGCTGTCTGTTGTCAATGATGAAACTTGGATAGACACGACAGTGTCAATAAATCCCACCCTGAGACGACTTTGCAAGCCACACTAACTGCATGCAAATCACAGCCGCTGACAGAAGTCAAAAGGTGGAGTGTGCCTCAGGTCATGTGCCCATGTCAGCCATCAGTGTAGTGCACATCCCTAAAACCAACTATTCACGCTGATGACAAAAAATACATGTCCTGAGAGACATACCTGGACCACATAAGGATGGGTCACCAATTCACAAAAGGTTGCATACTTAGGCCTGTGACCACAACAGATTTGACTCCACCTCAAATGATGGGCCCTGAATGTGAGTGATGATGTCATGGGAGAATCAGGCACCATGGGCCAGATCTACAATAAGTGGTGCATTCCAGCATATCAGCAGGGATTCCCCAGTTATTGTGCCTCACAGCAGACACCCCTAGCACCATGATGGATGTGCTGCATTTACAATGCGGCGCGCCATGGGGCAAATATAGACAGAAGCGTGACGCATATGCTGCCATAAAGGTGAAGCACTGCTGGAGGTGCATTGCAAATGCAACGCAGCTTCAGCAAGGCAAGCGGTGACCCTATGCCTAACATGCTGCGTCAATCCTTACGCCTTCAACAAGCAGGCGCAGGGTTCTGACGCAGCATGGCCATTAAAGTGACTGAGTGAAATCTTTTAGATATCACTCTGCCACTTTTAGGAGGCGTTCCTGTGCTGGAACCCCCCCCTGCGCAGGAACGCTCAACTTTGGCGCAGGGCCTTACAACATGACACATTTCCCAGATGCGTCACGTTGAAAATAACCCACAGCATGGCGTTGGCTTTCCGCTGCCGCTGCGTCACAAAGTGACGCAACTGTGGCACAAATGTGGCATACAGGGCTCGTAAATCTGCCCCCATGTGTCTGTGACATATCCACACTGCTCCACACCAATGTTACGTAACACGTCACACAACCTGATACTGAGCACTCAATATGGACTACATGTCCCATAATGCAAAGTATGAGAAAATGAAACTGGGGTCTGATGTTATGTCAGCCCCCTCTGCCTGTGCAGAAATATCATGAAATGATCTGTTCCCCCTTTAGATACATATTCATGATTCACACCTAAACTGTCATTTCACTTTTTACTACAACAGAACAACAGGATGGCAGTGGATTTGATTACTGATTGTGGATGGACCATGATGAATTCAAAATGGCTGCCAATTACTTCCTGTGATGTATTTCCTGTCTCCCACTTCCTGTATAACATCTCCTGTATGATATAATGTGTTCCGGGTCATATTGTGTTCATTCTGAGTCATCCTCTTCCACTGATCAGATCCTCAGTCATCGTTCTGAAGTCAAGATTTTAATAAGGGGGGTACTTTTATCTCACGGACTGCCACTGACATTCGCCGGCCGAAGTGAAGAAACAAGATTATGGACTACCGAGGCCGGGGGTGTGGATTTTCTTCCCAATCTTAACGCATGTTTTTGTTTAACTATGGCTATCAGCTTTTTTTATAAAGAAAATTGAGGTTTTATTGTTTATAATAGTGGGTCAATCATTGTAATGGTTTTAATTAACTGCACAATAAATGTATTACTTACTTACTCAGGCATACTGCTGCTTTCATCAAACTTATTTCCCCATAATGGCTGAGGAGTATGAGGAGAGAGCACCCCCTTTCTCAGAAAGAAATTGGACATCTTGGTGGAGGGGGTGCTGGAGAAATTTCCTCAGCTATATGGGGACCCTGAGCACCAGCTGAGCACTGCAGCCCGGGCCAGGCTATGGGCCAACATCGCCGAGTGCTGCAGTACAGTGGGAGTGTCCACCAGGAGTGCTAAGGCCTGCCGCAAGCGCTGGGTGGACCTAAAGGGCTGGGCCCGTCACAAGACTACGGAGCTGGCTGGCCTGTCTTCCCAGCACCATGTGCATCCTCCTCGCCTCTCCCCACTGTACAGGAGGGTCCTGCAAGCAGCTTGGCCGACCCTCCATGCTCAGCTGGATAAGCATGAGCAGCAGAGACCTAGTAAGTGCATCATATGCAATATGTGTCTGGGAGTATGATGTGAGTGAAACAGTGCTGTACCATTGTGTTTCCCATGCCTACATTCACCAATTCCGTGTCCAAGCAGCAGTCACCAAGATTAAAGAAGCACACTATGGCACATGGACTGTACAGGGCAGAGTGCATTTTGGTAGTTGTAGTTACTCCATGACAACTGGGTAAATGAGCCACACTCATGCATTCATATTGAATTCTGCTCTGCCAGCACCACTACCATTGAACCAAGTAAATCATAACTGATGTGTGCATTGGATGAGCTATGGCACAGAGACTGTCCAATGTGTGCATGGCAGGCCATAGGGTATTGTATGTTGTGATTCGCATTGCACCTGTAGAGTTGGGTTCCAATTGAGACAGATCATCATGTGGCATGGAGTCAAGACAGACTTTGAGATTCTTGCATCACTCTTAAGTGTTCCTAAATTTGGAAGGTGTGTCCACTGACAGACGTCTCACCCTCAGTGGCCTGTATGACATTTTACATGTACAGGTAGCTGTCACAACCACCCACCACTGTTCACCGATGTACTGCACTACCTTTTAAGTCAACAAAGCCAATATGTGGCACTGGATTGTCTGATGATGTGTGGGGACGGCAAAAGGCTAGACTCACAATGTAGCTAGATGCGTAGTCCAGACCCTATGTGGATGTGTGACCCACATTCGGCTTTTCCTATACAATGCTCCAAAGCAGATGACACTCATTCAGATGACAGGCGTTAAATAGCTGCAAATCCATATCAATTACATGAATCTATTAAATCTGGACTCTTCATGTTCTCATTTGGTGGACTGGTTATTGAACATGCACATGTAGCAGTGACAGGACACACAAATCACAAGAATGCCAAGGTTGAGGTTTGGCCAATACAGTTGCGTAAGCCACAATAATACACATGAGATGTCCATGTCAAACTCAATTCAGTATATGACAGTGAACATACATGTAATGTAAGTTCATAAACAGAATGGGGGTTGGGAGCACACTGCCTCACAGTCCCAGCACAGTTTGCCCCTTTGCATCCTGGTAAATGCAGTACACAGTTCAAACTTACTTCGAAATTATCTGGAGTCCTTCACCAAAGTTGGTGCAGACATTGCTGTATATCTCTAGACACATGTTTCTGTATTGATTGCTTCATCAGTAGAGAGCAGCTGTTTTAGAGAGCAAAGAAAAATCATCTGGGGTTGCTGTGTGCCTGTGAGTGGTACTGTGACCTGAGAGGAACTTGGCAGCATTTCGAGCAACCACATATGATTTTGAAGTAAGTTTGAACTGTGTACTGCATTTACCAGGATGCAAAGGGGTAAACAGTGCTGGGACTGTGAGGCAGTGTGCTCCCAATCCCCATTAAGTCCATAAAAACTGAGGGGCAGATTTACAAGGCACTTGCGTCTCTTTTACACCAACATTGGGTCACTTATGTGACGCAGTGGCGGAGCAAACAAAGCGCCATGCTGCTGGGTAATTACAACGTGACACATCCGGTGCAGGAACGCCTCCTAAAAGTGGCTGAGTGAAATCTACAAGATTTCACTCAGTCACTTTTAGGGCCATGCTGCGTCAAAACTCTGCGCCTGCTTGAAGCAGCATGTTAGCGATCGTGCACCCCGAGCCTTGCTAGAGTGGGGTCGCACTTGCCACACCACTTCAGCAAAGCACCGCTATTCCACCGGGATGCATCACGCATCTGCCCACCCAAGCGCCACGGTGTGCCGCATTGTAAATGCAGTGCATCAGGGGTGGCGCACGGGTGGGCAGATGCGTCACAACTCTTCTGGCACACCTCTGCTGAATAGCATAGATGCGCCAGAAGTTGTAAATCGTCCCCTGACAACTGTAGAGTGTGATCAGAGGAAAACAAAATCTGACCTTGGCTCATCTATGTATATGTATCGTCTTGCATGAAACAACCATCACATCAGGATTTTGCTTACACTTCTGCAGGCATGGCTGGTGAGACAGACGATACGCAGGAACAAGTCCGGAGCAGGAGGACATGAGTTTGCCGGCGGCTACACCCTCTTTCCACCAGCGAGGAAGAGGAGGAGGAGGGGCCCTCTACATCTGCAGGCCAGGGGGTTGTGCCCACCCGGGATGAGGAAGAACAAGACTCTGGTACTACGTCCCGGTTGTAGGCTGTGGACATTGTAGGGGGGGAAGGACCAGACACCTCGGACCATGATGTGGTGGAGAGCTACTCACCACGCACACACTCTTCACCAGTGGGTCACGAAGAGGTGTCCCCGGGGCAGGCCAACATTCAATCTGGGCCTGCCACCTGCCTCTCCCTACCTCTAGAGTCCCCTATGCCATCGGGGGCGCCAGCTCGATCCCCTGAAACCTGTCCCCCCCTCATAGCCTTCAAGCCGAACTAATCAGCTCAGGACCAGAAGCACCACATCCCTTCTGTCCCCCCAACTCCTCCTGGTGTTGTTCCTCCTGTGGCTGTGCCAAGGGACTTGAGTTGGATGGTCGAGGGTCAACCTGACAGGCCCGCTCGCATGTTGTTACAAGTGTGTCTGGAGATACACTCTACGCGAGCGGACCTTGTCGATCAATGGGCAACCTCAACACCCACATGCAGTCCCTGAGCACAGCCATGTCGTCTTTTGTCTCCCAAATCCCTTCCCATACCACTGTCAATGTGTCGCCCTGTCCGTTGCCCCACACAGTTTCCCCCCCCATACTCCTCGTGTGTCACATCCCCATGTGGTGCCTGTTCCTGCACAAGCCAAGCGTGTGGATGTGTCAGACCCTGAGGATCTAGACATTGTGGTCCTGGAGGATGACCAGAAAGACACTTGACTTTTGGACTGAGACATTGTTCTGGATGAAGATTTCTTTTTCCCCTTATAAATAGACTGGTTTCCATGACGCTCCCTGATGGATTATATTTGTTTTTCCCCACCCCAATCCAAGTTCCCTTCTCCTTCTGCATCAACCCCTCCGCCGCGGTGGGAATTCTGCGCCTGTGCGGCACATTCCGATCACGGGCGTAGTCATGACGGCCCCCAGCCGTCACCAGCACACGCCCAACGTGATGCATGACGGCCGGGGGCCGTCATCAGCATGGAAGGGGTTAAGATCATCATTTGTTTTCCTTTCTCAGTTCCAAATGGACGGTCAGTTTTTGTTCCTACATAAATATCTTTGAGTAATTCTACTTTGTTTAACTTGTTTGACTTCATTTTGAATGTCTGTTTCCAAAGATGGACACATATTTAGTGAGTCATATGCTATGCACATAATAACGTGTTGCTATGATGTGTTACACTTGTAACTGTCTCACACACACACACACATGCCTACATCGTTAGACAGCACATGATACACAACCGGATTTTACTTTTGTAGATCTTTATTTTCACGATACACCTAAGGACCCCAAGACAAATTGCCCACGTGAATGTCACTGGTGATCATGTTTGCGTTTCCGCAATAGTGGGGGTGATGAACGTGGTGAGGGGTGAGGTTGAGCTTGTCGCCTTCGTGTATGTGGGTGTTGTACACGGTGATCAAGAGGTGCAGGTGCAGATGGTGTCTGCACATTTGGTGTCTACCTGGACAAGTACTGGTTGTGCAGGTGGTGGAAGTGACTATCCAGAGGTTGGTGGTGTTTGTACAGGTGGTGGGGGTGGTGGGAGTGACTGTCCAGAGGTTGGTGGTGTTTGTGCAGATGGTGGGAGTGACTGTCCAGAGGTTGGTGGTGTTTGTGCAGGTGGTGGGGGTGGTGGGAGTGACTGTCCAGAGGTTGGTGGTGTTTTTGCAAGTGGTGGGAGTGACTGGCCAGAGGTTGGTGGTGTTTGTGCAGGTGGTGGGGGTAGTGGGAGTGACTGTCCAGAGGTTGGTGGTATTTGTGCAGGTGGTGGGGGTGGTGGGAGTGACTGTCGATAGTTTGATGGTGTTTGTGCAGGTGGTGGGGGTGCCTGTTCAGGATACTGGTGTGTTTGTGTACCTTGGCTGTGGTGCTGTGCAGTTGGTGTTACAGGTGTGTGGATGTGCTGTCCTGCAGGCCGATATGATTGTTCCCCTCCCTGCGTTGGCCGTGAAGGTAAACTTTGGATCACTCTCACCATGCCCTCCATCATCTTCATGGCCAAGGCATGGCGTCTTGCACTCTCTTCCCTTTGGATGGATATCAGGTCAGTCATATTCCTAGACATTTCCTGCCAAGTGCTATCCATCCTATCCAAAGCTTGGCACACCCTGTCCACCCCCTGAGGGAATTGGACCATGTCCTGCAGGGACCCTGACATGACTGTCATGGTAGCCCCTATGGCACGAATGTCCTGCCTCACATCTGCCTGCTGTTGGTAGAAGTCCTGCTCCCACTGGCCACCATCACCACGTGCAGGCCCCCTCTGCAGGTGTCTGCTAGGGATGAGATGAGCAGGTCGAACAACAGGGGGGGAGGCAGGTGGAAGACGGAGGGCAGGAGAAGGGTGTCCAGGGGATACCTGCACCACAGCAGGGCTGGTACTTCCCACAGATGATGGAGAGGATGGCAGGGATACACTGTGTGGGGAAGAGCAGGTGGGGGAACCACCATGTCGGTCCCGGACGTGAGGGCTGTGAGGGAGCGATGTCTGTGATTGGATGTGTGTGAGCCATGGCTGGTTTGATTTATGATAATTAAACAAGAAGAATCCTACTCAGAGTGTACACCTCAAGGATGGGGGACACTCAGTGTTGTGAAAAATACCCCTCACACACCAACAGGCCCCTTGGTGTCATGCTTCATCATCGGGGTCTTCGCATCCCGCTAGAGGGATGCGGCGTGCTGCGACCAGCGACTACGCGGGAGCACTGAAGAGGTTGACTATGTGTGGTGTGTGTTACGTGCAAATGATGGGGTATTGAGAGAATGTGAGTGAAGGGTGTGGTGAGGGTTAAAAAGCACCTGGCTAGTCGGTTTTCTGAAAAAACTTTATTCGGAACCCCTAGCTGGTGCTGTTAAAAAAGTGCAAGGTGAGGTCAGTGGTCTTTATTATGGACACTACCTCTGGTGTGCGTCGACATGTTTCAGAACTCGGTGTTCCTTCTTCAGGACGGGTGCACAACTTCCCAACCCTACTCACGTTTCTTTAAGAAAAAATGTTTTTCTCTTAAATTAGATAAAAGTGAACATATTTACAGTGAAAACTAAGGCTATTATGTGCCTACAGCGGTTTCTTTGGATCATGCAGTTGCATGTCCTAAAAAGGAAAAGAAAGATGAATAAGTTTGACAGTGAGTAAAATACTGAAACCAACTCTTTACCCACACAGATTAAGAATCCACCTACCTACCCTGGCGTTCTGGATATGCTCATGAGGCAGAACAAGACAGTCACAATGAGTATGATTTTAGAACCATTACAAACTGACAGTGTGTCATTTATGTGTTTTGTGTGTGTTTTTCTTCCTTTACAGGTTTATTTAACCGTTTGGGGCTCCAGGTGACTGCACCTGTCTGAGCCATTCCCGTGTGGAAACCAAACTTATTCATCTTTCTTTTCCTTTTTAGGACATGCAACTGCATGATCCAAAGAAACCGCTGTAGGCACATAATAGCCTTAGTTTTCACTGTAAATATGTTCACTTTTATCTAATTTAAGAGAAAAACATTTTTTCTTAAAGAAACGTGAGTAGGGTTGGGAAGTTGTGCACCCGTCCTGAAGAAGGAACACCGAGTTCCGAAACATGTCGACGCACACCAGAGGTAGTGTCCATAATAAAGACCACTGACCTCACCTTGCACTTTTTTAACAGCACCAGCTAGGGGTTCCGAATAAAGTTTTTTCAGAAAACCGACTAGCCAGGTGCTTTTTAACCCTCACCACACCCTTCACTCACATTCTCTCAATACCCCATCATTTGCACGTAACACACACCACACATAGTCAACCTCTTCAGTGCTCCCGCGTAGTCGCTGGTCGCAGCACGCCGCATCCCTCTAGCGGGATGCGAAGACCCCGATGATGAAGCATGACACCAAGGGGCCTGTTGGTGTGTGAGGGGTATTTTTCACAACACTGAGTGTCTCCCATCCTTGAGGTGTACACTCTGAGTAGGATTCTTCTTGTTTAATTATCAGTGCCCGTGGAGTGAGAATCCTGTCTCTATACTCTACCTCCCCCCATTGTTACTTTCTGGTTTGATTTATGCCCAGTTTGTTTGACATGAGGCAGATGAGCGTTGCTTGGCAGAGGATGTGATGCCGTGACGTCAGTATCGTCATCCCCGGAGTCAATGTATATGTGCTCATCATCCTCCTCAAAGTCAACGTCTTCATGATCTTGAGCCTCCTCTTGGGCATGAGTTGCTGCCGACATTACTGCCTGGAGGATCAGGGGATTCTCCCCTCTGATTTTCCGTCGGCCAGCACTGACTTTCTTGATTAAGTCTACAGACACTATTACAATATAGGTGGTACACCCTTTTGACTAGTTGTGGGCCTCGATTACTGGATTGGTTTCCCCGGTCTGGGTCTGTTGGTGAAATACATGTTGTGTACCACAATTACAAAGGTATGATGAGCCAAGACATATATTTTGTCTTTCGCTGTTGACAAATGTCATATGGTAAAGGTGAATGTCCATTGACAACAATAAAGATGTAAGGAGGGTCAAAAGGGGATTTAAAGACCACACTCTGATACGGCCCCACCAGTACTATAAAACACAAAGTGTCAGAGGGTCTAGACTAACATAAACAAGAATGCCAGACGAACGACTACAGAGGACTCCAAAACCATGTAGTATATAAATTATAAAATATGAAGACAGGGGTCACTCTAACATTGAACCCAACAGGTGATCATATCAGGGTGCCCATCAGTCACCACACGGAACCGCCCTTCATCATTTGGGTTCCTTTTCTAAGACCACTGGTGGTGTCATCTATTATCTTTCCCATGGGGGGCTATGATAGTAAAAGCCAACCCAAGATCAGATAGATTAACGTGGCCTTGTTCCTCAACTGGGACGATGTTACAAAAAGGGGAGGACTGATGTCGTAGTGCAAAAATAGTGAAAAAATAGTGAAAAAATAGGAAAAAAGTGTGTGAGATAAAATTGGATGAGAGGGTTCTGAAAGTAACTTTATTCTGTTGCAACCCGCTTTACCAATATTAAAAAGTAGATCGGCTCTGATGCCGAGAAGAAGTACCGACGGACGGAGCGGTGCTTCCCCTTTACCCTGAGCCGTGGCCAGGTGGGGCGAGGTCCATACATCCTCCAAGCGGGCAATCCCCTACTTGGAAATGTGATGTCACTGATACAAACATCTAGTGGACACAGGTGATCTGAGTATCGGTTTTCATATTTATTTATAATTTTGAGCACGTTTGTCTTTTTCCAAACACTATTTCATAGTAGCAAACAGATTATTGATAGTAGCAAACAGATTATTGAAGGTCCTGACGAAAGCAATGACAATTTGTGTCTATTATTGCTGAAACATGTTGACCCTTTAAACTCATTCAGATGACTCAAGAATAATTTGGTTGTCTTTATCTACTTTTTAATATTGGTAAAGCGGGTTGCAACAGAATAAAGTTACTTTCAGCACCCTCTCATCCAATTTTATCTCACACACTTTTTTCCTATTTTTTCACTATTTTTTCACTAAGGAACAAGGCCACGTTAATCTATCTGATCTTGGGTTGGCTTTTACTATCATAGCCCCCCATGGGAAAGATAATAGATGACACCACCAGTGGTCTTAGAAAAGGAACCCAAATGATGAAGGCTGGTTCCGTGTGGTGACTGATGGGCATCCTGATATGATCACCTGTTGGGTTCAATGTTAGGGTGACCCCTGTCTTCATTTTTTATAATTTATATACTACATGGTTTTGAATGTCCATTGACAACTCCAATTTTAATGAAGCAAATTTTGCATCACTGGTTGACTTACATAGCTCGGCACTATTCTATCGTCTCCTGACATTGTATGCCTTTTGACCATCTCCTGGCCAGCTTGACTTACCAGTTAGTATGGTTGTCATGCCTTCCTCTGTACGTTGCTGATTCCTCCCATTAGATGCGGTGACCTCTGCTACTGCTGTTGTCTGTGCTCTGGCTGGATGTGTCAATGGGTGAGAATAGAGAAAAGTCAACAAATGGGTAATGTGCTTGTGGAATTTTTCGGGGATTTGCCCATATCTTCTGCGTGCTAACAGTGGTGTGAAGTACTGCTGCAGACGGGGCAGGTAGGAGCAGTGGTGTGTTGGGGATGTAATGGCGTGGCAGAGTGGAAAATGGACAACAGAATATGTATATGACATGTTTACATCTGATGATACTCTCACCTTCTGCTTTGTGATTTTGGCTGGCACAGATTGATGTACTTCTTTGAGAATTTGTGGCAGGTTTACAAGCCCCTTGAATAAGATTTACACTGCTGTTGCATCACTTCTGTGACACAACGGTGGTGTACAACAGACAACACATTTAGAATTATTCGCAACGTGACGCTTCTATGGTGAAGCGTCACATTGTGAGGCCCTGCGCAACATTGAACCTGCATCAGCTTAGATGTAGCCAGGGTTGGCATTCCTTTGGGATATGCCGCGTACAAGTGATTCAGTGAAATCTACAAGGTTTCACAGAGTCACTTTTCTGAGGCCGCTGCGACGCAACCTTACGCCTGCTTGAAGCAGACGTAAGGAGTGGCGCAGCACGATAGGTATGGGCAGTGCATGGACATTATTGGAGTTGCATCGCTCTTGTGACATGACTCCAGCAAAGCCCCGCTATACACCATCAGATTCTACACACATCTGTCTATCCCTGCGCCACAGCGCACCACCATCTGAACACAACGCATCCGTTTTTGTGCAACGGTTGAATTGCATGTCACATTGGTACTGGCGCTTCCCTGCTAGTAATTGTCAATAGCTACTTTATATTTTTAACTTTATTTAGCATTTCCATATAGCATTGCACATTTTCAGTCAATATGAACAGTTATTGAATTTGCAGGGTTGTGTATTTACGGCTGCAGTACTGTGCCCATGTTTTCAAAAGGGGGGGGGGGGGGGATTAGCCATTTCTAATGCAAAGGATTCTGGGACTTGTGGTGCTACATACAGAGGGGGGCACATGAGTCTCTGACTGACTATATTTTTTTATACACTTTGGACAAGTTCCTTAATACCGATGACAGTGTTACACAGACAATCTTTTCATGCACTTTTTCTTTTCATTCCACTTACCTGGTACCACGTAGCGGACGTCACTGACAGGCAGCCCATGGATTAAGTTGGGGTGTATTGTTGTGAGGATATCCTCCTCCCTTGGGGTGAGCCGGATGCGGGGTCCAGGGCATGCAGCAGAGAGGATCCTGCTTAGTTCAATCCTGGAGTATTTCTCCTTCACCCTCTGCCTTTCGTCCTGCCACTTTTTTTTTATGTCCTGTACTGTGAGCCTCTCCTCCCCCAAGGCTGAGACAGCAGTGGCTATCTGCTGCCATAGCTCTGCCTTCTGTGCCCCACTGGTGCAGTAGGGTGGGAGTCCATATAGGCGCTTGTGGTGCCTGACTATGAACTCCACAAGCATGGTGGTCTCCTCTGATGTAAAGTTCCTTTTTCTCCTTATTTCCATTTTCTGTGGCACTGTGAGCATTGTAGACACAAACTCTCTGTGGACAAACCTGTTTCTTCAATGTGTGCTGCTTTTATGTGTTTTCTAGTGCTGGTCAATTATTGTTAATTGGCTTCAGCTGGAGCGTGGTGGGGGATGGTAGGCACTGGCAACATTCACCATGCCAAAATGGAGCTGTTGGCTGGGATTGGCTGGCGTGTATCAGCTGATCCATAGTGGGGGATGGTAGGCACTTGGACAGGTGTTTACCCTTGGCTACATGATCAACTGCCAAAATTTGTATCTTGCGGCCCGGAATTGGAATTTCCGGCCCGGAATCGTAAATTACGGCACTATTTCGGAAATTGCGGGCCGGAATCGTAAAATCCGCCGGAGAGCCGTAAATTCCAGCCCAGGCGACGGAAATTACGGCCCGGCGGCGGACGTAAAGTTAGTAGTCGTAAGTTTATTCTGTGAATACCGAAAGTAGTAAGTTCAGTCTGTGAATCCCGAAAGTAGTAAGTTAATTCCGTGAATGCCAAAAGTAGTAAGTGCATTCTGTGAATACCAAAATAGTAGTAAGTTTAGGATTTAGTCTTAAGTTCATTCTGTGAATTGGGCCCACTGCTTTTTTCATGTCAATTTTTGTCAGCATACGCTTTCATCTTTTGTTTGCTTGCCAAGTCTATCTATTTAGTCGCTCTCTCATCTTTCTTTCTCTGATTAGTCCATTAAGGTAACTTGGTGTTCATTGCTCTCCCTAACATTAATGTCACAGGACTTTCACCTGTGGTCGAGTAGGGTGTTGAACGATAAGATCTCAAGGTAGAATTCAACACAGTTTTCAAATTGAGCTTCTAAAGACTAGCATGCTGCACTGCTTTCTTTAGTGTACTTATAAGAGGCTCAACAAGTCCATTCGCCTGTGGCCACAAAGGTGTGCTCTTCTGATGCTTTATATTCAAGTGCTCCAAGAAATCTTTAAACTCTTGACTGTTGAAGGGTGGCCCATTTTCAGACTTGACTGTGGCTGTAATACCCCATGCACAGAGATGTCATCTAGTCTATCAATGATGCGCTCTTGAGCAGTAGATGAAAGATCTTCAAATAATGGAAATCGTGAGTATTGAGCCATAATCACCAGCAAGTAATGATCATTTTGGGGTGCCGCTCGCAGCCGTTTGAACATTTGCTGGAGGGAATTTTAACTTTTAGCCACCTGGAACCACCCTAGAGAAACACCCTTGTGATTTTACTTTTGCCGACTCGGGCAAGAACTAAACAGAACTTGAAGGCGCGGGACTGCGAGGACCAGCAGTAAGTGCGCCCTGTCATCCGACGCAGCTGGTGACTCTTCCCGCCCTCCACCTCCCGGCAGCTTATTACGGCTCGCGGCCCCCGCTTCGCCGGAGCCGCTCGCAGCCGTTTGAACGTTTGCTGGAGTGAACTTTAACTTTTATTTTCAAAAAGGAGGGAGGAAGGGGAAATGATCACTTGATCAACGGACACCGTTTACCACTCAAGGTAGTGGAAGGTCCAGTCGCAGCGTGTGCCCGTATCAACGGTTACAGCAAGGGGGGGTGCTGGACTGTTCCTAAGCGTGACTGGGGGAAAGACTAACTGGCGTGACCAAAGGTGTAAATGTAACACCCAAGGGCATCCATTTTGTTGGATGGATTTGCCTCACACACCCCGAAGGATGTCATGCTTCATCATCGGCGGTTGCTCCTCGTCGGGGAGGCGGTGCAATCCCCAACGGGCTCACCTCAAAGAGGGGCTCTTTGGCGGAGATCTTTTGTTCCAACAGCCTTATGGTGAGGTGTGGGTGTGTGGGCAGGGTCGTATGTGATAGTGAAAAAAGGGGGTATTAAAATGTAGCTAAGGGTACCGGAATCAACTTTATTCTGGGGGTCCCTCGCTGCAATTAAAAACAGGGGGCTAGCTCACTAGGAGTCAACAAGTAAGGTCAGGTGAACCTAGATAGGGCTAGTGGTGCAAACGGTCGACATGTTTCTCGCAGTGGGCAAAAGTTACCCGCGATTCATCAGGACCTTTAAAAGGTGATTTACCACATGCTGGTGTCATGTGTGAGTTTGTGCGTGCATTACCTCTGTGGGAGTTGTCCTATGCCTAAACATGGAGAAGAGATAAAACAACAATGGTTAAAAACAATTTGCAAGATGCAAAGTTGGTCACGCCATGGGAAAGAACTGTGAATAACGTGGCATGCTATAAGTGTACTTGTAACAGTCATTGCATGCCTGAGTGGTCATGTATGCCAAGTGTCTGCAGTATGGCACACAGAACATCCACTAAGAAGGTGAGGTGGGTATTTCTGTGGAGTGTGAGGAGGTTTAAAAAAGGTTAAAAAGGGATTAACATGCAGCAGTTATGCAGGCTCAAATGTGCATCTGGGTTCATACCAAGTGGAGGCAACAGTAAGTAACAGCTGGAGACACCCAACAAAATCATGAAGGTGATGAAGTGAACAATTGCACATACACTCTGACTCAAAGGTGCCTAAGTTCTAGCAAAATCACATTGCCCACTCACCTATCTGTCAAGAACTAACAGCCACCAGAGGGGTCGGCGGGATAAGGCATCAAGGATGAGTCCAAAAGTCAGAACTGGGGTAAAAATGTAAACAAAACCACCAGGTAACCATTAATAAGAGAGCAGTATTCTCTACCTCAAGGGAATCCTTGTCTAGAGCCCTGTTGTCCCGTTATACCACTCACCTCTGATCACTTGTGCCTTGGCTGCATGACCTACCCTTCTCCGCCGAGCTCGAGTAGATGTCGGAGCTCGGCGGGCAGGGTTATTTACATTGGGCACAGCGAATCAGAACGCACCGCGCGTCCCTGCCTCTCGGCGAGTCACGTGGTAACCGTCGTTTGCGGGGCGGCCATCTTAGACTAGTGAGTCTAGCGTGTTAGGTGGATTATGGTGTGTACTCGCACACCGTTCGGTGTGCAAGAGGCCCGTAGCTAAGGGCGTGTAACAAATAATTTTGCCTCAATGATGAAAATTAGATGGGGCGACCTCGTGATTTTAATGAGTGTGGCGGCGGCCATGACTTGTGGGTCTAGAACGTTAGGTGGGCTATGATGTATATTCGCGCACCCGTTAAAATATGTATGATGCGTAAGAGGCCCGTTACTCAGGGCGTTAAAACACGTAGGAGCCGGGTTACAAGTGAATATGCCTTGCTTCAAAAATAAAAATGTAATAGGGCGGCCTCATGATTGTAATAAGTGTGGCGGCGGCCATGATGGAATGGTGTCACAGCGCATAAACCCCTAGGTGAGTCCACAGACCAAGCGTTCTGTAGGCGGATTCGTGTTGAATCTCGGAGTGCACACGTATCAGATGTAGAGTGCTCAGTGTTCATAAGTAGTATTGCAGGGTCGTCTGCGCCAAGTGTGTCAAAATTAGCCCCTGAGGTATTGTGGCATCAGTTCTGTATGTGGTGTCATCAATGTTGGGGGTGAGAACCCATATTAGAGAGTTTGTTTAAGAATACTATGTGGTATGAACCCAGTGGGGGAAAGGGGGTATCATTACAGATTGTAGCCCAAAGCTGGTTGTGGGGCTGCATGGAATGGTTGGCAGCAGTGTTCAAAGATAGGGTTGAGATAACTCATAGCGAATGCCACGGGATGTCCTCATTGAGACCCAGTCTGTCAGAGGATAGACGGTGGACCCATCTCTGTTCCTTATGAAAAAGGGAATTCTTGGGGCAATTAGGGCTAGACTCGAGTACTACCCACTTTACAGAGTCCTCGTCATGGCCTTGGTCTACATAATGTTTGCACATCTTTGTGTGTGTCCTCTTGCAGCGGAAGTTGCTACGATGTTCAATAATCCGAGTTTTGATGGGGCGAGTTGTCATACCGACATACTGCAGGCCACATGGGCACGTGAGAAGGTAGATGCAGTGTGAGGTGTTGCAATTGGTATGGTGCCTAAGCTCCCATGTGAAGGTCTCAGAGAGCTGCATAGTTTTAACTGTCATGGTGTACCGGCAGACTCCACACATACCACAGGGATAATGGCCCGTGACCGGGGGAAGATGCCACAGTGTCTGTTGGGTTTCTTTTATGGCCTTTTTAGGTCGGGTGCTAATTAGAATATCCTTTAGATTCTGTGACCTCTTGAAGGCGAACCTGGGATCTTCCAGGGTCATGTCACCCGTGTTCAATATTCCCCAATGATGTTTGATTGTCTTCCTGATTTGGTTAGAAAGGGGGGTGAACGTGGTCACACATGTGATGGGTTGGTTCTCAGTAAGCACCTTTTCCCGGCGCTCAAGCAGTGCATCGCGGTTGTTGTTCCTTGCCCGTTTCTTAGCTCTCAGAACATTGCTTTTAGGATAACCCCTGTCAAGGAGGTTCCTGGACAAGATTGTGGATTCCTTTCTATAATCACGCACATCACTGCAATTGCGCCTTATCCGCAAGAATTGCCCAAAGGGCAAATTGGTGCGCAAGGCCTTGGGATGGTGACTTTTATAGTGTAGGAGACTGTTGCGGTCGGTGGGTTTCCGATACATGGTGGTGCTTATTGTCCCCTCGTCTAGTCTGATTGTTAAGTCCAGGAACGCAATCTCCTTGGGTGATGAGGTCATGGTAAATTTCAAATGCGGGTTTAACGCATTGACCCATTCTAGAAAAGCTTCCTGGGAGGTTGTGGGCCCTTTCCACAAGATCAGGATATCGTCCATAAAGCGTTTCCACATTTTAATATTGTTGCGGAAAGGATTGGACTCATGGTCTATGTGTGTATTTTCAAACTTGGCCATGTACAGACAGGCTACCGATGGAGCAAATGTACTGCCCATAGAGGTGCCTTGGGTCTGATGGTAGAATTTGCCCTTAAATTCGAAATAGTTTTCTGTAAGCGCTAGGGTAGCGCATTCCATGACAAATGATTGTGGAGTGTTTGAAGTCCACCTTTCCTGGCCTAGTCTCTCCTCAATTACCTCTAGAGTGGCCCCCTGAGGAATGTTCGTATAGAGGGCCTCTACATCTAGGGTAATCAATAGATCAATCTCCTCAGCGTCCTGCACGCTGTCCAGGATGCGTAACACGTCTGTGGTGTCTTGGATGTAGGAGGGGATGTTTTTGACCAGGGGTTGCAGAAAGTGGTCACAAAATTGTGAAAGGGGCTCCAGGACGGAGTCTATCCCTGAGACGATTGGTCTCCCTGGTACCGGCCTGGTAGCTTTGTGAATCTTTGGTAAGATGTAAAAATAGGGTACCCTCGGGTCCTTTTTGATGAGGAAGTCTGCCTCCTTTCTCGTGATCCATTGATCACATTCTGCGCTTGTGACCAGGCTCGTGATGGTAGTTAGCAAGCGCTGGGTTGGATCGTTAGTGATGGGAGTATAGTACTTCTGGTTGCCCAGTTGTCTATTGCATTCTAGCTCATAGTCTTTGGTATTCATTAGGACAGTGGCGCCACCTTTGTCTGCTTGTTTTATAGTGATCACAGGATCATCAGCCAGTGATCTCAGAACTTGCATGTCATCCCTGGAGATGTTGCAGTGTGGTGTGTGTCTGTTCAATTTAGATATGTCTTTCAAAACCGCTTGTTCGAATGTGAGTACCTCAGGGGGGACCATTCCATTGTGCGGTGTGAATGTAGATGGATTATGTAGTCCAGAGTCATCCATCGGTTCACTGGGTTTGCCTTCAAAAAAGGCTTTCAACCTGACTTTTCTGAAGAATGACTTCAGTTCCCTGGTCTCTTGGAATTGATCAATCTTGGGTGTCGGTACAAATCCTAGGCCTTTTTGGAGGACCTCCACTTCTTTCTGTGAGAGGAGACGATCAGAGAGATTGACCACCAGGCTTATTGTGGTCCGGATCGGCTCGTGCTCCTCGTGTCCATCCCTTGTGGGCGTGGTTCCTCCCATTGTGCCCTCTTCTCTGGTACGTTCCCTCTTTTTCGCCCTCGCCCTCTGCCCCAGCCTCTGCCTAAAAAAGGAGGATGCGCAGGGTTTTGAGGGGGGTAGAATGGGGGGTATTGGGGGGCAAATGGGGGTTGGAAGTGGGGAAACTGGGGATATTGCCAAAAGGGAGGGGGCCCGGTGAGAGGTCCTTGGTTTGGATAGTTAGGGTAACTTTGTTGCCCTCGGCCTCTTCCTCTTCTAGCTCTGGGCGGCATCTGTGCTGCACCATTATCTCCACTACTATCGGAGCCGCTGTTAGAGCCCCTTCTGGAGGAATTAGTACTGGAGTCTGAGTTGTACTCTGAATTATGGTTGGTCCCTGGGGGCACATAGTCGTCCTTAAGGTATGGATAGACCTTCTCTTTTGAGAATTTCTTGATGTCCTTTTGCAATTTGGCAACCTTCTGGTTCATCAGAAGTTCTTTGTGTTCCGCCATTTCTTTGTTAATTTCCGCTAGTTTTGTCTTAAAGCGAGGAGCAACCGCCGATGATGAAGCATGACATCCTTCGGGGTGTGTGAGGCAAATCCATCCAACAAAATGGATGCCCTTGGGTGTTACATTTACACCTTTGGTCACGCTAGTTAGTCTTTCCCTCAGTCACGCTTAGGAACAGTCCAGCACCCCCCCTTGCTGTAAACTTTAACTTTTAGCCACCTGGAACCACCCTCGAGAAACACCCTTGTGATTTTACTTTTGCCGACTCGTGCAAGAACTAAACGGAACTTGAAGGCGCGTGACTGCGAGGACCAGCAGTCAGTGCGCCCTGTCATCCAACACAGCTGGGGCTTCTTCCCGCCCTCTACCTCCTCGTATTTAGGAACGCCCATACCCGTGATTCATGGGACGCTCGCGGGCGCGCGCCGGTTGAAGCCCGGGCCAAGGGTGGGCCCCTTCTAGCCCGTTACAGCCCGAGTAAGACCGGACCGGGCCACCCCTCTTATATTTATTTTAATTATCCTACATTGCATGTCCCCTATTAACAAACTGGTTGTTTTTTGTTTGTAGGAACACATTGTGTGACCTCTTTTAAATCATCATGTCTGGGCTTGAGAGCAGGAGCAAGGCTGCTGCAGGGTCTCGTCTGATGGGAACATTAGATAATTTTATAACGAGAACTAACTCTGTTATCGAGCAAGGGTTTCGCAAGACCTGGCTATGGCTAAAAGATCATCCATGGGTCACTTTGCAAATGCCCGCTCACCTGATTTTAACAAACAAATTAACATCACTGATACTGAGGCATTGTTACATAGTCCGCCCAGTCCTCAGGATTTGTTTTGTACCCTACCAATGCCTAAACCGCAGTCTTTAATAGAAAGTGAGGTTGTGTGGCTCACTGGTTAGAGGCGGCAGACCCGAGAGCAGAGGACGGCCCGGGACCAGGGTTCGATTCCCGGCGCGGCAGGTTTCTGGACCAGGGTCAGCGGACTCGATAATTCTCTCGCCTCGGTGCCCACTCTGATCAGCGATCACACTCGGTAACTCTGGGCATTAGCTTGCCTCATCTTCACTAACGGCCCCACCAGACCGCCGGGGATGCCTGGTCTCACCCTGGAGATACCCAATAAGGGACCATCTCTCAGGGAAGCCAGGAAGGGTTTCGCAGCGGTCGAAGCGCCTTGGGACCCTATGGGTAAGTAGTGCGCTATATAAATGCCTATACATTTACATACATTTACATCTAGGGAAAGCTCATCTAAGACACTAAATACCCGGCAGTTACGTAAACGGCGGGAGGGTGCAATACCCAAGAGGAAGCGGGTGATGACTACTGCCACTGGAGGCAGAAAAACAAAACTCGCAAAAGACCAGAGTAATAGTGATATCACATCTTACCAAACAGGGGATAAAGCCCAGAACCCTCGAGGCAGGCATGTGCCATCGTCGACGGAGGTTTCTAATCAAGATCTAATCATCGGTGATGGTGTTAACATTGTTTGCAGAACAGATGTGAATGAGGATTCCCTGCTTAAAAAACTAGGGGCTCTGTTGAAATCGTCCCTTAAACCCTTGGAAGCAAGACTGCTTATTACTGAAAAGCAGCTTTCGAAGATTGGATCTTCCATTGGGAGAGCCAAGGACATTGTGAACCCTAAAGTTTTACGTTTGGGTATCCCTCAGCCAAGTATTGCACAGGATGCACAGGTAACCAATCGACCGTCTCATATTGTCGAGCACACTAATGTTAAGATTCCTGATGCTCCGACTGCAACTATCCTGGCAGCTGTGTCAAGACCGGCCAATGTAACTAGTAAGGGACCCTTACCATCTAGTATTAAACAAAAAGAGAGCATAGGGCTACCAACTACAGGGGCATCCAAGGGGGACTGTTGCATTAATCTACCACCAGAAACTAGCCCATATCTGATAGTATTAACTGGAGTGCCAGAATTAAATAACCCCGTCCAGGAATCATTTATGTGCTTAAAAATTAAAGTGACATTTTGGCTTAATACAAACCGACCTTTACCGCCTCATATAATGAGTGAAATACTGATGGTACGAAGACTCTCCTGGGTAGGAGACAGTCCATTCCGGGTGATTGTGTATTGGTAAATTTTAGAGATCCCCGTACGGTGGAATATATTTGCACCAGGAATATTTATTTATTTATTTATTTATTTTGTGTACTTATAAAGCGCAACCTATCACCCAGAGGGCATCCTGGCGCTTTGAACTTCGGCAAACACACAACTCACTGCTCAAACAATTTTCGGGAACAAATGCGTTTTCAGCGCTTTCCTAAATGGTAGGTAATCCTTATGGCTTCTCAGAGAGAGAGGAAGGGAGTTCCATAATCTGGCCGCCGCAACACTAAATGAGCGGCCACCCATTCGGACTCTCTGGAACCTCGGGACCACCAACAAGCTGGCTGAGGATGAGCGGAGGGGCCGTGAAGCAGCATACCAAGCAAACATGTCGCGAAGAGGTATTGGGCCCTGTTGGTGTACGGCCTTGAACACCAGACACGCGGCCTTATACATCACTCGCAAATGCACCGGGAGCCAGTGCAGGTCTCTTAAAGCCAGAGTGGAAGAGCTAGATCTAGCCCGCGAGAGAGCCAGCTTGGCCGCCATGTTCTGCACCCGTTGTAACTTCCCCACCAGGTTTTTTGGGGCCTCCAGAAGCAGCGCATTGCAGTAGTCTAAACGACTTAAAATAGTACTGCGAACTACCTCTGGCCTGGCCTGGGCGGGGAGAAGAGGCAGAACTTTGCGCAACATGCGTAACAGCATCATGCACGTAGAGATAGTTTTGTTTACGTGCAGGTCGAGCTGTAGGTTCGGGCCAAAAATAACCCCCAAGTTGCGGGCTGATTCCGCCGCCGCTACTGGTTCCGGGAAAGCAGTGGGCCAGAAGTTCTCTGGAAGAGCCCGCGGAATTCGGTCACTGGAGCAGTGGAGCACCTCCGTCTTAGAGCTGTTAAATTGGAGGGAGTTGGCTCGAAGCCAATCTGCTGTAGCTGCCATACAGCGATGGAAAGTTTCCAGTGAGACCGCGTTGTTACCTTCCAGAGAAAAGACCAGCTGGGTGTCATCGGCGTAATTAAAAGCCGAGACACCAAAAGATTTAATAAGCTGGACTAGGGGGCGAAGATACAGATTGAAAAGTATCGGGCTGATGGCCGAGCCCTGTGGAACCCCCTGTCCCACTTTCCGTGGCTCAGAGCGGAAAGGAGGAAGCGAGACCAGCTGTTGCCGGCTGCCCAGATAAGAAGCCAACCAATCTCTTGCGCTACCTGTGACCCCGCACTCCTCCAGTCTTCTGATGAGGGTTTGATGGCAAACCGTGTCGAACGCGGCCGACATGTCGAGCAGCACTAAAAAGGCTGCCCGTCCACTGTCGACACGCGTCCGGAGGTTGTCCAATACGGTAACCAGTGCTGACTCCGTCCCATGCCTGGGGCGGAAGCCAAACTGTGCCTCGTCAAACCAACCGATGTTTTCAAGAAAACCAGAGAGCGAGCGGGTCACCCATTTTTCCATGATCTTAATAGGAAATGGGAGCAAAGAGATAGGCCTGTAGTTGGAAAGACAGGCAGGGTCTAACGTTGGCTTCTTGAGCAGTGGAGATACCACTGCTAACTTCCAGCAATCAGGAACCCAAGCCGACTCCAAAGACTGGAGACAGATGGCATGCAACGGTGGAAAGAGTTCTGCATGGAAGACCTTCCAAAATTTGGGAGGTAGTGGGTCGAGTGGAGAGCCCGAGGCAACCGTTTGTGCCAAACTGCAGAATTCCTCATAAGAGGGACGGGGAAACTGTCTTAGTAGGGGTCGACTGGATAAGATATCCGGAGCACCCAAGCAAAGACCAAGGTCACTCGAATGGGGTCGACTGGGTGTTCCGACCGGAGCTCCCAGAGTGGGACCAGGTGTATTCACCTGGGGTCGACTGGAGGGATCACCCGGAGCTCCCACTCCAAGCGTAACCTGTATAAGGCCTGCATCATTCGGCTGGGGTCGACTGGGTGACCCGTTCGGAGCTCCCGGGTCAGGACCAGACCCGACTGACCGGGGTCGACTGATCGGGCTAACCGGAGCTCCCAGACCGAGGTCTGCTGGCAGAGGGTTTTTTAAGCCCTCTAGGATCTTGGCAGTCTTCTCCTCAAAGGCACCCGCCAGTGCATCGCACAGGGTTTGCGACGCCACGACCGTGTTGGCCACACAAGCTGGATGAGACAGGTCCCTGACGATTTTGAACAGGGCTTGCGATTTATTAGGTGCCTTATTCAAGGTGGATTCCAAAAAGGCCGCCTTGGCCAACTTGATCTGCGCCTTGTACCCCAGCAAAGCAGCCCTAAACGAGGCCTTTGTTGAAGGCAGATACTGCTTCCTCCACGCCCGTTCAGCACGTCTACAACCCAGTTTAAGCAGTCGTAGCTCTTCCGTATACCAGGGGCAGGCCCGGTTCACTCTCCCTCGCGACTGACGAAGAGGAACCAGCTTATCCAACGATTCGGTGATAGACTGACATAAGGAAAGATAACTTTGCTCCACCGAGTCGCTCAGACAGAAGTTGGCTGATAGTAGTGCGGGTAGTGAGGATGACTTAGCAAGACGAGACCAGGGTCTACCCAGTTTCGATCCTCCTACCCCCGCAACTACCTCGGGGTAGGTCCCTAAATCAAGGGAAAAGGCCACCAGTGCGTGGTCTGTCCAGCACTGGCTTAAGATGTCGTTTACCACTGCTGCTTGAGCGTCAGCGAATACCAGGTCCAAGATGTGCCCTCCACTGTGCGTCGCAGCGCCTACCAATTGCTGCAACTGAATGTTGCCGAGAGCTTGACAGAGTGTCGAAAACGCCCCATCCAGAGGTCCACCCTGCCAAAGGTTAAAGTCCCCCAGGACCAGCAGCTTAGCGTGAGAGTTCGAGAGATCATATATTAGATCAAGAAAGTCTGATAGGGAGGGGGCAGAGCCCGGCGGGCGATAGCATAACACCCCCGCGAACTGTGTTCGTTCCCGGTCTTTAATGGTAAAGCCCATCAGCTCAAAACCCGAAACCTCACTGATTTTAAGCTGGAAAATACCCAGCGACTCTCTATAGATGATGCCGATTCCACCACCTCTGTTCTTTGGGCGTGGGGTGTGAATAATTTTAAAGCCTAGGGGGCAGGCCAGTCCTAGTTCGACCAGACAATCCTCCCGGGTCCACGTTTCCGTTAAATACAGAATGTCCAACCCTGAGGATTCAATCAGGAAGGCGATCTCAGTATAATGCTTGCAGAGCGACCTAACATTAAGGAGTCCACAAGACAGAGATCGTAATGGGCCGAGAGCATTAGCCCTCCGAGTGGGGGGCGCCTGAGCAGGTCCTAAGTCCAATAAAGCAGCCCGGGAGTACACCAAGCGATGGGACAGTAGGGAATCAGAGGATGCAGGCCTTAGCGCTCCCGTTGCGCGAACGGGCGCAAACGGGCTTACCTCTGGCGCACCTCCGGCGCCCCTACGGCGCGCCCGCTGCGCGTAACCGCTGCGCGCTTGGTCCTCCATGCCTTTATGGTATTGGACCGAGCGGAAGTCCGCCTCCAGCGTCCCTCGACCTAATCAATATGGCGCCCGGAGTGCACAGAGACCTCACCCCTACCCAAGATGGCGGACGGACCCACTAAACTTACTCTGTCCCGCCGAGAACGGGTTGAAGCAGTTGCTGAGTGCAGGTAAGCCTTTCAATAGTTCCCCGGCCTACGGAGCCGACACAAAACAATAGCACAGTTAAAAACGAGCTCTAGAAGCTCTAGGCGATGACCAGCAGCGCAAAGGTATTTTAAAATGAATGAGCGCGAAAATAGTTAGGCAGCAGCGCTGAAGCGCGTAGGCAAAAGTTCAATACCAAGATACAAGGTCAGTGATTGTACCTCGTCCACTGTCGTACTTCTACCCGCCAAATAATTTTACAGAGGGTGAAGGGGATTGGACATTTGTCACACACCAGGGTCGGGCTAGGGCTGAAATGGGCGATATGACGCTTCAAACACTTAGAGCCACCTTCTTTTACAAAATAGGTTTAGCAGCCTAGAAATGTTGGACTGACTAAAACTAACTGAGGCTAAAAGTTCTTTGGAAAAAAGTAAGCAAAAGTCTTCAGAGCTATGTGCTGAGCTAAGGGCTAGTGACGCAGTGGATCAATACACTGAAAACAGTTTGGTAACTTGAGATAGGGGTGCTCGAGCCACTTGCAACATGATAGAAGCAGAGGGTGAAATGGGTGCCATTAATATTTGTGAGAATAATATGGGAGTCATTTGTAACTCACTGGCCAGTTTTAACAGGCATCATCCTTTGATCAGCAGGAACTCGGAGACAAGGGAGATTTGATCTCCTTTTTATCTTGGAATGTGGTGGGGCTTTCAAACAAGCTAAGGGACCCAAACTTTCTACCCTTTTTAAAGAAAAAATCTATTATTTGTCTTCAGGAGTGTTGGGAGAGGGAAGGAATTCATATTAACGGTTACCGTACCTTCCACACCCCTGCTGAACCATCGATTAGGGGCAGAAACAAAGGGGGTCTTTGTATTTATATTTCAAATACCTCTAAAGTTGTGGCCGGAAAATTCATTGCTGATTCGAAATACTATCAGTCTCTAGTACTTACGGTGGGCGGAAGTCAGGTTATTAAACTGATAAACTTCTACAACAATATCCCGAAGGGAGATTCAGTTAATGCCACTGAAGGGCTTTTAAATAGCATGCAGAACTCTGATTCAGATTGTATCTCGGGGAAATGTGTTTTATGGACTGGCGATTTTAACTGTTTTCTATGTTCAAACAGTCACACAGCGGTTTGTGGTCTAGATAATAGAGGTGACCCTTGTACTTATTTTGCGCATTCACCCACTGGGAATCTTTTTAATGACTTGTTATTCCAACTGGATTTGGGTTTTGTAAATGAATTATGCTCCCCACAGGTTGCTTTAAAACCCACATTTAATGGCAAGGGTTGTAATTCGTTGATAGATTTTTCTTTGGTGGCAAATAGTTATTCTTACAACCTGTTTAATTTTAAAACAGAAGATACCGCAATAAGTGATCATATTCCAATTAGCTTCTCCCTAAGCTATGAAACAGGAAATAGTAAACATCAAGATGTAACTAATAATTTATATAATAACAGGTTAACCTTAGCGAAAAGGAATGGGTACACCATAAAGTGGAATAGAGTAGAGCCCGTCTCTTTCCTTCATACCTTATTAAAAAACAAGTTTAATGACTTTATGGTATGCCTCTCAGAAACGAGTGACTGTGCCTTAGTGACTACGTTTTTTTGTAATATTACAGAGGATATTAGGAAATCCCTCACGGGAATAGAGAGAAATCATGCAAGAGATAAAGGCAGGGGATGGTTTTATTCACTATGTAGCAAAGCCCACGTAGCACTAAAGCTAGCACTCAAAAGAGAGCCGAGAAACACTGCTGAGATTAGAAACGCTAGAGCTACATATAACACTGCAATAAAAAAAGAAAGAAGGAAATAAAGTAGGAGGCATGGGAAGTTTTTATTAAGCCTGCCTCCAGAAAGATAATATAGGCTTCTGGAAGGCAGTGAACGCTCTTTTTTTTGTAGATAAAAAGACAGATACCATAGAGATGGCAATAGAGGAGGCTACATGGCTTAATCATTTTACGGGATTATATAAAAAGGATAATCTATCAGAGAACGCGCACGTTGAAATCTGTGAGGAAGAGGAGAATAACCCACAGGGATTTTTCCCATTAGACATTATATTTGAATTATCAGAAGTTGAAGTAGCAATTGGGGAGAGTGCCGCAGGCAAGGCACCGGGGCCGGACGGGGTCCCCGTGGATAATTATAAATCTAATATTATTTTATGGGCCCCCCTTCTGACGAATGTTTTAAATGGATGTAATAAAACTGGGTTTATCCACAGATGGCAGGAAGCCATTGTAGTCCCAATTTTTAAAAAAGGGGACCGAAATGGCCCAACGTGCTACAGGCCAATTTCATTATTGGACTCCCTGATGGAAGTAGCCGGAAGGATTATTTTAAATAGACTTCATGTTTGGGCAGAAGACACAGGTGCCCTTTCAAAATTTCAATATGGTTTTAAAGCAGGGTTAGGCACCGTGGAACAAAGTTTAAACCTAGCCATAATCACTGGAAAATATGTGGTGGCAAAAAGGGATACGGTATTATTAATATTTGTGGATTTAAGTTCAGCTTTTGACTGCCTGAGCCATGAAATATTATGGGATACCCTTTTACAGTTGGGTATTGAATTACATTTGCTTAATTTTATTAAAGAATTATATCGGGGGCTGGTGCAAGGGTACGATTTGGAAGCAAGGGTGAGTGTACCTCTAAATTGCCCATAAAACAAGCATTGGAAATGCAATAGGTCTCGCATTAGAAAAGTTGGAGTTATTGGTATTGTAAATGACATATGTTATTTATTTGTTGGTTTTTAAAATTGCTAAATTGATGGCTTTGTCATTTACAATGCCAATAGTTATAACTTTTGCGAATGTGACACCTATAGCATTTGGAATGCAACATATTTTGTATTTACGTGACTTAGATGGCAGCTCTTGTCGTTAGGCCACATCTCTAGAGAGCAGGAGAGTGCAGCAGGGGAGAGAAGCACAGCAATGCAATAGGTCTTGCATTAGGAAAGTTTGAGCTATTGGTATTGTAAAGGACACATTTTTTATTTATGTGCTTGTTTTGAAAATAGCGAATTAATAGCTTTGTTATTTACAATGCCAATAGTTTTATCTTTTGCAAATGTGACACCTATTGTAACACAATATGTGTTGTGAGGGTGAGTGAGGGTGAGGGTGAGGGGTTGAGGGTGAGGTGTTGAGGGTGAGTGAGGGTGAGGTGTTGAGGGTGAGTGAGGGTGAGGTGTTGAGGGTGAGTGAGGCTGAGTGAGGGTGAGGGGTTGAGGGGGAGGGGTCGAGGGGGAGGGGTTGAGGGTGAGGGGTTGAGGGTGAGGGAGGGTGAGGGGTTGAGGGTGAGGGAGGGTGAGGGGTTGAGGGTGAGTGAGGGTGAGGTGTTGAGGGTGAGTGAGGGTGAGGGTGGGTGAGGGGTTGAGAGGGAGTGAGGGTGAGTGAGGGTGAGGTGTTGAGGGTGAGTGAGGGTGAGGGTGAGGGTGAGGCTGAGGGGTTGAGGGTGAGTGAGGGTGAGTGAGAGTGAGGGTGAGTGAGGGGTTGAGGGTGAGGGAGGGTGAGGGGTTGAGGGTGAGGGAGGGTGAGGGGTTGAGGGTGAGTGAGGGTGAGGTGTTGAGGGTGAGTGAGGGTGAGGGTGGGTGAGGGGTTGAGAGTGAGTGAGGGTGAGTGAGGGTGAGGTGTTGAGGGTGAGAGAGGGTGAGGGTGAGTGAGGGTGAGGGGTTGAGGGTGAGTGAGGGTGAGGTGTTGAGGGTGAGAGAGGGTGAGTGAGGGTGAGTGAGGGTGAGTGAGGGTGAGTGATGGTGAGGGTGAGGGGTTGAGGGTGAGTGAGGGTGAGGGGTTGTGAGTGAGGATGAGTGAGGGTGAGGGATTGAGGGTGAGGGGTTGAGGGTGAGTGAGGGTGAGGGTGAGTGAGGGTGAGGTGTTGAGGGTGAGTGAGGGTGAGGGGTTGAGGGTGAGGGTGAGTGAGGATGAGGGTGAGTGAGGATGAGGGGTTGAGGGTGGGTGAGGGTGAGTGAGGGTGGGTGAGGGTGAGGGAGGGTGAGGGTGAGGGTGAGTGAGAGTGAGGGTGAGTGAGGGTGAGTGAGGGTGAGTGAGGGTGAGGGTGAATGTGAGTGAGGGTGAGTGAGGGTGAGGGTGAGTGAGGGTGAGTGAGGGTGAGGGTGAATGTGAGTGAGGGTGAGTGAGGGTGAGTGAGGGTGAGGATGAGGGGTTGAGGGTGAGTGAGGGTGAGGGGTTGAGGGTGAGTGAGGGTGAGGGGTTGAGGGTGAGTGAGAGTGAGTGAGGATGAGGGGTTGAGGGTGGGTGAGGGTGAGTGAGGTTGAGGGTGAGTGAGGGTGAGGGTGAGTGAGGGTGAGGGTGAGTGAGGGAGAGGGTGAGGGTGAGTGAGGGTGAGTGAGGGTGAGTGAGGGTGAGTGAGGGTGAGTGAGAGTGAGGGTGAGGATGAGGGGTTGAGGGTGAGTGAGGGTGAGTGAGGGTGAGGATGAGGGGTTGAGGGTGAGTGAGGGTGAGGGGTTGAGGGTGAGTGAGGGTGAGGGGTTGAGGGTGAGTGAGGGTGAGGGTGAGTTAGGGTGAGGGGTTGAGGGTGGGTGAGGGTGAGTGAGGGTGAGGGAGGTGTTGAGGGTGAGTGAGGGTGAGTTAGAGTGAGGGTGAGTTAGGGGTTGAGGGTGAGGTGTTGAGGGTGAGTGAGGGTGAGGCATTGAGGGTGAGTGAGGGTGAGGTGTTGAGGGTGAGTGAGGGTGAGGGTGAGTGAGGGTGAGTGAGGGTGAGTGAGGGCGAGTGAGGGCGAGTGAGGGCGAGTGAGGGCGAGTGAGGGTGAGTGAGGGTGAGTGAGGGTGAGTGATGGTGTGGGTGAGGGGTTGAGGGTGAGTGAGGGTGAGGGGGTTGAGGGTGAGTGAGGGTGAGGGGTTGAGGGTGAGTGAGGGTGAGGGTGAGGGTGACTGAGGGTGAGGGATTGAGGGTGAGGGATTGAGGGTGAGGGGTTGAGGGTGAGTGAGGGTGAGGGTGAGTGAGGGTGAGGGTGAGGGGTTGAGGGTGAGTGAGGGTGAGGGGTTGAGGGTGAGTGAGGGTGAGGGTGAGTGAGGATGAGGGGTTGAGGCTGGGTGAGGGTGAGTGAGGTTGAGGGTGAGTGAGGGTGAGTGAGGGTGAGTGAGGGTGAGTGAGGGCGTGTGAGGGCGAGTGAGGGTGAGTGATGGTGTGGGTGAGGGGTTGAGGGTGAGTGAGGGTGAGGGGTTGAGGGTGAGTGAGGGTGAGTGAGGGTGAGGTATTGAGGGTGAGGGGTTGGGTGAGGGTGAGGGTGAGTGAGGGTGAGGTATTGAGGGTGAGGGGTTGAGGTTGAGTGAGGGTGAGGGTGAGTGAGGGTGAGGGTGAGGGGTTGAGGGTGAGTGAGGGTGAGGGTGAGGGGTTGAGGGTGGGTGAGGGGGAGTGAGGTTGAGGGTGAGTGAGGGTGAGTGAGGGTGAGGGTGAGTGAGGGTGAGGGTGAGTGAGGGTGGGTGAGGGTGAGTGAGGGTGAGGGGTTGAGGGTGAGTGAGGGTGAGTGAGGGTGAGTGAGGGTGAGGGGTTGAGGGTGAGTGAGGGTGAGGGTGAGTTAGGGTGAGGGGTTGAGGGTGGGTGAGGGTGAGTGAGGGTGAGGGGTTGAGGGTGAGTGAGGATGAGTGAGAGTGAGGGTGAGTGAGGGGTTGAGGGTGAGTGAGGGTGAGGGTGAGGGGTTGAGGGTGAGTGAGGGTGAGGGGTTGAGGGTGAGTGAGGGTGAGGGTGAGTGAGGGTGAGGGTGAGTGAGGGTGAGTGGTTGAGGGTGAGTGAGGGTGAGTGAGGGTGAGTGAGGGTGAGTGAGGGTGAGGGTGAGTGAGGGTGAGTGAGGGTGAGGGTGAGTGCGGGTGAGTGAGGGTGAGGGTGAGTGAGGGTGAGGTGTTGAGGGTGAGTGAGGGTGAGTGAGGGTGAGGGGTTGAGGTGAGTGAGGGTGAGTGGTTGAGGGTGAGTGAGGGTGAGTGAGGGTATGTATGTATGTATGTTGAGTTTGAGGGTGAGTGAGGGTGAGGTGTTGAGGGTGAGGGGTTGAGGGTGAGTGAGGGTGAGGGGTTGAGGGTGAGTGAGGGTGAGTGAGGGTGAGTGAGGGTGAGGGGTTGAGGGTGAGGGGTTGAGGGTGAGTGAGGGTGAGTGAGGGTGAGTGAGGGTGAGTGAATGTGAGGGTGAGGGGTTGAGGGTGACTGAGGGTGAGTGAGGGTGAGTGAGGGTGAGGGTGAGGTGTTGAGGGTGAGTGAGGGTGGGTGAGGGTGAGTGAGGGTGAGGGGTTGAGGGTGAGTGAGGGTGAGGGTGAGGGGTTGAGGGTGAGGGGCTGAGGGTGAGTGAGGGTGAGGGGTTGAGGGTGAGTGAGGGTGAGGGGTTGAGGGTGAGTGAGGGTGAGAGGTTGAGGGTGAGTGAGGGGTTGAGGGTGATAGAGGATGAGTGAGAGTGAGGGTGAGTGAGGGGTTGAGGGTGAGGGGTTGAGGGTGAGTGAGGGTGAGGGGTTGAGGGTGATTGAGGTTGAGGTGTTGAGGGTGAGGGTGGGTGAGCGTGAGGGTGAGCGTGAGGGTGAGTGAGGTGTTGAGGGTGAGGGGTTGAGGGTGAGTGAGGGTGAGGGGTTGAGGGTGAGTGAGGGTGAGGGGTTGAGGGTGAGGGGTTGAGGGTGAGTGAGGGTGAGGGGTTGAGGGGGAGTGAGGGTGAGGGTGGGTGAGCGTGAGGGAGGGGTTGAGGGTGAGGTGTTGAGGGTGAGTGAGGGTGTGGGTGAGGGGTTGAGGGTGAGTGTGGGTGAGGGGTTGAGGGTGAGTGAGGGTGTGACCATATCCATTCCAGACACTGATAATTAATTGGCGACAAAAGTTATTATTTGACGTGGCATATCTTAATTGCTAGGTTTTTTAATTACTAGTTGATGTTTAATTTTTGTAATCATTTTTTTAAGTATGCACCTCTTAAAAAATAAATAAAAATATTGCTTGTTATGTATTGCCATTTGTAGACCTAGAATAGTTATGGTGCATTGTATGTAGCTTTAAAAAATAAAAATGTAGACTGCTCAATGTATTTCCGTGAATAGATGCAGGTTGCCTCTTTCTGTCAAATAATATCCCTTGTTCAACTTACTATAGTGGCGCGGCATACTATGAAGCAGAGGAGGACTGACTGTCAGAGCCTTGCTCTTTCCTCTCTTGCCAACAGGGCTACTCCAGAATAAGACCACGAAAACCATAATTTGTGAAACATGGCAATTTGACTCGCAGCCCGATCAGTGGGGGGGCTCCGCTTTCTGATCCGTAGAGGCTGATGCGCAGTCACTTTCTTGAAGAGGAAATGGGGAATAAAAACTTTACTTTTGCAGTGATGTCGATGAACCTGGCTTGATGTCACACTGCTGCATTGTGCTGATTTTTTAAGTAAAAACATGCATAGTGAGGAGCACTAATACGGGTTTGAGATGGTGGAAGAGCTGCTTATCTCTTATGGAGATAGCTTATCTGGGGGGAGGAAGGGCTCCTAATGGGAAGTGTAGACGGGGAGAAATTGAGAAAAAAAGCGGAGCAGGGAGGGTGTTATTGTGGCTATCTGTTTGCCCGAGGGGAGGAGAAATGCCGGCCTGAGGCAGAGCACACGCTGAGAAGCTTGTGGGAGGGGGGCTGGGCTGCCTTTGATCTGGTAATGCGAGGCAGGCAGGCAGGCGGCTGGTGGCATTGTGCACGCGCTTTTTAGGGCTTGCGCTTGCGCAATGACCTAAAAAGCACATGCACTTGAAGAAATCGCCACTGGAATCGCCAGTGGTGGATCAACACTGGATAAGCCGTAATAGAGCTTCGCCAGCGATGCGCAGAAGCGCATCAGCAGGCGAGCCCTAAAAAGGGGTCCAGCAAGGATGCATACTAGCACCTTCTTTATTCAATTTATATATCAATAGCATAGCATCCCACTTAATACAATATAAACAGGACTACCCACAAATAGGAGGCAATTTAGCCCCAATATTACTTTATGCGGATGACGCGGTTATCATGGCCCGGACTCAAGTGGGCCTCCAGAGATTGCTCAATGCTTTTTCAGATTATATGGATACAAGAGGTTTAAAAAGGAACACTAGCAAAACTTTTAATATGTGTTGCTCTACAAAGCGAAATGTTCACTGCAAAACCTTTCCAGCATACTCAAAGATGGTAACAGCTAATACTTTTTCCTATTTAGGGATCAATTTTGACAGGAAGGGGTCGTGGTCGTCAGCGGCCCATACGAGGAAACTATCATTTTCCCGTGAGATTGGTGCTGTGCAAAATTTTGCTACTAAGTTAGGGGGACGACCAGTAAACATCCTGGTGGACATTTACAAATCAAAATGTGTGTCCACTGTAATATATGGAGCGGGGATTTGGAGAATCGCAGACACACGTGAGATTCAACTATGTGAAAACGCTTTCCTTCGTTATTTATTAGCTGTTCCTAAATCCACCTGTACTTATGTTTGCCACAAAGAATTAGGACTAGTTTATGTTTCGGACCTTATGAAAGTGAGTCCTATCTTGCTGTGGCACAAGGTATGGGTCTCTGAAGAGACAGAACTTAATCAGGATATAATTCAGGATTGCTTGAAACTCGAGGGGAGCACAAAAATAGATTGGTTTGTGTATGTTAAAAGCTTCCTAAGAGATATTGGATATCCTGAATTTTTTTATACCCCGACCTGTATGTCAACTATCTCAAGAAAAAAACTGAAAGAAATTTGCCTCATCTTTTTAGAGAATAAAAGATGGCAGACAGAGGGTAATAAGACTTCTGTTAGGGAAAAATCAATTAATGTTACATGGCCAGGGTATACAACCATATTTAGTTTGTACACAGAGCAGTCACACCCGGATGTTATTAACTCATTTCAGGGGGGGGAAGCTTCTTTAGACTTTTAACCTTCCCAGATGTTAACATTTGGTCTAAAAAACTGACTCTGTGTCCCTGTGACGATGTATCACAACAATCGATGATCCACTGCATTCTGTTTTGCAAATTCTATACCTTGATCAGGAAAAAGCATTTAATTGTCTTATTGAAGAAGTGGGGCTTAAGACAATGCAGACCGGCTCTACTTCGACTTCAAATACTAGAGGACGAGATAACCATGTACACAGTATCCATGTTTTTAAAAAACTTGTTGAGGACTAGATTGACAATGAACTGAATCTTAAATAGATTTGTTTTGAGGAGTAGCTTGTTCTTAATTTAATCTGATTTTTAAAATGGTTTGTGATGTAATCACAGTCAGACAACAGGAGAGTGTCAAAAAAGGGGAATAAGCACAAAAACAGAAAAGATAATCAACCTATATGATTCACATTGGAAATCATTAGGAGTTTACTTGGAAGCCCTCCCTCACCACCCTGGGTGGTGACATGCTTCATCATCGGGCCCACCAGGAAAAGCCAAGAGCCTCCCTGGTGTGCTACAACTCCAGAATACTGCGGAGCTGGTTTTTTGTGACAGTGATGTGAAAATTTTGTGATGTTAAAATTGTCAAAGGACTGTACCATAAGAAAAAAAAATTATTCAATGGTCAGCCTGACAAGGTTAAAATATGTGTAGGGAAATGTGCCAATTAATGTATTGGTTATTTCCACTTAAGGTGGGGTCGACATGTTTCTGCCCTTTATGTGTAGATTTACTGGGATTTCTTCAGGACCATTAGTAATGTACCTCGGCAGTGTGGGCGCGCTAAGGCCCACCCTATCAGAGGACGTGAAAGTTAAAAATGCAGTGTAAAAATAAAGTGCAAAAAACAAACCATAAAGTTGTGGGATTTACCTCTGCATTAGAGGAACCTGTATAGTTTGTAAATTAAAAGATCCACGACCCATAGGTCTCGGGAGGGGGGTGGGGGCGACAATGGCACACCGCCCGCAACGCCCAGCACCCGCTCAGCAGCTAGCGTCTCCTGCAATCGGACCTCGTGGATAGTTGTGATGTAATCATACTTAATTGTATGTTTTAATCTGTGCTTTTATGTTTTTTTGCGATTTGAAACCGAATAAAGCTATTTTTGACTTGACTTGACTTGAGTGGACCGAAAAAGTCAATGGCTATTCTCACCCATGCATGCTGTGGGAGTTTTGACATGTTCAAGGTGTGGTAAATAATTTTTGCAGCAACGTAGCTGCATAGATGACATGCCTTTAACCCTTTGCGTGCTTCAGACGGCCAGGGCCGCCCGACGTCACGGTGGGCGTATGCGGAGGACGGCTGGGGGCCGTTCAAACAACTCCCAGTCATAAATCTCCCGCACCGTGGAGGAATTCGCACCGCAGTAAATGGGTTAATTCCCTTTCAACCCTGTCATCAAGATAAGGAAACTAGACTCAGTTTCTCCCTATTCACAACACAGGCCAGGGACATCAGACGCACCACAGGGGGTGGAGCCAACATTGTGGAGGGAAGGCCCAGCCCTATTCAGGTCCCAGGTGCACTCCTCCCTCCCGTCAACATGCAGATCTCTCAATTCACCACCGGGGCAGACCCATCCTGACTCCTGGAGCCAGGCACACCAGCCAGCTCCAGCCAATCACAAGCCACACAGTCAATTCACATGTACTGCACAGACATGCCAACTTCCAGAAGTGGCACTTCTCTACTAGACACAATAAATCTGCGCACACCACCGCGCAGCATTTATTATTACGAGTTTGCACATACCAAACTCAACCCTGCACTCCCCACATATCAGGGATTACCACAGGCACACATATCCCCCACGCATTCCTATGGGAGGGCAGGCCATCTCAGCACACACACTCAGAGTGCGCATGCACTTTACACTGGGCCACAGTGCTAAAGTGTGCAGAGGCCTAAAATCACTACTACCATGCCAGAGGCTAAAGGCAAAAAGTTTAGGGGTGAACCTGCCAAAAAGGCCCAAGTCCAACAGTCCCTATCATGGCTCATGGCAGTAATAATTTGGGCTAACCAAATAGCAGCCGGTGTGTTTGATTTTACAATGAAATTAATATAGGCCTTAGCAATCTTCGGTGGAGTACCGTGACCTTGTATAGGCGCTCTGGGAAAGTAGTCAGTAGGGTTATGATTCTTCCCTGGATGATGCTCAATGGTATAATTATACTCTTGAAACCGTAGACCCCATTGTTCAATGCGAAGAGGCATTTTGGCCTTTGGATTGTAAAATATACTCAGTAAAGTTTGATGATCATTTACCAGCGTGAAAGGTTTTCGATATCAATCAATCAGGTGTTTATTAAGCGCGACTACTCACCCGTGAGGGTCTCAAGGCGCTGGGGGTTGGGGGTTGGGTGTTGCAGGCTCCTGTGCCTTCGGGGGGAGTTTGTCAAAGAGCCAGGTTTTGAGGTTTCTTGCGAAGTTGGGGAGCACTGCTGTCTGTCTGAGGTGGAGCGGAAGGGCGTTCCAGGCCTTGGCTGCGAGGAAGAGGAAGGAGCGGCCTCCCGATCTAGTTTTTCTGGTGCGTGGGCTGATCGCAGAGCTCTTTGGGGTGCGTGGTATTTTAGTCTGCTGTTCATGTATGCTGGTCCGGTGTCGTGGAGGGCCCTGTGTGGGTTGGTGAGCATCTTGAAGGTGACTCTTGCTTCAACGGGGCGCCAGTGCAGTGTGCGAAGGTACTGGGAGATGTGGCTGTGTTTTGACAGGTTGAGAACCAGTCTTGCGGTGGCGTTCTGGATAATCTGTAGCTTGCGGGTGAGGTTTTTGTTTATTGCAGCGTAGGATGCGTTGCTGTAGTCTAGTCTGCTGGTGACCAAGGCGTGCGTGATGGTTTTCCTTTTGTTCAGGGGGATCCATTTGATCATCTTACATAGGAGGCGGAGGGTGTTGAAGCAGGAGGACTTGACTGAGTTGATCTGACGGTCCATTTTGAGGTCGGAGTCCAGGATGTTTCCCAGGTTGCGTACGTGGTCCGTGGGTGTGGGAGGGTTTCCGAGGGCAGGAGGCCACCATGTGTCATTCCAGGCATTGGGGTTTGGTTCCATGATTAGTACTTCCTTCTTGTTGGCGTTGAGCTGAAGGCAGTTGTTTTTCATCCATTTGGCACAGCTTCCATGCCTTTTCGGAAGTTGTGTCTGGCGTTGTAGGGTTTGTTGGTTAGGGCGAGAAAGCGTTGGAGTCATCAGCATATGACAGGATGTTGAGTCCGTAGGATCTGACGATGTGGAGAGTGGCGCCATGTAGACAATGAAGAGGGTCGGGCGGAGGGAGGATCCCTGAGGGACTCCGCGGGTGATTGGCGAAGGGTATGAAGTGAAAGGGGTAGTCTGACTTGCTGCATTCTGCCAGAGAGGAAGGAGTTTATCCAGTTGAGGGCATTGCCCTGGATCCCTGCGTCGTGAAGTCTGCGTATTAGGGTGGGGTGGGAGACTATGTTTAAGGCCGCTGAGAGGTAGAGGAGGATGAGGGTTGCTGTTTCCCCTTTGTCCAGTAGGGTGCGGATGTTGTCTGTTGTGGCGTGGAGGGCGGTTTCCGTGCTGTGGTTTTTCCTGAAGCCTGATTGGGAAGAGTCGAGGATGTTGTGCTGTTTGATGAAAGGGCAAGTTGGCTGTTGATGGCTTTCTCAATGACTTTCGCAGGGAACGGGAGCAGGGAGATGGGTCTATAGTTTTTTAGGTCGGTGGGGTCTGCCAAGGGTTTCTTCAGGAGGGGGTTGACCTCAGTGTGTTTCCAGCCATCGGGGAAGGAGGCGGTCGCCAGGGGGGTGTTGATGGTGTGACGGAGCATGGGTGTGATGGTGTCGGCGGCTCTATTAAAGATGTGGTGGGCATGGGTCCGTGGGGGCCTCAGAGTGGATTGACTTCATTGTTTTCAGAGAGTCATCAGTGGTGAGGGCTGTCCAGCTGTCTATCGTTGGTTTCCGGGTTTTGGGGGTGGTTGGTGTAGGTTCTGTGTGTTGGCTGTCTACATTGAAGTTGTCGTAGATGCTCTTGATTTCGTGGTAGAAGAATGTGCTGAGTTTGTCGCAGAGTTCTTGTGAGGGCAGATATCAGTCGATTCGCTGATGGGTTGGGCAAACTCCTTGATGATGTTGAAGAGTTCTTTGCTGTTGTGTGCGTGTGTGGAGATTCTGTCTTCAATCGCTTTCGTCCTCGTTTTTCTGATTAGTTGGTGGTGGGTGTTGGTTGCGGCTCTGAAGTTGTTGTGAGATTCAGTGGATTTGGTGTTTCTCCAGGCTTTTTCAAGGCGGCGGCAGTTGCGTCTGGACTCTCGGAGTTCGGAGGTGAACCATCTAGCTTTCTTGGCGTGGGTGCTGTTGGGTTTCTTGAGGGGGGCTATGGTGTTGGTGCAGTTGGAGATCCATCTGTGCAGGGTTCGAGCTGCTGTGTTGGACTCGTCGTTTTCCGCGATCGTAGGTGTGGAGTTGCTGAGTGATGAGGTTAGCTGGTCGTCAGTTATTCTGGTCCAGTTTCTTCATGTGAACAGGTGGTGGTGTATGTGGGTGCTGTTAAGGCTAAGTGGACGCACAGGTGGTCGGTCCATGGGAATTCAGTGGTGTGGCTGAAAGTGATGAAGTTTCCTGTTGTAAAGAGGGGGTCGAGGGTGTGTACGGCTGAGTGCGTGTGTTCGGTCACGATCTGGCAGAGTCCGATGTTGTGGAGGTTGTCCAGGAGGGATGTGGTGTTGGGGTCCAGTTGGTGGTCGAGGTGGAAATTGAGGCCTCACAGCAGGGTGTAGTTGGTGAATATAATGGCATGAAAGCAGATGATGTCTGTGATGGCATTGGAGAAAGGTCAGCGGGGCCTGGGAGTGTGGTAAGGTGGAGGTAGGATTTGTGGATGATGGCGATTCCACCTCCCGGCCGGTCGTGGCGGTCTTTCCTGGTGATTTTTTATCCTTGGGGAATGGCGATGGCGATGTCTGGTCCTGAGGTGTTGTTGGTCCAGGTCTCTGTCAAAAATGCTACATCCGTGGTGGTGCTGTCGAGGAGATCCTAGATTTCAGTGACGTGTTTGTGGAGGGATCTGGCATTGAGGAGGATGCACTGTAGTGTTTTTGGTTGGGATATTTCCTTGTTGACGGGGTGTGCCCTGTCTGAGTCCCTGGCTGTGCAGTAGGTTTGCCGGCAGCGGAGGCAGCTGAAGGGTCCGTGGGTGTCGGGCGGTGAGGCTGGTTTGCAGTTGTTGTTGCGGCCTGGATTGAATGCATGGAGTGCTCACTGGTTGAAGAGTTGGAGGTGGGGAGGTCCAGGGGTCCCGGCGCTGATTGTGGTCCGGTCACGGATGGGCACAGATGGGCTTGCCTTTGGCACGCCAGCTGCGCGCCTCCGCTGCAAGACCCCGCAGAGGTTGCTATTAAGTAAGGAAGGAGGGCGGGACCAGAGGTAGGGAGGTGGGAACGGAGACTGTGTCGGGGGTGAGGCCGCAGGGCAGCAGCGGCAGGAAGACAACAACAAGCGAAAATCTGAGCTGAAGGTAACAATAAGGCAGAGGTACAATACAGAATACAGAAATAAAATGTACAGAGACAGGGTAAAGATAAAATGGAGCAGAACCTGTAACCAGGAGGCAAGGAGGAGAAAAAAAACACACGGGCGCAGCGGGCTAGCAGGACACCAACAGCAGAGATGGGATGGCTGCTGGTGCGAACCCTGCTTCAGGGGAGGCTCTGCACTGAAGCGGATCAGCGATGAGGCGAAGCTGCTGGGGAGGGTATGGCCTAGACTGAGGTCTAGATCTCACTCTCTCTAGAGGAATACTCGAAATGTTCACAAGCTCATACCACAGCTAAACTTCCTTTTTCTGGTTGTGTAAGTAAACATGTTCAGTTTGGGATAAACTTCTACATACATATGCCATAATATGCCTTCGAGCATTTAGGTGCCCACTGTGCTGTGCAATTGGGCTAGCGTCAACAACAACCTCTGTATAAAGTTTTGGATTGAAGTATGCCATTTCAGTAGCATTCCCAATGGCTTGTTTGTTTTTCTTGAAGCTTTCCTCACATTCATGTGCCAATAAAATGAAACATTCTTTCTCATCTAGACCCTCAACGAAGCACTTACAGTGACAAAGTCTTGTATGTATCTGGTACAGTTACTGGCCATGGCAAGAAATTAACGCACCATAGAAACATCTTGTGGGGGATCAGCATTTGACAGCGCTTGTACTTTAGCAGGATCTGGTGTCATAGCCCAGCGAAAAAGATATGGGCAAAGAATTTTAGCTTTGTCTTACGGAACTCACACTTGTATGCATTCAAAGTCAAACCTGCTTCTGCAAGTAAACAACATACTTGTGTAAGAGCTTTATCATGTTCTTTTTGAATAGCTATTAAAACCAATATGTCATCACTGTAATTAACCACAATCATGACAGGCTGTATGATACATCAAATGATGCCTTGAAACAATTCTGCAGCAGATGACACACCAAAACGTAGTCTTTTGTAGCAAAACAGACCAAAATGTGTAGAAAAGATTGTAATGTACCTGCAATCTTCTTTTAGGTCCAACTGATGATAACCTTTATTTCAATCAAGGTGAGAGAAGCCCTTTGTACCATTTAGTTGCCTTATCATGTCAGCAATGTATGTATCTGGATGTCATTCTCCGTCAATTGCCTTGTTTGCCTGACGCATGTCAATGGATTAGCGTACAGCTCATTCACTGTCCTTTTTTTAGGCATTAAGAATATGGGAAACCCCAAGGCCTAGGACCAGTAGAACGCTCAATAATATTATGCTTCAGTAACGATTCAACTTCTTTCCAACAGCTTCTTGCAAATGAAAAGCAATTTGTCTATGTCTCAGGAAGGATACCTTCATTAATATGCAACTTTACTTTCATAGTCTTAAGCTTTTCCAAACCATGAAATAACGAAGGGAAATTACTTACTATGGTGAGATTTCATGTCGTAATTCCCGGAAAGCAGTCCCAATTTGGCGACTGTGCTGAAACTGAACAGGCCGGCACTTGACACCATGCCTTAAAGCGAATGGATGGGAGCTTGCACCTTCGCATTCTTATGTTTCATTGTCACTACAAATGAACCTTGAATTTTTAAGAGAGTCGCTGAAGCCCATATGTATAAACTTTGGTTTTCGATGGCGTAAGTTGCTGCAATGGTGATAATTCATCCTATTTCTCCTCAGGCATAATGTTTATCGATACACCACAGTCGATAATGAAAGTTATAGAACAACCATTTACTTTCAATGTAATCTTCAGAGAATGTCTGAATGACTTTGATGCATTGAGATGTCGATCTTTCTTTGACTGACGGTTTTCTTCCCAAGCAGCTAAACGAATATGCGTACACCTTTCTGAGGTATACATCGACATGGCACAATACTTTTCTTCACTTTCACTTGATGCAGATACAGAAGAACTGTTTGATGATTATTTAGATGACGATCAACTTCGTTCAGTGTCGATTTGTCTTAACTGATGTTGCCACTTGGCCTTGTGCGTGTGCATCGAATATAGCTTTTGGAATATTCTGGAAATCATTTTGCCTTTGCACTATGAGGCACTTACTTTTTCCATTATTTTGCAAACCATCAAAAAATGGTTTTCCTTCCCACAGCCTTACATATCTGTCCAAGAGTGGGACATATGCCTTCATGTGGAAACGAAAATCCACATCTAAAGCACAACTTTTTACATGTAAGCATCACTTTGTGTCCTTCCGTCTATTGTTTTGGCTTACTTTTCACACACATGATGGATTCATTCTGTGAGCCTCCACGTCACAGGCTTGTCTATCAGCATGCTCTTCAGCTGGTATCCATTAAAAATCACTCCAGACTAAGAGTTTCTCTCAGCAGTCACCTTCTGAATGAATCTGACAAGCATCCGTTAAATACTCTCAGATTCATAGCTTCTTCATCATTAAATTCATTGAACTTACAATGTCTGACTAGTGTATTGAGTCGCTCCACAAATCCATCAATAGTTTCACAAACTTTCTGACATTCTTGGTTGAAGATGTATTGCTCGTAATCAACAGTGGGCATTGGATTACACTTGAGATTTAATATTTCTTTAATCTGATGATATTTGACTTCTTCGGCAGTTCACAGCATTTTATTTAGGACTTTTTTTACACCATCACAAGTAAAATTTTTAAGATACTTGATAATCTTTTTGTTTTCAGTCGCTTCAAGTGCATCAACGAAATCATCAAATGTCTCCATCCAAGCAGTCCATCTATCGGCAATATTCTGATTTTTGGCGGTATCGAACAATAATGGCGGTTTCTGGAAAGCGGCAGTGTTGTAGCCATTTATGGAAGTGGCTGATGTTGAGGGTGAATCTCTCGCTGACTTCCTCTGGTGTTTATGTGAGCCATCTCTAAGGCGTTGAGATGTGCTGACTTCTGGATCATCCTTAATGAGTTTTGGAAAGATGGTCTCAGTCTTCGCCTCCCTTCTCTCAGCCATCCACAGTTCTGAAGATATGTTTAGACGCTTCGGATTGTCACCAGTTTGGTAAGCAAAATTCCTGTGGTTCGCCCGGGCAACAGTCCCTAGCGCTGAGGTCGTACCAGCGCTTTACTCAGCTTCCTTGACTTCTCTTTGTGCGCTCTTTGTCTTCACCACTTTCTAACTGTAACATTATCTTGCAATTTGTGATTATCAACAGCTGCTTTTGAAAGCCTGGTCGTATCTGCTGTCAGTGTTAACAGTCTGGAGCGCGTATGACTGTATTGTGAGTAGCAGTGCGGTACCTTTATGTACGGAGTGACCAGCGGGTTCTCGGGCACGATATGTAGATTTTTTTGCACTGCTTTTGTTTTCAACTTCTTTACAGTAGCTGGAGTTGCTCTTCTTGGCTCCCCATGTGTTAAGCATTTGTTCCGTACTTCGACTGTAACACATGTGGCAAGCATAAGCAGTTTGCTTGGACCTTGGCAAACTCTCAGGGAGAGCACTGTTTATCTTCGGGTTACTTACCCCCTTAACTCGTCGCCAGTTGTAGCATCGTCCCCAACCTGGATGGTACCTACCAATGACTACACCACACACGGAGCTTAGTATGAAATGTCTTTATTCATCTGTGAGTAACCGCAAACTCAACATTCTAAACCAGTCTCCTTTGCATACTACTATAACACTTACGTCACACTTCTACGGAGTCTATCAGGAGCCAAAAGAGTTTCATCATTTTTAATTCACATGACCCTACACGGAGGATCAGGGAACTATGTAATATAAAATTATTTATACAGAAATGTTCACTGATTCACACTGTTCTAATTCATGTTAAGTATTCGTTTTATTCTTCATTTATATCACAATAGCCTCTTCTGTATCTTCGTTTCATAATAAATTGGTAGGATTATAACAGTTGTAAACCAGCAATTATATATGCTGCTACAGCCAACATGTGTTTCACAATACTCCTGTTTTTTCAAGGCTGTAAAAATACAAATATCACTGTCCCTTATCACCAGTGTAACCTTCAATAGTATTCAAGTGTGTATACATATACTGTAAAAGATAAACTCTTTATTCTATGAGATTGGGTCTTCTATTTCTTTCTGTAGTCTTCCTTAAAACTAATTTTTCAAAATCAATTTAGGAAAATGAGAAAATACATTGGATAGTAAATGAACTGTCACTTTGGATGATTATTGGTTAGAGAAGAGCTGTTTATAAATGTGTTGGTTATGGTATCATTTCGCTAATAGGCTAAGAAATTAACTGATAAAGGTTTGGTTCTTCATGTATTTGTTTGGATTATGCATCGAGATGGTGAAAATTTTAATCTGAGTTCCATAAAATTGCACAATTTTATTTTGTAGAACCTATATGTAAATCTGTACAGATATTTTGATATATTAAAATTGGGTAAGGGGAGGAGCCACGCGCGGATCTGAAATGGCTGCATGAGGGTTCGGCTCCGTGAACCCCTTCCTCCTGCAGACTTTATCCTGTTATCGATCCTGATCCCTGAACACACCACCCGACAGAGGAGTCGAAGCGACGCCCCCTGCGGTGTTCCTGGACTGTTTTTGGCATGGGAGCCCGAGATATCAGCGCCTTTATCGTGTGGCCTGCGCTTCTCCTGAGCCGGGGGCTAACGTGCTAACTTCACCCGGCAGCAGTGTAACCTACAGCGGAGCCGGAAACCGGAAGTCGCCGGTCCGACCCCAAAATAACTTCATATCTTGCCAGAATATAGCGGAACATAAAGGACCCACCGGGAGGCGGACTAGTGCTGCATGAGGGCTGAATCAGCCCCCTGTGGGATGTGCCGCAACTACGGTGCAAGGCACATCGGTAGGAGGAACCGCTGCCTCCTGCGGTGAAAGTCTTCTGCAGTGGCCTCTGAAGCCGAGGGGTGGTAGAACGCGCCCCGGAAGAACATGGAGATTGGACCGAGGCGACCTGCCCGCTGAGGGAGGTCCAAAATCTGCGGAGCAGCAGTGTTGGACTGAGGGAGCTCCGAGAGTCCCGTGAGTGATTTGCGATTGAAGGAAGAGGAGTGGCAGGTATTGGTGGAGGCGCCTGGCAGCGGTGTGTTGGGATGCACTATGGAGGGCGAGAAGGCTGAGTGAAACTGTCGGCCCCGTGCACTGGATCTGGGCATAGGAGGCAGGCTGGAGCGGTGGGCTTCGCTACTGGTGGAGGCGGCTGGTGAAAGTACACTCTGGAGTCACAGAGGAACTCAAGGTGAGGCTCCTGAGCAAACTCACATAACGCCCCAGACCTGAATGGTGAAGCGCTGGTAGATTTTCATCACAGTGACACAACTGTGCAATCTGCGGAGTAAGGGACCCAGTGTGCATACATCCTATACCCCCCGCTGGATAGTGTGTACTAGCATCACAGACGGGGTCCTATGAATGGGATAGTGGGCCCACGTTGTGACAGTGAGGCTTTGGCCCGGATGTAGAGCGTGCGTGGGCGCCGGAGTCACCATGTTAGCAATTAATACCCTGACCTACTGACGGCAGAACAAGTCAGCGGGCCAAACTGCCATCTGAATAGCTGCATAACAGTCTGTGACCTGGAATAGCAAGACCACGTGAGGAAGGACTGCAGTCCCCAGATCCCAGAGGCAGGGTCAGAACCAGTACCGTGAGGCCAGGAGTAAAGGGTGCCCGATGGCGACTAAACCAGATGCAGATAAGGCCCTGCCCAGGTCCACTAAGGGACCGAAGCATGTCCAATCCAACAAATTGGGCTGTTACACGATGCCCAAGGGCTCCCAGACTGATGCAAAGAGTGCCCAATCGATGGGAGGGGACTCACATGACTCCCCCGCAGAAATAACACTCATAGACGTCATGGCGGCCATCAACGGGGTCCAATCCTCCTTAGGGAAAAAAATGGAGTCCTTGGACAATAAATTGGACACTGTCACTATCGAGGTAAATCTGATAAGGGGGGACCTAACAAAGGCGAGTGACAAAGTCAAATAGCTGGATATTAAAACTGCTAGTTTGATCGATGATATGGCGATGCTGCAGCAGGAAGTCCGCGACCTCAAGACTTCTCGGGAGATGACAGACCGTAAGCTCGATGAGTACGAGGGTAGAGCCAGGCGTCGTAACATACGCATTCTTGGAGTGCCCGAGAAATCAAAAGGCCCGGCGCTGGATTTATTCATGGACGAAGTTGTCCTTAATCATCTCAAACCCAAGGGCCTGAGTAACTTCCTTACAATTGAGCGTGCACACAGGGTGCCGGGGGGAGGCCCAGGCCTGGGGCACCCCCTCGCCCGATGATTGCAAGAGTCTTGAACTTTTGGGATAGGGATGCGCTTTTGCAGGCAGCCTGAATAGGAGCCCCCCTGCGCTACGAAAATGCAACACTTTCCTTCTTCTCGGATTTTCCTCAGATGGTGAAGAAACAGCGGCAAAGTTTCCTCCTGGTTAAGAGGAAGCTCAGGGAGAAGGGACTGAGATATGCCATGATGTTTCCGACAAGGCTGCGTGTGGAACTTGATGGGAAAGCCTGATCTTTTGACAACCCGGAGGTGGCATCGGACTGGATAGACAGTAGGCCCTTGGCCGGGCCGGAGGAGCGAGACCGTGGCAGTGGAGAGGACCAGCGGGAACAGGAATGACGAAGGCCGTAGGAACGTTTATGTTGGTTTTGAGAGTCGGGTAATGGGGCGGTTCCGTAGCTAATTTCTTAACTAGATCCATTTAACTGTAAAAGTGCGATGAACTGCCCCAGAGTTCAGTGTTGTGCTAAGGGAGGTTTGGGGGGGGGGGCGGGGCATTGGTTTTTCTTCTCGTAACTGCCTTTAGTTAGTTCGTAGGCGGGTACTGGGAGACAGGCACACTGCGAGTTGGGGATGGGCATTAGCCATATGCAGGGGTGCAGGGAGGGGTGGATGGAGGGGGGGTTGACTGGGATGTTTGGTTTTGAGAATTTTGCAATGTTTTTCCGTTCTTCTTTTTTTCCCTTTTTTGCATCAGGTGATAACGTTATAAATGTATTGTACCCATACCGGCTGAATGTCAGCAGTTAGTTGGGGATCGGGGATAAAAGTGCTGAGCTGGAATGTGAACGGCCTGGGAGACAGGATCAAGAGAGGGATGGTTACCCAGTAAATCAGAAAACACTCCCCGGACGTAGTGCTATTACAGGAGACCCATCTGATTGGCAATCGTTGCATGGCCCTTCACAAGGGGGGTATAAATTGGTGGCACACGCTGGGTTCACCACGGGGTCTAGGGGGGTCGGGGTCCTGGTGAAGAACTCCTTTCCCCTAAGCATTCAAGCTACATGGTCTGACCAGAGAGGCAGCTATATTGGGGTGTCTGGCCAATGGGAAGGGAAGACAGTCACATTTGTGTCCATATATGTCCAGCCCGGCCTTCAATCTGATACTTTCTGAGACCTGGGAGCTATCTTCCTAACTCTGCCATTGGGCCTCCTGGTGTTGGGGGGGGGGGACTTTAATGCAGTGGCCGACGGGGAGTTAGACAGACACCCGGCCAGAGTACTGAGACCAGCTCAACAGTGGCTTCCGGACTTCCTGGCAATGACGGGACTAGGGGATGGTTGGAGGATGCATAATCTGACAGGACTACACTATACCCACGTGTCCGCAGCGCACCACAGCATGTCTAGAATTGACTATATACTGTTTCCGGCGGCCAAGGCAGCCACGATCAGAGTGGCGCGGCACCTGGGAAGGGGGATCTCCGACAACTCTCCCATCTGGCTCCAGTTGGAGATAGGCCAATTTGCAGTGGGTAGGGTGGCTCCCATTAACACATGGCATCTGAAGGATCCGACCACTAGGAAAGAGATCGTCAAGATAATCAAGAGATATTTTCAAGAAAACAAGGGGTCAGTAGACTTGTCGCAGACCTTGTGGGATGCATACAAGACCGTCATTCGGGGGGAGGTACTGTCATTGGTAGTGGGGAAGAAAAAGGAGCGTCAAGTGTAAATAGAAAGGGCGGTGGCGGAAGTAATAAAGGTGGAAGAAGAGGTCGCTAGGGCAGCAGCTCCTGATAACATACACCTTCTAAAATTGCGGCAAGATGAATATAGAAGCCTCGCAAGAGACAAGGCCATAGCTCAGAATGACGATATTCAGAGCAGAATATATGAGCATGGGGACAAGTCCGGTAAATTCCACGATAATCACCGACCCACAAGCAGTTGCAGATGAGTTCGCTGAATACTATGGTGGGTGTATGCCCCACTCGGAGGGTACGCAGAGGAAGACAATAGTGCAATGGTTAGAGACATTCAGATGCCTCCGCTTTTGGACGAGAATCAGGAATACCTAGATTCCTCTCTCACAGATGTCGAGGTGGCGCAGGCCATTAGAGGAGTGCATTCCGGGAAGGCTACTGGCCCGAACGGAATTCCCATAGAACTGTATAAACTCAGTGCTAACAAAATCGCTCCGTTCCTCCGGTCCATGTTCCTGGAAAGCAGGGAGAGGAGCAAGCTCCCGTATGACCAACGGGTGGCCAATATTGTGGTCATCCACAAGGCGGGTAAGCCTAAGACGCTCTGTTCCTCATATAGACTGATCTCGCTGCTGAATGCCAAACCTAAAATTCTCGAGAAGTTACTAGCGACGCGGTTGGTTAAAGTAATTACCACCTTGGTACACCCGGATCAATCCTGCTTTATGCCCCACCGTAACACGGCCCTCAATCTGCGTAGGCTACACGAAATACTGGGCAGAGCCCCAACGATCCAGGAGCCGGCAGTGTTGGTTTACTTGGACGCCACCTCGGCATTCAATAGTCGAGTGGCCCTACTTATTTGCAGTACTGGGGAAAGATGGGTTTCGGACTGGACTTCATTAGTTGGTACGACTACTGTACGTCAATCCTCTGGCCAGAGTAGTTGTGAATAATCACAAGTCTGTCGACTTTACCCTTGGTAGAGGCACGAGGCAGGGATGCCCCTTGTCCCCACTCCTATTTGCGCTGGCCCTGGAGCCCTTGGTGGCATGGGTTCGGTGGGACTGTTCGATACGAGGCCTGCGATGGACGTTGGAATGGGAGGACAAGATTTCGTTGTATGCCGACGATATCCTGCTTTACCTTACCAATCCTAGGGGATCCCTGATTTGTTTTCTGGATATGCTAGCTATATTCAGGAGGTTTTCTGGACGAAGTCAGTGCTCTTCGTCCTTAGGGGTGACCAACCGGTAATACCGCAGGCCTGCTCAATAAAGATTGAGCCGACGGGGTTTAGATACCTCGGTATCTATGTCACGCTACATGCGAAATTAAGATATGCCAATAATTTGGGTCCCCCTTTGACTCGTCTCCGGAGGGATGTGGAGCGGTGGAAGGCTCTTCCGCTATCCCTCCTGGGCAGAGCGGTGCTTTTCAAGATGATGGCCCTTCCCAGATTCTTATATACACTCCAGAACTTAATGGATCCGGTGCCGGCGTCCTATTTCAGAGACATTGAGGCCCTCCAGAGACTGCTTCTCTAGGACAGTAGACCCCGAATAGCATTCACTAAACTCACTCTCCCCTGGTATGACGGGGGATAGGATTGCCGGACCTGCGGAAATGCTATTGGGCCTCCCAACTGGCTGCATTGAACCATGTCGTTTACGTGCCCCCCGGGACTCTGGGTATGCTATGGACCGCTGGAAGGTGCCAGGGAGTGATTTTACTAGGGCATTATATGCCAGACCTCGCCGGTTTCCCCTGGCAGGACCAACAACGCATGCCGTGCATGTGTGGCATGCGGTCAACAGACATCTCGGCTGGGACAGGAAGCTCACACTTGCCACCCCCTTATGGAACTCAGAGAAGCTCGGAAGCTTGTGGAAGTCCAAGGGCTTCGATAAATGGGACCTTATAGGGATCACACAGATTAAAGACGTATGGGGGAATGACACAGTGCACACATTTAATTCTCCCAAGCGGCAATATGGCCTTCATGATAGTAAGCACTACCGTTACCTCCAAACGAGACATGCTCTACTTAAAAATATCCCTAGGGAAACGACACTTCCCGACGTGTCCCCTCTTGAAGACCGAGTATTGGACGGACACCTCCCGGAAAAGACTGTCTCTTTAATATATAAAAAGCTCATAAATAACATGGAGGGCCCGCTGGTGGCTGTCCGGGCACACTGGAGTGCTGATGGGTTGGAATTGGACGAGGAGGATTGGAGAGAGGCGGTCTCCTCTCCGAAGGTGATGGCGATACAGGGGAGACTCAGATTAGTACAATTGGAGGTTCTGCATAGATCATATGTTACGGGGCCATTTCTGGTTCGCAAGGGCAGAGTGGTAAGTGAGGAGTGTCGGAGAGGCTGCGGGGAGCTTGGTACCTTTATGCATATCTTGTGGCACTGTACAGTGGTACAGGCCTATTGGGTAAGGATCCATGAGGCTCTGCGAGATGTCCTTGGAGTGGAGATACTACCAGAGGCCCGCAGGTGCATATTGAATGTTTGGGAGCCCACAGACCTGAATGTGTACCGGAAGCAAAGGGTAACATTGGCATGTATGTTAGCGAACCGTAACATAGCTCAGCTGTGGGGAGCCAGTCAGCCACCCCCGGTCACGAAGTGGGCGGAAGACGTGGACTGGTGTATGTTCAGGGAGAGGTCAGTCTATGTCGCTGGGGGTTGCCCTGAGAAATGGGGGAAGGTGTGGGAGACCTGGAACCGGCACCGTGGAGATATTTGTACACCCCCGATACGACTAGAAGAAGTGGTGCCACAGGAGTCCTGTGATCCAATATCTTTATTTTGTATTTAATATTCTGTAAGTATGGGAATGCAACAATGACATATGTGATAACTGCTGAAAGCACTTGATGTTTTTCTTTGTTTTTGTGTTAATAAAAAGATTTTAAAAAATAAATAATTGGGTAATACTCAGCCTTCTTAGAGAACGGGTAAACTCTCAATTAGTAAACAACAGCCAGTTTACCCTTCCAACATTAAAATGCCTAGGAATAAATGTTAATTGTTAACAAAACAATTAAAAAAATAGTGGTTTTCTTGTAGTAAGACAATTATTTTAACAAAGTGAATACTTGTAGGAGTGAGAAATATAATCACGAGGGGATCTAGTATATTGTTACAATCTTAACTATTGTGAACCAGAAGCACAGAAGTTTAGACTTTTGGGTTGCACTGCATGGCTTGATTTTTAACATGAAATGTTATTTGTATAAATAGGCAACCTAAGATGGTGCTGCCACAATACCTTATTGCTGTACCAAGAGTGTGTTGCCTGACCAGGACTGCCATTTAGGGTCTGATGACGAGTTTGGGGGTTTCGCAGTAGGCCGCCAGGCCAGCGCCCAGCTGTGAGACAGCCAAACCAGTCACACCACCCGCCAGATTAGGACGTACATCCTGGTCTGGTTGGCAGTGCTTTAGTGTTCCCACTTCGGTGCCTTTCTAAGGCTCATATGTGAGCCTTAGAAAGGCAGCACCATGGGATCACCAAAGCATTTTCCAGCATGGAAAGAAATGCACCATGTCGTGCATTTCTTTATGTGCTGGAACTGGGGGTGCAGACATACAGGGGGGCAAACCACTTTTGCTACCTGTCACTTGGGGAGCCTGTGGAGAGCCTGTGGAGAGGGGTGTGGGTCAGCAGGTACTACGCTTGGAAGTACGGTTGATAGGCCTCTAATGCGGTATTGAGACACGAAGCATGGCCACGGTTGTGCCCACCCGGAACTTGAAGTGTTGGGTTAGGAGGACTCTTGGCGGCACTTTGGCTGGTAACCTTGACGGCGAATACCACACGGTGAGCTATGTCTGGGGAATAGCCATCTCGAAAACCGAAGATAGAGGATTGTGGTGAGGAGGGCGCCCTGCTGCGGGGGCGCAGTGTAGGCCTGACAGACACTGTCTCTAGGGGCTCTCTACCCTGTACCCGGTGTGCCTGCTTTAAGATGCCTGCCTACCCTGAAGCTTCCCGGTATGTACGTTCTATTCATAGGAGGGGGACAGCCTATAGACCTGCAATTGGGCGAGTAGACAGAACTCTTACAAAATTATTGTTTGACCTGAAGAAGTCTAAGACTAGCGAGACTCCGCAGGAGGAGCGGAGCGGCGACCAGGATCCGGCCGGAGAGGATCAACAGCAAGATATCCGCGGCCTGCTCATTGCTATGGAGAAAAACCTACAGGGCGGGATTACCTCCTTGGGAACCAAGATGGATGTGCTCACTTATCGAATGGACCGTATGGCAGAGAGGCTGGATAAACATACCGAGCACCTAGATAGGTTGGAGCGGAGGCTGACTGAGGTGGAGGAGGCTCACACAACTTTTGACATAGAGCACAAACAGCTGGGGAGGGTCCTCCAGGTCATTCAGGACTAGACAGAGGACTTGGAGGCCTGTTCTCTGTGCTGTAATCTCTGCATTACTGTTCTGCCGGAAACCACTCCCACTGGGAACATGGAGTCCTTCGTCGAAAAACTACTGAAGACATTGTTAGGGTACACCGCCTTCTTCGCAATGTTTGTGGTTGAGTGGGCTCATCGCTCTTTGGGTCTGAGACCGAAGCCGGGTGCGCCTTCCCGCCATATTATTGTGAAATTGTTAACTACAGGGACCGGGACACTGCCCTCAAGACTGGCTAAAGAGAAACAGCCATTACAATTCGACGGGTCGGCGATTTCCCTATTCCCGGATTTCACGGCCAAAGTGCAGGAGGTGAGGTGACAGTTTGTTCCAATGAAAAGGCAACTCCGAGAATTTGGGATTGATTACGTAATGCTCTACCCTGCGAAGCTGCGGGTCAATCGACAGGGGCGATCCTTGATTTTCACGGACCCTACAGCTTTACAGAAAGTCCTTAAAGAATGGCGGAAAGAGCGGCGGCCCTCTCCTGAGAGGGCTCTCCTGGATGAGGCGGCTGGAGGAGCATTAGACGAACAGGACTAACCACGAGCTATGAACACTAACGGCTGAGTATTTTGGGTGTATGCTGGGGGATTAGGAGGGATGTTATTGGCACTTGCTTACGAGTGGTTCCCTGTGGTTCCTGTGGGGCCTATCCTCTTTAGCTACCTCAACATGTTTGGTCCCACTTGACGGTCGGGTGGTCGGGGAGGGGGGTCGAAATAGAATGTTGGGATGCATATACCTGGTGCGTTGGCTCCATTGTTGCTTTGATTTGCGTCCTCTTCGGTTGTTATCCGTTGAACCTCAGAGCTGCTGGGTTGTGTGGGCGGGGGGAAGGGGGGTTTGCCATATTCAGATACCTCACTGGTGGGTTCAGATTGCAGAATATCTCTACACTACTGTGTGGCTCACACTACCCAGCCTTAGTGGAGCGGGGGGATGGTTGTTTTCAAACACAAAAGCGTTTTTGTTTTTAGCGAGCTACATCCACCCCAGCGTGAATACCACATGTGGAATGTTTTGGTTGTTGAGGGATGTGGGGGGGGGGTGGTCGTTGTTTGGGTGGGAGGGATGTAAATGGCAACCAAGTTAGGGTTGGGCAGGCGTGGGAGGGTCTTGGGGGGGGTTTGGATTTTGAAGCTATATTTTTTGGGTGGTTTCCAATGTTGTATCTCTGTATTGGGTCGCTAGGACTCTAGTCTGTTGGAGACCTTACAATCTCTGTCCCTATGGTGTAAACAGAAGGGAAACACGCGACAGGGAGGTTTTTTGGGTTAATGCTGGTTATATGGCACAATTGAGGCATTGCATGACAAGGATATACACACTACTGACACTTAATAATGACTCATTCTCCTATGACTACACTCCCTAGTCCTATTGACTTGGAATGTGCGTGGTCTTAATGACCATCGCAAAGTCCGGAAAATACTACACTACCTTACAAGACATAATGTCGACATTGCACTCCTTTAGGAGACTCATCTCCAACCAGACATCCCAGTTTTGCACACTAAAGGCCTCCTGGGCAATGTTCACGCCGCAGGATTTCCCTCATACGCTAGGGGGGTGCTGACGTGGGTGAATCCGAAGGCCTCGATAACGCTGACACCCCTGGAGACAGATGGGACGGGACGCTTTGTTATCTCTAAATGCTGCGGGAAAGGGCTGGAGATTTTTATCATGAATATATATGGCCCCAACTATGATCACCCAGGTTTTTACTCCAACCTGACGTCGAAAGCTCAGGCGCACTCGCGGGGTTATATTCTCTGGGGTGGAGACTTCAACCTGGTTAGACACCCTGACAAAGATAGATCGGACGGCCCAGCCTGACGCCCCTCAGCCTCTGCCAGAGTACTAGAGATGTCGATGTTGAGTCTTGATCTCTATGATGTTTGGAGACACAGGCACCCACTACAGGGCGGTTACACGCACTATTCCGCACCACACAATGTGCATACTAGAATTGACTACTGGCTGGCCACCAAATCCCTAAACCAACATGTCCGAGCTTGTACGATATTGGCCCGCACCTATTTGGATCACTCCCCACTTTTACTGACTATTGCCTTGCCCAAGAAGCGTATTCCCCCGTTTATGTGGCGTTTTCCACCCTATTCACTGCTTGACAGTGTATTCAGAGAGGACCTGGCGACATCCATTGAGACTTTTTTTTAAACTAATGTAGGATCAGTGGATTCGTTCCAGACTGTGTGGGAGGCCTTAAAGTGTATGTTAGAGGGGTCACCATCTCTAAACATGCTGGTGTCCTTAGATCGATTCCGAACCGACTAGAGACCCTAGAAAAAAAGCTGAAAGAGTTAGAGGCTCTAATAATTACCGACCCGAGTGAAGCGCTTACTCGCGAACAAGCGCAGACGCCACATGATTATCAGGAGGAAGCTGATGCAGAAATAAAACACCTTGGGAAGTATGCCACTGCTAGAATTTACGGTGAGGGGGAACGCCCGGGAATGGTATTGGCACGAACGTAGAGCGTTGAGATAGAACTGCGATTCCGGATATGAGGGCATCCCCATCAGACACGCCACTCACCGAGGCTAAGGTGGCGGAGAAGTTCCAGGAATACTATGCGTCTTTGAATGCCTCTCGAGGACCTGCTCCGGAGGAGCGTATCTTGGATTACCTCCCACACATTAAATTACCGTGGTTATCTCATTTACACCGGGAATTCTTAATGCGACCAATAGAACGCGAGGAGATAGTTTGGGCTCTGTCAGGGATGAAGGCTGGGAGCACCCTGGGTAGCGATGTCCTTACAGCTGCCTTTTATAAGGCATTCTCGGATCTACTGATCCCACAGTTGCTTGCACTATTTGAAGACATTTGCACCTCTGGGGTGATGCCACCGACTATGCGTGAGGCGATACTGGTTGCCATACTCAAGCCTGGGAACCCCCCGGAGGATTGCGCCTCCTACAGACCTTTGTCGCTCATGAATGTTGATGCGAAGATCTTCACGAAGATATTGGCCAACCGACTTAGCCCTCTGGTCCCACTACAATGGTCGCTCCGGATGAGGCGGGCTTTGTGCCCAGTCGTAATTTGACCTATAACCTTCGGACGATTTTAGCAGCCATGCAGCACACACGCCCGGGGGTTCCTGCAGTGGAGGTCTTTCTCAACATGGAGAAGGCATTCGACTCTGCCGAGTGGCCTTTCATGAGGCAAGTCCTTGTCCGAATGAGGGTTGGAACGGTATTCCTCCAGCTCCTGGCGACGTTGTATTCTGCCCCAACGGCGCATATCCAGATTGGTTCCTTGGTTACTGACCCTATGCAAATTTGCAGGGGCACGAGACAAGGTTGTCCCCTATCTCCTATACTATATGCTCTGACGGCTGAGCCATTGGCTTGTGCGTTACGGGAATATCACGGGCAGGGGGGTATACGGTTCCCGAACTAACGCTTAATAGTATCCAATTAAATACTGTTGGTAACCAGTTAAGTAAGGCGCTCAGCAATATCACGGGAAAAAGGGGTAAGTCTAATTATCTTCCTTGGTGCTACTAGGGGAGATGGGTATGGTTACCATGCATGCCCACTCAAAGCCACAATTGTGACTTTATGAATACATTTTATCAATGTTTTCTCAGAGCACTCGTTAGTATCACGGATCCAAAGTAAGTCCACAATCCAATATCAAAATCTCATATTGCAGGAAGAAACACTCCAATCCAATTGATCCACAGTAATGGATTTTAATCATCCACTTTAATCTTCAAAACGCAGCCAGCACGTGTTTCGTCAAGTCATATAATACATATTGACTTCTTCAGGGCGGAAACCCAAACATATAATATATAAAATACTCGAGCATTATACATTTGTAAAAAGCTCAAAATCAAATTCAAAACACAAGAAAAAGATCCAGTCTCACTAGAATCCCGTGAAAAGGAAAGTCCGTAAAGTCAAAACCAAGTACTAGTCACCTATTTATCATGCTCAAAAAGACAAAGAAAGCCACCACCATAGTTCAAGACATGCAGTACTCTAGTCATGTAATAGAGACATGGTGGCACAAAAGAGTCAAATAGCAGAGAAAAGAGTTAGGATGGATATATTCACCTGTCCTATAGTCGAAAATAAAGCTTCTCAATTTTCCTCAATTTTATCAACACGAAACGTTATTTGTATAATGCTGCAATCATAATGATGAAGTCTCATTACTATCTAAAAACACTCCCCCTTCAACCACACTCAGGGTATGCACCATCAATAAAAAAAAATATGTAATTTAATTTCAATACCGTTGCGCGTCGTCCCACGTTGATATCTGACAATCTTCAGTATTTGTATCAGTTACGCACTATTGCTAAATATCTGAAAACAACCCAAATAATCGTGTAACTATATTTTTCAAAAAGTTACATTCAATCTAGCTAAAATAGCTATACATGACCACAACTGCTCACCCCACGTGTTCGAATTTCAATGCTAATCAGGTTCTATGCGTCGGGCCTATTTCTCCTTTTTACAAATGTATAATGCTCGAGTAATTTATATATTATATGTTTGGGTTGCAGCCCTGAAGAAGTCAATATGTATTATATGACATGACGAAACACGTGTTGGCTGCATTTTGAAGATTTAAAGTGGATGAATAAAATCCATTACTGTGGGTCAATTGGATGGGGAGTGTTTCTTCCTGCAATATGAGATTTTGATATTGTACTGTGGACTTACTTTGCATCCGTGATACTAACGAGTGCTCGGAGAAAACATTGATGAAGCTTAATAGTATCCACCTATGCTGACAATACCCTCCTATATGTTCGAGAGCCCGAAGTCAATCTCTCCCCAGTCTTGCGTGAGGTGGTGCTGTTCCGCTCCCTCTCCGGTATTATTGTCAACTGGCATAAGTCCACTATGTTCCCCCTCATGCCTGCCACAGGACGAGTGGACCCGGAATACCCACTGATATGGACAACGGATGCGGTTTTATACATCGGAAATTGACTGCATACTAATTCTGAGGTGGTGCTGAGGGAAAACTGGGGTTGCCATCTCCAAACTGGAGGATGACATTGAGAGATGGATTAACCTGCCTCTGTTGCTGATCGAGAGAGTGTCCCTCATGACCCTATTGTCCTGTCAAAAACTTTTTTCCAACAATTACATTCGCTGATGATTTGACTGGCATGGGCGGGCAAGCAGCCACGGGTGGCCTGGAAAATACCTACTCGACCGTACACAATGGGGGGTTTAGGCGCCCCTGATTTGGAACTTTATTATAGAGCGGCACAAAGCTCTCATGGATATCATTGGATCCATGGGCCTGCAGAGGTCCCACACTCTCGAATAGAGACCATTGTGGCGGAACCTACACCCTTACCTGCACTGCTGTTTTCACCCCGAGACTGGCGCACTGGCATTTTAGATTTGTTAAAGTCTGTTACGCATGCGTGGCATCATATGCTGGAAGATCAGGCTTGCAACTTGCTGTACGCTCCGTTAGCTCCTCTTGATTGGTGCTATTGGCTCCCTCCATGCCAAGACAAATGGGTGATAAGGTCGTTGAGAACGCTGCTAATACACACCATGGGGGACCTCTTCGCAGATGGCACTGCTCGTTCCTGGGGAGATGTGGAAGGGGAGGGAGAGTCGTATTTGCTGATGCCCCGTTTTCAGTTTCATAGAGTGAGGCTGCCCTCAAGGATCTATTGGTAGAGGATATGACGGAGCCCCCGGAGGTTGCAGCATTAACTACTGTTATTAGAGCTAATTCGCCCACTAAGATTGTCTCCAGGATGCATTGCATAGCCCTTGCAGAGAAGGACACAGAATACTCTAAACCACGCATGGAATGGCAGAGAGATCTCGGGGTGGAATTGACGGCCGATAAATGGCTGTACCGTTGCTCGAGTACTAAATGGATTATGGGCCGGGATGCCCGCCACCCCTTCCACCACCAATCCCAATGGGAGTAGACAGACACAGTTTGAACTTTTGGAAGGCAGGAGGGCCTCACGACCCCCCGGCCGTATTTATTAAAATATGAAACAACATTTAAAACTTTAAATTAAAACGTTTCATGTATCATGTACAAATTCAACTTCCATTACATTTGATGAAGACAGGCATTCAGGCTAACCTTAACAAATCTCTAATACAAAGATTTCCTAACCGAGTCTAACATCACGACATAATGCATTGCATACGAATTTGTACATCCTACCATTAGGGGCCAACGGCAAGGTCTTAACCGGTGTCAGGTCCCTATCACCAAATTCCCGCACTCACGTGTGAGTGGCGCATGTGCAGAGGACTTTACCCTCGTAGCCAACTGTAACTTCCCTTGTCGTGGGGGCCCCCTTTCACTCGACGCCATCTTAGGGTCATCCGAGTTCCCGTGCGGGGTATCCGTAAGAAGGACAGCGTGGACTCCCCCCCCCTTTCCCCGCACTCTCTTCTGCCAGAGCGGATATCCGGCCCCCGGGTAATTCTGGGAAGGGGCATATAGCCGTCTCCCCCTGGGAGGGGCCTATGGCTGTCTCCCCCTGGGCGACCCATCTGTAATGGGTGCCGCCCCCCCATGGGAGGGGCCAATGGCCGCCTCCCCCCGGGCGCGCCCATCCATAATGGGTGGTGCCCCCCCTAGGGGCCTTGAAATAACTGCTCACCGATCATGACCTTACCGCCACAGGCCAGATAGTTGACCGACTATCTGGCCCCCCCACACCTCCTATTGGTCATGTCTCTTCAATCCCACTAGCCAAGCTATCTTGTCTCCTATCAATAAGTCATTCCCCACCCTGGACAGGTGTACCCCATCATCTGAATAACAGTGATCGCCCCAGATGCACCCATGAGATATGCTTTGAAGATGAGCAGAGCGAAACAATTTCTCCATTTTATTGTTGACCCTCTTACCGAATAGTTCAACGCTGTTGAGGACAAACCACCCCGCCATACCCTCCTCGGAATCATGTGAGACCAAGCTATTGTACATCCCGGGAGTGTCTTCGCTAACCAACTAACTGCAGAAAGTATGTGCTCAATTAAAGCTCGTCTGCCCAACCTCACCAAGTCATTGCCCCCAATGTGCACTATGACTACAGATGGCGGTGACCTGTGCCGCCCTAATTATTCTTCCACAAAACTTTGCAGTCGGTCAATACACAGGCCGCCCTTCCCATGGAAGGACACCCTAAAACCATATTCCTCAGACGTGTGGATCGCATCACCTGTCTTGAATATGTCCCCGGCACGCCTCACATATGAGTGGCCCACGACCCAGACCACTCGTCTTCCATTCGTTGTTCCTGAAGTGGTGGTTAGCTGACACTGGGCCGTTCCCAATTTCCGCCCTGCATCACAGGTTCGTGAAACTGCAATCCAAACAAAAGACAACAAGCGTGAGTGCACTTCTTCCGTAACTTACAACATGTGCAGCCGCACGACGTACCGTTTGAAACAATTCGAAGACCAGCGGCCTAACTGTTTAACATTGTCTGCCTGCAGACATCAAGCCTATGCTTCTGTAGCGGCCCCTAACCTGAATGAATGGGTCCCAAAATCAATCGGGTTCAAGCCTGCCGCTGCAATCGTGATTGCCAGCACCCTCTGAAACTGAAACTTTGTTAACGGGGTGCCGTCCGTATGTCGCAGCAAGGCCCCCCCCCACGTTGTCAACCTCTGTTTTAGGTAGGCCTCACTGGACAACAGGGACTACCTGGAGCGCGCTGCAACACAATGCTATTCCCCTGGGCCTCCTGATCCGTCTTTGACCTGGCTATCGTGATCAGCAGAGAATCCCCCCTCACTTGCTTGTGATCTCTGCGCAGACCCCCCTCCGTATCTCTTTTGTTGGCAGCCACTAGTTCGCTCACCCACAGGGCCCCATAGAAAGCCAACGCGAACGCTGCCCGGAATAGTACAACCTCGCTAGGTGAGGAGCATGTCTCTTCCAGTTTAGCTAACAAGGAGGTCAACCTGTCAAATCCTATTGGGTGCCTGGTATCCTTTTTGCGCCCCTCTAAGCGCATCCAGCCGCGCAGCGCCTTCCTGACTACGAAGGAGTCCGTCGGGTCCCTGATCCCATGGAGCTGAGCCATAAATGATATGGCGGCCTTATACCGACTGGCGGTTGCCGCCTCTTCATGAAGTGCCACTAAAAATTGGGTAAAGGACCCCTCCTGACCCCATCTATGCTCCCATGCAGGGCCCAAAAAGGCGCAGTACGAGCGGAACGCCCCTTCATAAGCTTTCCTTGTCCTGGGCACTAAACTGGCTGCCACGAGGTTTTGTAGTCCGGGGCGCCGATTTGCCATAGTGCTTCGGGAAATGGCGCTGCCACTAGCTCCGCTGAGGGTAAACAATCCCTGAAAGCCTGAATTTTGAAACGAGAGAGCGCATCAGCTGCATTATTCAGTGCTCCCGGCACATGTTTTGACCTGAATTGTACATTTAGTCTCAAGCATTTCAACACAATTTCTTTCAACACTCGCAATATCCACTTGCAGCGTGCTGCCTGCTGGTTAATGCACTCGGCCACAGTCATGTTATCAGACCAAAATACCACTGAGCGGTTGCTGAACTCTTCTGGCCATGCCGACAGCGCTACCCAGATGGGGAACAGCTCTAGAAAACCAATGTTGCTCGTCAAACCGCTTGTTTCCCACCATGATCGCCATTTCTGGGCCGACCAACGGTTTCCAAGGATCGCGCCAAACCCAACACTGCCCGCAGAGTCGGTCCATAAACCTAATTCTGCTGACGAGGCCGGGGGTTTGCTCCAGACTACTCGGCCGTTGAAATCCGCCAAGAATGCCAGCCAAATGAGCATGTCCTGATGAACCTCTGCCGACAGTCTCGTGCGATGGTGCCCTTCCTTGAGGCCAACCATGGCCTGGGCAATGGACCGTGAGAAAGGGCGAGCCATCGGCATAACCCTCAATGCAAAGTTAAGCTGACCCACTGTTTGCTGTAATTGGTGCAGTGTGACTTTGTCGTTCCATAGACATTGCAACAAGGAGGCCCTGAATTTGGCGTTCTTCTCCGTTGGCAAGCGGAAGCAACCCTCCACGGAGTCTAGTTCGATACCCAGAAACTCCAGAGAGGTAGTTGGACCCACCGTCTTACCTGGCGCCAATGGTACCCCGAAACCCCGCATGAGCACGCAGAAATCCTGCAATGCCCGTGCACAGTCCAGAGAGCCCGCTGGGCCGAGAAACAGAAAATCATCAAGATATTGCATCACATGTTGGTGCCCTGTGGCCTTCGAGAACACCCACTCCAAAAAGGAGCTAAACATTTCAAAATAGGCACATGAAATTGAACAACTCATCGGCATGCACATATCCATGTAGTATTTCCCCTGAAATGTAAAACCAAGCAAATGCTGATCCTGGGGATGCACCGGAAGCAACCTAAATGCAGATTCAATATCTGATTTTGCTAACAATGCACCGGGGCCTAAGCGATTCAACATTACCACTGCGTCATCGAAAGATGCATACCTCACACTGCAAATGTCTGGATCGATCGCCTCATTGACGGAAGCCCCCCCTTGGTGCCGACAAATTATGAATTAGCCTGTATTCCCCCGGGTCCTTTTTAGACACTACCCCTAGTGGGGAACACACAAAATCGGCCGTCGGTGGGCCACCAAAAGGTCCTGCAACCTGCCCCAAGCCAACCTCTTTGGCGATCTTTGTAGCGCCAACCGCCGGGTTGTGCTGAACTGACAGTTGGTTCTTACATGAGAGGGCCCGCCGGGATCCTGAAGCCATACGAGAAGCCATCTCGCAGGATCCCAGCGGACACATGATCAGGGTATTTGTTCAGCCACGGGGTCAAAGCCAGAATATCTACGGGCGATTGTTTGGACTTTCGCGGCACCATATCAATCCTGCTAGGTACCCCCTTTTCCTCCGGTACCATTGGCTCTGGATTGGCAGCTAGTTTCGGGGTGGGAGGTGTTACTACAACTAGAGCACGCATGCCTGAACCTACACGTTCCTTGCGGCCTGCTACACGTTCCCTTATTGAAACCCCAACATACTCCTCGCTTATTTCTGTTCCCGCCCGATCTAGGCTGAGACTCCCCCCCGTAGGTTGGGCGAAAGGGCTGAGGATGTTTCTGTTGAAAGGCCCTGGAGCCGTTTGCGCTCGACCTTGATCCACCCGCTGATCCCGTCAAGAACTGCCCATGCCACGATACAGTATCCAAACAATTCCAAGTCAGTGTTTCATTAAACTCTTTCGCTTTTCTAAAAGCCATGTCATACCCTTTCCATTCCTCTCCTCCATACTTCTCATGGAAGCCCGTGATCCTGCTCTGGTAGCAAGCCAGGTCACTCAACAGTTCTGGTGTTCGTTCAGCGATAATTGCTACAAAAATAGAAAAGGCCCTGATCCAGTTCATCATAGACTCTTCCACCCTGAATTCTGCCATTTTTGCCCACCATACACTGGGGTGCCATAAATCCTTCTGAGTCTTGGCATATTCTAACTCTCCATGATCAGTCAACAATGAAAACATATTTATGTATTTATTAGCCCACACCATTTCCTTCGTTGCCATAGGAATATGTTGCGCCAAGCTTTCCCGCCTTGAGGGTACCGCGCCCACCCCCATCATTGGGAGTGATCTCTTACCGGCTTCCGCCGCACCTCCAGCCGTGTCCGTTGACATATTCCGGTTTTCGACCGCGACCAGATTTGCCACCTGTGGGGAAATAGAAGGCACGTTCGCTGTCCCAGCACCCCTTGTCTGCCTTAGTTGCTCGATAATCTGCCTAGCTTCTTCAGCCGGGTCTTCCACAGCCGCGGATCCCCCCGCTCCCTTCTTCAACCAGGGTAACACAGCTGCCAACTGACGCGCTAGTTCGGGAGGCATTTGGTCGTTATCCAGCGGTCTGATAACCACAGGGATTGGCAAACCCCCATCCGGTGTGGGTACCGGGCTGGATGCTGGTGCTACTGGGACCAGTGGGACCTCCATCGGGACTGGGGCCTCGCTAGGACCCGCTTTTCCCCTCCTCTTTTTCCCCTTATCCCCCCCGGGGTAATGTTTGGCAAGGCAGGCCCCACAATCCTCTTAGGTCGCCCTGAGGGGCCCGCTTGGGCCTCCACTTGTTTCTGGAGGTCCGCCAAGCCGCGACCCAGCTGGTCTACTTTACCGAATTTTCTGTCCATTGCCGACACTCGATTCACCAGTGTGCGCAGCATTCGTTCCATCTCGGAGCTCTTTCCGCTCTTCTTGCCAGGCATCTCTGCATTCAGCTTTATCTCTGCCTGTTTTCCAGTAGTGACTCGGACTCCAGCTACGCCTTGGCGACTGAAACAGAAAAAACAACAATTACACGTTCAAAAAACTGCAGCTTGTTCCTTTGAGGGCTCACGAGCGACGAGTGGTGCAGCTTTCAGAGCGCAGGAACAAGAGGACGCTTCCCCGGATTCCCGCGCCTTTTATCCAGCAGCGGGAAGGCAGGGCGGCGACCCCATCCCGCCCAGAGGTGCGCGGACTTCCGGGCGGGTGTTTAGGACAACCCTTTTAGGCGGCGGGGGCGTGCTCCAACCACGCTGCTATGGGCATACCGGCCGGGACACGCCCCCCGCCCGCAACAGTTTCCCGGGGGATCGGGGCACCCAGCCATACGTTCGGGGTGACCGAGTGGTCTCCCCTTTCCAATCTCTCAACGGACGCCACCGATTAGTTAATTTCAAATTTCTGAACAGGGTGTATTATACGCCTGAAAGTCTCCATAGATACGGTCTGCGAGAGAGCCCACAATGTGCGAGGTGTGGAGCGTTGATCGCAGATTTTTTGCATGTCGCATGGGCCGGTCGGGGAATTCCGGCCTTCTGGGGCAGGGTGTATGAAGAAGTTAACCGTATTACTGAACTGGTATTGTCTCCAGACCCACTCCTGGCTATCTTAGGTTACTCCAAGCCACTCCCTAAGGATCTTAGACGACTGGTAGATATGGCCTTTCTCCTTGTCAGAAGATGTGTGGCCCTCTGTTGACTGCGAGGTCCAACACCCACACTGACACAGTGGACGAAAGAAATGCTCTATTGTAGCACCCAAACAGAGCTATATAGTGAATGGCTACCCCCACGCAACAGACCTAAGAATTTCTGGTCCCTTTTCTTGACTAGGGAGCCCTAACACGAGACCCCAGATGGGAAGGTTGCTGCCACAGTGACGGGGGAGGACTGCCCTACGACACACATTTAGATGCCCAACGATAGGACTCTTGCCCCTCCGAATGACACACCTGATTCATAGATTGTACATCGAGGCCATGGTGGAGTGAGCTCTGGGGCGGATTACTCAGCCGACTGAGGATTGAAGGAAACCTGAGGGGGATATGGCCACAAGACTTCTTAATTAGGTATGGAATAGTGGTACTGCCAGGCTCTAGTCTTTAAATGTACTACTAGACATGTGTCATTTATACTTATCTGCCTTTGATCCTGCGCTAGGTATGTACATACTGATGCCTTGAATTGCTGCCTTGTTTTTTTTTGTTTCTTGAAATGCCAATAAACAGATTATTAAAAAAAAAAAAGTATTGCAGTTCATAAAAATGCGAATTGCAAATTTAGCGATTAGCAATTTTGCGCGGCAAGGAATCTGCAAATAAAATTGCGAATTCGCAAGGTGCGTTTCAGTATTGACGAAATTCGCAAATATTGTTCACGCAAAATGCAAATTTGCAATTTGAGATGTAGCAAAAATTTGCAATTAGCGATTTTACGAAATTTGCTATTTTGCACTTCTCAAATACCACCAACTCTGAACAGGTGGTAACCAGGTGCAACCTATTTAAACAGGCCCACAGTGCCACTGGGGCTTCTCACAATGGCTGGCCTGTATGTGATAGCCAGGAGGCTGCGTATCCGAGAGGCTGAACAGAGAAGGAGACGCCAGGAAAGGATCTACAGAGCACGCATCACCCTTTTCCAGCGGACCCAGGAGGACATCCATGTGCACTACAGGCTGCACCCAGACAGTATCCTGGAGTTGATAGAGGAGCTGACACCCATAATTGAGCACCCCACATACAGGGCACACACCATTTTCACCCACATACAGGTTTTGTGCTCACTGCACCTCCTAGCATCAGGGAGTTTTCAGGGGGTAATAGCCGCAGCAGGAGGGGTCTCCCAGAGTGCACTTTCACGTTTTTTCCACGCTTTCCTTGATGCTATGATTCAGAGGATGCATCACCGCATCCAATTCCCAAACACACAGCAGGCACTTGACCAGACCAAACAAGAATTTTACCAAATAGCACAATTTCCCCAGGTGATTGGCTGCGTAGACGGAACCCATGTTGCACTGTCACCCCCATCACACAATAAGTATGTTTTTAGAAACAGAAAATCCTATCATTCCTTAAACATCCAGGTAGTCTGCAATGCTAAACATGTAATCACAGATATTGTAGCAAAATTCCCAGGAAGCACACACGATTCCTTCATTTTCTGACACTGTGGTTTACATCGCAGACTCTCAAATGTCAAGTTTGGAGAGGGATACCTGCTAGGTAATTGCATGGCACAAAAACACACAAGTAGGAAAGGTATGAACTGGCAGGACAGTACTTAACATCAACCTACTTTTGCCCTGCAGGTGAAAGTGCATATGCTGTGCATGACTACATCCTCACACCCTACCTCAATCCAGCCACAGCAGCAGAGCGGAGGTACAACAGTGCCCACAGAGCCACAAGATGCACCATTGAGAGAACCTTGGGAATCCTTAACCGCATCGCTGCGGCGGTTATTTTTCCGCTGTGCGGCATTTTTAAAAATACCGCGTTACATGAAGAGCTCAGCTCGTCATCAGCACACGACCACCGTGGCTGATGACGAGCGGAGCTCGTCATCAGCAGCGAAGGGGTTAAAAGCCGTTTCCGGTGCCTCCATAAGAGTGGAGGTTCCCTACAGTACAGCCCTGAGACGTGTTGGAAAATCGTGGTGGCCTGTGCCATGCTACACAACATCGCTACCAAGAAGGGCACCCCAGTGGATCTGACAGATGCAGACACATCAGATGAGGAGGATCCAGCTCCCCAACGCAGACATGCAGGTGGAGCCGGGGCAGCTGCCAGGTGCCTGAGACGTGATGATATCACACAGAACTACTTCTAGGTGAGAAATGAGGACACAATGCCAAATGATGATGCTCAAAGAATATGTTTATTCCCTTAACAGCAGGATTAATTATGTCACACAGCGTGACTGAAATGTTGTTAGTTGCACATGTTGAGGTCACAGTGCTATCATTGTTAAGAGTCACTTAGTCCATATGGCTTGTGTTGCCTCACAAATTGCCATGAGTGCATGCTGCCCTTTCATCTCCTGCGTGCACGCCCTGTTGCCTCTCGTTCAGTCTGCGCACTGGCCTCACTGGTGTCTTCCCCTGCTCTGTCCTGACGCCCACTCCGGCATCTTTCTCTTTCTGCAGGAAGTGGAGGAGTTATGCTGCTCCTGCTTGATTGTTCATCAGTGTCCAAGCTGCTCAGTGTCCCTATTCCACCAGTGGCTACAGCACACATTTGGTCAACCGCATGTGTGACCTGCATCAGGCCCCTACCCACATCCTGGCAGCAGTGTGCCATATTGTGCCGCATGCTCACACATCTCCTAGCTAGCAGGGATATGGCGGTGGACTAGGGGTTCACAGCCTTAGTGTAGAGGTCCATCCGGGTGTGTAGGCGGTGTTTTTCCCTGCGCCTGGCCAGCCTGTCTCTCCTCATCTCCCTACAAAGTGCTTCCAAAGCTCCATTCATGGTATTCACACTGAGCCGCAACTCAGACATATGATGGTTGTGTGTGGCGAGTTGGCACTGTATTGATTGAATGCCTTTACCTTGCAGCCGCTGTGCTCTTAACATGCTGCCCTCCAGGCCTGCAAAAACCGTGTCTGTTTCAGATGGGGCATTGCTGGTGGTGGCCCGTGCCCTGCGTCTTGCACCACTGCCATTTGATGTTTGTACACTGGACTGTGATGTGTTCTGCCTTGGTACTTGGCTAGGACCTGTCTGTGACTCCTCATCTGCATTTGTGGACTGTGCCTCCATCAGTGGCAGAGGTGAGACAATATTGCGCCGTTTGGGTGGCGCTGGTTGTGTGTGTCATGCTGCACCCTGCTCCTCCTGCCCTGCCACGTCCACATTTTCTGGTGTCTCCACCCCTTCAGCCACTGTTTCCTTTGTTGGTGGTGGTGCTGTAAAAATAAATGCACACATTAGTTGAGTGTCATGTTCAATTTTTTGTTCTGCATTAAAGTTTGTTAAACAACTAATCACATGACTACTACTTGTCTGTTTTACACATTGCAAGTATAACTCTACCCTATGTTCCCTTTCTATGTGTCACAGGACCAGGTATCAGTGCATGGGACTACATTTCCCATAATGCAATTCTGGGTGAGCTTGTAGACATGTACTGGAGTTGTACTCAGGCATGGGTGTTTGGGGCTGTAAGTGGAATGGGTATGTTTTGGGGATATTGGCATGCATCTTACCTTATCTGGTGTCTGTATTTTCAGAGCTGTCCAGGTCAGCCACGCCAGTCACAGTCTCAGGCATAAGTGTGCCCTCCACCAACTCCTCCAGGGGCGTCGGCTCTGGTGCTGTTGAGGTCCCACCTCCAGTCACTTTTGCCTCAGCTAATCTGGTGGCCACCATCTCCTTGGAACTTTGCCTCATGTCATACCACCGCTTCCGTAAATCTTCAATTGAGTGGTGGGTTATGCCAATCGTGTTCACTTTCTCCTGGATCTCATTCCAGATTCTCCTCTTCCTTGCCTCTGGAACATGGAGTGAGTTCTTTCCAAAAAAGAGGTCATGTTGCCTCACTACCTCCTAGCACCTCAAGCTCCCTCTCAGAAAACTTTTGTTTTCTTTTTCTTGTGTATTCTTCTGGCTGCTTCTCACCCCCCTGAGACTCCATTTCACCTTCTTGCAAATGCTGAGTAAAAAGCACACTCCCTCCTCACAGTCTCTCAGGCAGCAACTGACTCAGACACAGGTGCTGGCAATCAGGTGCGATTTAGAAAAGGGGGGTGGTGATGAACAGAGTGTCTGAGTTAAACAGACCACTCTTACCCAGTCCAAAGATCAGGGCTTGATCCATCACCGTTATTTATCTCACTGCCCCATCCCAGCTCAGAACCTGGCTATATGCAAATCAGTCTGTCCCTGGCCCAGTGCATCATGGGAACAGGGCAGACTAAACTACCAAGCCAATTCTTCACCAGAAAGGAGACAAGCTACCGGGGACCGGTTTCTGGCATTTCAGCCTTCTTCGGCCCGGCTTGCTTGAATCCTGATGGAGCAGTGAGAAAGGGACTCATGTCTGAGTATACCCTGCCACACCTATAGTGGCCAAAAACGATTTAGAAAAGGGGGTGGTGATGAACAGAGTGTCTGAGTTAAACAGACCACTCTTACCCAGTCCAAAGATCAGGGCTTGATCCATCACCGTTATTTATCTCACTGCCCCATCCCAGCTCAGAACCTGGCTATATGCAAATCAGTCTGTCCCTGGCCCAGTGCATCATGGGAACAGGGCAGACTAAACTACCAAGCCAATTCTTCACCAGAAAGGAGACAAGCTACCGGGGACCGGTTTCTGGCATTTCAGCCTTCTTCGGCCCGGCTTGCTTGAATCCTGATGGAGCAGTGAGAAAGGGACTCATGTCTGAGTATACCCTGCCACACCTATAGTGGCCAAAAACGATTTAGAAAAGGGGGTGGTGATGAACAGAGTGTCTGAGTTAAACAGACCACTCTTACCCAGTCCAAAGATCAGGGCTTGATCCATCACCGTTATTTATCTCACTGCCCCATCCCAGCTCAGAACCTGGCTATATGCAAATCAGTCTGTCCCTGGCCCAGTGCATCATGGGAACAGGGCAGACTAAACTACCAAGCCAATTCTTCACCAGAAAGGAGACAAGCTACCGGGGACCGGTTTCTGGCATTTCAGCCTTCTTCGGCCCGGCTTGCTTGAATCCTGATGGAGCAGTGAGAAAGGGTCTCATGTCTGAGTATACCCTGCCACACCTATAGTGGCCAAAAACGATTTAGAAAAGGGGGTGGTGATGAACAGTGTGTCTGAGTTAAACAGACCACTCTTACCCAGTCCAAAGATCAGGGCTTGATCCATCACCGTTATTTATCTCACTGCCCCATCCCAGCTCAGAACCTGGCTATATGCAAATCAGTCTGTCCCTGGCCCAGTGCATCATGGGAACAGGGCAGACTAAACTACCAAGCCAATTCTTCACCAGAAAGGAGACAAGCTACCGGAGACCGGTTTCTGGCATTTCAGCCTTCTTCGGCCCGGCTTGCTTGAATCCTGATGGAGCAGTGAGAAAGGGACTCATGTCTGAGTATACCCTGCCACACCTATAGTGGCCAAAAACGATTTAGAAAAGGGGGTGGTGATGAACAGAGTGTCTGAGTTAAACAGACCACTCTTACCCAGTCCAAAGATCAGGGCTTGATCCATCACCGTTATTTATCTCACTGCCCCATCCCAGCTCAGAACCTGGCTATATGCAAATCAGTCTGTCCCTGGCCCAGTGCATCATGGGAACAGGGCAGACTAAACTACCAAGCCAATTCTTCACCAGAAAGGAGACAAGCTACCGGAGACCGGTTTCTGGCATTTCAGCCTTCTTCGGCCCGGCTTGCTTGAATCCTGATGGAGCAGTGAGAAAGGGACTCATGTCTGAGTATACCCTGCCACACCTATAGTGGCCAAAAACGATTTAGAAAAGGGGGTGGTGATGAACAGAGTGTCTGAGTTAAACAGACCACTCTTACCCAGTCCAAAGATCAGGGCTTGATCCATCACCGTTATTTATCTCACTGCCCCATCCCAGCTCAGAACCTGGCTATATGCAAATCAGTCTGTCCCTGGCCCAGTGCATCATGGGAACAGGGCAGACTAAACTACCAAGCCAATTCTTCACCAGAAAGGAGACAAGCTACCGGGGACCGGTTTCTGGCATTTCAGCCTTCTTCGGCCCGGCTTGATTGAATCCTGATGGAGCAGTGAGAAAGGGACTCATGTCTGAGTATACCCTGCCACACCTATAGTGGCCAAAAACGATTTAGAAAAGGGGGTGGTGATGAACAGAGTGTCTGAGTTAAACAGACCACTCTTACCCAGTCCAAAGATCAGGGCTTGATCCATCACCGTTATTTATCTCACTGCCCCATCCCAGCTCAGAACCTGGCTATATGCAAATCAGTCTGTCCCTGGCCCAGTGCATCATGGGAACAGGGCAGACTAAACTACCAAGCCAATTCTTCACCAGAAAGGAGACAAGCTACCGGGGACCGGTTTCTGGCATTTCAGCCTTCTTCGGCCCGGCTTGCTTGAATCCTGATGGAGCAGTGAGAAAGGGACTCATGTCTGAGTATACCCTGCCACACCTATAGTGGCCAAAAACGATTTAGAAAAGGGGGTGGTGATGAACAGAGCTTCTGAGTTAAACAGACCACTCTTACCCAGTCCAAAGATCAGGGCTTGATCCATCACCGTTATTTATCTCACTGCCCCATCCCAGCTCAGAACCTGGCTATATGCAAATCAGTCTGTCCCTGGCCCAGTGCATCATGGGAACAGGGCAGACTAAACTACCAAGCCAATTCTTCACCAGAAAGGAGACAAGCTACCGGGGACCGGTTTCTGGCATTTCAGCCTTCTTCGGCCCGGCTTGCTTGAATCCTGATGGAGCAGTGAGAAAGGGACTCATGTCTGAGTATACCCTGCCACACCTATAGTGGCCAAAAACGATTTAGAAAAGGGGGTGGTGATGAACAGAGTGTCTGAGTTAAACAGACCACTCTTACCCAGTCCAAAGATCAGGGCTTGATCCATCACCGTTATTTATCTCACTGCCCCATCCCAGCTCAGAACCTGGCTATATGCAAATCAGTCTGTCCCTGGCCCAGTGCATCATGGGAACAGGGCAGACTAAACTACCAAGCCAATTCTTCACCAGAAAGGAGACAAGCTACCGGGGACCGGTTTCTGGCATTTCAGCCTTCTTCGGCCCGGCTTGCTTGAATCCTGATGGAGCAGTGAGAAAGGGTCTCATGTCTGAGTATACCCTGCCACACCTATAGTGGCCAAAAACGATTTAGAAAAGGGGGTGGTGATGAACAGAGTGTCTAAGTTAAACAGACCACTCTTACCCAGTCCAAAGATCAGGGCTTGATCCATCACCGTTATTTATCTCACTGCCCCATCCCAGCTCAGAACCTGGCTATATGCAAATCAGTCTGTCCCTGGCCCAGTGCATCATGGGAACAGGGCAGACTAAACTACCAAGCCAATTCTTCACCAGAAAGGAGACAAGCTACCGGAGACCGGTTTCTGGCATTTCAGCCTTCTTCGGCCCGGCTTGCTTGAATCCTGATGGAGCAGTGAGAAAGGGACTCATGTCTGAGTATACCCTGCCACACCTATAGTGGCCAAAAACGATTTAGAAAAGGGGGTGGTGATGAACAGAGTGTCTGAGTTAAACAGACCACTCTTACCCAGTCCAAAGATCAGGGCTTGATCCATCACCGTTATTTATCTCACTGCCCCATCCCAGCTCAGAACCTGGCTATATGCAAATCAGTCTGTCCCTGGCCCAGTGCATCATGGGAACAGGGCAGACTAAACTACCAAGCCAATTCTTCACCAGAAAGGAGACAAGCTACCGGGGACCGGTTTCTGGCATTTCAGCCTTCTTCGGCCCGGCTTGATTGAATCCTGATGGAGCAGTGAGAAAGGGACTCATGTCTGAGTATACCCTGCCACACCTATAGTGGCCAAAAACGATTTAGAAAAGGGGGTGGTGATGAACAGAGTGTCTGAGTTAAACAGACCACTCTTACCCAGTCCAAAGATCAGGGCTTGATCCATCACCGTTATTTATCTCACTGCCCCATCCCAGCTCAGAACCTGGCTATATGCAAATCAGTCTGTCCCTGGCCCAGTGCATCATGGGAACAGGGCAGACTAAACTACCAAGCCAATTCTTCACCAGAAAGGAGACAAGCTACCGGGGACCGGTTTCTGGCATTTCAGCCTTCTTCGGCCCGGCTTGCTTGAATCCTGATGGAGCAGTGAGAAAGGGACTCATGTCTGAGTATACCCTGCCACACCTATAGTGGCCAAAAACGATTTAGAAAAGGGGGTGGTGATGAACAGAGTGTCTGAGTTAAACAGACCACTCTTACCCAGTCCAAAGATCAGGGCTTGATCCATCACCGTTATTTATCTCACTGCCCCATCCCAGCTCAGAACCTGGCTATATGCAAATCAGTCTGTCCCTGGCCCAGTGCATCATGGGAACAGGGCAGACTAAACTACCAAGCCAATTCTTCACCAGAAAGGAGACAAGCTACCGGGGACCGGTTTCTGGCATTTCAGCCTTCTTCGGCCCGGCTTGCTTGAATCCTGATGGAGCAGTGAGAAAGGGACTCATGTCTGAGTATACCCTGCCACACCTATAGTGGCCAAAAACGATTTAGAAAAGGGGGTGGTGATGAACAGAGTGTCTGAGTTAAACAGACCACTCTTACCCAGTCCAAAGATCAGGGCTTGATCCATCACCGTTATTTATCTCACTGCCCCATCCCAGCTCAGAACCTGGCTATATGCAAATCAGTCTGTCCCTGGCCCAGTGCATCATGGGAACAGGGCAGACTAAACTACCAAGCCAATTCTTCACCAGAAAGGAGACAAGCTACCGGGGACCGGTTTCTGGCATTTCAGCCTTCTTCGGCCCGGCTTGCTTGAATCCTGATGGAGCAGTGAGAAAGGGACTCATGTCTGAGTATACCCTGCCACACCTATAGTGGCCAAAAACGATTTAGAAAAGGGGGTGGTGATGAACAGAGTGTCTGAGTTAAACAGACCACTCTTACCCAGTCCAAAGATCAGGGCTTGATCCATCACCGTTATTTATCTCACTGCCCCATCCCAGCTCAGAACCTGGCTATATGCAAATCAGTCTGTCCCTGGCCCAGTGCATCATGGGAACAGGGCAGACTAAACTACCAAGCCAATTCTTCACCAGAAAGGAGACAAGCTACCGGGGACCGGTTTCTGGCATTTCAGCCTTCTTCGGCCCGGCTTGCTTGAATCCTGATGGAGCAGTGAGAAAGGGACTCATGTCTGAGTATACCCTGCCACACCTATAGTGGCCAAAAACGATTTAGAAAAGGGGGTGGTGATGAACAGAGTGTCTGAGTTAAACAGACCACTCTTACCCAGTCCAAAGATCAGGGCTTGATCCATCACCGTTATTTATCTCACTGCCCCATCCCAGCTCAGAACCTGGCTATATGCAAATCAGTCTGTCCCTGGCCCAGTGCATCATGGGAACAGGGCAGACTAAACTACCAAGCCAATTCTTCACCAGAAAGGAGACAAGCTACCGGGGACCGGTTTCTGGCCTTTCAGCCTTCTTCGGCCCGGCTTGCTTGAATCCTGATGGAGCAGTGAGAAAGGGACTCATGTCTGAGTATACCCTGCCACACCTATAGTGGCCAAAAACGATTTAGAAAAGGGGGTGGTGATGAACAGAGTGTCTGAGTTAAACAGACCACTCTTACCCAGTCCAAAGATCAGGGCTTGATCCATCACCGTTATTTATCTCACTGCCCCATCCCAGCTCAGAACCTGGCTATTTGCAAATCAGTCTGTCCCTGGCCCAGTGCATCATGGGAACAGGGCAGACTAAACTACCAAGCCAATTCTTCACCAGAAAGGAGACAAGCTACCGGGGACCGGTTTCTGGCATTTCAGCCTTCTTCGGCCCGGCTTGCTTGAATCCTGATGGAGCAGTGAGAAAGGGACTCATGTCTGAGTATACCCTGCCACACCTATAGTGGCCAAAAACGATTTAGAAAAGGGGGTGGTGATGAACAGAGTGTCTGAGTTAAACAGACCACTCTTACCCAGTCCAAAGATCAGGGCTTGATCCATCACCGTTATTTATCTCACTGCCCCATCCCAGCTCAGAACCTGGCTATATGCAAATCAGTCTGTCCCTGGCCCAGTGCATCATGGGAACAGGGCAGACTAAACTACCAAGCCAATTCTTCACCAGAAAGGAGACAAGCTACCGGGGACCGGTTTCTGGCATTTCAGCCTTCTTCGGCCCGGCTTGCTTGAATCCTGATGGAGCAGTGAGAAAGGGACTCATGTCTGAGTATACCCTGCCACACCTACAGTGGCCAAAAACGATTTAGAAAAGGGGGTGGTGATGAACAGAGTGTCTGAGTTAAACAGACCACTCTTACCCAGTCCAAAGATCAGGGCTTGATCCATCACCGTTATTTATCTCACTGCCCCATCCCAGCTCAGAACCTGGCTATATGCAAATCAGTCTACCTCCTAGCACCTCAAGCTCCCTCTCAGAAAACTTTTGTTTTCTTTTTCTTGTGTATTCTTCTGGCTGCTTCTCACCCCCCTGAGACTCCATTTCACCTTCTTGCAAATGCTGAGTAAAAAGCACACTCCCTCCTCACAGTCTCTCAGGCAGCAACTGACTCAGACACAGGTGCTGGCAATCAGGTGCAGCATGGACAGTCACACTACTTGGTTGTGATGTCATCATTCTGCACCTGGTGATGTCATCATTCTGCACCTGAATTGCTGTTTTCCGTTTTTGCGATTCCTTATTAGCGATTTCGCTATTAAGGAATCGCTATTTGATTAATCGCTATTTTAATCTGCGAATTTTTGGTAATCTCTCTTTTTTTGCGATTATTTACCTACATCGCGTTTTGCGATTCAGAAAATGCGATTCGCGGAAAATCGCATTTTCCGAATCGCAAAAAATATTTTACCTACATATGCCCCTAACTCTCTTACCATAATGTCAGAGCAAATAATGTTATTTAATTTGATTATCTTTCCACAAATAAAATATTGTGATTGGGACTGTTAGGAAGCTGAACAAGGGCAGGTATTATGAATTATTAGCTGTGGGAAAGTACTGTTACACTAACATAATCTTATGTCATTTTGTATAGTTTGTGTAATGCTTGCTATGTGAAATTCAAGAAATTATTCTATTACACTACTTTATGTAATTGTGTGCTATTCACGCCAAAGATTTAGTGCAAGGGAACAACACGAAGCACCAGAATTTAAGCGGCTGCTGTTTGCAGCGTTTTTGTTTAATGCACTATTTTATTAGTGCAAACGGTGTTCTCATGTTAAAAATTGATGTAAGGATGCATTTGTGCTACAATTTGCTTTATAGTATTTACATCCTTGAAAACAATGGGATTTCCAAAAAACACCTGTCAGCTTTAGCTGTATGTAGGATAATCGATTCTGACAAGAAGATATGTAAGAAGATATTGTGATAAAATGAAGAATAAAAAAAACATTTGACCGAAGTTGAAATGGTGTGAATTAATGGACAGTATACAAGTACTATATGATACTAGGCATGGGCGGAAAATCCGTTCCGCTCGCGGATTTTGCGGATTTTCGGGAAATCCGCAATCCGCGAGATTTGCGAATTTCCTGCAAAATCCGCAAATCCGCGAGCAGCGGATTTTGCTCGCACTGCTCGCACTGTTCGCGTGAGTTCGCGCCCCGCGAATAAGTGCGAAATTGCAGAAATACGATCTAAGCAAAACTGAAAGTAACTACTTACCAGGTTCAAAAGTTCAGGCACATCATTAGTAGCCATTTCCTGTAGTGCTTCCTGAGGGGCCCCTCCAGAGTTCAGTTGCCAGTTGAAACTATTATGTGACCCTGCTCTGAACCTCAGAATAGTTACACATATGCCACAAAGGTCATGAATTACAGCTAAGGGAGACAAGCAGGAGCCAGGCTGGAAGTTAAAATCCATTAATCAGCCCCTAATTCATTATTGTCAGTTGGGGCAGGGCAGGTGTTGTAACTAATTTTGCAACAATGAAAGCACTTAGCAAGTGCAAAAGATCACTAATCAGGGCGCACTAAGGAAGCAGGTGCCAGCTAAAAAAATATTCTGTGACACATTAATCAGCCCCAAATTAATTCAGGTCACTTGAGGCAGGGAAGGTGTGCTTTGCTTTGCCGAAAATAATGTACACTGGACAACCAGAGGGTGTGGTGATGAAACAGAGGGTGGCATGGGTGGGCCAGAGGGTGGCATGAGTAGTCAGAGAGTGGCAGTGGTGACAGAGAGTGGCAGTGATGAAGAAGAGTGTCCCAAACAGGTTGGACACGTAGAAACAACAAGTTCGCAAAACTTGCGACCCGACAGGTAAGTTCGCAAATTGCGAAATTGTAAAAACCCTCGCGAACTGGCAGAAACACGGGCGAACACAAAAAAAAAATCCGCAAATTCGCGGGAATTCGCGGATTTTGCGGATTGCGAATCCGCAAATCCGCAAAATTCGCGAACGCGAGATCCGCAAAATTCGCTCATGCTTATATGATACAAAGCTTTCTGTACCTTTGCTTAAGTGATCAAATTCCTTAGAAAGATAGTGTTTTGCACTAGCAGCAGTAATTTGAGATTTTCCATTTATTGAGTTATTCAAGAATCTACTTAGACCGCTATTTTTGTTGTGAGTTAAGTTCTCTAATGCGAAGTATTAGCTCTTAGGGGCACATGCATCAATATTGCATTTTGCGATTCCTTCATTGCGAAAAATAAGGAATCGCAATTAAGGAATTGCAAACTGCAATGCATCAAGAAATCGCTATAAAAATAGCGATTTCTTAAAATTGCTTAATTGCGATTCTCTAATTGAGAATCGCAATTGAGGAATACCTCCCCATCCATTCCTATGGGCCTAGAGGCAATAGGAATGAATGGAAAGACATTCTTAATTTGCAATTCACCATTAGAAATTCGCAAATTAAGAATGCAATTTCAAGGGTGCAGGAGTGTCCAAAGGACACCCTGTTGCACCCCTGAAATCTGCTTGAAAGTACATTTTGCACACTCACATGCCCCAAGGGCATGTGTGTGTGTGTGTAAAATGGAACTTTGAAAAATGCACTTTAGTACATTTTTCAAAGTTTTCACAAATTACATTGAAGTCAACTTCATGGTAATTTGCTCCCCTTATTTGCGAATTCGCAAATTTTTAGAGTTTGATGCATTGCATTTAAGGAATCTCAATTTGAGATTCCTTAAATGCAATTGCAATTTAAGAAATCGCAATTTTGCGATTTCTTACATTGCGAAAATTACAAAAATGTTAATGCATCCCAAAAATGGGAATTGTATTCGCAAACGGCCGAATTTTGAGATTCGCACCATTTGCAAATGCAATTTCCTTTGATGCATGTGCCCCTTAGTTCTTTCTCAGATTTTCTGATCAGAAAGAAATTTAAATCTCCTTAGCCACCACTTCCATTGCAGTTGAGCAGATATTTATTTTCATAAACTGAGGGAAATTATCCTTCAATTTTACTATCTTTACCTACACAATCACTAAATTCCTAATTCATAAGCATATCTGCATTCAAGTCCTACGTGAGAGGGGATGGTGGAGTATGAGGGCAAATGAGCTACAGAGTTACAGGTTCATGATCTGAAAAGAGTGAAAAGTAAACTTTTACATGGGTGAACCCAATCTGATGTAGACCAATCGCCATCTCAAGGTGGGAATAAATATGGGCAAAGAAACAATGGAGAATATCGAAGTTATCTGCGTTGTGAGGGCTTTTGTGGCCACATGCATCATCCTCATGAGTTAGTTCAGTAAACCCTCCCACAAGTCTCTCATTCTTGGATAAGGCTTCACACTGAACAGAATAGAATGGAATGGATCACATTAGTGCATCTCCTGAGCTGTGTTCATTTTGTCTAATGTCTCCAGTGACACCTGGATTAATTTCTAGGGATCATGTGAATCCTTACAGCGACCATTGTTATGATTGTAAACATATCTCATTAGAGGACACTACGAACCTTGTCCTACTATTAACTTAAAGCTCCTTGCAGAAAATGAGGACCAAGCTCTGTGCAAAATGAATAACTTTTTGCAAACAGTGCCAGTTGATACTCTTCCATTAATCACTGAAAACGTGCTGCAAATTCTTCACATCAAATTTTAGAAAACTAGCGGTAGCTCATGATTTTATGTTGTGCCTTTCTAGATAAATAAGATTCCAGTGGCCTTACGAAATGAACCTTCTCATTTAGTATTTAAGAAAAAATAAATGTGTAAGCTCTTTATTTCCCAGTTAGTTTTTATATTACCTAGACAGCTCTGAGCAGCAAAGTTGAGGATATTCCATTGTTCATGTGCTCAACAAAAACTAATATACAATGCCAAGTAATGCCAAGTAATGCCAAGTAATGCAATACAATGATGCGCAATTATGTGCAGTACGCCACAGAGAAAATCAATAGAGCAAAGAAGCATTGGCGGTGCCAACAGTTCCGGCTTTTAAGTGAAAGTGCATCTTCAGGTACTGATGGATCTAGAGACACTCAATACGTCATCATCAGTGTTTAATCTTTTAAAAAATGAGTGCTGGTGGCCAAAGCTCTACGCAGAATCCTATGGCCGGTAATATGAAATGTCCTGTAAGCTGAATACTAACACTTCGTAGTCACAAGTGCTACAGAGAAATAATGCACTCAGGCGCACACAGTCCAGTTTACAACTGTGAGTCTTTTCTTGATAGAGTTCTGTTCAAATGATCAGATCCAGTCAACAAAATATAAATTCTTCAACATCGGTTTTACTTCAAAGATACATTTTCAGTTTTGTCCAAAACATCGCAGCTGACACGTGTTTCTTCCTCCTAGACTTTTTCAAGGCTACGAATGTTGGTCAGAACAAATCCTAGAGTCCTCTTCAAAAAAGGTGTATGAAAGATATCGAGGCAATTCCTTCAATCTGATACCTCATAAATAAAAATGTTGTCCCAATAATGGACTAACCTACGAGTAGGATCCCCAAAACGTGTAATCTTCAGAGAGTCCTGGGAAAAGTGTGGTGTGACCCTGATAAGCCTGCTTCTCCGTCATGCCCTGGGTCAGGCAAACGCCATATGCACGTAGTCACAAGTGGTACTCATGCCTCTTTAATCCACTAGCAGACACTCCCTGCCCATTTATCTCACTCTTGCACATTCCTGCTTTTGCTCTTTCTCCGCTGTGTGTTTTTTTCTCTCTTGCGCTCGGTAAATGTATGATGAAGAAATATAACTGCTATTCTCCAAAAATGAGTGTCAGTGGGCGCTACTGGCAGCCACCAGCTCAAATTAAGAAACAAATTCTTTCATTATCATTGTTTAATATTCCAGCATGACCTCCACATTTAGAATTACTGTGTTTATGGAATGGTGAAACAGTGACACACTACAGACAATACAATTCCATGTTAGTTGCCTGGCTCAGAGGCAGTGCCAGTGCGGGAAGAAACGCAGTGCAGATGAAATGAGTGGCAAAGAGGGCCAATAGCGTTGCCTGTGGAGCTGAGGTATGCTGTAAAAATGGCTCCAAAATAGAAGGAAAGAAATGAAAGGGGTCCTATAAAAGAAGAATTTAAACTACTAAACAATGGTCCACCAGCATTTGCATTGAAGCACGCTCATTTTCAGGGAGATGTGCACAAGTGATCAGAAAAATGGCATCATTCACAAGGCAAGAGAAACAATAGCTGAAGTTAGCATACCTACTGCACCATGTTGTATGATGTCATCGATGAAAGCAGAGGTTACACTCATACATACAAATGGCAATGTGCCAGAACCCCTCTGTGTGTCTGTGTGAGTATACACACACACACACACTCATAAATAAATACCTCTCTATATATATCTAGATCCATCTCTCTCTCTCTCTATATATATATATTTTTTTTTTTAGGTCTCGGACCGACGGCTGGAAGTCGGAGATTTTATGATCTTCAGTGGCGTGCTTAAACCCGCCTCTCTATTGGTCTCTCTTCCATTGGCTGGCTTCCTAAACGGAGGCCAGCCATTGGAAGAGAGAGGCATCCCTCCAAAGAAGCTCTGTCTCCTTCGGATTCGGGGGCGGTCTCGCTCTGTTGGTAACACTTTTAAGCCACGCCCCCGAATGCAAAAATTTCGGAAGCTTGCGGCCGCCATTTTTTTTCCTGCCTGCCAGCTGTTTTCTGGGCCCGGTGCGCCCGTCCTCCTCTAGCACAGATTGGGTGCTCTGTAACACAAGCCTGGACAGCCTTAGGGAAGAGCGAATCCCAGACCCAGGTGCGGCCTGCAGCGTGGTCCTTACTACTTCATTTTCAAGGTGAGGGGTCCGGAGAGGCCAGAGGCTCACAGGGGCGGTGGTCAACGCACAAAGCTTCAGTGAGTTACTGTTGCTCCCACTGTCCCTGCTCTCCAGCTTCCTCCCGTGTCTGCCAGTTTCGTCCGGCCCGCGGCGGCCTGCTCGCCTTACCCTGCATTACCGGTCAGGGGGAAAGTGCTGGCTCTCCTCGTGACGGGACCCTGGTGCTGGGCACTGGATTTCGTCAATAGGAGCAGCCTGCCTGGCTCTGCCTTTCAGAGATCCGGGCACTTGGGCATGCCGTCAATGGTCGCTTCACAGATGTCCCAGGGCTCCGTGTGCACTGCGCCGCGTGGTTAGACTCGTGGCCTCCCGTGGGGCGATGCTCTGGGCCGACCGGTCACTTCTCTTTCTGTTGTCGACCCGTCTGGAGTCCCTGGCCTCGGAGGAAGAAAGAGGCGAGGGTGAACAAAGGCCACGCAGATTTAGGATTCAGCAGTGGCGGCAGCGGCGCCTAAGAATAATCACTGCACCTGCCGCATTTATTATTTTTCATTTATTTTACAAATGCAGCACTGCGGCGCTCTTACCCAGGAGACCCCGGGTGCCGGCGCCTTGGCGGTGCTATCGCTCGGAAAGTATTCCCGCAGAGCTTGAAATGGAGGCATTGAGTGCAGGTGCTCTTAGAGAACCTGCTTGCTGTAGAGGAGGGTTGTCACCCCCCTTAAAAGTATCGAGCCTCTGAAGAGAAGTGCAGGCACTCAGTGCCCAGAGTACCTGCCCGTTTAAAGCACCGTGGGCCTCTTGCAACGCCCAGGTGCCAGTTATTGGTATATATGGGACTCCCTTCTGAGCCCGGATTTCACTATTCGTCACACATGTCGGAAACTTTTGCCTTTCAGTGCGGAACTGAACCATAGGACGGGCTTCTTTTAGGCGTAAATACCGGCGACTCTGGAAGAGTAGCGCCTGTACTGCCCGTGTAAGTGCTGCACTCGCGTGGACCAGGGTGACTGGATGTATAGCGGCACCGCAGAAGGCGGCGCTACAAGGAGCAGTGTCAGGCGTGAAGTGTCTGCATTGCCCCACTTGGAAGGGTTCACTGAGCAGTCTTTGACGGCTGAGTTTGGCCCCTTATAGCGCCATCTGGAAGTACATACCCTCTGGGCGCTACGCCGCCAGTTACTGGTCAGGGAAGATACAGGAGAGAAGGGCAGGATAAGTCAGGGGTCACGTAGCTCATGGCAGAGGAGAATCGGAGTTGGAAGCACGGGGTTGGTGCAGTCAGAAGCGATGATCGGGTGGCGCAGTGCTGAGGTGAAGAACAGGGCAGGGCAAACCGGTCTAAGTTGGGACAGGGCAGCGGGAGGGGGCAGAGCTGGGACTGGCCAGCACATAAGTGGAGCCGCGGAGGGAGGGGCAGGCACTTACACTAAAGTAGAGATGGGTGGCTCGGAGCAGGCCACTGACCTGGGGGCAGGACAGAGCTGAAGTATGTAAATCGGGGATGGTGCGAGGTGGGGCAGTGCAAGGGTATGAGGAGGGAACAAGGCTGATTAGGGCAGGACATTTGCAGCACATCACTGAGGCGACAGGGGCTATGGTGGCACAGAGGCCGGGCAGAGCATGGCCTACACAGGGCAGTAGGTTACATGAATACCATGGGCTCTAGCACAAGCAAGGACAATGACAACTTTGGTTGCTGTTGGGGTAGTAGAATAATCCATTATCAGGGTCCCGTGGGTGTTGCTGCAACTGCACCTACTGCACCATGGTAGCGACTCCTCTGGCTCAGGGCTGAGGTTGCAAAAAGAACAACTGATGGACAGAATGCAGAACAATGTCATACATTAACCCAAGTACAGAGATCTGGGCCTAAATCCATCGTTTTTTTGCTCACCATGCCATTCCAGTTTGGACCCAGCCATGTGCAAATCATTCTTGACCCTGCGCCCAATGGTAACCGTCCAGCCCAAACTGTGTGGGCTGTGAGAGCTGTGTGGGCTGTGAGAGCTGTGTGGGCTGTGAGCTGTGTGGGCTGTGTGGGCTGTGAGAGCTGTGTGGGCTGTGAGGGCTGTGAGAGCTCTGTGGGCTGTGAGAGCTGTGTGGGCTGTGAGTGCTGTGTGGGCTGTGAGAGCTGTGTGGGCTGTGAGAGCTGTGAGAGCTGTGTGGGCTGTGTGGGCTGTGAGACCTGTGAAAGCTGTGTGAGCTATGCGAGCTGTGCACTCGTTTTTCTTGCCTTCTGCACCCTGATTGCACTCGTTTTTCTTGCCTTCTGCCCACTGATTGTGTCGTTTTTTCTTGCCTTCTGCCCCCTGATTGTGCCGTTTGTTGTGCCCTCTGTCCCCTGATTGATCATTTGTCGTGCCCCTGCCCCCCTGATTGTATTATCTTTGCCAATGTTTGTTCGCTGCTGGTATTGCCTTTGCCTGTGTTTCTTTGCTGCCGTTATGGTCTTTGTCAGTGCTTGTTCGCTGCTGGTATTATCTTTGCCAAAGCTGTGTGGGCTGTGAGAGCAGTGTGGGCTGTGTGGGCTGTGAGAGATGTGTGGGCTGTGAGAGCTGTGTGGGCTGTGAGAGCTGTGTGGGCTGTGTGGGCTGTGAGAGCTGTGAGAGCTGTGTGGGCTGTGAGAGCTGTGAGAGCTGTATGGGCTGTGAGAGCTGTGTGAGCTGTGTGGGCTGTGAGAGCTGTGTGAGCTGTGTGGGCTATGAGAGCTGTGTGGGCTGTGAGAGCTGTGAGGGCTGTGAGAGCTGTGTGGGCTGTGTGAGCTGTGTGGGCTGTGTGGGCTCTGTGCACTGTGAGGGCTGTGAGAGCTGTGTGGGGTGTGAGAGCTATGTGGGCTGTGAGAGCCGTGTGGGCTGTGAGAGCTGTGTATGCTGTGAAAGCTGTGTGAGCTATGCGAGCTGTGCACTCGTTTTTCTTGCCTTCTGCCCCCTGATTGCACTCGTTTTTCATGCCTTCTGCTCACTGATTGTGCTGTTTTTTCTTGCCTTCTGCCCCCTGATTGTGCAGTTTGTCATGCCTTCTGTCCCCTGATTGTGCCGTTTGTCGTGCCCCTACCTCCCTGATTGTATTATCTTTGCCACTGTTTGTTCGCTGCTGGTATTGCCTTTGCCTGTCTTTCTTTGCTACCGTTATTGCCTTTGCCTGTGTTTCTTTGCTGCCGTTATTGTCTTTGCCAGTGTTTTTTTGCTGCCGTTATTGTCTTTGCCACTGCTTGTTCGCTGCTGGTATTATCTTTGCCAGAGCTGTGTGGACTGTGAGAGCTGTGTAGGCTGTGTGAGCTGTGTGTGCTGCATGGGCTGTGAGAGCGGTGTGGGCTGTGAGAGCGGTATGGGCTGTGAGAGCGGTGTGGGCTGTGAGAGCGGCGAGGGCTGTGTGGGCTGTGTGGGCTGTGAGGGCTGTGTGGGCTGTGAGGGCTGTGTTCAGCTACCCACTCATCCATTCATACTCCTCCATCCACCTATTTCCCTGTGCATCCACCAATTAACACATCCTCACAACCTCACCCACATTCACCAATCAATAACCAAACTAACAATTAAACAAAGCACTTAAAATGTGGTCTCCAGAAGTTGTGGTGATACGCCAAAAAGGCCCCCAGAATCTTGAGATAATATTCTAGAAGTAGCCCATAGAACTGAAGGCAGTACTTCAGGGTAGCCCTCAAAACTGGAGGCAAAATGCCAGAGTTGGCCCCCAGAACTGAGCACAAAACATCACAGGGCTGTGTTCAGTTACCCACTCATCCATCCATACTCCTCCATCCACCTATTTCTCTGTGCATCCACCAATTAACACATCCTCACAACCTCACCCACATTCACCAATCAATAACCAAACTAACAATTAAACAGAGCACTTAAAATGTGGACTCCAGACGTTGTGGTGATACGCCAAAAAGGCCCCCAGAATCTTGAGATTGTCGTGTTCATATCTAGGACCCTAATTCTATATTTCCGATTTATGCCCTTGTGAGGTTATAATCAATAATATCCTGATAAAGGCATAAGAATCAGATTCATATTCAGTAATAGCCCATGCAATCCAAAGCACAGCACGGCTACTCCCATCGACTCCTAGAAAGCACAACGCGTTCTTTAAACAAACCAAGCCTCCAGCAGCCCAGGAAACCCCCCCTGCTTTTGTTTTGATTTGAACAAGAACTCCTGAAGTCCAGAAAGAACTGTTAGTTCTTAGTGACGTCTTATGTCCAACCTTACGTCAAACCCGGCACCTTCCAGGTATAAAATACCAACAGTTGCCTTAAGCAAACACACTGTGGTTTGAAGCAGAGCGGCCATCTACTTGCCCGAGAGCCCAGCTGATGCAAGTGCCCACGTAAGCCACCCCTCCTGTTTGACGCACTGAGAGAGATGCTGTCCTTTTCTCCAGCCGAGAAAATCCAGCTCCGGTGTTTCCAGCCTACCCTTGCCGGTTGCTGGAATATCGAGTCCTGAGGAAAGAGATACCAGACCTCCCACATTCTATTACCAAGGTACGGAGCTGACTAAACCCGTAAAGAGAATTCTTGATGCAGATTCTTGGCAAAATAATCTTAACTAACTTAACTTAAACTGCTGCTTCCTCATCCCTTCCCATGTATTAGGCTTAGGTCAGGTACACCAGGGTAGGCTTAGTTAGAAGCACCAGTTGAGTACGTTAGTCAATGTATTTATGTATGTATATATTTTATCCATTTTAAAGTATCATATGGCTAAGAAACCATACCAATGCTTTTACAGTATTATTTCATAATACTATTACTGTACGCACTTTACTTTACTTTAAGTATTGCAATTGTGGCAATTCACCTCTCTTGCATGAGAAAGAAGACTGCGCAAAAAATAACACCTTTTTATTGAAAACGCCCATCTCTCTACTTCTCTGCACTCTGGTGAAACTAAGTATGCACTGCTGACTGAGTGAAATAGCTGTCTATTGTTTTCACACGACTATAGAGATATACTCTTATTCTGAGGGAGCAAAGTTGTCATGTTTATGCGGTTGTCGGAAACTGAATCCCTTTTTGTCTGAGCCAGGGGAGGTTGTCCCTCCCTATTCATTCAAGAAAGTTTCCAGTGACCTCTGAGTTAGCTGGCGCAAACCTAAATTAAGTTTAACATAGTCAGTAGAGACCTAGATGACCTCAGTCCTACGTCTACACTGCTGCTTATGTTATTCCAATGCGCAGAGCCTATTGGGGAAATAGGAACTACACTACATGGCGCCCAACGTTTGGTAAGGCGATAATCTAACGCAAGACACTAGAGTAACTCAGTCGTGCTTTTTCACACAGAACCCTTTCCCCGTAAAAACTCCAATAGACGTCTGGAGTGGGTGAAAGGTTAATATCCGCCGGAACTTAGTAGGATGAGAATCCTATGTATTCGTTTTTGGTTTGATCAACGTTGAAGGATACAGTGTTCCAAAATATTGTGCACCTAATCTTTGTTTCCTTGAAACTCGATCTGCAACAGAAAACTTTCAGTCAGTTAAATGGCAGAAAGTGACGAAGAAAGGGAGCGAGCAAGAATAGCAGCTCGGCTCTTAGAAGAAGACGTAAGTCTCCATGAAACTGACCCGGATGCAATAATCATTCCGGTCAATGTAAGAAGAACTATAACTCTTACACTTATAGAAAACGAACTGACACCACGAGGTGGTACAGTCATATTCGTGATAGAGGTACATGAATATCGGCAGACAGAGGTATTCTATTCATGGATACATTTTCCAGCAGCACACGCTACGACAAAAGACTTCCACTATCACAAAATAGAGGAACCTCCGGATGAGTACACTTCTTTCGAGGAGATTGAAATCCCACTAAAATACCAAGAGCACCTGCTCTGGTTTAAAGGCACCCTAAAACATAAAGATCACATCACCAGTCTCGGTCCACTAGGTAGAGAAGGAGCAACGGGGCCGGTCCTATGCAATTATGCAACACACCCAGACCATGAAATAATGTCAAACGAAGAACTCCCAGTTAAACTAAAAGAATTAACAAAGGCATATAGAGAATTAGTTCAAGTGGCAAGGGATGATATAAAGAACCTCCAGAAATTGAAGGAAACAGATATAGCAGAACAACCATTTGAACTCGCCAGAATCATAGAAAAATCCTATAAAGAGCTAGGAAGAGATCGTTTGGGGGGGAAACCGGTAAAACCCCAACTAACTGAAAATCCTGAAAAAACATTTATTAAAAAAAATTTAAAAACTCAAAAAAAGAGTTGGGAAGGTAATAAACAAACCATTCCAAGGGAAAAACGTTTCCAGTCCAGAGGAAGGTCTCCTCAGCATAGAGAGAGATCTCCAGGCCGAGAAGACAAGTCTCCCCAAAGGGAGCCCTCTGAGAAGAGATACAACCTTATAAATAGGGATAAAATAAAAAAACCTGATAGATATCAAGATATTGATACACATCCCTCTCGAACTTTTCAGGCTTCCTCACAGAAATCGGAAAGAAGAGGACGGTCAGAACACAGAGAAGAGCACGTCAAGTCCAAAGACAAGGAACCTGCTCATCAAAGTAAAAAATTACAAATTCCCAGAAAGAAGGTAGCAAGTATTAAAATTAAACATGCAGAGAATTCTGAGGACGCAGCTGAAAAACGGAGAGTGGGCACAGACAATGCTAGACAGCGCAGCAGAAGTGAGCATAGCTCGCAAGATCCTGATGAATCTTCTGGAGACAGTGGACACGAATAAGTACATTCAGGTGGAAACTGCAGACACACGAGTTAGTGTGCCCCATAAACTATATGAAATAACATTACGTATAGTGGGAGATAAAACTAGAAAAATAAAAGGTCTCTTTGGGAAAAACTCTCAAAAGGCTATGACATTCTGTTAGCTGAGAAGGACTGGCCACCAGAGTTTGTCAGGGAGTGCCCTCATGGCGAAGAAATGATTATGCCTGCCTTCTCGAATCACATCCTGATTCATAAAAAATACACATTGGCAAGAAAATGGGCAATAGCCCAAGCTCCAGCTTTGTACAAAAATCATGTAGGATGGGATGAGGACTCACCTCACCACAAGATCCAGTTAAAAAATCAGCCCACTGCACAAAGGCAGTATCCAGTTAAGCAAGAAGCTAAAAAACAAGTCAGGGAGATCTTAGATCAACGTGAATACCAAGGGGTGATCGAAACATGCACCTTTCAAATGAACAATCCTTTGTTTCCTGTCTCCAAGCCAGACGATTCATATCATCTAGTTTTGGACTACAGACACCTTAACTCCTGTGGTAAAACATTTGCAGTACAAAACTCACATAGTGCAGCACTAATGAATAACATTGTGCGCAAAAAATATAAAACGACATTAGACATCTCTAATGGATTCTTCTTTCAAAACATTGCACCTGAAAGCAGGTATTTGACCGCTTTCTCAATATTTGGATCGCAAAAACAATTTTGCCGACTCCCACAGGGATTCAAGAATAGCCCAGGATTATTCTCAGCAAGGGTAACAGAGTTACTACAAATATATGATGATGAAGCATTATCATATGTCGATGACATCTATCTCACAGATGATGACCTGGAGACTCACTTAAAAAGGGTGAACACCATAATACTTGGACTCACTTCAGAGGGTTACAAATTCAACCTTAAAAAGTCACGAATTGCCCATCTAACAGTCCTATTTTTAGGATATGAATTATCAAGTGAAGCAAAAGCCTGGCAGACAATTTCTTAGAGAAATGTGCTGTACTCCAAGCACCAAAAACGCTGAAGAATTTACAATCACTACTAGGTTTCCTGAATTTCGGAAGAACATACATTCTAAATTATGCTGAGAGGGTTAAACCTCTCTATGAATTAATAAGACCAGATTTCAAACAAACCAATTGTACTCAGAAACACACAGAGATTTTGAGATCATTGCAAACAGACATGTTAACTAAAACAAAATTACAAACACGCGAAAATACACGCAATCTTGTAATCCGAGTCATCCCAGGAAGATGCGGATTCACATACCTGACCTCTAATGAGGGAGAAACGGTACCTATAGCTTACAAATCACATTTGTACACTGAAGCTGAAATGAAATTCAGCTCTACGAAGAAAATTCTGACCGGTTAAAACTGCTGTAGCTAAAGAAAGAGCCCTAGCCCAAGGCAGAAGAATATCTGTTTTTTCAGCAGAATCAGCCCTTGAGGCATTAACAAGTCCACGTAATCTGATTAAAGTGGCCTTAGATCCAAAATGGATAGAATGGGAAAATTCTTTTGCTACAGAAGACGTGAAATACTATTTTGACCCAAAACTGAAAAAACTAGATGATCTAGTATATGAACGCGAATATCCTCTGCCAGCTGAAATTCTACCTCTAGAAAAATATACCTGCGTAATCTATATGGACAGATTCGCACAACACTATGATGTAGAAAATAAATCCTATGATGCAGCGTGTGCGATTGTTAAAGGTCGCTGGTGCTCTGGTAAATTCAAACCAATGATTACCAAAATTGAGTCACTCAGGAAATGTTCAGCTCAGCGAGCTGAAATAAGAACTTTAAAGATGGTGCTTGAAAATGTTGATCGCGAATTCCCCACACTAATAGTGTGCGATTCGTATTTCTGCGTCAAATCACACAACAGTGACATGCAGACATGGATCAAAAACGGTTACCCAGATACCACTATTAGATAGCTTCAGGCTATCCATAGCACAGAAATCCAGTCGAAGAAAAGCGTCCACATAATAATTAAGACTAAATTCACTTAAAAATGTAGACCCCAGCGCTCGGCTGACGCCAGAACTGTTATAAAAGATTTGCGAGTCTTTATCGGCACATACGCAATTGGCATGCTACTTTCTGATCAGGGTCCTGCGTTTAGCTCTCGAGCTTACAAAGAGGCCATGAACAGTATGGGCATCGCATTGCGGTATTCTTCTCCCTTCCATCCTGAGGGAAATGCAGTTGTGGAAAGAAAAAACCGGGACATAAAGCAATCTATAACAGCGAGGGTATTAGGTTCGGGTGATGGGTGGGTCAAACATTTAACAAGTTTCCAACGTAGTCTTAACAATCTGCCAAGAAACTCTCTAAAAGGTCTCACTCCATAAGAACTATTGTTCGGAACTAGAATGCATATTCAGGACCTTGATAGTCACACTTCAGTGGTAGAAGAAAAAACCTTTGATATCAAAGATCGTTTGGCTGTTTTACAGGATTTAAATGAAACAAGGAAAACCTGAGTAACATAAAGTTGAAACAACAGTCGACAGCCACTGAAGAAAAACCACCTGTCCCAGCAAGACCTGTCTGGATTCCAAAGATTGGGGATCTGGTCAGAGAGAAGATCGTGGTAAAGAAGGAATTTGGGCCTTCTTACAGAAAAGCAGTACCTGTCTTAGCTATCAACGGAACAAGATCAGTTGTACTACCGCCACTTGCTGGTAAAAAGGAGAACCGAGTTGTATCCATCGACCTGGTAAAACCACAATCATGTGGCCGATAATAAGTAGTAGGCCCAGTGGACTCCCAAGAAATAGCAGAATACCAAAATTTGCAACTATCCAAGAGGTTCAAACTAAGAGACTAATCACATTTGATAAACCTACAGTGCATAAAAAAGGACTATGCAACAAAGCCATGGAACTTGTGCCTCTTGAAACACAAATATCACCAGTTCGTCAAGAAACACCTGTCTACAACGATGTAGCCTCGGACTATGCAAATGAAACAAATACAAATGCAAAAGCAAATGAAAATCCGGAAGCAATTTCAACAATTGACAGAACTGCATCAGGCTACTTCATCAATTTCGACAATTTCTCTGAAGATCCAAGCGAGCATGAAGAAACGCCTCCAACAAAAACATTTAAAAACAAAGTAATTGAATTTTTTCAACAACTAAAAGAAACATATCTAATTTCACCATGGATTGGATTTTGGATTGTGTTAGGTGTACTTTTCCTCCTGCTTTGGCTCATCATGGTTCTATGTTTGGGAAAATTCATTGAAGGGAAATATAGTACAATGGACACAGCAAGTTAGAACATCAACTTGGTCCTAAAGCCTCACACATCCTCTCACATCGAGAAAAGAGAACTATCATCAGTGAACATCACAGCCATTCCAATAGCCGGTGGGGTAGCATGGGACAGAACTGATTATGACATTTTTGGCCCGGTCGAGTTCTTAAAGTATCCTCACCAGCTCAAGATTTCATTAAGTGACTTTGTGACACCTAGTACCTTCTCTGATGACTGGGACTTTGAAAACATTAATAATATGATGTCAGATTTAGTAATGTCAGCCAAATTTACAGAACATGATTACTTACAGGGTTCATCCAATTATGAAGAGCTATACTGCTACAACCATTATGGTGATCACTATTTGCATAAAACTGCTCAGCCTAGAAATGTTTTATCTTTTAACCAGTGGGAACACTGTCCAACTCCACCAAAAGGCAGTTCGAAAACATTTTTTGAGAAATTCCAATACTTCTCAGGGTTTAATAACAGTGATCCACAAACGTTTTATTTTAAAATGTTAAATAGAACAGGAATGAAAACAATGTTGACAAATACTAAATTGATTTATTCAGAAAATTTTTATGACAAAATGTCTACATTAGGTTTTGAATTTTGGAAAAACACCATTGAAACAAAAACAATCTGGGGTTCCAAAGATTGGCAAGTACAAGGCCTAGAAGCACTATTTAGGGCCTGCATGATCCCAGAACAAATGATATTATTGAATAACACTATTCAACAAACTACTTGTCTTGGACTAGCTAAGATAAAAGACTTGAATACACCGTCTATTCCGAAACCCATACCTGATAGTGACAGCACTACTGATGTGGAGATAGACGTATCTAATATTTGACACCAAAACAGAACACATACTGATTGGAAAAAGTGGTTGATCTGGCCAACAGACACGAATAATTGTCAAGATAGATTCCTGAACAAAACACAGGGGTTCAAAATGACCAGACCAGACCCTAGATATTCCCAGAGACAACATCCAGGGATAGTTACAACATACAGTGTAGGAAAACTATGCCTTGAGTGGCTACAGAAATCCACACTGGCTGAAATTAAGCAACAATTGACTTTACTTAAAGACGGTGCTGACTTGCGTGATTTCATAATGGGACCACGCAAACAGCGTCAAAAACGTTTCATAGCGGCCGGTATATACGCTGCATACAACGAAGCATGGAAAGTAATGCAAATTGAGACAGCAGAAAAAATACGAGAAATTGATCGTATAAATTTGGAAAAATCACTTTCTGTTGTGGACAATGGGTTAACGACTCTGTCTTCCAGAATATATTCACTGGACAGCATTGTATCATCTGCTTTTGATATAATAGAGCAGGAATAACTAATGTTACAACATGGTCAGTCTCAATTACGTTCTATTGTACAGCTTGGCTGGACGTTGCAAAATCTGCGTTCTGGCTACGTACCATGGCGTTTAATCAACACAACGTCATTATTCGGTATCTTTAACCTTACTGATAAACAAAAAGGAGCAGACTATACGATTCAGAGCATTAAAAAACTCAAGAGATTACCATTGACAATGTCGGAGAGACCTGTCATTGAATGGATAATACATGGAACGATTACAGTTCCGATTACAACTTTCCAGTTTACATAGTGCCAAGAGTATATACCAGCAGGCCAATATGAAAGGTTGGGTAAAGAATACATCAAATCAACCTGGGATTTACCTTATACACACAGATGTTATAGTGAAGGAAATAAGGAGGTATTTCTTAGTGGTACAAATTGTAAAAAATCACTAAGCGGTACACTTCTGTGTCAAGGAAGTAATTTGCATGGAGCCTGCGAAGGGTCTTCAAACAACCTTTCATGTCACCTGCATGGCACGCCTGCAAAACAGATTGAGGCATTTTTTAGACCTCTTTCTAACTGTAGTTACATTTTAATAAGTGACCACAGCTGTTGTGGCATGCTGACAGGAAAAGCCTATCTGACAACTGTAACTTCCAGGGCCATTTGCTGTATGCAAGTATTGTATCCACACAGCAATCCAGATATGGGGGCTGCGTTATGGCCTCGGTTGAATATCGCTTCTATTCGAATTGATACTTTAAGCAGAAAGAAGTCTATTCTTTTACAAACAACTGTGCCTTTAACGTCATCAAAAGAAACATATGATCTGCAAGTTGCAAGGACAGCAGCAGAGATACATACCCTTTTATCAACAAATTGCCCCGTACATTTCGTAGAAGTGTTAAGCCAAATCTTAAACATGTCTGATACCAGTGTCATCGCACATGTATTTAAGACAATTTTTTCGGGACTGTTAGCACCCTTTGAAACATTTCTGAGCATCTTCCCGAATTTTGTCCATTCTGTCTTTGGCAGGCTACCCTTAATCTTGGGACTCGTGGCAGGAGTTTTATTTTTGCTCCTTCTGCTCCGATATGGAATTCTCATTTACACATTTCTTCAAACTGGAACGGATTACTCCCACTAGCGCTGTTATTTTAGACTAAAAATTGCACAGTTACTCTGTAGGGTGTTAGAAACTAATTTAGAGAGAAGCTGAATGAATTCTGGAAAAACGAACAAATTTTAAAAAAACGTCTTTTTAATTGTGATGACAATGCTTTTAATATTGCACTAACCCTAGCGTGATTTGCACAGTATTTTGGTGCCTACCTGACCTGCCAGAGCAAAGGGAATAGGGCACTCGTCCACGAGCACCAGCCGCCATCTTGGGGCAGGGTCGGGACGCGGTCTAGCTCTTCTCCACTTCCGGGAGAGAGCTATTTAGAGCGAGCGAGCCCTCTGCTCTGTTGATTCTCATTTACACATTTCTTGAAACTGGAACGGATTACTCCCACTAGCGCTGTTATTTTAGACTAAAAATTGCACAGTTACTCTGTAGGGTGTTAGAAACGAATTTAGAGAGAAGCTGAATGAATTCTGGAAAAACGAACAAATTTTAAAAAAACGTCTTTTTAATTGTGATGACAATGCTTTTAATATTGCACTAACCCTAGCGTGATTTGCACAGTATTTTGGTGCCTACCTGACCTGCCAGAGCAAAGGGAATAGGGCACTCGTCCACGAGCACCAGCCGCCATCTTGGGGCAGGGTCGGGACGCGGTCTAGCTCTTCTCCACTTCCGGGAGAGAGCTATTTAGTCCTCGCTCGACTAGGATGCGCAGCGGACGAGCGCAGCGGGCGCGCGCCGAAGACGCGCCTAAGACAAGCCCGTCTGCGCCCGTCCGAGCCAGATCCGGGCCCAGGGCCACTCCCCCTGGTCCTGCTGCTATCCTACATACAGCTTCCACCCTACGCTATACTTCCACACAGCTGCAGGAATGGAACACAGGACTGGGTATGTCTTGTCAAGTACTTCCGTTATTAAAACACTCATTATTCACACCCATATCATGTGCAGGTTGCTCTTATACCCTGCCACCTCCCCTGTCTGCGACAAATACTATAGACCACCCCTTTATAACTGCCAGCGCTCCTCGCTTAGCGACACAGTATACTAGAGCTGCACTCATTAATTCACGCTCTCTCCCCAAACTGGACATCAGGGAGAGCATTATTAATCATGAACTGGACATTTTATTCATCACAGAATCATGGGGAGATGATGCCTCTGGCCCTGACTTTGTTCAAGCTACTCCTGAAGGTTACAGTGTAGCTAGACAAGATAGAGCCTCGGGGCGAGGCGGAGGCTTAGCCATTATTCATAGGGACACTTATCGTGCCAAATTTGAGCCCATTCTAAGTACCAATTGCGAAGCTTTCGCATTTACTATCAATCTTACACACAAACAGGCGTTTAAAGGAACCCTGGTGTACAGGCCACCTGGACCTCGAACCAAATTTCTAGCTGCACTCATTGAAATTATGGAATCAGCAATAGAATCCCCGACTTATACAATTCTTGGGGACTTTAATTTTCCATTGGAAAACTTGGAAAACAAAGATACACTCCAACTTATTACTGATATGCAGGCAATAGGATTGCAGCAGCTGGTGAAGGGCCCCACGCATGAAGCCGGAAACACGCTGGATGGCCTGTTTACGAATGACCATGGCATTGAGTTGGTAGCAACACTACCTTTGATCTGGTCTGACCACCAAGCCATTATTTTTAGGATCCGGATGCTACCACTCAAACCACCTCAGACCAAAGATAAGGCACCAGTGGGGGCGCGGATGTGGAAAAACGCAGACATACCACATCTCTCAAATCTCTTGCTGTCATCTGCTCCAGAAAGCGGAGACGATACTGAAACTATGTCCATTAAATTTCAGGAATGGATCTTAAAAGCAGCGAACGAAGTTGCTCCTGAAAAAACTTATCGCCCCAATAGAACCACTCCATCTGCCCAGTGGTATACAGAAGAGCTGCGACTCCAGCGTCAGTTCTGTAGAAATTTAGAAAGGCACTGGAGAAAGCACTATAGTCCATTGGCTAAGCAAGAATACAAAAGTGCTCTGGCCATATATAAGAAAGCTATCACCACACAAAAAAATCTTTTCTTCACTGGTCGTATTGAGCACGCCCAGAACTCAGCTAGGATGTTATTTCAGGTGGTGAACTCTCTGTCCATTCCTCCAGCTGGCTCCACAATAGAGAACTCGCAGGAATTCTGTACCGCCCTAACCACATTTTTTACTACTAAAGTAATGGATATTTACTCCACTTTTTCTAAAGAGCCAGTAGGAAGAACCGCTGATTTAACTATTCAACCAGCACTGAAGCACCCTTCCTTTACTCAGTTTCAGTCAGCTACCGAAGAACAGGTCAACGCACTTGTTGGCAAAATTAAATCAGGCTCTCCGTTGTACCCATGTCCTCCGACCATAATGAACCAACTACACAATGTGGTTACCCAGCCGCTGACCAACATATGCAACTCCATCTTTAGGACAGGTGTCTATCCACAGACCTGGAAGAAGGCTATTGTTAAACCTTTGATCAAGAAGCCATCTTTAGACCCTACCATCACTTCCAACTACAGGCCAATTGCCTGCCTTCCATTTCCTGCCAAAATAGTGGAGGCAATAATGAATAAACAGCTCTCTGAGTTTATTGAACAACATAAGCTCCTAGATGACACTCAGTTCGGGTTCCGGAAGGGACACGGAACTGAGACAGCATTGATAAAGGCCTCGGATGAAATTCGAGAGATCATGGATTCGGGAGGTGCTGCAGTGCTCATCTTATTGGACCTGTCAGCTGCTTTTGACACGGTCGACCACGTCATCTTGGTCGACCGTGTTGCAGCCCTTGGAATTAGTCATCTGGCTAAAGACCTTATAGCCTCCTTCCTTGTTAATCGCAAACAGGCAGTCAAACTGGGCAACTACTACTCGCCCACTTCTGAACTGCCCTGTGGAGTCCCTCAAGGATCCTCGCTAAGTCCCACGCTTTTTAATATCTATGTTGCGGACTTGGCGAGGGTTATTAAATCACATGGGATGCGATTAACTACCTACGCGGATGACACCCAGCTTGTGTTGGCGGTGCATAAGAACGGTCCAGTGGTAGCAGCTAAGTTTCAGGAGGGGTTACTGGATGTACAATCATGGATGCACAGTAACTGCCTGAAACTTAACGCAGAGAAAACCGAAGTTATGACTTTCGATAAGATCTCCCCCGAATGGTCCCCAACTTGGTGGCCCAGTCAGATGGGCTCCCCCCCGATTCCAGCTGTCAAGGTTAGGAATTTGGGAGTGATCTTTGATAACAGGCTATCTTTTGGTTATCATGTCAACAAGGTGGTCTCTGCTGCATTCTTTGTGCTGAAGAAAATAAAAAAACTCATGCCATACCTACCCGCTTCGGCAGGGAAAACACTGATCACCACCTTAGTGTTTTCGTTGCTGGACTATGGAAACGCCCTCTTCCTTGGCACTCACAAATACATCCTGAACAAACTACAGTCCGTGCAAAATATGGCAGCACGGATTCTGCTTAATATTCCTTGGCGACACTCTACTTCAGCAGCCATACGCCATCTACATTGGCTAAGAGTGGAGAGCAGAATCAAATTCAAGGCTCTCTGCATCGCCTATAAGGCCATTCATCAGACTGGACCAAAGTTCTTAAAGGAAGCTTTTCAGGTGTACATACCTGGAAAGAATCTAAGATCAGCAGCAAGCCACCTATTGCATGTTCCCGAACAAGAACGGCCACATGGGGAGATAGACGCTTCCTGGTAGCGACCCCCATACTGTGGAACACACTCCCCTTGTATATTAAAACAGCACCAACACTCATTGCCTTCCGTAAGGCCCTGAAAACTTGGCTATTTAATCAATAAGTTCCTGTCCTGAATTTTGTGTATCCTAGAGCAACTCATTGCGCCTAGACACCCTAGGGTATTAGTTGCGCATTAAAAATCCCATAAATAAATAAATAAATAAACAATCCACAGGCAAGACTCTAGCAACGATGGAAGAAACGATCCTAGCAATACGATACAGAGACCGTATCACTAAGGTCCTCGAATTGATCGAAGTGATCTAAGTACAACCTGGTTTCTTTCATTCAGACCCATCTGGCAAGATTGCATCATACCTGTGCTTCGATGTCTGCTATGCGGAGAAGAATGCGTGTTGGACGTCTGTCTTACACTACAATCAGCAGTACCAATGGAAATCGATACTTTGCTATGTCCGGTAACGACTCATGCATCGTGTTGTCCCCAGCGGCTACCGATTCTGATGACGGCATTCGTTGAGTCTTCACCACTACGAGTAGGTTGCAGTGAGGTATGAGAGGAAAGCAGCCCCGAACAGGTACAGCCTTCTGTGAGCATTGCTGATCCAACCATCGATGATAGCACTCACACAGAGAATTGCGCAGTAGCAATATTTTCGAACTTAGCCGAACTTTCACCTGATGTGGTAGACCAATTTTTTGCAGGTCTGTCTGAAATAATGTTCTCTCCAATGAATGAGAATAATTCTTAATAAAAACAATGAGCACACAGCGTTCCCTGAACTCTGAATTCGGCCTTCAGTTTTTGATAAACAAAGCTACTGAAAATATTTGGAACTTTTTCCCCTGAAAGCGAAATTATTTTTGCCCATTTTTCAAAATATTTACCTTTTATTTTGGCACATGGTACTCTGCTTAAAGTAGAACTATTCTTAGAGAACAGAGCTTCTATTTTTAGGATACTAGAGACAATACTTTACCTTAGCCTCTAGCACATATACAGCATTTTGTATAAACATGTGATGAAATGGTCTCGACCTTCTTTTCTGTATTCAGAGCCATTTCATGTGTAATTTTTGCAATTCATTCGGCTGATATATATATGCATTTATCTGAATGATGACACTGCTTGAATAGCGTACAGTACAAACACTCATTTTTCGTGTATTTACCTTATACCATTTCAAATGCAAAATATGTATTTTGGGGTGGGTCGGAAAAAACACATGCATCATTGAATGTTTACTATTGCTTAGTTTTTTACTAATGATGGACATCAATCCGTGGAGTGGATGTCGTGTTCATATCTAGGACCCTAATTCTATATTCCCGATTTATGCCCTTGTGAGGTTATAATCAAAAATATCCTGATAAAGGCATAAGAATCAGATTCATATTCAGTAATAGCCCATGCAATCCAAAGCACAGCACGGTTACTCCCATCGACTCCTAGAAAGCACAACGCGTTCTTTAGGAAAAAAACCCTGCTTTTGTTTTGATTTGAACAAGAACTCCTGAAGTCCAGAAAGAACTGTTAGTTCTTAGTGACGTCTTATGTCCAACCTTACGTCAAACCAGGCACCTTCCAGGTATAAAATACCAACAGTTGCCTTAAGCAAACACACAGTGGTTTGGAGCAGAGCAGCCATCTACTTGCCCGAGAGCCCAGCTGATGCGAGTGCCCACGGAAGCCGCCCCTCCTGTTTGACGCACTGAGAGAGACGCTGTCTTTTTCTCCAGCCGAGAAAATCCAGCTCCGGTGTTTCCAGCCTACCCTTGCGGGTTGCTGGAATATCGAGTCCTGAGGAAAGAGATACCAGACCTCCCACATTCTATTACCAAGGTACGGAGCTGACTAAACCCTTAAAGAGAATTCTTGATGCAGATTCTTGGCAAAATAATCTTAACTAACTTAACTTAAACTGCTGCTTACTCATCCCTTCCCATGTATTAGGCTTAGGTCAGGTACACCGGGGTAGGCTTAGTTAGAAGCACCAGTTGAGTACGTTAGTCAATGTATTTATGTATGTATATATTTTATCCATTTTAAAGTATCATATGGCTAAGAAACCATACCAATGCTTTTACAGTATTATTTCATAATACTATTACTGTACGCACTTTACTTTACATGAAGTATTGCAATTGTGGCAATTCACCTCTCCTGCATGAGAAAGAAGACTGCGCAAAAAATAAAACCTTTTTATTGAAAACGCCCGTCTCTCTACTTCTCTGCACTCTGGTGAAACTAAGTATGCACTGCTGACTGAGTGAAATAGCTGTCTATTGTTTTCACACAACTCTTGAGATATACTCTTATTCTGAGGGAGCAAAGTTGTCATGTTTATGCGGTTGTGCCAAAACTGAATCCCTTCTTGTCTGAGCCAGGGGAGGTTGTCCCTCCCTATTCATTTAAGAACGTTTCCAGTGGCCTCTGAGCTAGCTGGCGCAAACCTAAATTAAGTTAAACATAGTCAGTAGAGACCCAGATGACCTCAGTCCTACGTCTACACTGCTGTTTATGTTATTCCAATGTGCAGAGCCTATTGGAAAAATAGGAACTACACTACAAGATAATATTCTAGAAGTAGCCCATAGAACTGAAGGCAGTACTTCAGGGTAGCCCTCAAAACTGGATGCAAAATGCCAGAGTTGGCCCCCAGAACTGAGCACAAAACGTCACAGGTGATATCCAAATCTGGTCATCATACCACAAGAGCCACTCTCCAGAAGTAGACATATTACTCTGGATGTTGGTTCCTGAAGTGGCCTAAGGAAGTGATTGGTCATTGCATAGTTATCCAACTACTGATCTATAAGTCCAAAAGCTGCCACAATGAACACACTAAGATTTGGGCCTATTGGCAAGAAGTCAGAGAGATTACCGTCAGGGATGGGGAGCCACCAAGTACTGGGGAATGGTGACTCTGTGTGTGTGTGTGTGTGGCTCTGTGTCTGTGTGTGTGTGTGTGTGGCTGTGTGTGTGTGGCTGTATGTGTGTGGCTTTGTGTGTGTGGCTCTGTATGTGTGGCTCTGTGTAGATAGCTTTTTTGTAGGTTGCTCTGTGTGGGTGGCTCTGTCTGTGTGAGGGTGGCTCTGTGTAGGTGGCTCTATGTGAATGACTCTGTGGGTGGCTCTGTATGTGTGTGTGGGTGGCTTTATGTGTGTGGCTCTCTGTGCGTGTAAATGCAATAGGTCATGCATTTGCGACCGATTACGCTATTGGCATTGTAAATGACAATGCCATTTATTTAAAGATTAAGCTATTGGCATTGTAAATAACAATGCCATTTATTTATGATAAAAAAAGTCATGAGCATTGCCAATAGCTCTACCTTTAATAATGCAGAGACCATTGCATTGTGAATGCTTGTTTTTTTTTGTTTTACACAGCTTTCGTCTGACTGCGGGCAAAAGAGAAAAAACACAAAGGTGAAAGATGTAGGTAGAGAAAGACGAAAGAAACTTTGCAAAGGGAAATAGCAGGAACCTGCACAAGTGAGGGAAAGGGAGTGCCTGATAGTGGATTAAAGAGGTATGAGGTCGATTGAAGGCTAGGTAGTCTTGGCATTCGGATGCCAACATTTAAAAGCACCGGAGGCGGGTTTCTGAGCAGAGCGTTGTGTACCGGCACTCATTCTATTATGTGAGGGATACACATCTAGATGCCTGGTAATTCTACCCCCCCCCCCTCATTTATAGATAGAACTCCAAGGGTGGGGGTAATGGGCCCAATACCAGAGACTCTTAGTGGGGCCCTCAGTAGTTTATCTCCTTCTGAAGCATGAAAATGCAGTCTCTAGAACAGAGGTGACTCTTATTGTACATTTAACTGTTCGACTTTTCCAGCACACTTATTTTAAGACAAATATAAATATCCTGTAATCTCCTAGCAGTTTGGGGTGGATGTAGAGTGACTACAGAAGGTGTTTTGGAGGTCTTCAGTTTGAAATTGAAAAGGGAATACAAGTAGGGGGTGCATACTTTACCTAAGCAATAACTTCAGGTTGAATCGCACCCAGTTCTTGATTTGTAATGAGAATACATCTCCCAATTCTCATGATCATTCTTAATTTCCTTCCAGCAATTCACCCAGATTTTGTAATTTCAACGGGGCCAGTATTTTCATAAAAGCGCCAATTGGAATATCAAACGTTCTCATAATGAATTCCACAAGAAGGGTGGTTTCCAGTCACAGTGGAGGAGAATCATGGCAGTCATGAAGAGGACAGGGAGCGTTAACCTATTGCAACCAAGATCCAGCATTATTCAGCAATTTCGAATTCATTTTTGGTTCAAAAAGATTGCTTTATAATCTGTTTAACCATGGAAGATGACACATTCACATTGTAGCAGATCTTTTCAAAATGTCGGAATCTTCTGTCCTGTACCTGCCAGTGCTTGATACAACAATATGAATTATCAGTTGTTTTTCTTAGATTTTCAATAAACTTGTTTTATGTGCTGATTGTATGTCTTCAGTGTGTGTTTGTTCAGTATGGCACACAGTGGACCAGACTCCTTTTGTCTTCAGTGGTGTCAGTGTCTTCAGTGTCAGAGAGCGGTTCGTTGGCATTGTGATGTGGGTATTACAGTGTCTGATACCAGAGAAGGGGTCAGGCAGCGAGGCCTCTTTCATTCATTTGGAATCCACAGGATGCCTGCAGGTAGAAAAGCAAGTATCTGTGCCTGAGACATTCTCTCGGTTTGTTACTTCCCATTTACTCTCTCCACACAAGATAATAACAGATGCCAGAGGACCACATACAGAGGAAGGCAGGCTTCTCCTGTACCTGTTGGAAATTAACGAGTAGACGCACAGCAGTCGGTGATGTCTTAAATGAAGGCTAACGATGGAAGAAACAGATGAGGCTTGTAGCGATAAAAAAAGATATAACAGTGACACTGCAGGTAAATGCTTTGATATAGGAAATCATAAGTCCTTTGTAACAATATTTCACAAAAAAGATGCTGTCTTGCATTCATCAAATATATAAAATAATTGAACCACCCAAAGATGGGAATAGCTTCAATAGCTTGGACGTTAATAAATAAACTCCACCAGTGGTAGCCATGTGAAGCGTTTTCGAGTTTAACTCTTTGCTCAGAGATTAACTCTGCTGGGATTACGATTTATTGGTTTAGGGATTATGTATTAACCTCTGTGGAATAGGAATACTGGCGGGGACGGTAAAGATGGTGGTTGAAAAGAAATGCAGCCAGTAGAAGACATATTTTCATACATTTAGTAGCAAAAACAAATGGTATCTGAAGTAACAGTTGTTAACGGATCGTGCAACCGCTGTTTGGGAAAAATACATTTTATTTCAGGGGCAGGAAAAGGACCCCAGCAGGGCAAAACTCTCGTGCCTGAGTGGTAGTGACCACACTTTAGCACATCTTCATACTAAAGGATGTAATTATGCGTTTTCCCAATTTTAAGACCAGCTCCGAACTAATCTTATTTTGAGTGGTATATTCCACCAAACATGGGCTATACTTTTTTTTAGGGGGGCGTCTGTTCCTATCTAGGAACCCATTGAACCAACCCGGACATTTGACCATCGGTCCCCTTGTCATCTAAAATCATCTCTGCCTAGTGTTGTAGGATGTATGAAGTGTGAATGTTTTTTGTATGAATGTTAAGGATATGTTAGTATGAAGTTAGAACCACAATTTAATTGTTGTCAAGATGCTTATTTATTTTTGATGCTAAATTATTTATATTTATTTACAAATGACAATGAATTCATAAAAATAAAAAATAAATTTTGATAAAACTAAACTTGTTATATGATCTGCTTGGGTTCAGGACAATTTCTATAATACAAAGGACCTCTCCTAGGCCATTGACTAAAATAATTGCGGGCAGGTCCCCTTCTAGTGTTGAATTATACTTTTTTTTAGGTCTCGCCTATGAAACCATTGTGCACAATACTGTGGTGTTCGCTCTAGTCTATGAGCGTGTACGCGATGACGCGTCACGCCATAGACTGGAGCGGCAGGCGCGCGCATGCGCAGAGGCACGCAAGGAAAGGCGCGAACGGAGGAAACGGCAGTTGGCGACCGGAGCTTGAGCAGAATAGACGCTTGGCGCCCTTAGCTCATATTTGCATTGTAAAGAAGCAATAAAGCAGTTCTTCACTTACACAGGCTCCGTGCATTAAGTGTGGGAGTAAGGAGGCAACATTACATTGGCGACGAGGCTGGTACCACGAACACCATCGGGCACAGTGGACAGGAGCAAGCACCCTCAACAGCCCCACACCAGCCAGAAGGACAGAACAGCAACAAGGAAGAGCAAGGGGCGTGGCAGCAGCGGAATAGCACAAAAAAAATAAGCCAGCATACAAGATCAAGCATTCAGGTCAGTGCTGCCTAAGGGATAAAAGCCTACGGCCAGCATCCTGGCAACCAAAGGCACCCCCCCCAAGCCAGAGGAAGGGGCGCAGACTGATAACCCCACGCAGGCTACAAGGGATAACACCCCGGGCAGTCCTAGAGGTCAGGGTGACGCGACAGGGAGTGCAGGAGCATCCGGTGTGCCCGCCCAACACAGTGCCCAGGCGGTAGAACCCAGAGGTGAGGCCAAGATGGCGAATCAAGCCTCAGCCCTGATGGCCCCCGTCCCATTTCTGCCCAGACCGGGGGAACCACAGTTAAAATGGGAGGATTGGAAGGAGTACTTTCAAAATTACATTGAGGCACTCGAGGATGAAAATGATGGGGAATACACCCCAGCGAGAAAAAAGAGACTGTTACTCCACAATTTAGGCCCAGAAGGGGTGAGAGTGTTCAAAAACTTGGTGCCCAAGGAAAGGGACGCTACAGAGACGGATGTCTTCAAGAATGCGCTCGATGACTTTTACAGCCATTTCCGCCCGGCGGTTTGTGTCTCCATAGACCGTTATAATTTTCAACAGAGGAAACAAGAGGCTGGCGAATCCATAGACGACTACGTGGCTGCGCTCCGACGCCTGGCCATCACGTGCCGGTATGGTGCTCTACAAGATGAGTACATAAAAGACCAGATCGTTATGCATACCACCAGTAGGGCCGTCCAAGACAAACTATGGGCGCAGAATGAAACTTCACTCAAGGAAGTAGTGGCGATGGTCAAAAAGGCGGAAATGTCTAGACGCGGCGCAGATGCAGCCAAACGGGAAGGAGCATCGAGGCAGATGATTAACAAGATTGACGAGGCGTCACAATCCAGCAAACCTAAGGGGACGTATGGAGACCAGAGGAAAGATACAAAATGGACTGGGAAACAGATGGTCCGCCCCAGCACAGACAGCAAGTTTGCGTGTTACAGATGTGGCAGCACGGTGCATTCGGCTCAGGATAAACGATGTCCCGCGTTCCGCGCCAGATGCGCGTTTTGCGGCCTGGTCGGCCATTTCGAAAAGGTGTGCCGAAAAAGGGGGAAGAAGTCCACGGTCAAGTGCGTTGAATCAGCTATCGCGGACATCAGCGAGGAAGACGACTTAGAAGATGGTGATCTGGTGCTGTGCATTGAGGACCAGGTGCTGGAGGTGACAGGGAAGCGAAGAGATAAGCCTTGCACGGATATGCTTATAGGGGGAGTGAAGGTTCACGTGGCCGTCGATTCAGGCTCTCCCTGGACCATCGTACAAAGATCCATATGGGAAGAAGACTTTGCACCAGTGGTAGGGCCAGACCTAATGCCGCCGGACATCAAACCCATCTCGTATACAGAGAACGCCATTCCCCTGGTGGGGTGTCGAGACTTCACATTCGGATTCAGGGGGAGATCGGCCACATGCACCCTGTACGTGGCGGAGAAGGGCCCATCGGTGCTGGGATGGAGAGACGCAGGGGATCTAGGAATCATACTCAACCCAGGCGGGAAAGAACAGATACTATTAACGGACGAATGGCCACTCACGAAAGAAGAAGACTGGAAATCTGCATACCCCAAGGTTTTTGAGGGTACAGTCGGTAAACTGGACAAATTCGTCCACAAAATAGTCCTCAAGGAGGGAGCAGTACCAGTAGTACACAAAGTCAGGAACATACCCATATCCACAAGCGGAGCGGTGCAACAGGAACTTCTGAGGTTGGAGGAGCAAGGCATCATAGAGCCGGTGGACAGTGCGGAGTGGCTATCCCCCTTGGTGGTGGTCAAGAAACCCAATGGGAAGGTTCGTCTCTGTGTGGACCTCCGAGAGCTCAACAAAAACCTCATTGTGGAGAGGTTTCCTCTTCCCAGGATCGAGGAGATGCTAGCAAGAACAAAAGGTGTCACCCATTTCTCCACCATAGATCTCACGTCAGCGTACTACCAAATAGAGCTGCATCCCTTGAGTAGGAAGTACACCTCCTTCATTACACCCTTTGGGTGCTACCAGTTCCGGAGGATGCCCTTCGGTCTGGCATCCGCAGCGGCTGTATTTCAGAAGCTGATGCATCGGTTGTTCAAGGACATCTCGGGGGTGCAGTACTTCCAGGATGACATTCTGGTGATGGGCTCCACCAAGGGAGATCACGACAGAAAGCTGCACAGAGTCCTAGGGGTGCTGCAAAGCAAAGGATTAACTGCAGAATGGAGCAAATGTAAAATCGGGACTCACTCAGTAACATACTTAGGTCATGAAATTGGCATGCATGGTATCTCACCCAAAGAACAAAACGTGAAGGCCATCAAGAATGCCAAAGCTCCGAGCACCAAGGAGGAAGTGCGGTCATTCCTTGGAATGGCCGAGTATTATAGCAAGTTTGTGAGGCACTTTGCTACCAGAACATACAGAATGAGACAACTTACCAGAGATAAGGCAAAGTTCGAGTGGGACTCAGAAGCGCAATCGGAATTTGACACAATTAAGGATTGCATCAGCCAAGCTGTCCCACTGCAAGGGTACGTCCCCACAGGGAAGACCAGAGTAACAACGGATGCAAGTGACAAGGGCCTAGGGGCGGTCTTGGCACAGGAACGGGATGATGGATCCATTGAAACAATCAGCTTTGCTTCACGCGCGCTGTCCCCGACGGAACAAAGGTACAGCGTCATTGAAAAAGAGATGCTGGCGGTCACTTGGGCCATGGGCAAGTTTCGGCAGTTCATTTGGGGCACAAGATTCAAGCTTCAAACCGATCACAAACCCCTGATCAAAGTCTTGACGTCCTCAGGCCATGATACAGCGACTCCGAGGATAGCGAAAATGACTCTAAAACTACTTGATTACACCTATGACGTGGAGTACCTACCGGGAACGCAAAACAGGGTTGCAGATTACCTCAGCCGGGCTGCCGCGATGGAAGATGCGCCGGAGGAAGCCCCGGACAGAGAGGAGATGGTGGCCAGCATGGAGGACCATGAGACGACGATAAGCTGTCAGGAATGGGCGGCAGCTTACGAACAGGATGAGGAGAAGGTAGAGATAAAAAGACATCTTACGTCCGGCTGGCCAGACAAAAAGAAGCTCACGGAAGGAGTGCGGAGGTTCTACGAGATGAGAGAGGAACTGTCCCTAAGCGATTCGGGAATTTTCATTTACAGAGGAGAAAGGGTCGTGCCACCGGAATCACTGATACCCAAGTTGTTGAAACAACTGCACGAAGGACATCTGGGCATTGTAAAGACCAAAGCACAAGTCAAGCAAATGTATTGGTGGCCAGGCATGGATGTCCACATAGAAAGACAAGTGAGGGAGTGTGGGCAGTGCCAAGGAGCGGACAAAGTGCTACGACCACTCAGACCAGCCTTGGGAAAGTTTGACACCCCACAAAGCCCCTGGGAGAACGTGGCCATCGACATACTTGGGCCCGTCCTGGACAGCAGAGGTGTGAACAAATATTTATGTGTGGTGATAGATAAGTATTCCAAATGGCCTGAAGTGGACATACAAGAGTCCATGGATACGGACACGATACTGAAATTTCTGACGTCTGTGTTCTTAAGAGAAGGTATTCCCAAATGTATCCTCAGTGACAATGGACCGCAATTTGTCTCGGACAAGTGGGCTCGATTTATGAGGAGGAATGGGATTGAGTCAAAACACACGGCAGTCTATCACCCGGCATGCAATGGCCAAGTGGAGCGGTTCAACCGCGTGCTAATGGGCTCTATACAGGCAGCCATCACGCAAGGAAAGGACTGGGAGACCGAAGTGATGAGTATGCTGTGGGCCTACAGGATCACCCCCACGGTGGTGGGGTACAGTCCGTTCCAAGTGCTAAGAGGACGACATCCGTTCACCCGGGACAACGTAGTGTGGAGGGAGAAGACCATCACCAGCAAGTGGTCCCCCGCGGTGGTTCAGCACAACCTGGAAAAGGCCCAGAAGATTTATGCTGCACACTACGACAGGCGACGCAACACGAAGGGAACGGAGCTGGAAGAGGGAGAATGGGTCAGGATCAAACTCCCTATCATACAAAAGAAGGGTGAAAGCAAGTATAGCCAGCCCTTACAGGTCACAGAGGTGCGAGGCAGGGCGGCGCTCCTCAGCGACGGCAAGGTGTGGTCCCAAGACCGCATGGCCAGAGTCAACAAGATAGTAGTGTGGCCCAAGTCCGAGGAGGATGAGATACCGGTGGACTCCCAAGAAGCAAGACCTCCACTGGGGCATAACGCAGAAGACCTGTGGGATGGAGTAGGAGAAGACAGTGAAGCGGAAACTCCCAACACAGAGTCTACCGACAGAGACGGTACACCGACCGGTGTAGTACAGAGAGGAGATCAGAGAGATGGTGAGAGATCACGAGGAGAGAGAGAGGTGGAAGAGAACATGCCGGTAAGACACACCCGCAGTGGCAGGGCAGTTACTGTGCCCTCTCGTTATAGAGACTTTGAAATGAGTGGACATTAGTCACATGTATGGTCACCTCCACGGTGCTCTCCAGGGACTTAGACTGTGGACTATGGACACTCAGTTTGGTTGGTAGAATGTTATCTTGTCAATGTAAAAGGGGGGAGATATGTGGTGTTCGCTCTAGTCTATGAGCGTGTACGCGATGACGCGTCACGCCATAGACTGGAGCGGCAGGCGCGCGCATGCGCAGAGGCACGCAAGGAAAGGCGCGAACGGAGGAAACGGCAGTTGGCGACCGGAGCTTGAGCAGAATAGACGCTCGGCGCCCTTAGCTCATATTTGCATTGTAAAGAAGCAATAAAGCAGTTCTTCACTTACACAGGCTCCGTGCATTAAGTGTGGGAGTAAGGAGGCAACATTACAAATACCAATACTTAGAGTGGGCTTTGGGTCAGGCCATTGCTTGTCATTTGTTCACTTTCTTGTCAGCCTCATTTGATTGCTTCTTATTCGATGCCTTTGCTTCCCCTTCTTGTATCTGTCCCTCCCCTTGAGCACAGGTTCGTTACTATCATTTTGCTTTGCTGACCTGTGTCCTTCTATGGCTAACATCAGGGAACACATTTTTTTCCTCTTCAGCACTCCATAGAAGTCTATGTGAAATAAAACACATCAGGAGGCCTAAAATTCTAACATGTGTGTAATGCAAAAACTGTATGAAGCAAACATCTGATTAGGCAAGTGTTTTTGCCATCTTAGATATAGCCATAACTGCAAAATAAGAGCCTTTTTCAGTGACACAGCAGTGAGAAAGTTCCATTGGACACAAAGCACTAAGAAAACACTGTGCAAGCTGGTCTGAACGTTGCTGATGATAAATAGAGATCTGGTGTTAGCTACTGTAAGTAAGATCCTGAGAAATGACTGAGTTTCTTAATGAGTCTCCTTAGGATTAAATTACCGAAGAAAGCATGTGAAAGATTTAGGGACTGATTATGAGTTTGTTGGTCCTACAGTGGCAGTGGTGGTTCTCCAGTGTCTGCTGTAGGACAGACAAACCCGTGGTGCGACCGCCCACCAGATCAGGAGTTAAATCCAGGTCTAGCGGGCAGGGTTGTGACTGTGGCGGTCTGCAAGGCTCATAAAAGAGCCTATAATGCAAACTGCCGCAGCCAAACCCCCGGCTGCACCTTCCTGTACGGTGTCGCATGCATTGCATGCCACACCGTGCAGGAAGGGAGTGGTGCAAATACAGGGCGACACTACATTTGCCCCCACATGCACCACCTGGGCCCTGAAGCAGCAGTGGGTCCTATTAGGGCCACCTTAGTTGCCTCACTACCACCCTTTTCATGGCAGCTCACCGCCATGAAAAGTGTGGTGGTGAGGCTACTTAAAAAATTGCATATTTCTGCCTCTGACCGTTGCGCGAATGTCACTGGATCCTGGATCCCTGGCAGTCACAGCGGTCCTGTGGTGGTCCGACCGCTGCAGTCGCAATACTGCAGGCGGTCCCGTAGTGCGGTAGTGGTCGGACCTCCACCATGGGTTTGGCGGTCCTATGGACCACCCAACTCATAATCAGGCCCTTAGTCTGGAGAAAGAAGAGGTCACCAGTGGGGGAAAGTAACAACACTTACTATCATTGCCAATATGGGTAAGTATGACCTTGACAAACAACTAAGGGTCTATTTTCTAAAACATTTCAACATTCAAATAAAAAAATATTAAAATAAAGATGTGGCCCAGGCACAGCAAACCCTGGCAGAAACGGCAGAAAATTGGACTCCTTTTCAAGCTGGCTGTGCACAAGTGGTGAGGAAATTTTTTATCATTCACAGTACAAGACAGTCAATGAAACAAGTATTGTCAAAGGCAGTATAAATGGCATTTGCTGGTTTTTGATAACTTTATTGTTGGAGGAACTGCTAGGCCTTCACCAATATTACATTTTTAAAATGGCTAAAAGCAAACATATTTTTGGGTTTAAAAAGTATGCATTACCATAATAGTGTCTTGGCACTGACTGGAATTATGTTGTTGTTCTCCTTGTGAAAGAGCAAAATTCTGTCACTCATATTGAAATTATCCAATGGCTGAAGTGGGCTGTCCTAATACTGTATGCTGTAAGCTATTGCGGGTGGAAGAGAAACGTGAAGTTTATGACACAACAATAGACCAATAGATGAAAAGAGGTGGCTGAAAGACCCTGAAAGTATATATATGTCATCAGTGAGGTCACTGCCCATGTCATGAGTTAAGTAATATGTGAGGTCATAAGCAGTGCATTGCGGGCATAAATTATAGTTAGCTCAGGTAACTATAACTGCTAAATTTCAATAGTTTTGTACGAGTAAAATCTGAGCCTAACTATAACATCCCTTTAACCTTTGTTTTTTCTGTACATTTCTAAGGTGTTTTTATTTCTATTTCCTAACTATAACGTCCCTGTTACCTTTGGTTTTTTAAGTGAATTATTAAGGTGTTAGAATTTCTATTTCCTAACTATAATGTCTGTGTAACATTTGATTTTAAGTGACTTTCTATGTTTTTTTAACTAGTTGTCGAGTTTGCAGAGTGGTGGAGAAAGAGGGCAGGGCCTCCCACCAGCTCTCAGGAATCCCGCTGTGTCGGACTCACTGGAGGTTATAGGAAAGCTTCTTGGCCTGCATGGACCCTCAGGATCCAAGAGGACTTAATTCCCCAACCAGCAGTGAGCCAGAAGACCTGTTTGCAGAGTGGTGGAGAAAGGGGGCATTGCCCCTGAAGACCTCTCAGAAATCCTGCTGAGTGGGACTTACTGGTGGTAACAGAAGGGCTTTTTGGCCGCTAAGGACTCTCAGCAGCCAAGGGAACTTCCTCCCCCAACCAGTAGCGCACCAGGAGGTGCATTTGCAGAGTGGTGGAGAAAGGGGGCGGGTCACTAATGACATCTCAGCAATCCCGCTGAGTGGGACTTACTAGAGGTAACAGGAGGGGTAGTTGGCCCCCAAGGAACCTCAAGACCAAGCAGACTTCACAACTAACTAGTAGTATGCAAGAAGGCGCGTTTGCAGAGTGGTAGTAAAAGGGGGCAGGCCCTCCGGGGACTTGCTAGGCCAGCTTTTAAAAATAATTTGTTACCTTTTATTTAGGGAACAGGCCCGCGTGGTCCCCTTTCACTGGCCCGATTTCCACTGGGACCGCAGAGGGAGCCTGAAGGCCTTTGCGGTCCCTGCCGGCTCCCTGCCTCCTGCAAGAGCCGGCATTGCTTTAAGACATAGGGAGTTGCTAAACATGCATCTCCCTCTATCTAAAAGCAAGTCTGCTCTGTGTCCAGAAGTCAAGAGCATTTTAATGAAGTGAACTGTTTTTTATGGCTTGGCGGCAGCAGTAAAGCTCCCACCAAGTTATAGCAAACTGCTATGTCCTGGGGGTGGGCACCCGTTGCCGCCTTCCCAAAAGAACAATACCTCCATTTGGTGTTGTTTTAAGAGTATGCTATTCCTGAATATGATACTAAATAGAATTATAAACAAAATCGTATGTATTCTTTTGTCACATTTCTTTCCTGTCTTTATTTACTTTAATTAGTAGCCACGGATCACTGCCGAACCTCAAGAAAATATTTAAAAGTGCTTTGTTATATTTGCTGTTAGGAGTATGTATAGATAAAGGCTAGGAGTACCGGCTTTAGATAATTTTGCTTATTTACTGATGCTGCCCACTTCATTATTATATGTGGAAATGTTCTTCAAGTTTTCTTTTATTACTGTTGCACACAGTAATATAAGGTGTGGGGTTAAAGCTCAAGGAATCATGTACTTAAAGACGTTGCTGCTCAGGTTATATATCTTTTTGTATGTCCTTCACGCAACATTTAAACTAACATGTGCAGATAGACCATCTTATGAGGATCCTCACACAAATACGTAGGAGTAATTTTGAGTGTGTATGATTTGCAGTACTTTATTGACAAATGGCACTGAAGGTTGGTTTACTGTCATATGATTGCCAGTGTCTTGGACAGTGGCTGCCAGTGTCTTGATGGATCGTGACAAAGGTTTGCCACTTAAACATATTCTCATTGAGTAAGGAATGGGACGAGTATGGGGTTGGTATTTTAATGGTTTGATTACTTACTGGTAATCATCAACACTCTGATTCTCTCTCCTTCATCGCAGTACTTATGTGAACACCCTTCCACCTGTAACTGTCTCTCTACGTGGGCATGTGCTATGATGGCATATCTCCATCTATTTTCATTATTCCTTATACCAGGGACCACAAATTGTTCCATGGAACTTGATTCAATTTTCACTTAACATGCTCCTTGTTGGAAAATGGCCATCTTTGAAAGGTCACCCCAAACTTTTTGCCTTCCAACTGCTCTTTTTGCTGAATTCTTTTTGTTGGCCTTAGAACTTCGAGCACTTTACCACTGCTAACCAGTGCTAAAGTTCAAGTGCTTCACCCCTAAATATGAAAATATTGGTGAATACCTGATTGCCATATTTGATGTACTAGTAAGCCTGCTGTAAAGTGGTATACCACATATCCAGAGCCTGCAGTTCAGATGCAACTGGTGTGCCTGCAGCACCAATTGTGCCACCAACATAATCAGCCTTTCACACCTGTCTCAGGCCTGCCACTGCATTGCCTGTGTGTGCAGTATACTGTCACTTCGACTTGGCATTTAAAACTATGTGCCATGCCCCAGACCCCTTTTATTGCATTTATGTCACCCCTAAGGTAGGCCCTAGGTAACCCACTGGACAGGATGCTATGGAGCCAAAAGATAGGAAATGTACTTTTATGTTTTGCATGTCCAGGTAGTGTCAACCAGCCTATTTCATTTTTCACTACTGTAATGAATACTCCTCTCATAGGCTAGCATTAGGAATTCCTTAATATACTGTTAAGCTGTAATTCCTGATAAGAGAGGAGTAGCTTTTTCATGTTTCATGTGTTTGGAATGGTAAAGATAAATCCTCATTACTAGTGAAGGTGGACTTAACATTATTCCTTTAGAAATGCAACTTTTAGAAAGTGGACATTTCTCTACTCTCAGCTCTTCTGTGCCTTATAGCCTGTTTCCAATACACATCTGGGTTGGGTGACAGCTGCACTTTGTGCATTCCCTCTAGACAGCCACAAACACAGAAAGGTGAGGCTTATCTGCATTCTGAGCACTCATCTGCATTCATCTGCATTCTGATGGGTCTTCCTGGGCAGGAAGGAATGGGAGACACTGACACTTCAATAGGTAGTGTCCTGTCCTGACACAAAGCACTAATTTACCCACCCCCCCATTCCACAAACAGCCTAGCAGACAGGACTTGGTTGAAAGGGATCCTTTTGCACTTAGGCACCTTTGGGTGTAAGTACTATGTCTCCGACCCCCTAAAATATGATACATCTAGATCTTGAACTGAAACTCCATTAGAAGGACTGCTGTGCTGCTTAAAGGACTCACTAGACTGCTTTTCTGGAAGGGCTGCGTTTCTGCGTGTTGCCCTGCTATCTGCCATTCCCTGGCTGTGCTGAAGGAGAGCTGGACTTTGCCTTCCCTTCAAGTGTTCCCCAAGGGCTTGCTGGTTTGCCTCCTGTTTTCTGAAGTCTCAGGAACTCAAAATACTTCATACAATTCTTCTGGTGCTGGTGGACTCTGCCTTCTGTAAGTCCTGCCCTTGTATTAGGTGCTGTATCTAAGTTCTGGGCCTCAGCATTTGGTTCTGCAGCTGTTTTGCTACAAAACCGACGCATCATCACATTCTTGCTGACTGGAACCAACACATCGCCCTTTAAGGCTGTTCGACAACAGTGGTTTTATAACCCGCGTGGCCCAATGACAATGCTCTGAGTGGCTCGACAACAACATAACCTCATCGAAGTTCAATGAAGATGCAGTGACCCAACTGTGTGGAAAATATCAATGCACTGTGCCCTCAATGTCAAGGCTGTGCTCCATCCAAGTTACTTTCTCAGCTGGCCCAGTGTGGGTCTTATAGCCAGCCTGCCTACCATTGTGGTCAGCCTTAACTTTGGATTTGCACCAGTCCCTCGCAACCTCAAGTAACCTTTTGACCACTAATGACTACTAAGTACTGTTTTTGCTTTTAATCTTTAAAAAAATCATATCTCAACTCCTACTGATTGGATGTTTGTTGTTTTGGTCTTTCTTTACTCAGATAATTGTTCTCTATTTTTCTAAACCTGTGTACATAAGCCTGACTGCTCTGAATCAAGCTACCTGAGGGTGTGCACAGGTTATCTTTTAGTGTGTATCTAGCTTACCCTGACTAGAGTCGTGGTTCCTACCTGGCCTGGGTGCATACCTCAGCCAACCAGGAATCCCATTTCTAACACTCCTCCTTCAGCAGCCAAAATCCATTCAGCTCATTAGAATATAAAAATGTGTGGGTTCCAGCTTGATGGATATCCATGGAATGCCTCTGAAGAGTTTCTAAGGAATGAATAACCAGGCCAGCACAATGGCATCTGTCCTTCAACTACTACAACGCTTACAGGCTTTTAATATATGTAGTCTTCTGTTTATGTGCCACAGCTTACAGATGCTTTCACGGCAGCCACCCAATTAAACAGAGCTCCCTGCCTTAAGTGTTTGCCTGAAGACCCATTTCTTTGTTCTGCCCAGACCTGTCATGGTCTGTCCTCCAACACAGCATGGCCATGCCAGGTTTCATGCACACTCAGGAGACAACACAGATCGCCAGATAGCCACACAGCCATCTGCTGCCGGACAGGAAACATTGCCTTCACTCCCTAGTGTAGAGGCTGCATCAGTGGCACCTAAGAGAGGTAAAAACACCAGTACACTCTGCCCGAAATGTTTTAGCCCCTTTTTAACCACAAACCCTCCTAATTTAATGTCCTGCAACATATGGAAAATGAAATGACAATGTCCTTTTGCAGACAAGCTCATGCTCATAGAGGGGAAATTTTCTTCGAAAAAGTTATTTTGAAACTTCTTTTTAATTAATTTTAATATCACCACAAACCTGAATGGTGCATTCATTTGGCAAATGAGTAAACAAAGTTGTTCCAAATCAAAAGTTGGCTAAATGCAAAGTTAGTCATGTAGGCCCAGTCATGGTGAAAATACTTTTGCCAAAAAACTTTACAAATTATTTTGCATTTTTTTAAAACTTTTTTGCTCACCAACCAACAATGAATGTCTATGTAGGAGTGACCAGTGTAATCAAAATATAGCTGGCCCTATGCCTTCTGATTTGTAGAAAAAAATTTGACTGGCAAGCCAGCATCATCGATTTCTTTGCAAATGCCAACAAGCGATCGCGGTCTGATTCGGAAAGTAGCCTAGCAGAATCCAGTTCACCCCTGAAGATGTGCCAGCACCAGAGAGGATAATATCAAGCCCAGGATCAATCCCACCTTTCCCCCTGAAAGTTGGTACAGCCAAAGACCAAGATGTAAGTTCCAGTTTTGAAAAGGGATGCCTGCTTTCCGGAGTGCTGGGGCCACAATCAGTCGGCTCAATTTAAATAAAAGTATCCATGGCTAAGCACAGACAATGTCTGCCTTGGCTGCAAAATATGCATTGAGGTTAAGCTATTTGAAGTGTCGGTATCACTGGGTGTGTGTATGTCTAAAGAATTTATCAAGGGGAGCATTGCTGCATCTGGTTTAACAAAAGCTACCCAGTTAACCACACTGTGATGAAATATTCATAAGCACAAACATTACGAAGAACATACTAAAGCAAGTGATATCCAAGATGCATCCAAAAAGGAGGTACTGCGGTCCATTATCACATACTAAAAGAGGAATAGCCATGCCTCAACAGTTAAGGTTTTTCGCATTCTTTATTGTTGTGCCCGAAAAATTCTCCCCTTTTTAAACATTCCAGGTCTAATAGGTTTGCAAGTTGCAAATGAGGCAGACCTGGGCAAAATTTTTCATAGTGAATATACTGCAGCGCAGATAACCAATTGTATAGCTAATGAAATGAATAGGAAACTTTGCATAGGTTTTGCCAAACAGGTTCCCAAAATCTCTGTGTACATCAATGAGTCTACAACCCTTTCTTCTGTGTCTGTATTAAACATTTATACCCGTGAGGCAATCAATGGGAAAGAGCCACTCACCTTTATTGATCAGATGTAATGTAAAGTGCTTTTGAGGCCTCACTATTGATATGCCTTGAGAAACATGGATTTTGCAACCAAACTAAATCCTTGCAGAAAATAGGATAGGGGAGTGCAGTGAGGGTGCCAGTGTGATGATTTGGAGAAACTCTGGTGTTTTGGAGAGGCTGTGTTTAAAATACCCCCACCTTGTAAAATAGCACTGCCTATACCACTGGAATGAACTCAGTGTATTGAACACAGTTGATACAATGCCTGGCCTTTATCGCCTGATGATATTTATTGAAAATCGTTATGCTGTGTACCACCAATCTCCAACAAATCAACGGGAACTCTCTGTATATGCAAAAGAGTTAGAAATGGCAGTTCTCAAACTTGAGTGAGCATTTTCAGTTTGATGGTTTACCTCTACCAAAAGTGCAATTTGAGCGGTCCGGGAGTCATACCTAGCCCTTCACAAACATTGTTATCAGTACAGCTTAAGCACATCTTGTGATGCCAAAAATCATTCTACTTTCAGTGGGTTGAGTAAGATCTTGATATCAGCAGGATTTTGCTGAAACTAGCTGGTGTTGCTGATGCTGTTCAAGAAATTGGAATAATTTCTGAATCAATCAATCAATCAGGGTATTGTAAAGCGCGTTACTCACCTGTCAGGGTCTCATGGCGCAGGGTCAGCAGTTCTGTTTAGCTGAAGAGCCAGGTCTTGAGTGCCTTCCAAAAGGTGTCCAGGAAGAGGGTGCATCTGATATCGATCAGGAGCTCGTTCCAGGTCTTGGCCGCGATGTGGGAGAATGCTCTTTCCCCTGAATGCATCAAGTTTTGGCGAGGGTGAGGTTGGAGGATCTGAGGTTCCTTTTGGGTACGTGGAAGTTGCTTCTGTCATTGAGGTATTGGGGCCGGTGTTGTGTAGGCATTTGTAGGTGTGGGTGAGTACCTTGAAAGAGATTTTCTCAGCGGGGAGCCAGTGGAAATTCCGTTGGTGTAGGCTGATGTGCTCGTGTCGAGGGATCTCCAGGACGAGTCTGGTGGCAGTGTTCTGTATCGTCTGGAGCTTGCGGGTTAGAGACTTTTTCATGCCGACGTAGAGGGTCGTTCCGTTGTCCAGTCTGCTGGTAATGAGTGCGTGTGTAACTGTCTTCCTTGAATCAGTGGGGATCCATTTGAAGGTCCTACGAAGGATGTGGAGGGTGTTGAAGCAGCTTGAGGCAACGGTGTTGACCTGTCGGTTCATGGAGAGGGAGGAGTCGAGAATGATGCAGAGATTCCTGGCGTGGTCTGTGGGGGTTGAGGGGCTACAGAGGGCGGTGGGCCACCAGGTGTTGTTCCATGCCGATGGGTGGTCCAGAGGCCGAGGACTTCTGCCTTCTTTGAGTTAAGCTTCAGGCACCTGTTGCTCATCCAGGCTGCGACTTTCTCCATTTATTCCTGAAAGTTGAGTCTGGTGGTGGTGGGCTCCTTGGTGAGGGATGAGCTAGGTGTCGTTGGCAGAGGATACTATGCTGAGGCGATGCTGTCAGACTATGGCGGCGAGGAGGCTATGTAGATGTTGAAGAGGGTTGGACTGTGCGATGAACCCTGGGGCACTCCGCAGTTGATTTCCGTGGGCCTGGAGAGGAAGGGTGGCAGTTTGATCCTTTGGTTTCTACCGGTGAGGAACGATCGAATCCAGTCGAGGGTAGTTGCTTCTATGCCTGCATCGTGAAGTCTGGAGGCGAGTGTGTGATGGGAGCCGGTATTTAAAGCTGCTGATAGGTCAAGTAGGATCAAGGCTGCGGTGTGGCCTTGGTCGAAGAGGGTGCGGATGTCATCTGTTGCGGCGAGTAGGGCGATCTCGGTGCTGTGGTTGCTACGGAATCCAGATTGCGAAGAGTTGAGGATGATGTTGTCCTCGATGAACCTTGACAGTTCTGCGTTGACGGTTTTCTCAGCGACGTTCGCAGCGAAGGGGAGATGCGAGATGGGCCGGTACTTCTTGAGGTCAGTCGGATCTACTGAAGGCTTCTTGAGCAGGGGCCTGACTTCTACGCGTTTCCAGTTGTCGGGGAAGATGCTGGTCTTGAAGGTTGTGTTGATGATGCTTCGTACTTCTGGTGCTATGGCAATGCTGGCCCTGTGATAGATGTGTGGTGGACAGGGGTCTATGGGGGCTCCTGATGGATGCCTTTCATGTTCGAGGTGGTGTCTTCAGTGGTGACCGTTGACCAGGTGGTGGGCAGGGTGGCGTTGCCTGATGGCAGGCTAGGTGTGGAGTCAGGTGCGTGGTCGTTGAAATTGTCGTACAGGTTTTTGATCTTCCGGTGGAAGTAGGATCCGAGCTTGTCGCAGAGGTCCTGCAAAGGGGTGTTGTCTGTTGCTTCACTGGGGGGGTTTGGTGAATTCATAGATGACGTTGAAAAGTTCCTTAGAGTTGCTGCTGATTTTGTTGTGGACGAAGGTCCTTTTGGTGGTTCTAATTTGTTGGTGGTATTCCGTCATAGTGTTCTTGTATGTTGTGTCGTTTTCTGGTGTCCTGTTCCTTCCCTAGGTCTTCTCCAGGCATCTGCATGTGCATCTGGCTCCTTGTAGGTCTGTGGTAAACCAGACAGCTTTCTTGAGGCGCTGTCTGTCGACGTTGCATAGAGGGGCGAGTTTGTCTGCACAGTTGGTGATCCATGTGCAGAAATCCCTGGCTGCAAGATTGGCGTCGGTTACAGAGGTGGGGGTGTTGTGGTTGAGGGTGGAGTTGAGCTGTTCCTCAGTGACTCTGCTCCAGTTCCTTTACGGGGGCGCGGAGCAGGTTTGGGTGGCTTGGGTTTGTCGATGCTGAAGTATACGCAGTGGTGGTCGGTCCACGGGGGTCGCGTGGTGTGGCTGAATTGGATGTTGTTTCCTCTTGCTAAGATGGGGTCGAGGGTGTGTCCTGCCTTGTGCGTCGGTGTGGTGATGAGTTGTTTCAATCCGACGTTGGCGAGGTTGCTTCGTACGGTGATGGAGTTGGGGTCGCTGGGGTTGTCGAGGTGAAAGTTCAGGTCACCGATGAGTATGTAGTCCATGGAAGTGATGGGGTGGGGTGCGATAAGGTTGTTGATGGAGTCAGTAAAGAGGGCCCAGGGTGTCTGTAAATGAGGGTGCAGCGGAGTGTGGAGTTGGGACTGGTCTGGACTTAGAAGTGCAGTTGTTCGGCGGCAGGGAAGGTTTCGCTGGAGGTGGTGAGGTGGAGGGTTTTTGTGCGCGAAGGCGACTACTCTTCCTGGGTGGTTGGGGCGGTTCTTCCTCTGGATCTTGTAACCGTCTGGGGTGGCGATGGCGACATCGGGGGCGGAGGAGGCGTTGGTATAGCTTTCAGTGAAGAAGGTGACATCAGGTGAGAGTGAGTCTAACAGGTTTCAGATCTCCACAGTGTGTCTGTGCATGGAGCACACCTTGAGGAGGATGTATCTTAGGGCGTCGGTGGTGTTGGAGTCCGGGGCGGTGTTGAAGGTCTGGTGGCAGTTGCGGTAGGAGAACTGGCTGTGGGTTGTGTTCGGTGTGGCCTGTTGGCAGTTGTTCTTTCTTCTGAGGTTGAGAGCGAGGAAGGCGGCTGAGTCGTAGCACTGGATGGTGGGAGATCCATGGTCCCTGGCATTGGTCGCGGACGGGTCACGGACGGGCAAAAACGGGCTTGCCTTTGGCACGCATTCGGCACGCCAGCAGCGCTACCACGCAGCAGCTGCCATTATATAGGGAGGGGGGAGGGACGTGCAGCTGGAAGGTGGGAGCGGGGACCGTCCGGGGGGGAGGGGCCTCAGGGGCAGCATTGGTGCGAAAACAGAGGCTGAGGAACTAGGGAAAGTTAAACTAAGGGCAGTAATGAGACAAAAACAAATAAAATTAAATGCAAATGAAAAACTTACTATGGCTATGGAGTAGCAGACGAAGGACAGAGGAGTGGGCTGAAGGCAGGCTGGATCCCAGTGGAGGTGGGCAACATCAGGGACGGATGTATGATAGTACAACGCGATTATTTTGATCGCAGTACTTTACCATGCGGATTTTACAAAGCAAGTCGTTACAATGACTAGTGTTGGAGGGCGCGGATTTAGGATTATACAAATTTTCTATTCCAACACCAGCCCACGTAACAGTAGGGAAGGTGTTGGAATCGAAAATTACAATATTCCTTAACCAACAGCGCCATCCAGCGCAAGTTGTAGTAATGACTTGCGTTGTAATGGCAGCATGGTAAAGGTTGTGCGGTGTAAACACCGCATTGTAAACAACGTTTACCGCAGGGATAAGCACCAGCGGCAGGCAGCAGCCTCTAACCTCATAGGTGGAGGTCAGAGGTCTAGAACAGCACAGCAGAGTTGCTGGAGAGAAAGCCGGCCTAAACCAGAGGTCGGAGGTCCGAAGTACTGCAAAGGGACAAGATAAAACTGCCATAAGCTTACCAGCTCATCAGTCATGCAATAAGGGCAATTAAGAGGCTTAAGGAGTTCCCTGGGACACATAGAAAGGAAGAAGAACAAGCCATTGAAAGTGTGTCTTTTAATGTGGTGCCAATCAGCAACACATAGCCAGAGAAAAACAACCCCCCACCCGTTTTACCAAAATCTGTCAGATAATTTGCGCTCTAGGTTGTATGCACAATCATTGAGTAATTGGTCTGGCATGTCATATCACTCAGATGAATTTCTGACACTTACATCACAGATTGATGTTAGCAATCTACACAATTGACCAAACTATATTGTGAGCCCATGGTATGAAGGTGGGGAGGAACTAAAAAGCCTTTGCAGGAGATTCTCGCTCAATTATAAACTCATCACAGAAGGTTTCAGAGACTATGTTGCTAGTGGTAGGCATGAATCTCCAGAACAACTGTAACCTGTTCTGAGGTCAGTATACACACTACCAGTGTCTTCCAGTGATGGAGAAAGGGGTTTTAGCACCAAAAACCTGATGGAGCAGGTTTTTCGCGAAATAAAACCTGCTTGAATTGAACTCCTCATTGTGTGAATTATTAACCAAATAATGTGAAAATTAACAGTGTCAAACTAAAAGGGGAAATATGAGAACTGTACAGGCGCATGCTGGGGAGGTTAGAGTAGGCCGCAAATACACACGATTAATGCAAAAAATACGTCAAAAGCTGTGAGTTTCTTTTTACTAAACTGTTTGAAAATAATGCGCAAAAGAAAATATAGGTAAAAGCATTCATAGAGCGATTAATAGTGGAAATTTATGAAATCATGCTTGTATTTGTTTTTTCCTAGAGAGTATTTTACTGCTCTGCAGAAGAGGCCTCAAGAGTTGTTTGATTTGTTTTAATTTGTTTATTATAAATGTAGAGAGGAGAAATATGTAATTTGTTCTTCACGAGTTCCTGCTGATGGCCAAGGTTGTATAGAGGAAACAATTAACATTATAAATGGAACGTCCTTGCTGAGCGGAGTATGTGGATACTTGTTCTTCAAAATTGATACATTAGTGAGATGGAGAATGTACACGCCGTGGAAGTGCAATATTCGAATTTCCTAAGCTACAGATTGATGACGTGAGTGGATTAAAGACAAAAAAACTGTTGAAAAGTTAGGCACATCGCGAGTGGTGTGAGAGTAGTGTGATCAGACGCCCCTTGTTTTTGACCAATGAAATCTAATAATTTTATGTGTAATTATACAGTGAGGGTTGGACCTTTAGTGAATCTAGGGTACAACTACTAGTAGAAAGATGGTGGGGCTTAGGCGCGTTTTCCTTACTTTGCGAGAGGAGAGAGCTCTGTTGCTGTTTCCTAATTCTATGGGCTGTCTGTTGTTCTGCTGATCCTGACTCCTTGTCCTTGCTCCTCAATTCTTCTTTGGGGTGCCCAGCTTACTCTCATGGCCAGAGGGTAGTTTTTCAGATTTCTAGAACCTTGCGAGATTGGTTAGTATGATATTCTGAATTTTCATAAATCTAATTTGCAAATGTCATTATCCTTTGGTCTCTACTCCTATCCACTCTCTCATTGCGCTGACCTTTGAGATGAAAAATTGCGATTTATTTTGCTAATGTTTTATTGTATGATGATCTATGAATCAAGCTCTATTGTACTTGATGAGCAACCACATTATTTTAGCATTTTGACTTATAAACAGAGTTTGTCATTTATTAGAGTCAATGATTTAGTTATATGGAAATGATCAGTCTATAGGATGATACTTTTTAGAATTCTGATATTGTTTTACCAATCCCTGTCGATTAAACAAAGATTCATCGGAGAAGGAAGAGGATAAATAAAATGAGCACATTGGTAAGATTGGTTTAAATTCATACAGCGTGGAAGAAACTGTTAGGTATTAAATTGGGTCCAGATGATTAAGATTTGCAAATTCCCAAATGCTGGATCAGTTTCTGGTAGAAGCGGATGGTTTTATTGATCAAATTGGCAAATTAATAGGACAGACATAATAATTTTGGTTATTAACATATTATACTATTGTTATATGTTGTGGTCTGTTGTTGACCTTAAGAAAGACGGGTCGGGAGCTGCCTAAGATCCTGGGATGATATTAGCCTGATGGGCAGGTTTAGTGTGGCATGCACTGAGTATTGTGTTGTCTGCTGGTGTGGTATTAAGCAACAGAAGGATTGTTAATATTGCATAGGGAACTCTGAAGTGAGTAGAGTGGAGATTTATTTGCATACCTTTGGAAAGTGCAGCTGAAGAAGTCCTGATAAATTTCACTTGAGTGAGGGTGGAGTAATGCTGGTCAATATTCCACTAGTAGCGAAAGAATGCTTTGAATGATTGAATCTATCTCTTTTTAGTGGGCAGACAAAGCAGGTTTGTTGTATGCAGTTTCTAATTTTGTTTTCCTTTGGGAAAGGTTTGTAATTTACTGCTGCAATATTTTGTAAAGGGAGGGTCAGTTGTTGGAGTTATACTGACGTCAGGGAAAGCCGTGCTGGCATTGGTCAACTAGTGTGACTCATCATGAAAGGGTGCTGTGCTGTTATTGGTTGGTCGACATGAGCCCGGCTGGTATTGGGCAGCATGAACAAACAGCGTATGTGAAAACACCAAAGAGTCTTCCTGGTTTTGTTTGGATTTTAGCGTAGTGAAAGAAACAATAGGAATTTATTGAAAATGATGAGAACTTCATTTATAAAGGATGAGCCTATGCCTATTAGAGAGGAAATTCTTGTGCCGCCTGATGGTACGCCTGCTTCTTTTATGTCTTTAGAACGAGGGAATCATACGTGTACATGGTTGGAGAATTGGGTGAAGTATACAGAAGGAGATGGGAGTATGGCATTTCCATAACATGTCACTTTCAATGTGAGGATTTGAGAGAATCTGAGATATCAAATGAATCAACTAAGACCAAATTCTAGACCTATGCACGTTTTTGACCAATGAAATCTAATAATTTTATGTGTAATTATACAGTGAGGGTTGGACCTTTTGTGAATCTAGGGTACAACTACTAGTAGAAATATGGTGGGGCTTAGGCGCGTTTTCCTTACTTTGCGAGAGGAGAGAGCTCTGTTGCTGTTTCCTAATTCTATGGGCTGTCTGTTGTTCTGCTGATCCTGACTCTTTGACCTTGTTCCTCAATTCTTCTTTGGGGTGCCCAGCTTACTCTCATGGCCAGAGGGTAGTTTTTCAGATTTCTAGAACCTTGCGAGATTGGTTATTATGATATTCTGAATTTGCATAAATCTAATTTGCAAATGTCATTATCCTTTGGGCTCTACTCCTATCCACTCTCTCATTGCGCTGACCTTTGAGATGAAAAATTGCGATTTATTTTGCTAATGTTTTATTGTATGATGATCTATGAACCAAGCTCTATTGTACTTGATGAGCATCCACATTATTTTAGCATTTTGACTTATAAATAGAGTTTGTCATTTATTAGAGTCAATGATTTAGTTATATGGAAATGATCAGTCTATAGGATGATACTTTTTAGAATTCTGATATTGTTTTACCAATCCCTGTCGATTAAACAAAGATTCATCAGAGAAGGAAGAGTATAAATAAAATGAGCACATTGGTAAGATTGGTTTAAATTCATACAGCGTGGAAGAAACTGTTAGGTATTAAATTGGGTCCAGATGATTAAGATTTGCAAATTCCCAAATGCTGGATCAGTTTTTTGTAGAAGCGGATAGTTTTATTGATCAAATTGGCAAATTAATAGGACAGACATAATAATTTTGGTTATTAACATATTATACTATTGTTATATGTTGTGGTCTGTTGTTGACCTTAAGAAAGACGGGTCCGGAGCTGCCTAAGATCCTGGGATGATATTAGCCTGATGGGCAGGTTTAGTGTGGCATGCACTAAGTATTGTGTTGTCTGCTGGTGTGGTATTAAGCAACAGAAGGATTGTTAATATTGCATAGGGAACTCTGAAGTGAGTAGAGTGGAGATTTATTTGCATACCTTTAGAAAGTGCAGCTGAAGAAGTCCTGATAAATTTCACTTGAGTGAGGGTGGAGTAATGCTGGTCAATATTCCACTAGTAGCGAAAGAATGCTTTGAATGATTGAATCTATCTCTTTTTAGTGGGCAGACAAAGCAGGTTTGTTGTATGCAGTTTCTAATTTTGTTTTCCTTTGGGAAAGGTTTGTAATTTACTGCTGCAATATTTTGTAAAGGGAGGGTCAGTTGTTGGAGTTATACTGACGTCACAGAAAGCTGTGTTGGCATTGGTCAACTAGTGTGACTCATCATGAAAGGGTGCTGTGCTGTTATTGGTTGGTCGACGTGAGCCCGGCTGGTATTGGGCAGCGTGAACAAACAGCGTGTGTGAAAACACCAAAGAGTCTTCCTGGTTTTGTTTGGATTTTAGCGTAGTGAAAGAAACAGAAGGAATTTATTGAAAATGATGAGAACTTCATTTATAAAGGATGAGCCTATGCCTATTAGAGAGGAAATTCTTGTGCCGCCTGATGGTACGCCTGCTTCTTTTATGTCTTTAGAACGAGGGAATCATACGTGTACATGGTTGGAGAATTGGGTGAAGTATACAGAAGGAGATGGGAGTATGGCATTTCCATAACATGTCACTTTCAATGTGAGGATTTGAGAGAATCTGAGATATCAAATGAATCAACTAAGGCCAAATTCTAGACCTATGCAGTACGAAGGGCTTGAGGAATGGGAATATGAACAGTATAAGAGAGAAAGAGACTGGCCTGCAAATAAATATAGAAATACTGTGAGTAGATATTCAGAGGCAAAATGGGATGCTCATATGAAAAGATGGAGAAAGGAAGTGATTGCAGGAGGAGAAGGTTTATATCCGGTTATTATAGTAGAGGATCAAGCTGGAGGAAAGTTGGAAGGTTGAGGTTCCTCAGCCTTCACAAGTGAGACATACAAATATAACAAATCAGTTAAATCTGAATGCAGAAGCTTTATCAGTTCCTGTGACGATTGGTCCCATAGTTCCAGTGTATAATGTGGGCCGGAATATTTCACAAGTGCATGCTTTGACAGTACCTGTTAATAATGTTCAAGTTAATAGTGGTGCTGAAGCGAGTGAGGCAAGAACACTGATTGATTTTACAGAGAGATCAGTGGAAACCCCAAAGCGTGATATATAGATGGAACCTAGAAGATTAGTCCAGAATATGAGAGAAGTGACATCTACTTCAGGAGGTTCAGTAGGACCATCACCAGAAGAGTTAGATGAATGGATTAGAGGGATGGTGTCTAAGAAAGTGAATATGAGCATGGATGTAAGCAGATTTGGAGGAAATGATTCTTGGTACGATTAACCCAGAGAGATTGAGTAAATATCAAGAAGAAGAATTGTTGATTTTGTGTAAAAATATTATAATGAGAGCAAAGAGTCTTCACAAGAGGTTTGCTGAAGTTGCACAAACATATGGAGTAGACATTGAGAAATCAAAAGCTTTGCAAAAGACATATAGATTGGATTTTAGTGATAAAGATTTAGAGAGTTTGAATGCTTCTGGTAAGTGGTTGCAGATTAAGGAGTTGATTAATACATTGAAATGGGGGGTGAATTTGAACATTGGAAAGGCAGATGGGCTATAAAGAAAGAAGAAATGCTTGCAAATAAAGGAGCATAATCTATGTATCCTGTGAGTGAGACAGGGACAACAATGACTGAAATTATATATTCAATGAGAGAGGTACCAGGAGGTGGATCTGTTCACCTTCCATGGTCAAGACAGGATATACTGTCTTTTACAAATGAGTTTCCCAGATTAAGAGAACAACTAGTTGAATAGTACAAACAAGTTGAGAGATTTGTGAAGGTTTCAAAACTACTGTTGAAAGATTTGGAAGGGTTGTTTGACATTGTGGTTCCAGTTAATGTATGGACTGAGTGTAAAATTGCAGTAAATTGGTCAAAAGAGGAATATTCCAGAAATGCAAAGACTGGAGCACCATTAGATGAAGTGATGAAAAAGTATAATCAAGTAATTACCTATTTGAAGGGAAAGGTTTCACTAAAAGAGACAGATTGGGTACAAATAGATAGAACGACCCAGGAGACAAAATAAACAGTGCATGCTTATTATGCGAGGCTTTTGCAGAAGTTTAAACAGTATAGTGGCTTTGAAGGCATAACAGACAAAGATATGGGGCATGTTGTGTACAAGTTTGTGTTTGAAACCAGAAATTCGTAACATGATTCAACAGCATTGGATTTGTTGGCAAAATAAGAGTGTGGATGAAATATTACGGTATGCAAAATATTGTAGTGATGATATTGAATCGAGACATAAGGAGTTCGAAGAGAAATTGATGTGGACACAGATGAAAGCTGCACCGAAAGGTGGACATTTTGTAGATTATTCTCAAACAAGTTTCCAAGGAAAGTGTCAGAATCAGAATAATCAAAATGGTCAGATTTCAAACATGGGAGGTGTCATGATGAACGGAGGTGTTTTTACTCAAGAAAAAGGTAGAGGTAAGAAGGAAGAGATGAAAAAGAAATATCCTTGTCATGCGTGCAGCAAGTTGGGACATTGGAGTGTAAGGTTTTCCTAGAGAATAATTAAATGAATCAGAATTTTAATCAGCAAATGCAGAATGAAGTGAACATGAATCAACAGCAACAGGTAGTTATGCAGGTACAAATACCACAAGCTCCGATACCAGGTGATGTGAATGCTCAAGTACAAAGATACAGTGCGAATGTGGGTTTTCCTACGGGAGAATGAGTTAATAATAGTCAAAATGCACAAATGGCTTCACAATACTGGTTGCAGTGCCAGGAGAGTGATTCAGATACATCTCAATGACGGTGCCTGAGGGGGGAAGAGGAGTGGGTGCTTGGCGCATCGCTAGTGGTAGATCAGTGTGGTCCTTTTGTGGATGGAGAAGTTGAAGGTAATGTAATTACATTCCTTTTAGATATTAGTGCTACCCGTTCCACTGTGAGAACTGTGGAAATCCCTAACCTACCCCTCTTGGGAGATACTATCCATGTTGTAGGTGTTTCAAATCAATTGATTAAAGCTCCAGTGAACAAATCAATGAAAGTACACATTGGAGATTTCAGAGACCCGCATCATTTTTTGGTATGTGATACGAGTCCAGTTAACCTGTTAGGTAGAGATGTGTTATGCAAGATGAATTGCACCATCTATTGTACACCAGATGGCGTACCATTTCAGATGCAGAATCAGGATATTGCGTTCAAATTGATGATAGCGAGGCTAGGGACAGAAGTAAATGATTTATATCCTTTATTTACATCAAAGGATCTGCCTGTTGAACTGAGAGACACAGTGATGACTGATGTGTAGGATTTTCAGGGAAAGACATTGGATTGATGAAAGGACTTGATCCTATTCAGATTTCAGTAAAGCAAGGTGCAGAATTTCCAAAAACGCCACAGTACAAAATGAGTCCTGAGACTATTGCAGGACTAACACCTGTTATTGGCTTAATGATTAAACAAGGCATTTTGAAAGAGATACTAGGGAGTCCTTGTAATTCACAGATTATGGGAATTAAGAAACCGAGTGGAAAATATAGGATACTTCAATACCTGAGGAAGATTAATAAGATAGTGAATCCTTGTTGTCCAATAGTGCCAAACCCAGCAGTGATTCTTTACGAAATTCCTTGTGATGGGGAGTGGTTTACTGTGATTGATTTGCGCCAAGCATTTTTCTCGATACCCTTGCATCCGGATATCCAATATTTATTTGTGTTCCGGTCCGGAGACTATGTTTTGGCATGTTGCCAAGTTCCTCAACGATATACAAAAAGTCCCTCAATATTCAATCAGATTTTGAAAAAATGTTTGGAGTCATTGCTGATGCCAGAAGACTCAGTAATGCTGCAATATATTTATGACTTTTTAAATTTATTTATTTACTTATATAGTGCTAAAATCGACCCCCGAAGGGGTATCTCTGCGCTTAGGACAGGCTATGAGGGCGTATTGCAGTTATAGCAGAATCAGGCGCGGAAAAGAGTGGTCTTGAGCAGCTTCTTAAATTGTAGGTGATCATTGCATTGTCTTAGAAACATGGGTAGCCCATTCCAATATTGAGGGCCTAGATAGGAAAGGGCTCTTCCTCCTAATTTAGCCTTTCTCACTCGAGGCACCACAAGAAGTTGTTGGGCACTCAAGCAAAGAGATCTGGGAGGTACATATAGCGTGAATTTCTCTGAGAGGTAAGAGGTACCCAAGTTAAACTGAGACTTATAAATAATCCAGCAGATTTTAAATTTGACCCGTTAGTGGATAGGGAGCCAGTGCAGCTTCATAAGAAGAGGGAGCGAAGAGGTCCTAGAAGGAGCATTGAAGACCAATTGTGCCGCCGTGTTCTGAACTACCTGCAGTCTGCTGAGCGGGGCATCATTGGCGGAGATCAGCAGGCTGTTACAGTAGTCCAGACAGCTTAATACAAGAGCCTGGACTAAAGTTTTCCGAGTTGAGTCAGGGAGCAAAGGGAAGACTCGACGGAGCAGGCCAATTGTATGGAAACAGGAACCGGCTGTCTGAGCAGCATGCTCTTTCAGGGTGAGGGCTTGATCCAAAAGGATACCCAAGTTTTTAACTGTGTGCTTAGGAGCAAGATGGGGGCCTAGATCAATCGGCCACCATTCTGGTGTCCATAGGGTAGGAGCTTCTCTGAAGAGCATAATTTCTGTTTTTCCCACATTGCACTTCATCCAGTGGGAGATAGCTCTCATACCGTTAGAGGAGGCCAACTGCACAGAAGGGGTAAATGTATCGAATGGAAAGACCAACTGAGTGTCGTTGGCATAGGATATGGGAATAAACCCATGCGTCCTCAGAAGATTGGCCAAGGGAGCGATATAGATGTTAAACAATGTAGGGCTCAAACATGAACCCTGAGGAAATCCCTTGGACAATTCTGTTGGAGCCGAATGATACGGGCCTAAGTTGACAATCTGGAAGCGAGCTGATAGAAAGCTCGCCATTCACTGAAAGGCCCATTTTCTTAGTCCGATCTCTTTTAGTCTTCTGAGCAATATGCTATGTGAGACTTACTTGTTGCATCAAAGATGAAGGAAGCATGTGTAACACATACAATTGTTCTACTGAACCATTTGGCAGTAGGTGGGCATAAAGTGTCACCTGCTAAATTGCAATTTTGTCAAAAATAAATTATATATTTGGGACACCAAATTGAGAAAGGAGTCAGGGAAGTATCACAAGATCAAATAACTGTGATCTTGCAAATGAAACCTCCCAGAACACAGAAAGAAGTGCAAATGTTCTTGGGTATGGTTGGATAATGCAGACAATGGATAAGTGGCTTTTCACTGACCGCCAAGCCATTACAGAGATCGACACATAAAGATGTGATCGGTCCAATTGAACTGGATGAAAAATTCATGAAGGCATTTTAGAGTTGCTAGACTGCCTTTATCGAGCACCTGCATTATGAATGCCAGATTACAGCAAGGACTATTTTGTTGCAAAAGAGATGGTTATGCACTTTCAGTTCTAACGCAAACGCATGGAGCGGCACGCCGTTCAGTGGCATATTTTTTCACCATGTTGGATTTAGTGGCTGCATTGTAACCAGGATGTTTAAAAGCAGGTTGCTGGGGCGTGGCCAAGATGGCAGAGTGAGTGGTCGCACTCTTCGCGAGCTCTCCCGACCTTGAGCCCCTAAGCCGCTAAATAGTGCGGATCTCCCCCTGATCTGCTGCCTAAATCGCAGCGGGAACGAAGGAGCGCCCTCGACTCGCTCGAGGACCCAGCCGAACGCCGGTACTGAGGCAGAGAGGAGCCAGTGATTGAGCACGCAGCGAGGCTGCGCAGTGGCGGGGCCTAGGACGAACACCTCCGGGCGGCGACCGAGGCCTTGAATCGCTGGCCGCGGCAGGTCGGACTGGAGCACCGGTGCCGGCGAGCCAAGCGAGACGCTGGCGGAGCCTTAGCACAAGCCCCTGGGCCCGGAGCACGTCCGGAAGAGACTAGCGGCGGCCCCGGAATGCCAAGACCGGCATTGGCTGCTACGCGAGGCCGGGGACGCGACCTGCGGCCGGAGCGACCTGAACCCCGGTGGCGGGCTCGTCACAGGTGATCCCGACCGACGGAAGAGGGCTGGTGAAGGGCCGCCTGCGACGGAAGAAGCGGCAGGGGGAGAACGTCCTGGACCACAGACTCGCTGCGCACTGGGAGTGCATTAGCCCTGCAATTGGGCCAACGAAGAGGCCAGACGCCATTGGAGGCGCGACCACGTGGGTGGCCTGCCGGCGCCACCGCTTTGAGGGAGAGTTGGCGAGCAACCGTGGATCTGAAAAGGCCCTGGCAGCTGTGGGTAGACACCGGGACTCGGACCAGGTTGTAAGCGGGGGCCCCGATAGGGTGTGGCGGGCGCCCCCTCCCTCCACCCTCCAGACGCAGAACTGAGAGAGCGCAGACCGGGTGCCCGGTGGATGCCAGCTGGACCACGGGAGAGACGGCTTGGCCCCGAGCTTGAAGGACAACACTCCCGAGTCTCACGGGGGAGTACCACAGGCCTACGCAGGTACGGGGGTTCAGCAAAGCGGAGGGACGCAGCGATCGGCAGAGGCCTAGCGAAGGGAGTCACCCCCAACGTACGACACAGGCTGTGGTGGCGTGAGACGGCCAGCGATTTGGGCCGGTGGCTCGAGGCACCCCCAGGGTCTCTGGGACGATAGAGACGCAGTAGGCTCGCTGCCGTGACCTGTAGCCGAGAGAAGCCAGAACACTTGGGGCGGGGAAGATGCTATGCGGTCTCAGGAGGGGATGGAGCAGAGACTGAGCACACAAGGTCCCCCACTACAGCGTGGACGACTGACAGAGGCTCCCGGTCAGGTCGGTGCCCCGCTGGGACCTTGGGCAAAGACTTACCAAACAGCAGCAGGAGTCAGGTGGCCTGGGAGCCGTGGCGGTGGCATCGACGGCCTAGGCCCGCAGGAGCCACGAGATCGAACCTCGCCAGATTGGCTGACTCACCACGTGGCTGGCCTGTGCATGAAGATGCCCAGCATGCTGTGATTGCATCGGGGACGTACACCGGAGAGCAGTGATCGGAGCTGGTACCCCGCTGCGCATGCTGGAGCGGACGACCTACACGATAGAGTCGGAGAGGGTGGCCTCTTCCCGGTGGGCAGCGCCCTTGATCGTCTTTGACTACCGCCTGGACCTAGAGAACAGACGAGGCCTGCACGAGTAGTGCCCACCTCAGCAATGGCTAACAACAGAGGGAACAAGAAAGGGGACCGGACACTTCCAGAGATGATGAGCAGGGGTGCGATGAAGCAGGACAAGGAGCAACACTTCCCGGGCCCTTCAAGAAACTTGGGAGGAGCAGTAGACGGAGAACCACCGGTCTCCAGGTCCTTTCTGGAATATCTCTTCAGCTCCCTAAGGGATGATTTTCAGGCACTGAAACAGGAAGTGGCTGGGGAAGTCCGGGAGGTGCGGCGAGAGGTCGATAGCCTAGGTGAGAGAGTGGCTACGGTGGAAGGATCCGGGCACGCCAGAGATGAGGAGATCACACACTTGCAGCAGGAGGTGCTGCGCCTCCGGGACCAACAGTTAGACCTCCAGGCACACAACGAAGACCTTGAAAACCGGACTCGCCGGAACAACATCCGAGTCCGGGGGGTGCCGTTGAGGGAAGAAGGGGAAGACGTGGCCGGATATTTACAAGGCATGTTCCGGGAAATATTGGGCGAACCAGAGGACTTCCCTATATGAATTGACAGAGCACACAGAGTGGGAATGGCGCGCCGGACCTCGGCGCCCCCACCTGATATATTGGCCTTTCTACCGGACTTTCCACTTAAAGAGCGAATCCTTTGTGAAGCTCGGAAACAGCCATCACTGCAGTTCCAGGGACACCCAGTCGCACTCTACCAGGACTTATCAAGGATTACGCTTCAGAAACGAAGAACATTCAAAATAGCGACAGACTTTTTGAGGTCTCATGGGACGCAATATTCATGGGGTCATCCCTTTCGGCTCATCTTTCGGTGGGACGGCGTCCTGCATCAACTTTGGTCCCTTCAGGACACTTGCGAAGTGCTGGGGATCACCGCGACAGACGACGAAGCCCACACACCTCGACGTAGGCGAACCACCAGAGAGGGCTGGCAGAGAATCCCTGGCCGACGATCCTCGACCGCTTCTGCTAGACCAGACTCGCCCACTATTCGTGCTGGAATGGAAGGTGCTCTACGGGAGGCGGCTGATGACACTGCCCTGAACGACGTTGCACTGACGGCCTGAGATGTTTACGGGCATGGTGCGAGAAGGGGCCAGAAGCCCGATGCACGGAGACACTACATTGAAGGCCAGAAAGAACTCCGGGGGGAGATCGACATAGCCCTCACTGAAATTCAGGTTTGGGGGTTCGGGGAGGGGGGCGGCGGGTGGGGGTGTAGTGGCTGGACATCCACTTAAGTAAACTTTACACAGACTTGTTCACTGAGGACTGGACTGGGACAATGGGGCTTCTGACACAGTTGGCAGGGGGGGTTGGAGGGGAGGGGTGCTGCTGGGGTAGTTGCGGGTTGGGTATGGGGGGAGGCAGTTGGAGGGGGGGTCGGGGAGTTTTGGGCAGGAGTTGGGGAGTTGGAAGGTAGGGGGGGGTCGTCCAGTGCTCTATGCAGGTTCTAGTAGCTTTAATGACGCTCATGCACCTTGCCTCGCCCGAGCGGGACATAACGCTTTCACTTACACCATCTCCTATGCCTCCTGATACTTTTAAGATAGTGACCCTGAATGTCAGGGGTTTGAGCAACCCGGTCAAGCGGCGGGCAGTGCTGTCTCTCCTGGAGAACACACGTGCAGACGTGTGTCTCCTGCAAGAGACGCACCTACTGCCACAAGACACACATAGGCTGCGCTCACATAAGTTCCTGACACAGTTTTTCTCTTCTTGTTCCACTAAGACGGTGGGTGTGGCGATTCTGGTAGCCAGACACTTTAAAGGGGACATCCTTCACAAACTCGTGGAACACAAAGGTCGACTGTTAGCATACCGGTTTAGGATTGGAGGAATCGCTTTCACGGTCGGATCCCTGTATAGTCCTAACGAACAGCAGGAGCGATTCCTGCAATCCGCACTTGTAGATGTTACCGCTTCGCAAGACAGACACATTATACTCGGAGGAGACTTTAACATGGTTTTTGACTCGACTGTGGACAGATCCGCGCAACGCTCCCCGCAGGTCGGGGAGTTCTCCGCCGGATGTAGGGCACATTTGTCGGAGGTAGACTTACTTGACCTCTGGTAACACATGCATCCAGCAGACAGGGGATATTTGTATTATTCCCATGCACACAAAACGTATGCGAGGCTGGACCACCTCCTGGTCACGTCTCCGGTGCGGGCATTGGTCTCGGGTCAGACATGGGAGTGATATCCTTATCGGACAATGCCCCGGTCTCCGCCACCCTGTGTCTGCCGCCGGCGGCTAGTCTTCCTAGAACATGGCGCCTCCGCAACACCCTGCTACACAGGAAGGCAGTGGTGTACCGCATCGAGTGTGCGATCCGGGAGTATCTGACCCACAACGAAAATTCTGACACCACCCGGGCAACGCAGTGGGCGGCCTTGAAAGCAGTCCATCGGGGGGAATTCTTGGCAATCTCCTCTGCTGAAAATAAGGAGTGACAGGCCAAGAGGGAAGGACTCACCCAACGGGTCCGCGAGCTGGAACAGATGCATCGCAGGACAGGGGCCCCCCGAATATGGCGGCAGCTTAAGGAGGCGAGGAAACTCCTGGCGGCACTGGATTTAGACCGCGCGGAATATGCTGCGCTCCGATTGTGCCATACCTATTATACCGGTGGAGACCGTTGTGGCAGACTACTGGCCAATAGGCTCCGAGCAGCGCACCAGAGTCAACTGGTGAAAGAGATCTCTGACTCCACAGGTGCGGTAGTGATGGAAGACGCACACATAGCGGAAGCGTTACACAGGCTCTACGCGGATCTCTATGCTGGTGACCCACCGGATGAGACGGCAACGTCCACATACCTGGACTCGGTCACCCTGCCCTCCTTAGATCCCTCGCAGGCGGAGCACCTGGATCGGGATATCCGAATAGAGGAGGTGATCTCTGCCATCGCCAGGCTTAAGCATGGCAAAGCGCCAGGCCCGCATGGATATACCTCGCTTTTTTACAAAACATTTTGTACGACACTAGCCCCAATTCTCACCCGCCTTTTTAACTCGTTCGCTGACCCGGGGGCCATCCCACCTGACCTCCTGCGGGCCTCCCTTACGGTTATCCCCAAACCTGGGAAGGACCGGAAGCACTGCGGATCCTACAGACCGATATCCCTGTTGAACGTGGATTTGAAACTTTACACGGGGATCCTAGCAGCCCGACTAGCCCCCCACGTTCCCGGTCTTATAGACCCAGATCAGGCTGGTTTTGTTCCGGGGAGGCAGACGGTAGACAACACCAAGAGGATCGTCCACCTTTTGGAGAAAGCCTCCCGGATTCCGGGTGAGAGAATGATGCTGGCGGTAGACGCTGAGAAGGCGTTCGACCGGGTGCACTGGCCTTTTCTTGAACGGGTACTGATGAAGGCGGGCATAGGAGACAAGTTCCAATCCATGATCCTGAATTGCTACAGGCTACCGACTGCGGTCGTTTGCGTGAACAGTTATAGTTCAAGGAGCTTCAACATCGAGAGAGATACCAGGCAGGGATGCCCGCTCTCGCCCTTGCTCTTCGCCCTTTATATGAAGCCATTTGCCCAACGGGTGCGTGACAATCCAGCGGTGACGGGGGTGCGGTTTGGAGGCTTCACACATGCTATAAGCCTATACGCGAACGATGTCATTCTATCGCTTGACGAACCCCGGACGGCCCTGCCGGCCTGCATTGAGGAGCTGGTCTCCTTTGGTGCGGTCGCGGGTTTTAAAATGAATATGGGGAAATCGGTGGCCTTGGACATCTCCCTTATGCCGACTACCAGGGCGTGCTTACAAGACCAATTCCCCATGCTTTGGTCATCGGAGGTGGTGCCCTACCTAGGGATCCAGTTGGCCCCCAACTTACCGGCCATGGTGTTGGCTAACTACTCTGAAATAGGCAAAAAGATCTGGGAGGAGTTGGGGTGCTGGAATCGTGGCACCCTCTCATGGTTAGGCAGGATAGCTGCTGTCAAAATGACGGTCCTGTCCCAGGTGCTTTACTTGTTCCGGGCCTTTGCGCTTCAGCCCCCAGTTGGGTGGATCCCCAACTACAGGCGGACCTCTCGCGCTTTATCTGGCAAGGCAAAAAGCCCAGAATGCGCAGGGCTCTTTCTATGCTGGCCCCGGAGGCGGGAGGACTGGGAATACCGGATCTCCGCAAGTACTTCCAAGCAGAACAGTTGCGCTATCTGGTAGAATGGAGTAGGTGGGAGTCAGATAAGCACTGGCTCTTCCAGGATCAGGCGGTAGCGGGCCGGCCCCTACAAGAAATCCCATTTCTGCGTCGGCCTCACCTGCCTAAAAACCTGTATGCCTCCTTTGTCACAAGAGTTCCCCTGCGGGTCTGGGACGCCACCAACCTCGCATATAATCTCACCTCGTTCCCATCACCACTTACACCGTTGGTGGACAACCCAGACTTTAATCCGGGGATGGGGAAAGGGGCCTTCACGCACTGGAGACCGGCGGGGTGTCGAGCCCTGTGTCACATGTATGGCCCAGAAGGGGTCGCCCCCTTCCAGCAATTTCGACAGGAATTTTCACTCCCTGAAGCTGAGAGACACCGCTATATGCAGGCTCGCCACTGGGCACTTCAACCACAGGTACAGGAGACGGCCGATAGACAACTCCTACCGTACGAGAAATGGCTTCTGACACGCACATCAGATTCGAAGTTGATCACAGATCTCTATAGGCTACTACAGCCACCTTCTTCACACCTCTATAACCCGGGGAGGGAACGCTGGGAACGGGAGTTGGGTAGGACACTGAGCCATAAAGAGTGGGAGCAGATATCCTATAGGGCAAGGCACTCGGCGTATCACATGGACCTCACTGACACGCTGACTAAGGTCTCTACCTACTGGTACTATACACCGGAGCGGGTTCACGAACTAGACTGTAGCAAAGAGGATACCTGTTGGAGAGGGTGCGGGCACCGGGGCACACTGACACACATTCTATAGGACTGTCCGCTTCTAGAATCCTACTAGAAGGAAGTGCTAGACGAAATTGACTCCCACTTTAGCATAGAATTGCCACGCTTTCCCGCGTACACCCTGTTGGGGCTCCCAAATGGACTGATGTACCCACTCAGATCACGCAGGGGTAGACAAATAGCCATTGCACTAGGATCAGCGGTTCAGAACATCTTGATACATTGGCGCACTGCCAAGATACCCTCCATCACGGGCTGGCTCCATAGATTATGGCACGTGCTGGGCATGGAGAAATTGTCACTCACCGTAGCGGGGGATATAGAGCAATTCAATGATCTTTGGCAACCATTCCACTCCTTGCTGCTCACAGAATTTAAAGAACTTACATGTCCCAAATACCTCCGTCTCTTGCGGCTCACGAGCCCAGCGGCGCCAACCTCTTGAATGGACTGGGGATTCACTTCACCCGCAGACGGCGACTTGGGTAGATGACTCGGAAATGACCTGTGCACTGGGCGACGGGAGGGGCGGGGAGGGAAGGGAACCTGGGGGTTGGGGAGTTGGGGTTGTGTGGGGGAGTTTGAAATGGGAATGTCATTTAATACCACGACAATGCATATCACTCAATGCCGTAGCGGACTGGCCCACGACCGAACTGCACCTGATAGATGTACGCTGTGGGCGCGGCCTTGTCCACACGGATACGATGCCTCATACTTTTGTATGTTTGTCCATGTATGTTGCGCTGAATAAAATACTTTAAACCTAAAAGCAGTTGCTGCTACTTGTGAGAGTTTGGAACAGAGTGAGTTGATTGTGATGGGTACATCCATTGGAGTATATGTGCCGCATTCTGTTGAGATCCTGCTGATGCGAACTCGAACACAGCATCTTACAGTAGTCGGTTAACAAGTTATGAAAGAGTGATTCTGGGAGCGGAGAATGTGACTGTGACAAGATGCACAAATTTGAATGTAGCTACATTGTTACCAAGTCCAAATTGTAAGGAAGTGGTGGACGAAGACGATCATGAATGTCTGGATGTGACCGAATTGTGTACATAACCATGGCCAGATATAAAAGGCACGCCATTGACTGAATCTGATTGTCTAATGTTTGTGGATGGATTTTGTCTGAGCAATGAAAAAGGTACTCTACGTTCTTCATATGCAGTCTGTACAGTGGCTATGGTCCTTGAAGCTTCATGCTTAAAAGGAATACATTCAGCGCAAAGTTCTGAATTGGTCGCATTGACCAGGGCATGTATAATTGACAAACATCTGTGGATAACCATATTCACTGATAGTCAATATGATTTTGGGGTTGTTCTTGATTTTGGACACAATTGTGGATGCAACATGGATTACTGACATCATCAGGTTCACCAATTCGGAACAGCAATCACATAAAAGAGTTGCTGGTTGCATTACAATTGCCCAAAGAGATTGGAGTGGTGAAATGTTCAAAACATAAATCTGTAAATGATTATGTTACCAAAGGAACCAATTACACAGATCAAGTTGTATGTTTTTGTGCTCAAAATTCAATTTTGAAAAACAATGAAACCAAAAAGTCTGATACAAATTGTCATCTAATGTTTTTTTCTGTGGAGACATGGGAAGAAATTAGGAAATTGCAGGAAGAAGCTAGTGAGGAAGAAAAAGAAATTTGGCGCAAAACAGGTTGTGCACATAGGGCGAAAGATGAAGTGTGGGTTTATACAGACGGAAGACCAATAATTCCAGATAGTATGTTGTCACAAATGGCAAGGATGTATCATGGTCTAACACATGTAGGGAGAGATGCTATGATCAGGCTCTTTAAGCAACCATGGTATAACCACACGTGTAGGGTCATAGATGGCAGACAAAGTGCATTCTCCCCCCACCACACTGCATGCTTTACAAGGACCCAACCCCACATCAAACTCTGGAGTCGTACTTGATTTTCTGCAGTGTGCTGCTTGTTTATTAAAACTTAAGTTCTCCGGTCAATTACCTCATTGACCCACCAATCTCTTTATTTATTCGTACATATTCCAATACAGTATTTAAGAATAAACTTGCACTTATAATACAATATATACATTCACCGCCCATTCCACTGGGCCTTTTATTTGACTTCAGGGTTGCGCCAGCAGGCCACAATCCAGATCACCTGCCCCTTGACGTTAACCCCCTTCTGGTCAACAGAGCCGCAGGTGAGGAAAGCGCCCACTTGGGCAACCAGAGGCCTCTGGGGTAGGGCTGAAAAGCCAAGGCCACCAGCAGGTCGGCCCCAACTCTCCCGCCAGCCCAGAGTCCATACTGATTTAGCAAACCTGTTCAGAGTTAACTGTCTCTAGACAAGAAGTTCCCGTGGTATTCTTGTCCGGAACCCCGCTATTGCCCTAATTGAATCCTTATTAATAGGGATGGGTGGGTGGGTGTCTTCTCTTGGAGACGTCCGACTCCTGGATGATCAGCGGACAAAGAGGGGGCCTCTAGGCTGGTCGCGGGCTTTTAAGCCTTGCGCCCTACTAACACTTCCGGGGCGTACCTCGACCTTTGTTCCCATTGGTCCTGACGCGGCGCTCACTTCCGGGTCACGCAAACCGGAAGTGATCCGGCTCCGGGTCGGCCCTTTGGCTGCCACTAACGACGCCATTCCCCGAAGGGGTTGGCGCCTTCCATAGATGGCAGACAAAGTGCATTCTCCCCCCACCACACTGCATGCTTTACAAGGACCCAACCCCACATCAAACTCTGGAGTCGTACTTGATTTTCTGCAGTGTGCTGCTTGTTTATTAAAACTTAAGTTCTCCGGTCAATTACCTCATTGACCCACCAATCTCTTTATTTATTCGTACATATTCCAATACAGTATTTAAGAATAAACTTGCACTTATAATACAATATATACATTCACCGCCCATTCCACTGGGCCTTTTATTTGACTTCAGGGTTGCGCCAGCAGGCCACAATCCAGATCACCTGCCCCTTAACGTTAACCCCCTTCTGGTCAACAGAGCCGCAGGTGAGGAAAGCGCCCACTTGGGCAACCAGAGGCCTCTGGGGTAGGGCTGAAAAGCCAAGGCCACCAGCAGGTCGGCCCCAACTCTCCCGCCAGCCCAGAGTCCATACTGATTTAGCAAACCTGTTCAGAGTTAACTGTCTCTAGACAAGAAGTTCCCGTGGTATTCTTGTCCGGAACCCCGCCACAGGACGAGGAGCTTACTGGCGGACTCGGCCTCCCCCCCCTGCGCTCAAGAGCTTCGGAGACGGCCCCTAGCACAGTTTCTATAAATATCTCCATACCCGCCTCCGACAGGTGGACTCCGTCCTCTGCGTATAGCTCCGGCCTTTCTGCCTGAATTAATTTATGGCGAATCACTTTAATACTCGATTTTTGCAGGATTTCCGCCACCGATTGGTTCAGTCTTTTGACAGATCTGTTTATTGCCTTCATGGGTGCGCCCGAGCCCACACGAGTCTCGGGATGACTTCCGACCATAGTACTATAGCTTCTGGGAAAATGTTTTTGATTGCTGCTAGGGTAGAAAACAGGGACTCCTTCACTTCTCTCCTCCTGCCTGGAATCATGTCGTTGCCTCCGCAGTGCAACACGAATACATCTGGCGAAGGCATGCCTTTTGCCAAAGCCGCTTTTACATCCCTCGGGACGTCCGCCAGGCGCTGCCCGCCTATCCCCACCCAATGATGGTCACAACCTCGTATCATGGTCACCCTGTCCATGAGTGTCTTTTCGAAGTGCGCCCCGGCCCTGCGAAGGAAGGAGTGGCCACACCAACAGATTTGGGTTCTCTTAGGGGGGGTACCTAAAGTAAATATGAAGAGTAAATGTGAAGAGATACAGTCAGCCGATTCTCACAAAGGGGGCGCAAGCTAAAGATACGTCAGACTAATTGCGGGCGGATATAACGTTCGTAACACGCTGATTTCCAACGACCCAACCTCTTGATTACCTGTTCGGGTAGGCCTAAGCCAGCAGCCGTTGTCGCTGCTCCAATTCTAAACGAATGTGATGTAAAATCGGCCGGATCAACTCTGATCCGTGCCAAGGTCATTTTAACTACTCGAGTGAACTGGAACCTGGTAAGTCGTAACCCATTCTCATGAATCAAGAGTCTATCATCGGCTCCCTGGGGCCTGACTTGGAGAAATACCCTCAGCAAGTTGACCGGACAGAAGGGCTCACCCTCTACTCTACCCAGTTGTAACCAGGTACCTTTACCCAGCGGATCCGTTTTCGATCTCCGCACCCTCATCCGCAGGACACCTTTGGACTCGATTATATCAGAGCACTTCAGACCCCCTTCCCTATCGGATTTGGACGACAGAAGTAATTCTGAAATTCGCAGCGCCCCACAAAAGGCTAAGGTATAGGCCACCCGGAACAGTTGCGTCTCATACTGGGAGAAACAAACGAACGGCAGAGCTCCTAAGATTTTAATCAATTTTTCTACGTCTATCGGCCTCCTAGAATCCTTCTCCCCGGGCGCTAGGCGCTCCCAACCTCTCATTGCTCTTCTAACTCTCTGATCTTTTGTCGGATCCGACACCCCCCGTAGACCCGCATAAAATGCTAACGCCGACAACTGTCTTTTCATGAATGCTACCGACTTCTCTTGCTCTTTCTGCTGCACGATGAAGCCTAATACACTCTGGGGGGCAAAGATGTCCGCTACACCCACACCCCTCAGGTATGCCATATACGAATCCCATGACCTCTGATACATACTCTTAGTCCTTGGAGCCAAGGATGCAGATATCAACTCGGCGGCTGTGGGGCACCAAACTTCCATAGCTCCGCTGGGAAGGCTGACATTGACATCTCCGCCTGGGGCCAATGCTCCCGGAACTCTGTTAACTTAAAACGAGACAATGCATCAGCCGCTTTGTTTTCTACACCTGGAACATGTTTCGCAGTGAATTGGACATTATGGCTCAGGCACTTCAAAACCAATTCTTTCAACAGCCTGAGTACCCAAGTACAGGTAGCCCTCTGGCTATTAATCACCATGACTACGGACATGTTGTCCGACCAGAATACTATACTCTTGTTTGCCAGCAGATCTCCCCACAAGTGCAAAGCTACCACTATGGGGAAAAGTTCAAGGAAGGAAATGTTAGTAGTCAGGCCTCGCTCGATCCAGTCATCTGGCCAGCACTGCATACACCATTTTTGACCGAATATAGCTCCGAAACCAATACTACCTGCAGCGTCGGTGAACAGCTCAAGATCCGTATTAGAAGAGCAGGCTGCTCGCCACAACACCGTGCCATTGAAGTCCCTCAAGAAACTTCTCCAAATCATAAGATCCTCTCTAACTTCAGCTGAGAGCCTCACTCTGTGGTGTTTGGCCCGCAGTCCAGACATTGCCCTCGCTATACTCCTAGAGAAGGCCCTGCCCATAGGAATGACCCGCAGAGCAAAGTTCAGTTGACCCAGAAGAACTTGTAGCTGATGTAAGGTTACCTTCCTTGCCCCCAGGCAGCCATCAATAGCGGCCCTAAAGGCATCGACCTTGACTTTTGGGAGCCTGCACACTCCTGCTGTTGTATCAATCTCTATGCCCAGGAAGGTCAAACACGTGGTCGGGCCTTCGGTTTTTTCCGCCGCCAAAGGTACTCCGAGCGCCTCAGCCAAGCGCTGGAAGCCCAGCAGGGCCTTCCTGCACGACTGGGAACCCTCGGGACCCATGAACAAAAAATCGTCCAGGGAGTGGACTACAGCATGTGAGTTGTCCGAGGCCAGAAACTGCTCAACCGCCCATTCTAGGAACCTTGCAAAAGTCTCGAAAACTGCACAGGCAATAGAACACCCCATAGGCATGCACAAATCCAAAAAATAGTTACCGTCAAATGTGAAGCCCAAGAACCTGGTGTCGTCCGGGTGCACGGGCAGTAACCTAAAGGCTGATTCAATATCGGCTTTAGCCATTAGGGCTCCCTCCCCAAATGCCTGCAATTTCTCAATAGCCGTGTCAAATTTGGTATACTTCACCGAGCACAGATCCGGGTCTAGCTTATCGTTTACCGAGAGCCCTGGGGGACTCGATAGATTATGGATCAGACGAAATTTACCTTCCTCCTTTTTTGGAACTAGACCCAATGGGGAACAAACCAGATTATGGGTAGGTGGTTCTGTGAAAGGGCCCCCAACCCGCCCCAATGCTACCTCCTTCATAATCTTCTCTCGAGCTGCCTCCATATTTCGCAACACTGAGCTCTGATTGCGAGGTGGGACATTGGAAGGGGGGGCTGAAGACGGGATACGAAAGCCAATTGTAAAACCATGCAGTAGGAATTGAGCCTCCCCAAGATCATCGTACTTACTGAGGAGGTGTGTCAGGACATGCCGTTTAATTGGAGTTGGTAGCTTTGTCAGGGGTCTTAGTTGGCTTTCCTTTTGGGGCACTGTGGCTGGCCTGTTCTTTGGGGTTACCAGTTTTCTTAAAACACCTGATCTCGGGATTAGAGGTACCCCCGCAGTAGGAACAGCAGTGTTTGAATTTACACGCGACCCCCCTGGTACACTCATTTCTATTAAACTGCCAGCAGGCCTGTTTTTTCTCACCGACCCCTTTGTCAGTCCGAAAGGACTGGCTCTGAGTTGAGGGTACCGGGGTAGGCGTTGAAGGGGTGGAATAGAAGACTGTATGCCACAAATTAATCTCCCGCTGGTCCCATGCTATACCCGGGTGAACTGCCTTCATCTGCCTGAACATTTTATCGTATTTTAGCCACCCCTGGCCTGGAAACTCTGTTGCCGCACCATGTATCAAGGATATATAGCTCATCATTTGCGGGCCTAAAACCGGATATTTCTCAAGCATAACAGCGGCATATATTGCAAATCCCGTGATCCAATTCTTCATGGACCATTCTACCCATGATTTCTTCTGATTGTAATCTCCCTCCTTTCCGGCTTTGGGTTTTCCCGCCGCCACCCCCGCATTGATAAGGTCGAACACTTCTATGTATTCGCCCCTGAGTATTCTGTCCTTCATATCTGCTGGCACATGCCAAGTTATCCCCGCGGATGGCGATAAGGTCATTGAGGAAGAACCGAACATTAGAGGGCTGAAAGCTAATAATGGGGAACCAGCTGGTTGCCCCCCAAACCCTCCATGCACCTGGCCATTAGAGGGACCCGCAACATCCACTAAGGCATTCGCCATTGAGCCCTGACCTGGACCCCCTAGATTAGAAAAGGCAGTCATCGCTAAGGGGGACCCGTGAGCTGTGTAGGCAGGAAACATTGAGCTTACCGGGCTGCTACCTATCGCTTGGCCATGCGACCCATATAATTGCATCCCTGGTAACTAAGCGACCCCCCCGGGCTGAACCCAAACTTGCGACACTCCGCTACCTGGCTGTGCCACTACTGGCGGTAACATACCGTGCGGACCGGACCCCCCCACAGAAGTGACGGGGAACCCTCCTATCTGCGTAGGCCTAGTTGCCTCATACTGCCCCTCGGCGTCATCTGGGTCGTTATCTGCGCCTAAGTTCGAATCAATTGTCTCTGGCGCCTCCTCCTCACCTGGTGATACTGGTCGTGAATCCGTCGGCCTAGACCGCTTGCCTCTTGCCGAGCTTCTAAGCTTTTCTGGGGTCTGCTTCGCTCTTTTGCCTCTCCCCCTCTCCTCCTGAGAGTTCGCATCTGCTCTAGCCCCGTCTCTTATATTCTTTAGTACCCAATCCATGCCTTTTTCTCTTGTGAACTCCAGCAGTTCCGTAAAGGCAAGGAATTCCTCATTCTTGGCTGCGGGTTGTTTACCCTTCGGTACCTTCTTCGACGGCATCCTGCACTTAAAGAAAAACGACGTTAAAAACTTATCGAGAAACGCAAACGACTTTGTAGGCCCACCGCGCCGCGGATGGGCCCGGACCCAGGGAATCAGATGATCGAGCGCCAGCGCTCGCCCTCCCCCCGGACACGAGGATTTACCGCGACAAAACCCCCCCCCCCTGCAAACAATATTTAAATCAAGAGAAATAAGCACGAAAGCTGTAAAGATAAAGAAATCTAGCACACACTGCAAGGCCCGCTAACCTAGACCACGAGTCGGATTAACTCTCGCTGTATACTCCAACGCTATGCTCCCACAATGTCTTCTCTTGGAGACGTCCGACTCCTGGATGATCAGCGGACAAAAAGGGGGCCTCTAGGCTGGTCGCGGGCTTTTAAGCCTCGCGCCCTACTAACACTTCCGGGGCGTACCTCGACCTTTGTTCCCATTGGTCCTGACGCGGCGCTCACTTCCGGGTCACGCAAACCGGAAGTGATCCGGCTCCGGGTCGGCCCTTTGGCTGCCACTAACGACGCCATTCCCCGAAGGGGTTGGCGCCTTCCATTGCAGAAAGTCTTTGCCAGAGGTGCATAACTTGCCAGCAGCAAAATGCAGGGAGAAAAACTGTTGTCAGTTGGGGACGAATGGGAAAAGCAGCACGTCCATTACCCGACTGCACACAGACTTTAAAGAACTGACCACATGTAATAGATTGATATATGTGTTGGTAGTGATTTGTCTGTTCTCTCGTTGGGTAGAAGCTTATCCAACAAGATGAAATGATAGTCTAACAGTAACTAAATTTCTACTAAGAAAGTTCATACCGAGGTTTGGATTTCCAGTCTCTTTAAAAACAGAAAGAGGAACTCATTTTAACAATTAAATAATTTGGATGATTTGTGCAGCATTGCAAATTGAGTAAAAGTTGCATTGCGCCTATCGACCAGAAGCTTCAGGAGTGGTCGAGCAAATTAATGGCACTTTAAATCAAGACTCTTGAAAGTATGTGCGTCCACAGCACTAAAATGGCCAGATGCTTTACCCTTAGTTCTGATGAGTCTGAGAAGTATTACTGATAAAAAAAGACTGGATTATCGCCCCATGAAGTGATTAAGGGGAGAGCAATGAGGCAGCCAATAGTTCTAGCAAATCAACTGATGAATATAATTGATGATCTAGTGCTGGATTATTGCAAAGGATTGGCTGATGTGGTGCGTTCTGTGTTTCATCAGGTTGAAGAAGTTGCAACCACAACACAGCTAGAACAAGCACATGACCTAAGTCCAGGAGAGTGGATTCTGGTGAAGAAACATGTGGGAGAATCATGTTTGGAGCCACGTTGGCATGGACCATATCAAGTGATACTGGTGACAACAACACCAGTGAAGTGTGGTGGCTTACCAAATTAGATACACGCCAGTCACACAAGAATAGTCCCAAGTCCACTTGAAAGATCAGAAACAAATTAAAGTGATCAAAGAAATGAAGATCAGGCTGAGAGTCAAAGAGAGCCTGAACAAAGTTGAATAAAGTGGGCACCAGCTACTGGGTCTCGTGATACTGTTGTTAATGTCAATGGAGAAGAAAACTTGATTCAAGAACACGCGCAAACAAGAAAAGAAGCAAACAAAAGAAGTTTTGAATCAAGTCTTGAATCTGGTGATTCTGTGCAAGTGAAGAAGGCAAGAAAAGGAGATATATGGCCAAAGGGAGTGAAAAGATTGAAATGCACTCTGAATAAAAAGGTTCAAAATACAATAATAAAAGTATCGAGACAAACAGAACAAAGTGACTCAGAAGAAGATACAGTTCAGAGAACGAAAAGAGCAAAAGTTCAGAACAATAAATACACAGCACCTGAATGGACATATGTGATGGCTGAAGCGGCTGAACACACAGATCACTGTGGGGAATAGACTGTTCAGAATCGAGTCACAAAACTGGTATGAGCCACCTTAAACGAACTGTCTAAAAAATTGGGGTGCAAAAGATTAAAAGATCACTCTGAAGAGGGCAAAAAATCAAGTTCAAAATTGAGCTAAAGGCTGTGAAGAAGAGAAAAAAGAGGGGTGAAGCAAGGAGGCTAAAAAAGTGCTTGGATACAGTACACACTATTTTCCTTTTTAGCTATTTTTTTAGTTTTAGTTTACATTTTTGATTTTTCTAGAAATGGCAAAGGCAAAATTTCAAGAGACTGGATATCAAATCCAAAGTTTAAAACGTAGATGTATTAATTAATACTTGCTTTATAGGTGTTTTACTACTAATGTTTGTTTGGATAACACTAATTTGTGTTGTGCCTTATTTTATGTGTTCTACTAAAGGTAATATTACTAATGATATGGTGAGTGAAAAGGTAGATGTGAAAAATCTTAAAGAAGAACCACAAACTAATTTGAGAAAATAACAGGTGATAATATATATAACCAGGATAACTCTATTAATGATCTTTCGTTAAATGTTTTTACTAAATTACTGTATGAATATGTGGATACTATGGATATGAGAGATTGTTACGTGTGCATGCAATTACCTTTGTCTTTGTCTGAGGGGGGTGACTTATCATCACCTTCTTTTAACATATGGAGTTTTGTGTAGTGTATTAACAAATTTGTTCTGTGAAAAAGGAAGCCGGCAGTAGTTCTATTCAAATTATGATTTAGTATTTTCTGAAGTGCCTATTAGAAAGAATAGGAATAAGGGGAATAGTGGGAAAAATGCTGAGTACTTTGGTGAGTTCTTTCATACTACCAAAACAATAGATACTGTGAATGCACATCGTAATAATTTGACTTGTAGTTTGCATCAGTAAGAAATTGAGTTTAAAAATTTGGTGGAAGATAGAAGACAGAGCTTTAAGGAAAAAGTTGCTGCGCAGAAGTCCCCTATACCTCTTTGGGCTTTTAGGGAAGGAGATTACAAAAAGGGTGAGACATATTCTGCAATGACTCTGGATTGGCATCATAGGGGGAAAGCTTTGCTTGCTAAGAAAGAAAACTGACTTTAACAATTATTTCATTGGTTCTAGTGACTGTGACCATATTTTCCTAATCACAGGAGGTTGGGGAATAAGAGGTGGTACTGATCCTGTTTTCCATGCAATATATTATGTGTGTGGTAAGAATGCCTATTATAGGTTGAACTGTGGTGGCAAAGTGAGCTACAGAACGATGATGGAATCAACCCAGATCTGTGACTGGGGGTGAGTGTCTGAAAAGTGTCAGCGCTCCATCCATCATCTCCTTGTGTTTGCTTTATTATAGGTTGCCTGCACATTGGTATGGGTGTTGTTATATGAAAATTGTTTTTCCAACGGTTTATCGCTTAGATAAAAGTCATGGAACCAATGAAAAGAAGTGTGAACTAATACGAAATAAAAGAGGAATTAATGCTGCTGAGATTGTGGGGGATATTTTTGGAGCATTGATACCTTCAGTTGGGGTAATTTTAAATTCACATAATATTAGAAAATTGTCCACAGTGGTTGATCATTTATCAACAGACACTGCTGGTGGGTTCTTAATGATTGATACAGAAATGGTTGCTATAAGATCAATGGTCTTACAAAAATAGACTTGCTCTTGATGTATCACTTAGCAAAAGAGGGCAGAGTCTGTAGTATGTTGAACATTAAACAGTGCTGGACATATATCCCTGACAAAAGAGCCTGGAGGGCTATATTGTGAGAAGTTGGCCTGATATATGATGTCTCCAATTCTGGGGGCACCTTGTATCAGTCCAAACAATCCATTATGGTGATGGTTGTAAGTCAACCTTATAGACAAGCTATCCTAAGGGTAGCATGGACTAAGCAGCCTTAAAGGCTTAACTCAAGAGGTCATGTTAAGCAAGCTGTTTTACCAATCAAAATCCTGTAATATCAAATGAAAGGACACCACACAAGTTATATATTATAAAAATATATGTATTTATTACTATAATAATCCTCTGTACTCTTTATGAGTGCAGAGGCACAAGCGTTTAAACAAAAGCACAGTTAAACATATAAAAGTTGCACAATTATGGATGAGGCCCAGGGGCCAAGCAAACCATATATTAAAAAAGTGGTATAAGAGATACCAATCGAACAGTGGTTAGGCCTAGGGCCTAGGGAATCGCTGGGATCAGTCGGGACTAGCAATGCTGAAGTCGGGAAAAGCCTGTGGGATTCGGGTGCAGCGCTTAAAGCACACACATGCACCAATGCAAAGTCAACGGTGTGTAAAAGTTAGAAAGTTACTGTTAAAGGAGACTTCCGCTTAACCTAGAAGGACGAAACTTTAGACACATACACTAGAGGTGTGTACCAGTGTAGGAACACCGGCGTTGCTGAGTTACCTCACCCACAGGAAGCGGGTGCACAGGTGCGAAGTAGTGTCGGGTTTCGCCACGCAGGTTGACGGTGCTTGGAGCTGAAGATGCTGCAGGCGTCGAGAAGAGAAGTGTCCGGTGTAATCCAAGGGTGGATCAAAGATATAGATGATCTGAAAGCAGAGGAGACAGAGTCTGGTTCACTCAGCAGTGACCCGGGTGGAACCAGGAAGAAACCAGGCAATGTCGGCCGCAATCAGGTCGTTGACGGGAAGCTTGTCTCCGCTGCCACGTGGACTCTGGGGCACCAAGGGCGTCCAGGAATGGATCACGAGCTGTCCCACGCAGGTTCTCGCTGTCGGCGGTGTTGGCTTCTGGATTGGAGCAAACAACCCTTGGCAAGCGCAACCCACCCAGGATTCAAAGATCGCTTAATACTCGGACCAGGAGGGTCAGAGCAGGTGCTCCTTTTCAGGGGAGTGAGGGCAAGTCTGGAGCAACCAGACTCACAAGTTAGATTTCAAGGTTCGTCGGCACAGGGGCCACAAGCCAACGGGCAAGTGCCCGGGCCAACGCGTTGAGACAAAAGATGCAGAAGGGCCCCACGCAGCACTCGGTGAGTGTAGAGGAGTGAGCTTCGGTGCAAGAGAGGCTCATGGCTGGGGCTTCTCAAACCCCAATGCACAGCTTCGAGGGTCACTTGTGGGCCGCGCGGTCAGGGTCTCATGGTCTTTCCAAGATGGCGGGCCCCACGCTTCAGGTCGCCTCCATGGGTCTCAGCTCTGCAGGAACTGTGGATCAGGCTGTTAGAAGGCAGGCATGCTGGGTCTTGTTGAACTCTGTCGCTCGAGTTCTGGCGGGAACTGCAACAAAGCAAACGTTGAGGTGCTGGATGGTGCCTGTTTGCACAGGGTGGTCACTCCTTGACCACAAGGGAGATTCTTCAGTCTTCTACGTCGAGTATGATGTCGAAGGGTCCAGAGTTTTGTTTCATACGTTTCAGTCAGGATAATCTGAGTGCGTTGGCACTGCTCCCATTCTTATACCAATCTAGGGGGCTGGATCACCTGTAAGGTCCCTCCTATGGGTGGGACCCAGGAAGCGGGTGGTTACACCCCTTTCCCTTTGTCCAGGGTCGCGCTGGGACTGGGGCTGGAGTGCCCCAGAACCGGTTTGACCGGATTATGCAAGGGGAAGCCTTGTGCGCCCCAGGCAGTGTCTGGTTTCATTCAACCCACCCTGCCCCAATACACTATCTCCTGTCTGGGGAGGTGTAGCACCTCCCTGCGACAGGAAACCCTTTGTCCAGGCCTCCTCTGCCAAGTTTCGGTCAGCAGCAGGAGGTCAGACACGTGTCGGTGGCAGCAGCATCCATTTTGTGATGCTGAGGCTCTTTTAGAAATCAACCGCATTTCAGCAAAGTAACATGTCTTCTCCCTCTAGAAGGTTGGAATGCTATCCCCGTCGACAGGACTGTTGAGGGGATAGTATTCCAAATCGTATGACACCTTACACGACATGTTTTGAGAAAGCCAAACCAAAGTTAGCACATAACCGCAATGGATTATAATGCACGTAAGAGTATATGGTATGGCAATATCCCGGAACAGCTAAGGGAGTTGTTCCCGACAGCTGCAGACAGGCTCAGCTCATGCTAGAGCACCATCTCACGTAAAACCAAGCATTCTGCCACCAGGATTGATAAGGCCTGCCATAGGAGTGACTTATAGGTTTATATGTGTCCAGATATAGGTTTAGATATAGGTATACTATATCTAAGCAAGAGGTGATTACACCAACTTGCCCCAGCTGAGTGATCAGCCAGTTGTGTCAATTTAAGAACCAGCCAGGGGTGGCAAAAGCTATGCTGCAGCCCCTGTAGGCCTTGGATGCACCTATGCCCTTGGCACCTATAGTGCACTATATAGGGGCTGACAAGGTGTCCAGTACCAATTTGGATATGCACCTAAGGTACATGGAGTCCATTTTAAGGAGAGAGCAGATAGCCTGGGGCCCTGATTAGCAGGGAACCAGGCCAACTAAGTCGAAAACCAGCTAAACACAAGGCAAAAAATCTGGGGTAACCATAGTCAGGTGTCCACCTTCCTACATATATCAAAAATAATACACATTTAAGGGAAGAGTTAACTGAACTGAAGGTTTACGGTGCTTGGGAGAGACTTGCTAAGGGTTTCTCCTCAGTGGGTAATTGGTTTTCTACTTTTGATAATAGCTTGTTAGGGAAAATACTAACGCCAATAGTTGCTGTGGCTACACGGATACTAATGTTGGTATTAATATATGTGTTGCAAATTTAAGAAACAAACACTAGATACTAAAAGAAGAAGCAGAAAGAGGAAGAGAGAAGAGATAGAGCTAGAAGACAGCAGAGGAAATTACTATGAAAAAGTAAAAGATGAAGATGGAGTTATGTTGAAACAGAAGAAAACAACTGCTTTCTAAGTAGAAAAATATGATGACCATCAGATTTTCGGGTTAGTTTTTATGATGGCTTAAGTCACCATCAAAGGGTGGATTTCATGGAGCAGGCTTTTCGCGAAATAAAACCTGCTCGGATTGAACTCCTCATTGTGTGAATTATAAACCAAATGGTATGCAAATGAACATTGCCAAACGAAAAGGGAAAAGATGAGAAGTGCGCAAGTGCGTACTGGGGAAGTTAGAGTAGGCCGTAAAAACACACGATTAATGCAGAAAATAACAGTCAACAGCTGTGAGTTTCTTTTTGCCAAACTGTTTGAAAATAATGCGCAAATCGAAAGAAAATATAGGTAAAAACATTCGTAGAGTGAATAATAGTGGACACTTATGAAACAACCATGATAATAATGCTTGTATTTGTTTTTTCTTAGAGCGTATTTTACTGTTCTGCAGAAGAGGCCTCAAGAGATGGTTTTTTTTGTTTTAATTTGCTTATTAGAAATGTAGAGAGGAGAAATATGTCATTTGTTCTTCTCAAGTTCCTGATGATGGCCAAGGTCATGCAGAGGAAACAATGAACATTATGAATGGAACTTCCTTGCTGAGCAAAGTATGTGGACACTTGTACTGCAAAATCGATACATTAGCGAGATGGAGAAATTTACAACCTGTAGAAGTGCGATATTAGAATTTCCTCTGCTGAAGATTGATGACGTGAGTGGATTAATGACAAAAGAACGGGGGGACAATCAGCTCCATCAGTGACCAGAGACCTTACCTGCTGGCCCGCCGAACCGGACAACTGCTCCTGGGTGCCATACGCTCTGGTCTCGCCACTGCTGTTCAGCGCCATCTCGCGCCTGGAGACTACAGCTTCCAGGGAGCTTTGTGGGCACTTCCTGCTTCCTGCCCTCAGCGCGCCCGGAGGCGCTATTAAAGTGCAGACGCTCCCCCGCGTCAGTGGCCAGAAGAGGCTGGGCTGGGCCACCCCCCTTGGCAAGCCTTCCCACCCTCACTATTGTCTCCTGGGATTTCAACCAGGTCAGTGATAAAAGTATACTTTATTGCTCAAATTATTGCCACATAACAGCTTAGACTAAACGCAATCATGGGGAAAAGGACACCGGCAGTACCCAGGCCAAAAGACGTGCACAAATTGGCTCAGCCAACCACCACCACCCCGCGGCCAAGTTTGACCGCCATTGACAAAATGCTCGAGAAGACCATCAATGTTGTTGCTACTGCCATTCAGAACACTGAAAGGCGCTTTTCGCTTCCATCAAGCCTGCCCCCTCTCCTTCTGAACCAAGATAACTCAGTGGACTCTTTACTTGCCGCTTCCTATGCAGGGCTCCCAGGCACAGACTCTAATGAGAACTGCATAATTGTGGACACGGCCCCACCGGCACATTATACCCCAGGCAGTAGGTTATCATTAACACCCACCATGCTCAGGCCTGATATGAACATTAGTCAAGACTCCTGCGCACTATTGGTAAACGATCAGCTACATTTAGATGGTAATGATTCATTTGCGGATCCTGACACATCAAACACTGAGGGGGACAAAAGTGATAATATCCCTGTGCGAACCCGGGGCCAAAAAGCTAAAAGAAAATTGAAGCACCTAGACACTGAGTTATCGCCAAAAACACATAGAAATAAGGGTGGGCGCAAGCGAAACCGGAGGATTCCTGCCCCCGTAGAGCGGAAAAGGGATAAGGGGGAAGACCAACTTATCGGAACAGATACCCTTGCCATAGAAGCCAGAGTAGCATCGGGGAACGAAGGATTCTGGGGGAGGATGGAGACATTATTGTCCACCCTTTTAGGTCCAATTAATCAACAAATCCTAAACATGGATAAGAGGTTGAGAGTGTTGGATGACCATGTAACAAAATTGGGCACAGGGCAGACTTTAATAAACAAATCTAACGCGGGGACACTAGGTGGAACCAAGGCTAAAAATAGCGGCGTTAATACTAACACAAATACAGTTGGCCATAATAAATCAACTCCAACGATGCCCGCACCAAGCACAAGTAAAAACCAACCCCTAGCTAAACATGCCCCTAATCTAAACACGACTAAGGTAGCTAGCGTGGAAGGGACGGATCTTAACGCTGATAAAAGCAAAAGGGTCCTAACCCATCAATCTAAGAATTATGCCCAAAATCGCCCCACAGTTCAATCCGAACCTAACATGACAACCAACACAAGGAAGATCCCCACCCGCATCAGCCTGCCGCCTGAATGCGGGGCATACGTGCTGGTTTTGGTCAATGTGCCCAAATTAAAGAATGACCAAGAGGAAAACCATACAACTCTTAAAAACAGGATTCTCCATTGGATATCTTTAAATTGTAATTTCCCAATGGAAGGAGCAAGGGAGATTATTCAAACACAAAGAGTTGGGTGGGTGGGCCCACTGAGAAAAAGGTTTGAGGGGGACTGTGTAGTTATAAACTTTAGGTCCCCTCATTGGGCTCAAAAAGTCCTTGCTAATGCGCCACTACCCTCACCGTGGGAATTTAATACGACCTTGCTTCCCCTGGGTTACTTTTATAGGCATCTAGCCCCAAACTCTAATCTCATGATTAACCCGGCTGTGCGTCATCAGGATCCAAATCGTGGAATCAGGGATTATACCCATCTCACCAACTGAATCATGATTTTGGTTTAATGAATGGCCCAGCTCAGCGCCATCAGGCTACATTCATGGGACACCCGATGTTACACCCACACTTCCCCATCATGCCCCCGCACAACTATAGTGAGAGGCCATACTTAAGTTCTAATTCAAACTTGAATTTACGTCAGAATGAGTTGAGGCCCCTATACAACATCCCAACCTACAACTGGTTCGAACATGCCTTCTCAAATTTAGAAGATCAGGACTGACTGGGGATAAGGGGAAGTAACATCGGACATCAAGATGAAAGCAATGATAATGAGGAATATTTACCCCCAATACCAACCAATACAACTCAGGAAATATCAGCTCAACACCATATTACCACACCTGTAACTACACAAGAGGTTTTATCTCCTATACCAACTAACCCTAAGCAGAGTACAGTTACGAATGTCAGAAGCAAACCAATTAGACATACCAATCACTCTGACTTGTCCATTCTTAGCTGGAATGTAGCAGGGTTAGAGCCAAGACTGTCAAACCCACAATGGGTTCAGTTACTGGATGGTAAAGACATTATTATGTTCCAGGAAACATGGGCTGTGGAGAATTTATATATTGAGGGTTACCATGGCTTTAGCGTGACAGCACCCAAGCCTGATTCAGGACGTGCAGTGGGAGGCTTGTTTATTGGCATCAGGATACTGGCCGGTGGTACAATTAGAGACCTCTCAAGAGGAAACCCGAACATACAGATTGTAGAGTTCAAGCGAAAGACCCGGATCTATCTAATCAATTTTTATAACAATAATTTTATTCTGTAACTAACAAAAACTTTGAAGCACTCTCTAAGACTTTACGGAATTTTTAAACCAGTTTAGAAACTGGGGAGGAAACAGAGATTCTAATTGGGGGGGACTTTAATGCGAAAATCCCTAAGAATTGCAGGACTGAGGATAGAAATCACTCAGATCAAGCTGAACGAAGGGGCACTGAATTAGCTAACATATTAACTGAGTATACTCTCAGCAGCGTTATGGACACAAGCCACACTTCTAGTATACTCCACGCTCCTACTTTCAGAGGTCGGGATTGCTTCTCTACAATTGACTTTATTTGTATGTCCCCCCACTTATTAGACCGTGTGATAAAATCTACAGTGGTAGAAACATCGTTTGGTGATCACAACCCCCTGACTGTGACCTTAAAATTAGGCCCTAGCCAGGTATACGCCAACTTAAATGGCGCAAGAGATATTACACCCACGGGTGACGGCTTGAGTCTAAAATGGAGGGAGTTGATAGCGGGGCAATACTGGAAAGTGTAAATAGGGAATATCCCCAGCTAATTAATTCTTGCCTAACAATGGATGAGCACTGTCATAGGATAATTGATGATTTCGGTAAACTGTGTTTAGCAATAAAAACTTCTTTGTCAGTTCCACTACCAAAAGAACGGAAAGAACCCAGGTGGTTTGATTCTGCCTGCTCATTAGCAAACAGGGAATTGTGCAGGGCATTAACCACTAAACCAAGGCGCTTAATGGAGGTACAGGCAGCCAGTAAGTTTTATAAACTTAAAATAGCTTAAAGGAAGGCTGCATTATTAACAGAACAATGGGAGTCGCTGGTTGGGAGCGCCAATTTGAAAAGCAGCGGCCCCTTTTGGTCAGCTGTTAGAAAAATGCGAGAAATGGGCAAACAACTAACCCCAATTAGCTGCAACATTACCAGCAACTCTTGGGAGGCCCATTTCTCAAAAATGTATGCTGCTCCACCTGAGGAATTAACTAGCTTTTCCCCTGGTCAGCTCCACGGCTTAGAGATAGATCTCTATGAGCTGGAGATAGCCATCAAAGAGAGCCTTGGAAACAAGGCTCCAGGTCCCGATGGACTGCCCATAGATATAATTAAGCACAGTCCGGACCTATGGGCACCAATCCTCCTCAATGTTTTTAATAGCCTCCCAACAGTACCCATGCCCACTTCTTGGGCTAGCAGCACCATAGTTCCAATTTTTAAAAAGGGCGAGAGGTCGGACCCAGTGAATTACCGTCCGATTTCTCTTTTGGATAACACCTTAAAAATGATGGGGCGAATAATCTATAATAGGGTGGTAGAGTGGACTGAAGATACGGGTCCATTGGACCCGTGTCAGATGGGATTCAGGAGCAAGGTGGGGACGGTCGAGCAATGCTTGAACCTGAAACTGATTATTGACAAGTATAGCGTTGCCCGATCGTCCCCTATCTACCTTGCGTTCATGGATCTTTCAACTGCTTTTGATCTAGTGAATAGATCTAAACTATGGGCAATTCTTTTGAATTATGGACTGGACAAGGTTCTTGTTAATTTCCTGGCGTACCTCCATACCGACCTCAAAGCACAAGTTAGGATTGGGATGGGTGGAGAAGTTTCTGGACCCATTAACATTGGTAGAGGGGTAAGACAGGGGTGCGTTTTAGCACCCCTGTTGTTCATTATTTACATTAATGGCCTGGCCAAAGCTCTAAAACAAGTGACTAGTGATGTACCAATTATCCAGGGGCAACCACTGCCAGTTTTATTATACGCAGACGACGCGGTCCTTATGGGACGAACACCAAATGCCCTTCGCCTACTTGTTAAAGGTTTTGTACAACATGGAGGGCTTCGACCTGCGCGTCAATTTTAAAAAATCTTTTATTATGCCATGTGGACCCGGGAAACGAAAGCTCAATACTATACATATAGGGACAGATAAATTAGAATCCCGTATTTAGGTTTAGTTTTCGCTGCGAACGGCTCATGGAGTGGGCATAAGGCCCATGCCATGGGCAAGTTCTCGAAAGCCACCAATTCTATTCTGAGTTTGTCCCGCCCAAAGAAAATAGCTGCCACTAGAGCTATTTTAAATTTTTTAAGTTACAGTGCCTACCAGTAGCCACATACGGGGCCGAGGTTTGGGGATTGAGAAAAAACCTAGTATCCAGCGAGAAGAAGGTCGATTTTGCAGGAAAATACTGGGTGCCCCAATTTCATCCTCTGAATTGATTTGCCACGAGGAACTAAACCTCCCCTATGTATGTGATTTTATTAGATCTAGACGAGTTATTTTCTGGATTAGGATCTGGAGGAATAACTCAGCCACTTTAACGTAAAACATCATAAAAGACTGTCTTAAATGTGACCATGGCATGTCGATCCCCTGGCTTGCGGGAGTCCTAAAAACACTGAGAACCGTGAACAGGGAAGATCTTTTCTCCGATCCAAGTAGGATTGAACCTAAAGATAAAATTGAGGTCAAACAAGCACTGTATGCACTTTATAACTCCGAACGAATGGAAAGGGAAACCCTCAAATCAACTTTTGTGAGTTACATGAGGAATGATCTAAGTAGAAGAACACTTGTACCATACCTCACCCTACCCATGACTAACTGGGAGATATCACTGCTGTTTCGGCTAAGGGCGGGCTCAGTAACATTTTTGCTGGGCTTTCCCTTGGGCTATCAGCACACAACAGATTACAATCCATGTCCGTGTGATGGTATCAGTAAACAGAATGATTTGCACTTTCTATTTTTCGGTAAATTTTACTTAAAATATATTAACTGGTTTTTAACTCCTTATTTTAGAAAACAAAGACCCCTTTCGTTAGGGGAGTCTTATTCAATGTTACTTCCCCTGGACACAGATGAACTAATTTATCGCACTAGCACTTTTTTGAGACTTATAACACGTGTACGTAAAATGATGGAAAACCCCTGAAAATAGTCTTATGAGAACTGTATAAGATTTTTAACAACTATGAACTTTGTAAACCTGTATTTGTTATGTAATTGAATTGTTTTTAATGTGGTACTTTTAGGAATTTTATGAAATTCGAATAAAGGTCCTTTGAACTTGAACTTGACAAAAGAACTATTAAAAAGTTAAGCACATCAAGAGTGGTGTGGTCAGACGCCCCTAGTTTTTGACCAATTAAATGTAACAATTTTTAGTGTAATGATACAATGAGGGCTGGCTTTTAGTGAACCTAGGGCCAGATGTAGGTAGCCAAATACCGGTCGGTAACGGCCTAAAATCAGTAAAATCGGCCGTTACCGACGGGTATAGCGAAAAAGAGATGTAGGTGTCAAAAAAATACTGAATCGTTAAATATGAATCGGAAAAAATGCCCATCGAGATGTGGGAAAGGCCAAAAATACAGAATTCATTGAAATTCGGTATTTAAGAATCGGTATTTACCATGGACTGAAAGTGGGTGGTAACCATGTGCATGCTATAAAAAAGGGCCTAAAATGCAACAGTGTTGGCAAAATGGCGGCACTCTATGTGATCGCGAGGAGGCGAAGGCTACAGGCTGCAGGTCTGAGGGTATGGCAAAGGGAGGAGCAGGTGTACAGGCAGAGGATCACTCTGTTCCAATTGACTGAGCCTGAGATACTCCAGAGGTACAGGCTGCACCCCACAACCATCATGGGCCTAATAAGGGACCTCCACCCATACCTGGATCACCCAACACCCAGGGCCCACGCCATTCCACCCCATGTCCAGGTGCTGTGTAGCATACACCTGCTTGCCTTTGGGAGCTACCAGAGTGTGATAGCTGCAGTAGGAGGTGTATCCCAGAGCTGTCTGTCCCGTTTTTTCAGGAAGTTCCTGGATGTCATGACGCAGAGAATGGGACATTAAATACAGTTCCCTGACACACATGCGGAACTTGCTAAAACTAAAACAGACTTCTATGGACTGGCACACTTCCCGCATGTGATAGGCTGCATTGATGGCACCCACATTCCCCTATGCCCACCTGCAGCCACCGAACACATATACAGAAACCGTAAGTCTACGCACTCCATCAATGTGCAGGTGATATGCAATGCAGGGAACATCATCACCAACATAGTTGCCAAATTCCCAGGGAGCACGCACGACTCCTACATATTCCAGAACAGCGGAATATACACACGGTTACTGAATGGAGATTTTGGAGATGGATATCTGCTAGGTAAAAAAGTTGTACACACCCTGAAATGGATGTCAGCTAAATGTGCAATGTGAATGTAACTCATGTACCTCTCATTCTCTCCCAGGTGACAGTGCATATGCCCTGCGTTCCTTTGTGCTGACACCGTACCTCAACCCAACCAACAGAGCAGAAAGGCGATACAATGTGGCACACAGGGCCACTAGCAACGTAGTGGAGCGAACATTTGGACTCCTGAAGAGCAGGTTCCGTTGCCTCCACAAAAGTGGAGGTGCACGACAGTACACCCCCATCCTGTGTTGCAAAATAATAGTGACCTGTGCCATTTTGCACAATCTTGCTATCAAGGAAGTACAGAGGTGGAGTTGACACATCACGAGAACATAGATGACGACCAAGAACATGCAGAGCCCCAGGCAACAGGACCAGCAGCACTAGATGGTAGATTGAGACGGACAGAAATAACACGACGATATTTCTAGGTAAAGTATGACACATACACAGGTATATTTCATGACATGTGTAGTTTAATCAGCACTACATCATCATTGTCACATCTGAAGAGGATCCATGAATGTAAGTCAATGTCTCTGGCTGCTCCTGCTCAGTTTCCGTCACTGTGTGCAGTTCAGTCAATCTTCCGCATAGGTCAGTGCTTGCGTCCACGCACTACATTGCGGGATTTTTGTGCCTGTCCTTCTGATTCCCTGCTGGTGCCTGACTCAGCATGGCTGTGCCTGCCGCTCCTGCGCACCTCCGGTACAGGTGTGCTGGAGCCACTCCTGCTGGTTGACACCTCTGTCTCCTCCACACCAGTGTCACCAGCATTGCCTGTGTTGGTGTTCAGCATCTGCTCCATCGCAGAGGTCACTCTACCCATGCCCCGTGTTAAGTCTGTGCAGCAGTGCACTATTGCATCCTGCATAGAAATAGAGCGTCTGCAAAGTAGTGCTGTATTAGTTGCAAACCTATTCATTGTCTTTGTTTGTTGGTGCATATACTGTCGTTCCCTGCCACGCTGTAGATGATCCCTGTCCAACTTGTCCAACAGAACTCCCATGTATGTGGAGATGTCTGTGATCCCTTTTGCAATTTGCTCCAGACTGGATGCTATGTGGCTTATGCCCTTGTCCATGTTGGACATTTTGTTGTTCATGCAGCGAACCTGCCTATGCATGGCTAGCAGTGATTTGGCCTGCTGGCGCTGTACTGCCCTTCAGGCCACAGGAGACACTCTCCCCTTCCTGGCCTCCCCACCCTCACGTGCCCTCCTGCCAAGGACACTGGTGCGCGCAGCGCCTGCTGCAATCGGTGGTCTTGGCCTGTCAGCCACTGGTGCACTCTTTTGGGGGACATCATCCTCATCCTCAGATTCAGAGGTCTGCAGGATCCTCTGCAGGGGCTCCGCATGCCTACTTCCCCCCCCCCCCCCGGCATGGACCCTCTAGACATTGCTATGGGTGTGTTTGACAGGTCAGGAGATCCAAACAACAGAGGGGACAGTGGGACAGGTGTTGTGGGTCTGTCTGGAGATGAGGCCTCCTGGGTGGTACAGTTGCCTCCATCAACAGCGCTGTAACAACTTTTTCTCTTCTCTTTCTCCCCTCTCTTAGTTGGTGCTGCCCTCTCCTCCCTCGGTGGTGCTGAACTGTGTGACGACTCTCCTGTGGAATCAAATTGACATAGGGTCAATGTTGTTGTTCATCTGTGTATAGTTCTTAATTAAATAGTCTACACACCTTTGCACAGTGCACATTGCTTGTTTGGTGATGTGTGTAGCATGCCTTGCTGAGTCATGTGTGGTGTACTTTGCATCTATGTATACATGACTACGTCTACCATGATGCATTGCTGCCACAAAGTCTGAGCTCTTATGCAGTGTCATGTGTGTACACAGTGGGGTACCTGGTCGGGTTGGTGGGGGTGGATGAGGGTACATGCCTCTTACCTTGTTTCTTGGTAGCTTTCGCTGTGCTATCCAGGTCTCCTATCCCATGGATGCATTCTGGCTCCATGGTGGTTTCCACTAGCTCCTCTATCAGTGTCAGCTTTGGTGCTTTGCTCCTGCCACCTCCAGTCACACCAGCATCCTTTTTCTGGGTAGCAATCTTTTTCTTTGTCACGATGCGCAGGTCATACCACCTCTTTTTATGTCCTCAATCTCCCGGTGGGTGACACCAATGGCATTGACTTTGGCCTGTATTGCAATCCAAATGTTTCTCTTCACAGTCTCTGCAACATGCAGAGACTGTCTCCCAAAAATTTGGCTGTAGTGGCTTACTATTTCTTCCACAGCCACCTGTAGTTCCTCTGGGCTGAACTTGATCTTCCTTTTTCTCTCCCCACCATCCTTTTGGCCTTCATGTGTCTCCATTCTGTCACTCTGCTTGCCTGGGGATGCTCTGCTCCTCTCACCTCTGCAGAATTGTTTGTTCTGTTGGTTTGCACCTGCATGGGTGTGGCCACTCCCAGGTACTGGGGTGGGAGGCTTCACTCTCATTGGTTGGATTCACAGGGCCTTGGTTGTGGGGTGTGTAGGCTGTCCCTGATTGGTTGGCAGGCTCACATGGCGTGTTTCAAACTCCCGATTTGGAAATTACCGAATCAGTAATTTCCGATTCGGTAATTACCGATTCGGATTTCTCCGATTCGGTGAATCCCATTCATTCCTATGGGCCATGAGGCCCATAGGGATGCTTGGGTTTCTCCGACTCGGTATTTACAGACTCGGGTTTTTCCGATTCGGTAATTACCGATTTGGGTTACCGAATCATACCGATTCGGTATCTTTTACCCACTTTTTACCTACATACCATTTACCGATTCAGGAATACCGATTCGGTATGAGTCGGTATTTATGAATCAGTAAATGGAAATTACCTACATCTGGCCCCTAGTGTATAACTACTAGTAGAAAGAGGGTGGGGTTTAGGTATGTTTTCCTTACTTTGCGAGAGGAGAGAGCTGTGTTGCAGTTTCCTGATTCTATGGATGGGTTGCTGTTCTGCTGATCCCTACTCTTTGACCTTGCTCCTCAATTCTTCTTTGGGGTGCCCAGCTTACTCTCGTGGCCAGGAGTAGTTTTTCAGAATTCTAGAACCTTGCGAGATTGGTTAGTATGATAGTCTGAATTTCCATAAATCTAATTTGCAAATGTCATTATCCTTTCGTCTCTACGCCTATCCACTCTCTCATTGCGCTGGCATTTAAGATGTGCAATTGCAATTTATTTTGCTAATGTTCTCTTGTGTGATGATCTATGAATCAAGATGTATTTATTTTTATTTTTATTTAGTTTATTGTACTTGATGAGCAACCACATTTTAGATAAAGCATTTTGACTTATAAACAATTTGTCATTCATTAGTGTAATTGGTTTAGTTATATTGAATGATATTGTTTTGCCAATCCCTGTCAACTAAATAAAGATTCAGCAGAGAAGGAAAAGGATAAATAAAATTGGCAAATTAGTAACATTGGTTTAAACTCATACAGCGTGGAAGGAACTGTTAGTTGTTAAATTGGGTACAGATGATTAAGATTTGCAAGTTTCCAAATGCTGGATCAAACCTAACAATGTCACCTTTACGAAACTGTCTTGGTATTTTATGTCTTTCTTCATTAATGTTTATAAATCTAATCAGCATTCCCCTACCCCTTTGGAATCTAGTGCCATATGTTAAAAGGCATTATTAACAGAAGATTGGACGTACTCAATCTATTTCAAGAAATCCCCTTTCAACATGTAAAGTGGGTTTGGTGTTTTTACTTCACCTTTTCTTTATATATTTATTTATACAACATACATGAAAAATTACATCAAGCTCATGTCATAGAAAAGAGAAACTCATAAACTCGTCAACCACACTCAGCTAGCCGCAACCGACATCACTTCACTGAATAAATACAGTGTGCAAACAAGACATTCCGTCTGTTGTAATATAAATGTTGTCTAGCTGTTCATAGCAGGTTTCAGCAATGTCAAATACAAATAAGTCTGTACCGCTATTTTTTCCTTTCCAATCAATCAATCAATCAGTGACACTTATAAAGCGCGCTACATACCCGTAGGGTCTCAAGGCGCTGGGGGGGGGGGGGGGGGGGAGCCGCTACTGCTCGAACAGCCAGGTCTTCAGCTTCTTCCTGAAGGAGAGGTGGTCTTGGGTCAGGCGCAGGTCGGTCGGGAGGGAGTTCCAGGTCTTGGCGGCCAGGTAGGAGAAGGACCTTCCTCCTGTGGTCGCTCTTCGGATGCGGGGGACGGCGGCGAGGGCGTGGTTGGCTGATCCAAATTTAGGACTGGTCATTTATGTTGCCAAAGTGTCTTTGTTGTACAATTGTCCATTGGTTATTGTATTGTATTTAATATTGATGTCTTGTTGAATGGTCATATGTATGTCTCTTTTCTATGACATGAGCTTGATGTAATTTGTCATGTATGTTGTATAAATGGACATATAAAGGAAAGGTGAAGTAAAAACACCAAACCCACTTTACGTGTTGAAAGGGGTTTTCTTGAAATAGATTCAGTTGAACAGCACGTCCAAACAATCTTCTGTTAATAGTTTGATTGGTGGCCTAGTTTGGGCGGATATATAGGCCCATCCCCCCCATTGTTATTAACTATGTTAAAAGGTGGCTGACTGCTCATCTAAATGCAGACAATACTCGGTCTAGAAAGGTGGATCCGGCTGCCCAGCACAATAAAAGATATGCAGATGCATGAGATTTTTTAAGTGATTTGTTATCCACTTGGTATGAATTCAATGATGTAAGAGGTAATTTCATATCGTTAAACATCCCGTGGCAATATAGCAGGCCCATTATTTATGCAATAATATATGTCTAGAATATCGTTTGCCATGCTCAGAATATCAAATACACTGTACAACTTGCATTTTTTTCTTTTAATAGTCAGAGTGTTTGTAATTGTTGGTGTATACAATGGTGCTATCTTGGGTAGATTCATATATTTTATAGTTCACAATAGCAGAGTTTCTAGCATCCTGTTTACAATGTTTTAACTGCTATGCTCTCAGTGCTAAGTATAGTATGCCACAGGCTTAAGTACTGATCAGCATATTACTTGGTAAATCTCATAATATATTCAAGTGTACTCATGATAGACCAACCGAACATGCAAATTCATTCCAGTGATGTAACTTGCAGTGATGTCATGCTCAGTGGTGTCACACCCATTCTGCCTAACTTGGTCAGCCCCCCACTCATTTCTTTAGGACTTGTGCCCTGTATAGGCCAGTCAGAGACTCTGCGATCCTAGCTGTCCAATTGCTACTGTAACCTTTTGTAGACTATATTCTTGTTACCAAAATCTAGGCATTATGTCCGGAACCACTCTTCGATTCAGCGCTCAAGAGCAACAAAATGGCTTTCTGCTTCAGCCTTTCAGTGCAACAACTACTACTACCACTGTGCCAGTGGTGCGAGCATCTTGAACTCAGTGCTACTGTACTTCTATATTAACCAACTGGCACGGTTTAGAAAATAGGAGATAAGCATCAAAATATGAGTTTCTAAATGTGACTACTTCCCATCTACATCAGTTACAGTAGAAAATCCATCTCCTTATATTATACCACATAATTCTTTACTCTTTGATGCTCTGGGCTTAGCTCGATGCTAAAGCCTGACAACTGCTTTCCCATCCCTTCTACCCCAGCTAGTGTTAACATAGGACGACTTGGCACCCCACAAGGATATCACTGTAAGGTAAGACTCATAAATAGCCAGTGCACTGTACATTTTCCATGTACAGGATTACCCTTTTGTTGTCATGTGTGTACAAGTGTTATGCGACTGAAGAAAGTGTCTTCATGTGGCTTTTGTCCATCCTCACGTCCATGAAATATGACATTCTTCATGCCCACTTTAACCTAGACTTTGGTGGCAGTACTTTAGCTCGATAAATTCGATATGAAACACCATTGGTAACTTTTGTGAATAAAAACAGACAATACTCTGTCAACACTTCAATTTGTAGTTAATCAGAACTTGTGAAGTGTGCCCACAAATGTATCTATTTCGCATCTGAGTTGGACTTACACACGATCAGATTTGTGAACCAGTCCCTTTCTATAGAAAGCCACAGAGTTACTTGCAAATAAGATTCTCGGCAAGGGTAAAAATAAAGGTTTCCTGAAAAAAAGTAGATAGAACTCTTCCATTTAACCAAGTGAACACAAACAGCTCAAATTGCTATTTTTCATTTACAGTTTCATTATGTTCCACCTCAAAAACGTTACCCTCTCGGTGCATGTTACATTTTTCTTTTCAGTATTGATTGCAAAATGTGCAAAGGATAATCATGAAAAAATGTAAAGTACTGGATGGAAAGTTTTACTCTGCATTTCACAATTCCCCAAATCAGTCAGAGAAGAAGGTATTTTGGAAAGACAAGAATGACATTTGCTTGGAGGGGTGATGTTTTGATCCTCCAAAAAGTATAAGTTATCAAATAATTGCATTGGCTTATGAAGGACACCTTGGAAAATAAGGTTCAAAAATTGGTAAAAGATTTTTATTGGTGGATTGATATATATCAACAAATTTTAAATATTGTGAAGTTATCTCACAAGTTTCCTGGTGTAGGGTAGTTCCTATATTCCCAATAGGCTCTGCGCAGTGGAACAATATACACTATAGATTTGACATAGGACTGAGGTCAGTATGTCTCTAGCGAGTATATTAAACTTAATTGTGTGTGCCGACTAACTCAGAGGTCACTAGAAACTTTCTCGAATAAACAAGACGGGTTTAGTTTCTGACAACCGCATAAACATGACAACTTTGTTTCCCTAGGACTGTAACAAATATCTTCAGAGTCATGGAAACAATAGATAACCATTTCACTCAGTCAATCATGCATGCTTAGTTTCTACAGAGATGCAGAGAAATAGTGAGACGGGTGTTTTCAATAAAAGGGTTAATTGAACAGTCTTCTTTCTCGTGCAAGATAGGTGAACTGCTACAATCGTTAGACAGAATGCAAAGTATAATGCATACAGTGCAAACAGTAATATAAAACAATACTGAAATAGCATTGTCTGGTGCTATGACATATAAAAATACATACATAAATAACCCAGGCTAAAATGTAAATGTAAATGTAAATGTGTTTCGATTTATATAGCGCAACACTTTAACCCAGGGGTCTCAAGGCGCTTGCTTAGGGAACCCGTCCTGGTATTCCCCTGTGAGATATCCCGGCCGGGTATCCACAAGGTGAAAGTCAGGCATCCCGCCGCGAGGGGCCGTTGTGGAGATTAAGCAAGCTATTGCCCAGAGTCGCAGAGTGTGAACCCGTGAGTCGAGAAGGCACCGGATCGAGAATTATCGAGTCCGTGGAATTTTTAGCCCAAGACCCGCCGAGGCGGGGAATTGAACCCTGGTCCAGGACCGATCTCAGCTTCCGGGTCTGCCGCCTCTAACCCCTGAGCCACACTTCTCCACGAATACTCCACGAAAATACTCGACTGGTGCTTCTAAAATATGCCTACCCCAATGTACCTAACCTAGGTCTAGTACCAGGGAAGAAGTAAGTGCTGCTTGGCATAAGTTTTAGTTCTGGAAAGAATTGCCAAAGGTTTCTCTAGGTTCTAATCAGCTCCACTCCTTTAGAATGAAAGAGGTTGGTATCACTGTCTCGGGACTTGATTTCCCAACAACCCCCAAAAGGGGAGTCAGAAACACTGGAGCTGGATTCTCGGCAGGAGGATGTCAGCTTCTTGTCAGTGCGTCAGCTTGAGAGTCGGCTTCCTTCGGCACTTGCTGTAGCGAGCTGCGTTGGGCAAGTAGGTAGTCCAACTGCACCGAAACACACTGTGCTTTGATATAGCAAGTGAAGGTATATTTATACCACGAAGGTGTTTAGGAATGCCATTATTGACGTAAAAGTCGGGCATATGAACATCATGAATGAACCCCTAAGGAATAGTTGTTCATGCATAATAAATGATTTCTTGGAGAAATCACTATTCAAGCAAGGGGAAGTCCCTAACAGCTTAAGAGTCTGGTTTTCCTAGAACTCGTTGTGACGTAGATGAACGGATAGAAGTAGCCATGCCTGTATTTGGGTAGCATGGGCTATGCCTAAATAAGGGCTGGATTTCTATGCCTATATAAGGGCAAGGTGAATTGTACCTATATAAGAGCATGAATCAGGAAAAATCATTCAGAATCTAAAACGACATACAACATCCACTCCAGTTTGTTTTATTAACGACGTTACTAAATTCTATACATGTTTAATATATCTAAAACATATCTACACAGACAAACTGGCAAATCATTACAATGACAAAGCAGACACGCTGGACTCGTACTTACAACAGAAACAAAGCACCAGCACCAACCCTTGTACACAACAACTATCCAAGAATGCTCTAATCAAGCCTCTCCGTTCCTTCCAACACATCTCACACGATAAATTTATGGACCTGGTCAAAGCAAGCAGGCCTGCCGGCAGCCCTTCTGACCCCTGTCCGCCACAAACTTTCAAGACAATTCTTTTAACAACCTCTGCTGCCATTCCAGTAAGAAGAATCGTCAACGATTCCTTAACTACTGGAATATTTCCGGAAGAACTCAAAAAGTCATACATACGCCCTTTACTGAAGAAAACAAACTTGGACCCGCTGAACCCCGACAACTACAAACCCATTACAAATGGACCTTTCCTGGGCAAACTGATAGAAAGAGCAGCGTTCGCCCAGATGTCACAATTCATTGAAGAAAATGACATACTTTCAGATTTCCAAACAGGATTCCGTCCGGGAAGAGGCACTGAATCTTCCCTCCTTGCCATCTGGGATGACCTAAAGAATACAGTTGACCGCAACGGGGTTGCTGCGCTACTCCTCTTGGACCTCTCTGCTGCCTTTGACACGGTTGACCATGACACTCTGAAACAAAGACTTTATGAAGCCGGCATAGAGGGAACTGCTCTAGACTGGATCACGTCCTACCTTCGAAACAGAACTAATGTCATCCACATCCCACCTTTCTCGTCCAAACCGTACGCCACAAAAGCAGGGGTCCCTCAAGGTTCTATCATCTCGCCCATGCTTTTCAACATCTACATGAAGTCTTTACCAATACTGATCAATAAATTTCACCTCACGTGCTACAACTATGCAGATGACACGCAAATACTCCTTCAACTGGAATGCCCCAAAGACATTGGAAAATCACCAATTTTCAGCTGTCTCAGAGCCGTGGATCAGTGGATGACTTGGAGCCATCTCAAATTGAATGCTTCAAAAACTGAAATACTCACGTGTGGCGATTGGAAAAATTACAACCCGCTTGCCGCATGGCCTGATGAACTGGGATCACTGCCTAAAGTATCGAAGGAAGTAAGAAACCTCGGAATGACCATGGACTCCAAGCTGTCGATGAATGTCCAAGTAAATAAACTAGCAAGATCAAGTTTTGCTACTATAAAAACGCTGAGACGAATTTTCCCTCATTTGGGATTTCCACACAAGGTCCAAGCTACCATCTCCCTTGTTCTATCCAAACTCGATTACGCCAATAGCCTCTACCACGGATCACCTTTAGCGACCATGAAAAGACTACAACGGATTCAGAACTCGGCTGCCAGACTACTCTTACATATCAAACCACAAGACCACATCTCCCCTGCCTTGAAAGCCCTGCATTGGTTACCGGTTGCCAGAAGATCCACGTTCAAGCTGCTTTGTATTACCCACAAAGCAATACATGGAATAGGACCACTCTTCATCAGGAATAAAATCACCAAACACATTCAACAAAGGAACCTGCGCTCTAAAGGAGCATCTCGCCTCAAAATCCCACCATACAAGAAAAAAACAATGGGTGGCACATCCTTCTCTGTTCAAGCAGCCAAATTATGGAACTCTTTACCCCCCAACATAAGATCCACCGACAACCACCTTGTCTTCAGAAAACTACTCAAGATCTGGCTCTTCCCCACATAAGCACCATACGGAAATAGAAATTTACAGCATATCCCTCTGTATATAAGCATTTGTTTTCACTATAGATATGTACCTATCTTTGTGTATTACTTTATAAAACATGTTAAACAATTATGTTGTTAAGAGAAGAAAAGAAAAAATAATAATAATCATCATCATCAATAAATAAAAATCATTTTTGGTCTACATGTACATACTTCCATTGTACATCTATGTACCTTCCATGTACTTGGATCTGTGTGTCTGTTACTTTTCTCCTGAAAAAGCATATCCAATGCACTACCCTATCTTTCATCCTGTGCCTCTATCAATATATTTAATCTAAATATACTTACTTTTTATGTATCTATATACTTTTAATGTACTTATGGATCTATATACTTATCTCTTTCTTCTAATTTAGCATTTCCAATGCACTAGCCTATTTCTCAGCCTATACCTCACTCATATCTTCTACCCCAACCTTCTGACTCCTCTTAAACTTCTTTCTACTACTCCTTCTAATGCAACACCCTATCTCTCATCCTATAGATCTATCAACATATCATCTACATCCACTCTCTCATTTAGCCCAAACCCCACACCACTACTATGATCGCCAAAATAACCTTTTCTAGACTCTCTCCTGCTCTACACCTCCTTGCATCATCTGACACCTCTTTTTTACAAACTCTCCCCTCTGACCCCTTCCCTCCAAAACTCCTTTTTACTCATCCAAAAGCTTCTTCCTACTGCTAAGACTTAAAAAAAAAAATCCTTCACTCTTTTATCCCTCCACTATTCTTTTTCAATAAAAATTAACAGACTAACATGTTTCACTTCTCAAATTCCATATTCCATATTCAACTATACTAATATACTGCCCAAATAACTGAATAACATATCTACTACTCAAATTACTTCATATTTATACTATACTAATTTTCAACACTAACCCTTTATGGGTTCCGGAGTGGCGTGCTACTCGCTAGAAAAGCGCTTCAACGCCCATCAGGGGTAACAAGTGCTATATGAATGCAAATCTTTCTTCCCCTTTTATCCATCCGCTATCCTTCTCACTCCAAGTAACAGACTAATATCCACCACTGAAATTACCTCATATTTCACCATATCAATTCACCACTAATCCTCTATACGCTCCCTGAATAGCATGCGTCAACAAGCGAGCGATAAATAAATACAAACCTTTGTCCTACTCTATCCTTCTGCTATCATTCCAAATCCAAATAACTGATTAACCTATCCACCACTTAAAATGTACTTGCATGTTTCACTATACTAATTCAACACTAATTTCTCTGTGGGTCCCGGAGTAGCGTGCTACCCGCCAAAAAAGCGCTTCGACGCCTCGTCAGGGGTAGTAAGCGCTATATAAATGCAATTACAATACAATACAATACAATTTAAAGCAATCTTTCATTCTAAGCATATATGTTGACATTTGGATCCTAAATGAATGAATCATGAAGATATACATTTATGAAATGGCTCGTAAATACAGACAAAAAAAGCTGAAACCAATTCATGTCAGATTACATAAAACTGTTTTTATGTGGACAAGGTCAAATATTGTCTCTGGAAGTATTCAAAGAATTCCTGTCCTCTATGAATAGTTCTACTTTAAGCAGATTACTTGTGCCAAGAATGAAAAAATACAAATTTAGAAAAGGAAAAAAAAAATGTTATCATAGGAAAAAGAGTCCCAAAGTTTAGAACTTTGTTTTGAAAAAATGAAGGTCAGATTCAAAGTCTCTCAGAACACTGTGTGCTCTAAAGTCAGTGTTAGTGCTTGGAGAAAACACGAAATCTTCTAAGTCTGTAAAAAAGTTGTCTATCATTGTAGGTTACAATTGGATTACCTCGTTGTTATGACCAGATTCTCAGACCAGATAGAACCAGCTCACCAGAGCACCACCAACCTGGCCAAAACGTAACCACCTCCCTCCTCAGGACCCATCTATCCAGGCACCTGGGTACCTACCTGAGGATGGGGAACTCACAATATACAAGCTCATATCATTAGGAACACCACTAAATCTATAGGGATTACTAGGAATACTCACTGATTACTAAGGACGTCCATGCCCTACACCACACTCATACTTCATAGTCTCGCGACCACATGGGTCCAGACTAATCTACCCTGGGGCAGTTCTGATTATTTACCATTACACACTGATCACCATCAGTGCTCACTCGACACGCAATCCGGCGTGTCTACACACTAGGCTGCAGCCCTAGTGCTCTCTTCCTCACAGCCCGGTCCACAATCCGGCGGACCTAAGCACTGGTGTCCTCCCCAGTGTTCTCTAACTCACAGCCCGGTCCACAATCCGGCGGACCTACACATCAGGCTTCCACCTGATGCTCTCTTTAACGCCGCTTACCAACGACGATCACTTTCCTATGAATACCTTCAGCTCTCTCTCTCTCTCTATGTTGGGAAGTTTCTCTCATTGACTACTCGGGATATGATACTACAATATTATAGCACACAACAGTTTACCAAATTAGATAATGTACTAGCTATTCTCCTCCTCAATGGTCCCCTCTCTCCCTCATTGCTCAGTCACTACTTACCTGACCGGGAATTACATCCGTTCATGAAAAAAATGCCTGACTAGAAGAACAGGTTACCCTGATTGAACAAGAATACAAGGCACATGCTGGTTCACTACTACAATAATATTATGGGATGGCCGAATCACTTAGTGTATCAATGTTCTTTTAGCCCAAGGGCTCCTCTTTCTCCCTAATTATTCAGTGGCTACTTACCTGATCAGGGGCAGCATCTGTTCTGGCTGTAACACCTGACTAGAAGGAAAGGTTACCTGTGCTTTAAGAACAAGAGACACACACTGCATGCAAGAGTTATTCCCTGATTTAAACGCTCTCTATCATAAGAACAACACATGCACACTGGTTCACTAAGAACTGGGGTATCTTTATTACAATAACAATAGAATGGGAATAGACACATACACAGATCTGCGGGGTCTATGTAACTAACAGGAACTGTAACACACCGCTGAAAGAAAAGGGATTAGACATATAACAGGGACAATGTTATCTGCGGGGTCTCTGTGACTAACAGGAACTGTAACACACCGCTGAAAGAAAAGGGATTAGACATACAGTATAAGGACAAGGTTAATGTTTGAAAAGTAAAGAACCATATCACCTGAGGGGTATGAGGTCTTGCTCTAGCTGTCATCTATGCTTCTCTCTCGTCTGTGCCTTAGCTTGTCTTAGATCCTCTCCTGCACTCTTGGACACACATCTGCGCTGATCACTCTGCACTGGATTCCTCTCCCCCACGAACTCTCTCCACCTTCCAACTTCAGTCTAATGGTTTCTGCCGCTCTGATAATCGTTCGCTCCACTAGCTTCTTCACTCTATCTTATTGTCTCCATGCCAATGTCCAATTCACTCCAGCTGCTCCCACAGATTAATCCACGATATAACTTCAGTCTCTTCTAAAAGGCATTACTTCAGACTCCAGCTATTCACAACTCCTCCTGATAAGTAACTGTTTCTGACCGCTTCCTTCAGTTCCAGCTCACTGACTGTCTGTCTGTCTTCTCTCTGTTCCAAGCATCTTCTGTCTCTTCTCCTCCTGCAACTGCACTCCTCTCCTCTGCTCCAATTCAACTCAAACTCTTTTTGATTCTCCACTCCTTCTGCAACTCCACTCCTCTCCTCTGCTTCAATCCAACTCAACTGCTTCCAGCTCAAACTCTTTCCAGCTCGAACTCTTTCTGCAACTCCAGCTCAACTCTTTCTGCAACTCCAGCTCAACTCACTGCAACTCCAGCTCAACTCCTTCTCGCTCGAACTCTCTCCAGCTCAAGCTCTTTCTGCAACTCCAACTCAACTAACTGACTCCGCCTCTGCACTTCACTAATATGGAATGCTGTTTCCTCATGGAAAGTTCCAGCCATCAGCCCGCCGCCCATCAGATCTCTGCACCACTCCGCGTCAAGGACACACACCCAGCCGGCCGGCCTTTTGTGGTGTCTTCCACACAGAGAATAATATAGCCTACCGATAAGGGCTGGCCCAGACCGGTTCTCTCCAAGTGAACAACAGCTTTAACTATAAACATTACCTTTACTCTGCAAGCATCTCAGCTCTGCAGGGATAGAAAGCAAAATGGAGTCTCTCTAGTTCTGGGCCTTGTAGGCCTGAGAAGGATGAAATAACCCTTAGCTCTGTCAGAGTACCTACACAAACCATACCAATATGTAATATAAAGTCAGGACCACAGGATCCACCCTCTACTATAGGCAGGATAATGAAAGGACACATAATTATGTCAAAGCCAATAGGCAATAGATGGATTAGAGTAAAAAATAAGGGATCTATCATCATATTAAGCAGCTATCCTCTTCTAGGTCTGGAAAAAAGGGCTTAAAAGGGCCAACACAAGGTAAGAATACAGATGATAGATGTGAGCAAGCTTAAAGTCTTCATCACTCCGAAATAGAGCCAAAAACCATGTCAGAACACTCGTTTAGAAGGTTAACCTCATATAGATATGAGAGCTCATTGAATGCCATCATCAGAATTGGTAGCCGCTGGGGACAACACTGCACATGGGCCGTTACCGGGTCCAGCAAAGTGTCAACATCCGTTGGCATGACTGATGGGAGTGTTAGACAGATGTCTAACACGCATTCTTCTCCGCATAGCAGGCAGCGTAGAACAGGTAAAATGCAATCTTGCCAGATTGGTCTGAATGTCAGCAACCATGTGGTATTTAATTCTTGTAAACAAGTTAATCCTAAAATCTGGACAATGCGTTCATGACACTTCATCTCCAATAGAGCTCTCTCTATGGTACTTGGAGTGGCGCTGCTGATTTGGCTTGCCATATCGTAGCAGGAGGAGAAAAAATAGTATTCTCGGAACGAGTCCCAAAAGGAGGGGCAGTCCACCAAACACAGAGTGCTCGGAGTTTGGAAATATTCCGAGGACTGCTTGGAAAGGTGCTAGCAGTCCGGAACATACGCTCTTAAATAGGTGTACAATACCGCTCGTATCAGACATGTTTAGATATGACTTAACATTTCCGAGAAATGTATAGCGCAGTTTGTAGTTAAAAGGGCATGTATCTCGGCAGAAGTCCTTGCGACTTGCAGATCATAGGTCTCTTTGGCCGAGGTCAGTGGCACAGTTTTTTGCAAAAGAATGGCTTTCATTCTGCTTAGAGTATCAATTTGTATAGAAGAGATGTTCAGTGAAGGCCATAACGGGGACTTCCTGGAGGTCTAGGTTTTAGGAAACAATACTTGCACACAGCAAGTGAACCTGGCTGACACAGTTACTAGATATGGTATGCCTGGCAACATGCCACAGCAGCCGTGATCATTCAACATGAGGTAACTCCCATTTGAGAGTTGTCCAAATATTGGATCAATCACCGCATCTGGTGAACCTTGCAAGTGGCAGGATAAATTGTTAGAGAAACCATTGCACCCTGGCAAAGGAAAGAACTGCTTAGTGAGTTTTTATAGTTTTTACCCCTAAGAAACACTTCCCTTGCCCCACTCTAATAGCCGATCACGAGGAGCAGAGGAGGAGGAGCAGGAGAACAGGCTGCGGGTTGCACGCGGGTGTGAGCGTGAGCGTGGAGCGCGGAGCGCGGAGTCGAGCGCTGGGAGACACAACACCACAGCTGCAGGGGAAGCCACCGCCGCCACAGCAGCGGGGAGAAAACACCATCGGAGAGCCGTGGAGCGGAACCCTGATTAGCTGTGAGCTGCGTGCGGCTGTGAGCCCTGAGTCTAGTCGCGCTGGGATAACAACACCGCCGCAGCAGCAGCTAGGGGTAACCGCAGGCAAGCCGGGTCGGTTGGCTCGGTTCCCCACCTGGCTCCCTCTCTGAGCCACAGACTAACGAGTCGGCGAGACCGGCGGCGCGCGGAGTGCAGAGCTGATAGGTGGGCCGGCTGGCTGGAGGGACTGGTGGGTGATTCTCGGCCGGGGACAAAGCAAAGGCAGAGGCAGAGAGTCTAAGCCCCAAGCCCCGAGCCCTGAGCCCCGAGCACCGAGACCTGCGATAGAGCCACGAGCCTTGAGCCCTGCAAGAGAGCCCAGTGAGAGCACAGAGAAAGCGTGTCAAATCGGTGGCTAGCACATGATCCCGGCACCCAGCTTACGACACACGTCACACTCACACTGCAGGACTGGAAAGACAGAGGTGAGATAGTCGCCAGGCAGCAGTTGTCCTTCCCTGCCCGGGTCGGTGTTGGCTTTGCCGGTCCTCATCATCCTTGACTGACCCCAGCCGCAAGGCTCCGCGAGTCGAAATAAACTATAGCCACCAGCTACTAGTACTAGCTACCCAGCTCAACTGCTATCCGGCAAGCTATGAGGTCAGGAAATGTGAGAAGGTCCATCACAAAACCAGTGTCAAAACGGAAAAAGGGGGCCATAAAAAATGCTGGAGCCTCCCCACCGCCTACAGACAAAGACTCTTGCAAAATAACAACAACCATCAAGGAAAAGGAAAACCCCAACAATACCAACATCGCCAAAGAAATCTGTGACAATACGGTCTGCCTTTGGTTCACCGACTTGGAAGCTACCAAAGATAACAACCCAGAAATTATAACGGGCCCAGTCAATGCAACAAAACTAAGCAATTCATCTAAAGGAACAAAACGAAATAGAACTGAAGACCTCATAACTATTGACGGAGAACCAGCTAGGAAAACTTCATACTCCTACCAACCAAAAATTTACACGAAACTTGCATTCTTAAAACAACCAGGAGCAGGAATTTTCACAAAAAACGAAAACCTAGAAGGCCTACCAACTCCACTGGAGCCTGGGAAGATAGAATATCCTCCATTACAAGCACAAAAAATACCGGGGACGGAAAAAACACTAAAAGTTATTGTAGCGGACATTCATGCCGTTAATAATAACACTGCATCAATTGATAGCAGGCCAAAAATGAAAAATTAAAAAGATGGAGCAGAATGCACAACAACAGACCAGCCAGAGGAGCTCAGTAGCTCATCTGGCCCCGAACTAAAAAGCCCTCAAGGCACAAAGTTTCAGCTCGGAAGGATAAAAACAGAAAGTTCCCCAGACAAGGAATTTCCTAGGGGGTCAAGCACAGACAGAGCACTAGACGCTTTAGACGCCTCCATCATTCTAGAACATCATGACCCACAGGACTGGGGCGCGCAACTAACCCGATCGCCGTGCCAAAAATTCCAGAACGCATGTGATGAAAGGACAGCAACATCTCGATCAAACAGTAGTCCTTCACCGACGCAGAAGAGCGTACAAGACGGTCCCCAAACAGCCACAAAAGAGCAGAGTGATACGGAACGTCTTAGTACACCAAGAAATCAGCAAAGGACGAACACATACACTACTGATAGTGATATGAGCTTCCTTGCAACACAGGAATGGCAAGACCTAGTGGCGGCTTACAATCTAAAACCCACCACAACTCCCAGCACTAGCAGACCAGAAAGCGAGAGCAAAAGCTCGTTCATCACCTTCTGGGCAAACCTATTAAATACAATTCAACTATCAGCAACAGCCTTACAATATCAATCAGAGAAATTAGACATGCAGATAACAGTACTGCAAACACTAGCTGAGTTAACTTCAGGGATCGAGAGGAAACTAGGAGACTTAAACGGTCTCATAAAAAGGGGTCAGGAAGCAGCAGAACTTTCTGCGCTAGCTAGAACAGAATGTGACTGCTCTCCAATAATAAACAAACTATCAACGTTACCAACAATGCTGGAGAATCTCCTAGATAATTTGAGACCAACTGCATCAACAGACTTGAAAGACAGCCAACGAGGGAAACGTAACTAGGGACTCCCAAACACATGGAACCGCAAAAAAAGCAGAGAATAAACTGTCCCAAAATGAGAAGACCTGTTCCCCAAAAGCCAGACAATCGCCAATAAACTCACTTCCAAACCTTTCTCCCCAAGAAAGAGCCAATACAGAGATGCCCATAAACTCACAAATTCGTCGGAAACAAAAAAGGAAGGGTAGGAACAGGAAAATGACAGTCGCTGCCCAAGAACAGGAGGGGCAGCTGGCGGAACCACAACATCAAGCAGAACAAGAAGTGAAGGTGGCACTTTCAAACCAGGTCGAGCAGTCCCCGGGCAAAAAAATGCCAACTACAAAGACCCCAAACAACTTTAAAATTCCAAGATCTAAGGAAGCACTAGAGTCAGCAATTGAATATTCTGGGCACAAGGAGGTCACAAAGGCACAATGCCTAAAACAGCGGAAAAGATTCGAGCAAGAGACTGACCTACGAAGCCCAGCAAGGAGCCACACCGACAGTCGGCCAAGGGCCACGCTACAAAACGTGAAACAGCCGACTCTGGACCATGAATTGGAACAACCTAAAACAAGGGCAACTTTAGCCATAACGGACAATAATAATGACCAACTCTCCGACTGGGCCAACTTTCTTGACCAAACCGCACCCCAAGCAACCAGAGCTATTCCATCAAACAAGACAGATATATTAACATTTGTTCCAGAGTATAAATCTAGAGGCAGAATGGACACCTTGAACAGAGGAAACATAAAACTGATTAAATCGATCAAGGGTTTGTAAGGCATCACTTCAACTGACTTACTTGAAATTGAATTCCAACCCGCACTCGAACAGAACAAACCTGAAACGACAAAGACAACATGGTCATCTAACGACCTGGTCGATCGGATCTTAGGAGAACTCAACAAATTCGCTCAGTGGGGAATAAATCTGGAACCAGGTAGAAGGCCAGCCTAGCCAACACCATTTTTAGAGGAGAGTGAAAAAGAACACCTGCATAAAGCTACATCAATTTTAAAAGGAGCTCTCAGCCAGTCTCCAGGCCACCAAGGGAGGCCCTTATATATCAAAACGGTAACAACAAAACCATCAATTCTTAATCTGGACATAATACAGCGAACAATAACCAACAGAGGTGGGCAATGACAAGGGTCCCCTGTGCAGCCCTCAACACATACAACATCGAATAACCTCAGAGTATGCATCTGGAACATAAATGGCTTGACTGACAAATTGGACGATCATGAAACATTAAAATACTTAAGATCATTTGACCTGATATTGCTACAAGAAACCTGGGAAGAAACCGAGATAATCCTAGAAGGATACATGACTCAAATCGTCCCCGCTACCAGGACCTCACCCTTTGGCAACAGATCAGGTGGACTGATGATTCTTGCCTCAATCCTTACAATAGGATCAATGAAGGAAATAAAGACTAATACCGTAGCCCCTAACGTCATACAGGGGACTGCCATAACAGTTAACACTAGAAAGCTGGGCGACACCCTCATTATAATCAACTCCTATATACACCGAAGCATAGTCGGAAAGGTGCAAGAGAATTGGTAAAGGAGACAGCAAGAATCTTGGATGAGGGGGAAGCTGAGAATTGAATCCTGTACAAAAGGGGGTGGTGATGGACGGAGCATCTGAATCAATCAAACACTCACACCCAGTCAAAAGATCTGGGTTTAATCCATCACCGTTCTTTAGCCCACTCTGCCACCCCAGTTCAGACATGGCTATATGCAAATCAGTCTGACCCTGTGCCTCATGGGAACAGTCCAGCCCGAACTGCCAAGCCATGTCTTCCCTGGACCGGAAACAAGCTTCCGAGGACCGGTTTCTGGCATTCCAGCCGTCTTCAGCCCGGCTTGCTTGAATCCAGTGGCTAAGTGAGCAAGGGACTCACGTCTGAGCATACCCTGCCACACTTATGGTGGCCAAAAGTGGTACAAAAGGGGCTGGTGATGGACGGAGCATCTGAATCAATCAAACACACACACCTAGTCAAAAGATCTGGGTTTAATCCATCACCGTTCTTTAGCCCACTCTGCCACCCCAGTTCAGACATGGCTATATACAAATCAGTCTGACCCTGTGCCTCATGGGAACAGTCCAGCCCGAACTGCCAAGCCATGTCTTCCCTGGACCGGAAACAAGCTTCCGAGGACCGGTTTCTGGCATTCCAGTCGTCTTCAGCCCGGCTTGCTTGAATCCAGTGGCAAAGTGAGCAAGGGACTCACGTCTGAGCATACCCTGCCACACTTATGGCGGCCAAAAGCGGTACAAAAGGGGGTGGTGATAGACAGAGCATCTGAATCAATCAAACACTCACACCCAGTCAAAAGATCTGGGTTTAATCCATCACCGTTCTTTAGCCCACTCTGCCACCCCAGATCAGACATGGCTATATGCAAATCAGTCTGACCCTGTGCCTCATGGGAACAGTCCAGCCCGAACTGCCAAGCCATGTCTTCCCTGGACCGGAAACAAGCTTCCGAGGACCGGTTTCTGGCATTCCAGCCGTCTTCAGCCCGGCTTGCTTGAATCCAGTGGCAAAGTGAGCAAGGGACTCACGTCTGAGCATACCCTGCCACACTTATGGCGGTCAAAAGCGGTACAAAAGGGGGTGGTGATGGACGGAGCAGCTGAATCAATCAAACACTCACACCCAGTCAAAAGATCTGGGTTTAATCCATCACCGTTCTTTAGCCCACTCTGCCACCCCAGTTCAGACATGGCTATATGCAAATCAGTCTGACCCTGTGCCCCATGGGAACAGTCCAGCCCGAACTGCCAAGCCATGTCTTCCCTGGACCGGAAACAAGTTTCCGAGGACCGGTTTCTGGCATTCCAGACATCTTCAGCCCGGCTTGCTTGAATCCAGCGGCAAAGTGAGCAAGGGACTCACGTCTGAGCATACCCTGCCACACTTATGGCGCCAAAAGCGGTACAAAAGGGGGTGGTGATGGACGGAGCATCTGAATCAATCAAACACTCACACCCAGTCAAAAGATCTGGGTTTAATCCATCACCGTTCTTTAGCCCACTCTGCCACCCCAGTTCAGACATGTCTATATGCAAATCATTCTGACCCTGTGCCTCATGGGAACAGTCCAGCCCGAACTGCCAAGCCATGTCTTCGATGGACCGGAAACAAGCTTCCGAGGACCGGTTTCTGGCATTCCAGCCGTCTTCAGCCCGGCTTGCTTGAATCCAGTGGCAAAGTGAGCAAGGGATCAAATATTGAGGGTAGAACCCACTATCCTCAAGGCTGAGCACTCTTTTTACAAAGAAAGCAAGTTTCTACTCCAAGTTTTTCTTTTTCAAGTTCATCAATTTTATTTGCATAGTTCAAATCTTCGTTGTTGAAACGTTGTATATTTATAAGCAAAAATTCATAGCGAACATAATTCCATTCTTATGTCGTCATAAACTGATTCTCAAGGAAATTTCCATTCACCCAATGCATTTCAGGTCCACAACAACATGACCCTTCGTCAGGGGTCTGAAAATTAAGCGCAAACAGGACCAAATTAGTCACTCATCAAATATGCTACGACATTAAGCATAACACTTAGTTACAACATGATATCAAACCCTCTTCAAGTGATAACTCCATGAAAATTAAACCATAAATCACGAACATTTAGAGTTAACTAACGGCTATATTTAACTCTACCAACTGAAACTCAAGCAGTACATTAACAAACTCTGAATCAAACATTTTGTCACTTACGAGTAACGGGACGCAACAGCGTCTTCACGGTTGGGATTCAAATTCCGCGTGTGTAAACGGAAGTGTAAGTCACGAGATTTAAATCACCTGATCGGGCCCGCGGCCAATGACGGCCCAGTGACTCCGATCATGTGAGAAAACCTTTTCCGTGTTTCAAACGATAAGGTAAAAGGAAGTTCAGAACTTGAATCTCAAAACTTTATCACATTGTGTCATGCTGAACAAAAGCTGAAATACTTGTTGAGATCAATAGACAATTCAAACATCAAAATACTGTAAGACTATGCGGGGATCAGAAAATGTCAAAAGTCAATGTTAAAGTTCAAAATCATAGAAAACATGCATGTTCAATCCGGTCATTTAGCCCGAAGGGCTGAGTTGAATTCAGTTTTTTTATCCAATAAAATTCTGCCCTTAGTCTCTGTTTCACAGGATCCATGTCTGGGCGTTGCTGGATACTCTCGATAACCATGAATTTTAACTGAGAAATTTGGTGGCCCATTTCTTTCCAATGGCTAGCCAATGCAGAGTTCACGTTGCTCAGTCTAATATTGCTTTTGTGCTCC